>NC_060217.1:10000000-10697976 GCF_907164935.1 Osmia bicornis bicornis | reverse complement strand
ACTATATCGTCAAGTCACGTGCAACGCGTCAGGGCCGTAGGGTGGGCGCTCTAGGGGGAGCAAGAAGTAGTTGTTTCGTGAGCCGCATACGGAAAATAGCTTGGCTTCCGATAAACACCGGCGACGCGAGGCTACTGAAAATCGACGGACCGAAATGTCCGCGAAAGCTACGAATTTTCACGGGCATCTATCCAAACCTGATCAATCACGTGTCTCTACGTTTCTAATGGGGTGGGGGCGGAGACTCGACGTTCCTGATGAATCAAAAGAACTTTTGATAAAAGCTCCTTTAATATGTCGATAAGCCTGAGAAAATAAAAATTTCATTCTTTGAATTCAAAATGTTAGCTGTGCTGACAGTGTAGTAATAGTACTTCCCTACAGGGTAGTAATATGAGAACTATAACGCAAAAATAATTGTAACTTTGATTTAATGATAAATTAGTTTTTTAAAGAGAATAGTATAAAGGAAAAATAAATTAAATCCAATGTTATAATATGCAAAAATTTAAATAATAAATTGCTGTTTCACTTTTGCAAAGTTCAAATAATGTGGGTGCTTCGTTTGCACGATTTCAGCAGGATTGAAGGAGTTTCGTAATTGCCCATCAAAGAACTTATTGCCAGTAATATTGGTTCGTAGCTACTTGAATACGAACAGTGTCGTATTCACCATTTAACAAGCTATACGAGCTGTTCGATTAGCGGACGAATCTTGCTATAAGCCTTCAGATTATACAGGTTGGCAAAGCAGACAGTGCATCTAATTACATTTACACAGTCTGATCAAGTTCTAATGAGATTTTTAAGGAAGATTCTAGATAGAGCCAATATTATATCAATTTCCTAAAGTAACTTACCGCATTTTGAATAATCATAATAATTTATAAAACCTTGCAAAACCAATATACCACTGTCCCTCGTTTCTTACAATTTACCCCGAATAAGAATCCAAGCAATTACGGTTACTGGTCCTTGAAAGCATTTATTCGAAGGCGAGAACACTCGAATGATAACCGTGAGCTTTAAAACAGAGGGTGCATCAGAAAGCAGTAAAATTATTCGGAAGCAATTAGGAAATCAGGCGATTTGTTTTAGAGCCCTTATAACGATCGAGCAGTGGATCGTCGGCTGAGACTGAGAAGAGCCCTGAAATGGTCTTTTCAAATAATCGTTAGCGGGACCGGAGGAAGACTAGCCCAGAAAATGATGACGATTCGAAGTAACTGTAGAAAAGAAGTGGTTCCTGAAGAGGGAACGACAAGGCGGATGCGAGGTGGAACGGGAAAAACGCGGGAGTATCAGAAAAGGGAGGGAAAAACGCGTGCACCTCTTTTCGCCGCATTACCATAGCAATGGCGGCAAATCAAATTGAATAAAAATTTATGTATCAGAAAGGCAATAAAACGGAATAGATTTGGGGCAGAATGGGGCCGAATCCATCAGGCCGGGATCCCGATAAAGGTGGATCGTTTGGGTCCAGGACTCTACGTCCAAGGGAGGATCTCCGCTCGTGTATCCCTTCCGATTGGAGCGGGATTGTCGAATTGTTGCCACGAAATTTATTCCACCTACACAGCCACGCATACAAACACGGCCGGTGTATAAGGGTATAAGCGCGCCGGCAACGCCACCCTTTTTCCACTGAAATCGGCTTTACGATATTACGCTGCCTAGGGAAGCTCGGGACATCCGGTTTATGCGACCGCTCTCCACCTTCATCTTACACCTTCGCGATACGCGCCCGCCGACCTCTTCCTTCTTCCACAGCCAAAGCTGGCTTTAGTGATTTCTTTCGGAAAATTCTTCGTTCGGTTTTTACCGAACTTCAACGCCCTTTGTACTCAATGCCACGACGTCGTGTTGGTTGAAACGCAACGAGTGAAAAATTTAAGAAGGAAATAACTATCTAATAAAATACAGTAACTACCTAAGAGAAATAATGATATTTACTGTAGTACGTGGTTCTAATTTAATTCTTTTAACCAGATTTTTCTGAAATTAGAAAATCAGTAAGTTAGACCATTAGAAAATAAGACAACTGAGAAATTAGAACAGTAGACCATTAGAAAATTAGAAAATTAGAAAACTAGACAATAGGAAAATTAGAATATTACACTATTAGAAAATTGAGGGATTTAAAAATTAAAAAACTACAAAACTGGAAAATTAGAAAACTAGAACATTAGAAAATTAGAAGATTAAAATTCTAAACCTCGATCCCAAAACCCCAAAATCCTAAAATTCTTTAACAATATAAAAATAAAAATAAATTAGCAGTAAAGAAAGAGTTATAGTACGTGTTTGTACCCCTTTCAAAGGATTAAATCCTTAAATAAAAATTACAATAAAACAATACATAAGTTAATCAATACATAGAATGCTCAATAAAGTTTACCATTTGAAATTTCAATTATCACAAATTGGAATGAACAAATCATTACCAATTCTAGAATCATACAAATCACTGGAATAAAAGACACCTCAACCTTTCGTGCTTAATCGAAAACAGCGGGGATTTAAGAGAACACAGAATCGAATCAAATATTTGCGAAACTCATTCAAACCGTACAGCCATAATCCTTCGCGTAGGACTTGCAATTTCTTTTCTATTTTTTTTTTTTTATACGAACTCGATATCTACGGAATCGTTGTTCTCTAAAAAGAATGGCTCGAAATGACGGGTCCCGTTGAATCGAGATAAAGACATCTCCAGGTGAAGTATCCGATCACCCCGTAGGAATGAAACGATGAAGAGAGCCCTTTATTCTCCCGGTGACGACATCGTTTCAGTGAAGTATTGTACGGCCATTAAATCGATTCGAACATTGAATTGATCATGATTCTTGGCCGAGAAGCAACTTTCTTTACGATCGCATAATAACGAAGGTGCTGGAAACATTGTTCTTTTAGTATCAGTTTTCAGTGACACTGTGGAGATAACTTGTGGCAAAAATGAAACGTGACGAAAGTGGATAAAAAGTGGAAACGTTGCAGATTTTTAGATATTTGTATCGCTGTGAATCATATAGTCAGCTTTTCGTCCACTAGCTGCCTGCTCGGGGTATACTTGTAATTAGTGATGGGAAAGCAATGACTTCAAATGGCTGACTTTGTAATATAGGAAGCTTAACAAAATTGCAATATATAAAATTATTGGGAAATGATTTTCATCCAATTACTTTCAATATCTCCACGATCCATTTCCTGTCCGCTGATCGTCCATTCAACTACAGTCTTCGTCCATTGCTTTAACGTTATCAAATCGCTTGAATCAGCTTTCCATCCGCTCCATACACACGCTGCTATCCGTCTCCCGTTCGCTTTTCACCCGCTCGCATTTTCACCGGGGAATAGTAGAAATTTGCTTTTCTAAGGAAAATTGGTAGACATCTAGATATTCCTAGTTGGATGTCCTGGGCAGAGGAGACACCTGGCTCTTCGTAGGGTCTGCATTTGCTCAAGGACGTCATCCAAGTGCTTGGTAAGCACACCGTCACTACTACGAGGCTTTAATCGTACACAGTCATCAAGAATTCTCGGGACACGTTTGCAATCTTGTTAGAAATTAACCTTCGTCGAGGCAGATCGAACGTGTTTTGAGGAAACAGTTAGCTAACGAGCTACTCTTACGTAAACGACGTTGCCTCTGTGGTTTTTTTACTTCAATCTCTCAGCTGTTTTAATTAGAAAAATCCAGACGAACGTTTAACACTTTGATTGCCACAGTGAAACCAGATTAACTTGTTTCTAAATCACTTAATATTAATATCGTCAAAATGAGGATCTTGAAAATCTGTACTTTTCTTAGGAAAGCCTGATATTTCAGAAAATTACACGTTAGAAGAATTACTTCACTTGGAAAGTAATTAGATTTTAATTGAATTCTTGTTATATGAATTAGGTAATTAGAGCATTGACATATCTATGGAAAATACTGAATTTCTGAATAAAAGATGATAGTATTAATTAGTTTCATAATTTCATTCTTACTCTGCAATAATCTGATTCACTTTCTTTTATTTTTTCAAAAGAAATTTTTCCTTTAATTGTTCTTTTGTAAAGGATCGATAAAGAAGTGCGAACAAGGGGACACGATTTTGAGTCACGGTCTTCCGTTTACTTTGCCAATTGATTTAATTGATTTCGCACACGCTACGTCATTATTGATGCGTGGTAACACGAACCCGAACCATCGACACATTAAAATCACCGATTCAATCGAGTTGGCAGGCAATGACGTGGACGCTGAGAGACACTACGATCGCCGCGGCTATCCACCAGCAATTGCCAGCTAGGCCAGCTCTGCGAACGAACCATGCACGAACGAACATTCAGACATATCGGAATGCTCGACCGCGACAGCCACTCAATTGTAACGCACCACCTGTGACCCTCCTTTTTTCACCAGGAATCACTATAGTACAATGGATCTTTCAATGTTTTATTTACGAAGAATTGGTAAAAACAATTGTCATTTTTCCTCAATTTCAACCCTTTTCCTTCTTTGACATTTTAATGACTGCATATTTTATGAGATCAATGGCTTTGGTAATTTATACTAATATTAAAATAAAATGGCAGAGTTTCAAAGGCATATCAAGTGGGATGAATATAATTTTTCTAAACGAAGACGCTTCAGAAATTTAAAGGCGAACTTTGATTTTTTAAATAAGAATAAAACTGATGTCGCTTAGATATTTACAGCAACGAATATTGTCGGCAAAAAAATGACCCAATTTCGAGGTACAGTGATGAATGAGATTAAAAATTATGCGTACAAGAAAGCTAAGAAAGTCCGAAATGACCAATTACAAACAAGGAAATTTCTATGCGAACAAACATTCATAATTCATGGCTGATCAAATATATTTGCCCAAAGGATTTCCATAGAAACCCGAGCTTTTACTCTAACACATTTTTAATATCTTCGCAACGGTACATTAATTTTCCCTCGGAGGTAATATTGATACACGGGATATTGTGCTACCTTAGAAAATGGATCGCGTCATAAATAAGAAGATAATCCGCGATCACTGCGATGATCCATTTAATACGTTCCCGGTTAAGAATTATAAATTAACTTCCCGCCGAAGTGTGAATAAGGATCGAACAATGAATGCACCATCACTAGACAACGTTATTGAAACGATCAATCGTGAGAAAATGAATCAATGGATGATAAATGAAATTTGACAGGTTGGCTATTGTTAAATACAAAAGATATGCAAATGCTGTGTCAATATAAAAATATTAGAATCGTCCATTCAATGAAATGCAAATGAAGCGCAGAATAACTGAAAAATTTTATCAGGTATATCTTTGAAATCTTTAGGAATATTGAAATACCTGATCTTGAAATCTCCAAAAATTTTTCGTCTAAGAATTATTATTAATTTGTAACAGCAACGAGATAAATCGAACAGCAAGATGATTCTAAGCGGTCTAACAATCGTCGAAACGGAATAGTAACGTTGTCAGAAGCGAGGACGCTGATTATCTGTTCGCTTCGCTTAAGATTGATACTCCGTATTCTCCGCCGCAAAACTGCACGATCACCGAAAGCGCATTAGCTGGAACAGCATGACGGGATAGATCGGCGCTGAGTCGTCGGCCGGTTGATTGCACTCGCGAAATTCTCGTCCTGCCGGTGCAACTGCAGTCGCATGCACCGTTCGTCCTCGCGCATCGGAAGCCTGGAACTTCCGCATGTGTTGCGAATTAACGTGGCCACTCTTGCAAACCGGATCGCACACTATGGCCGATCAATAATTTCATTTGGACAGGGGTGGAGGACAGGGCTTCGTGTTCGTTCGTAAAGAGAACCGAACTGTTTCGACCCGTTTCGTTCCTATTTTTTTTTTTTTCCTGCCTCCTGCACTCTGTTTCTCTTTTCCCCCTTGCTCTGCTGACACTGCGTCCCCTCATCCTGCCTACCGATGGGATATTTTTGCAAACGAATTACGCGCCATTTGCGTAAATTTATTTGTTAAGGCCTCGACGACACCGACCGATCGAGTGGTCCGCGAATGGACTCGAATTTGATCGAACATCGTGTCCAAGTGGTTTCAAAATAAAGGAATCTTTTTGATGGATTTTCATTATTTGTAAAACTGTGTCTAGCATTTGTAATTATTGTACTGAGAATGTTTATGTAAATATATACTTTTGTACAATATTCTTTGTCTACTGCTGAATTAACTCTTTTATTTGTGCACTTTGCATATTTTATAGATTCTGAACAATTGACTTCGTTTCACACATTTTTTGTGCATTCTGGAATATTATTAATATAAAATAGAAAAATAAATAAACAAAAGATGAAGACTAAATTAGTATGCATCATTCAAGTACATGTGTATTTAAATAACAATAATCTTGAATGTAAGTACTTAACGTCAAAGCAAGAGAGGTTAATAAAGTATTACCTAAGTTAATAATATGTTCATTAATATGGTAATCAGAAAACTTTGAAATGGTTCGCGGTTTCTTTTAATTACATAAAAGTTTCCCTTTGTATCTGTATTTTTTCACTTTTTAAAATGAGGGATCAGGTAGAAAGAACTTCAATTTTCCCTCCAAGTAACTTTATGCCATTAAAAATGTAATGCTACGTATCAAATAAAAAAGCGCAGTAGTATCTTTTTAAAAGTGTAACTTTGTATCAGATACGTCTTGTGTTCTTTAAGACAAAAAACATGAATCATGTTTCAGGTCAGAGCTTGCTTTCTTCTAAATAAGTTTTGCTTCCGAGGGAAAACAAAGCTACAACATACGCCAACTTTGCACGATTTTTCTAGTATCGTAGTCTCTAAAGATCATATTTTTCTTTAAGGATGTAACTAAGAAAAAGCAGAGAAAATTCTCTGTTCTTCTTGGTATTAATCCTCGGACGACGAACTATGGAGAGAGGCCCAATTTCAATTAAATTTCGTATTTCATATCATTTTTATTTCCCAAATTTTATCCTATTCTTTTAAAAATGATTTCGATTGGGGCAACGAATTTGCAAATTTCATTAAATGAATTTAACAAAGCAATTCAGAAAATATTAACGTCAAACAATACGTTCGTTCCAAATGGAATCAATTGCATCGATTGTTCGACAATACGAGAATTCGGAATGATTCTAATCGGCTGTTAATTAAAACATAAATCAGGATTTTATCGGACGTTACGATCGTTATTTAATAGAACAAATGATCCATGCACCGTCTCCGGCACACATAGTCGATTACACATTTTGTTTCACGGCAGGATCTACGCGGCTTTACGATGCACGACTTCCGGCGCGTTGTTTTGGAAAAAATCGGATTTGCTGGTTAATCCACTGTGCACGGAAACGAATTATCGTGTTACTGCTGATACCGAGCGAGAGGAGAGAGAGAGCCGTTCAACTCTACAGAACTTCCAATAAATGGTATTTGACTCGCTATCAAGCGACAATGTGGAAAGAACACGGGGAAAATATTGTATAAAATATTTATTTCAACAAGGAATAAACGAGTCTCGATAAAATGGAAATTTTTTCAAAAATTCTTTCAATCTTTTCAATCCCTGTTGAACGTTGCTACTTTCCAAACTTTTTGCCATATTATTGATACAAGGTTACCCCAATTTACCCCGAAAATTATTAGAATTGTTTCCCTCTTCTCAAGTGTAATATATCCACGGTGGCGTGCGCATTTTTTCTGCTGCCAGTAGAATATCTGTTCGTCTTTTTTTTTCCGACGTGACGTTATAAAGTATACAGGTACTCTATCAAGTTTATACCGTGCTATTATAAAAATGTAAGTTACGGGCTAAGCGGAGAAGGAAAATAAACGTCGTTCAAGGTTTTTCTTCTAACGCTTAAAATAAATTCCTTCAATTAATATAAATATTCTAACGACGTCGGTGGATATTTAAATAATGTAGATCTTTTAAAAATCAAATGATTTTTATCCATATGCATTTTGAAACATAGGCGACTGAAAAGTAGATATTTGGCAATGGACGATATTAAGGTCCAAATTGGAGAACTATCATATTAATATCAATAATGTTGATTAAATATTTATGTATCCATTTTTATTAAACTTTAAGCTTCAAATTGATATACCACAAGTATTATTTCACTTTTATGTTATAAATTCTTCTATATCAGTCGCAATGTTTTATCATCGTGTGAAAAAATAACAATATTCAAATACCAGGAACATAAAGTTGAAATAAAAAGGTACAGAGTTAACGCGGCAGTTGTTCGATCCCAGCAGAATTCCGGGTAGCTTTCCAACCAACCTGAACTGATGTTATCAACTTTATTCTAAAGCGTCGAAATTCCCACAAACTTTGATAAAAAAGAAAAAAAAAGAACAAAGAAGACATACGAACAAGGATATCGCGAACGAACATGGCATTAGATAGCGGTGCTCGATTCCCCAGGCTGGCTAAAAACTTGGTCGAAAAATGGTTGTCGGTGTACTATCAAAAACACGCGAGCATCGTCGAAACGAAGCGAACAACGTGACGCTGCAAGCCCTTAAGCATAATATTTCCTGGCTACCGGGTTCAACACACGGTACCGGGATCATCTTTTCGAAAGGAAATTCGAAAAGCCTGCTCTATCTAGCTCGCTATCTACCTAGCCGTTCAAACAAATGGAAAATTTCCCTGTGGCAGATACGGCCATCCAGTCCGCGTTCGCGCTGAAAAACGACGCGGAAGTGGTTTTATGCATTCCAGCGTCGTCGTTTTCCAACGGCATATCGTGTGCACGCCCGTACGAGGAAAAACAAATTCACGAATAAATAACGTTATTTACGAGGCAGCTGGCTAGAGCGTCCCTTCTAAGGCGAAAGGGATGGAATCGTTCGGGGATCGAGCGGTTCGTAACCGAAAGAGGAGGAGAGAACTCGCCTCGGATTTGAATAACTCGCCGAAGAGAAAGCAAGCTGCCTGATGCTTTTCAATGCGAAACGGCTGGATGCAAGGGGAGACAATCGAGTGCACCACGGGTTACACGATCCGTCCTGTACCGTCGTTAATTTTTAAACAACACACCGCCAACAGATTCGTGAGAGGGAATTGAAAGACTGCTGGGAATTATCGGACATGCGATTATTCCTTTCCCCCTTCGGCATCGAATTCTTCTGAGAGCATTGAGAAATACCGAAGGACTAAGGACACGATTTTCTTAATATTTTAAAATTGATTTAAAAATGTAAATTGCGAGATAACTGATGGTATATGTATCATTAAATTCTTATATATGGAATATACTTTTCTTGATGATATTGGAATTCTTAAATTTTCGTTTTGATGATGCGCATTTATGAAAAGGTAAAGAATCGCTGATTTCTAGTATCTCAAATATTTTCCATCGTTTGTACTACAATTTTTAAAATTCTCTCGACCGATTTTCTTTTGTAACAGATCGCATCGATGATGATGGCTGCCGCCTAAAGCTTGCCACTTGAAAATTCCGTGCCTGTTCCGCAAATCGTGGTTCCGTTGGCTGAAAACTTAAACGTTTAGTCACGTTTAGCGGACGTGATTTAAAAGTTTTTGACACTACGGCAACCACGAGACGGGGGTAAACGCTGTTCCGTTGCACCAGGTTTCTTCGACTTCGCGTTCGAGAACTCGTAGAAAATGTGCGACATGGTTTTCAATGAGTTCATAACATTGTTTGTAATTGCAGTTGCGACAGCTTAACTGAACTTTACGAAAATCAAACCACTCGATACAGGTATAGAAACAATCTTATAAAAATACATACAATTATCGAAGAGATATTTTACAAGATAGTAACGAGTAAATTTGATGAGATTTTTAATATTTTTTAATTATTATTTCACCAACACACTGCAAATCAACTGTTGAAAATTAATATTTCCTCGAATAACTGTATAATTAGACAATTACGTGTTCAACAATGCACAAAGGCAAGCGTTCTCTTGAACTTTCCTCAACTGTATTTTTTAGCAAAGAAAAGAAGTGGAAAGAATTAAGGGAAACTTTCTCGTCGCATTTCTTACGAAAAGAATTCCGAGTCTTACGTTGCGTTTTCCCGCCAGTAAAGGGAAGGAAAAAGGAGAGGAGATCTTTTCGAAGGTTTCTCAAAGGAAACCAGAAAGTTCTTCGGACGTGTCTCCATAAAGCCACGAACCGTCCTCTTAAAAGTAAAAAGAGCCTTGCCACAGATAAGGAAGATCAAGATCTAACGAAAGAAAAGCCAATTTAAGTCGTAATAGGACGCTTGTCGACGAGGTTTCTCGCCTTTTCGAAAACGATCCTGCTTCTCGCCGATCTTTATAGAAAGCTGCGGTTACTGCAGTCGTTAATTATCGTCCAATTAACTTTTCCCTCGGTAAAAGAAAGCCTTCGTGATTTTACGAGCTGATTTTGTCGATTCCGTGAAGTCGCATAAATAACGTGGAAACTAACCCTTAACCGAGGGATAATGTCGGGTAACGTGATATCTTCTTCGTTTCATCGATTAACACGTTTGCGGTTGGTGTAAATTCACATAGGGTATTTCTCCATAAACTTAATTTCGACGTTTGTTAGATGAAATCGATCACTTTACATACAGACATTAAAAATATATTGATATTAAAAAAACTTCTTGCATTAGCAGTACTGTCTCATATTCTTTATTTAAAATTATAGAAAAATAACGCACTGCATATATAGTGGTGATCCATCGGAACAAAGCGAAAATACTGCATATGCAGTAGTCTTTCGCGAACGTGTTAATTTCAAAATTAATTCTTATATTTTAATAATGATCCCTAAAGAAATGTAATTGTATTTTTAAATACTTAAGTTTGTCTAATAGAGAGAGCTAAATATCTAAGAAACAATATATCAGATTTATAGAAAATAAAATTATTACTACCCTTACCCTTAATTAACAATTTCTTTCAATGTTATCACCTTTATTAATCGTCAACAGGAGAATGTGCCATGAAAATCTTAAGGAAACAACGGTGTTCGTACCGCAGCAACAAATAATATTTGTACCAGTGTTTCCACTATACTCTTCCAGATGAATCCCTGTATTTATCACTAGCCAAACAAGTAGCCCGATATTATCGCAGAAAAAACTCGCAAGGATGACGTGATCCGTTTTATTGCGACTTATTTATATCCTGCCTTCTCTACACCTTCGCTCTGCGTGCCTTGATCTTTCGAAACGGGGGGTCGGAGAGTGAAGAAGGGGGTCGACTTTAAATCAACCCCTGCGATATTTCACTGGTGAAAGCACGAAACACCGGTAGCGGTGTTACCTTAATAAATCATGACTCGCTAAGAACGCGGCCGGCTTAGGCCGTCTTGTAAATCCGGAAGAAATTTTCAGGTGGTTACCAAGGCGAATTTATCTTTACCATTTCGTCAAGATTAATTTTCCAGGATATGCGAGAACTTTAATTATGCGTGACGAGAGACGTGATCGTCCCCGAACCAGTCCTTTATCAGCGGAACAGAATGCTTTGTATTTGGGTAAAATATTAACGCATTGAACGTAGCAGTGAAAATGAGTACGTTTAGTCAGACGTATTGAAATTAAAACGTTCGTTAACATCAAGAAATAAGAACGTTAGAGTAGTTCAAAATACCATTAAAATTGCAATAAGAATATAAAATAAGAAATTGAAGCATTGTATTAAAAAATTAATTTTGAATATCTTCAATAATTCATTTTAAGCAATGTCTGACTAAATACGGATATTTCTACTTGAAATATTTCAGTTTCGGTCACGGGGTCAGATTTTTATTACTAATATCGTTCATATTTTTATAAAATCACTACTTTTTATTCTTCAGACAATTTTCCATAATGTTAAACAATTATAAACCCTATTCTTTCGAGTCGTTTGAATTCTTCCGCTACTTAGTGGATCTATTCTGGCGATAAAAAGCAGTAGCACAAGAAACGAATGATTAAAAGCGTTATTATTCTACTTCCCTCGATAAATATCTAGCCACGTATATCTACCAGTTGATATTCACGGCGAAAGACCTTTTGAATACGCTGGCCGCCTTCTGTCTACCACTTTTTTCCCCGTTTTATTTCCTTCCCTCTATTATCATTCTCTCCTTCCTTCGGTGGCCAGGCCGCGAGGAAACTAATTTAAATCGTAATGGCCCAGCCGGCAGCAGCGCGGAACTACCGAGTTTTTGTAAGAACGCCATTTGTCTGCCGTGTGCGCGCACAGCAATTCCGCGTCCGAAATTTAGGAGAACACGTAAGAAGAGAGAAGCTCCCTCGGTGCCGCGATTGTGGTGACAATCGCAATTACGAAAGAAATTTTTCCTTAAAATTGACGTACTCTTACGGTGTATTGAAATCTTCATTCGTTTAAAAATATGCGAGGGTTGCAATTCTTTCAACCATTTCAATTTTTATTTTAACCCTCGGATTTATATTTTATCCTGTTTACTGAGATAATGACAATTTAAACATAATTTTATATTTTATATTATTTTACAATTGACGAAATCCTTTTGTTTAACTCTTTAACTGGGGATGACGAGTTAACTCGTCATATATCGCTTGACAGAATATATAATACTTTTGATCAGTTAGCTCCCCAATTAAAAGGTTTTAAATTGATGAGTAATTAAAACAATAAAGAATTTGATAAGGATTCGAATCCAGGCCTAATTAAAAATCCAAAGGTGAAATCCTCCTGTCCAAAACTGTCGCATAATTTAATAATTAAATATTATTATTTTAAGAATTCGTAACACTTGTAATAACAAAAGGGTTAACCATCTTTTAATTTTTCCCTGTCTGATTCAGGCGACACAGTGTCTAGCAAACTTTTCGACAGAGGGTGCTTCTATTGTCAACGATAGTTTGCGATGAAATGACTGCACAAAGTCAAAGACAATTGCTTGTCTGCTGAAGATCGATCGCCGAATTCGAACTGTTATCATTCGGGCTTCTGACAAACTAATTCAAACTACGCTTCTGCTTCGTTCGGATGTAACTGTCGTTATCTTTACGATTATGTTACTAGCGGAATTCAGAGACGTCTATGTTTTCTCACGATCAGAAAAAGTATTTGAAAGTTTATGAAAATAGGAAAACTAATGATGATTGAAAGTATTTAATACGACACTCGTTTATTCGATACTCGATTCTCTTTTAATATAAATGATACGAGATTTTTGAACCCCATAAGGAAGTAAAAAACAAGACTTATTGAATAAAAATTGTAGAATTTCGCTAGTATTAAACTTCGAACCATTAAAAAGATATTAAGGTCAACTCTATTCTTCTTTAATGGAATGCTGTATTTTTGCTGGTTTTTAATCTATTACCACAAAACAAGATGAATATTTATGAAGAAAAAGAAGTTTGAGATAATACATTATACCATAATAAATAAACTTTAAAAGGAAAGGTCTTAGAAAACCTACCTTATATTCTTCTTAAAACCCTGCGATTTTATTTTACCCTTTGGGGACGGAGCATTAAGCTTGCAGAGAGTATTATTAATTTAAAAGAAGTAACAATCCCATCTTATAGCTGTGTTTTGTATCAAGAATATAATAACAGAATTATAAATTACTATGACAATTATGTATACACACATATACCAATCGATCGTCCGCAAAGGGTTAAAATAAATTTTTCTCCACAAGTAATAATGTTAACGTAAATCAAGAAAATTTATCCAATTAAGCACAGTTTCCAATGAGCACGGGTCATCGAGTAGCTGCGAGTTCAGCCAAGAGAAGTCACCCTGTTCCGTCAGTCGAACGAGCATGAAATCCCATAATCGCCGTGCACGATCCGCGACCTCGTAATGCACTTTTAGAACGTCCAGCCCCGTAGGGTGGGTTGGTCCCATTAGAATCGTACGAACGTGTACAACGACGTTTCCGGTCGACGCTAGAAGAGGAGAAGCGATGCTTGTGTACGATCACGGGCAGAGGAACGATTCAGGGAACGTAGCTTCTCTATCTAAACTGCTTCGGAAGACAGCACGGCAGTTAAGCGGGGAAATTGCAAATCGAAACGTTTTACGTGGGCAATGAAAGGAGTCGAGGTCCGCCAGTTCGATTACGGGTTCGCCCGTAAAACGTGGAGCAGTGATACACGTGAACGGGGGCGAACAGAAAGGAAGAAAGAGTCGGAAGAGTGCTCGTACGTGGAATTAAGCGCACTCGTGCCGAGGTCTTGAGATTTTCATGGAACAAACCGTACTCTAACCAGTTATACCTCGTCGAAATTAATCGAGTTCTCTACGTGATATATTTAACCCTCTTTATTAGTTATTCTCACCGAAGTGAAACATTGCTGGTTGTGATTTCATTTACCAGCAACTTTGAATTTATATTAAACTTCATCTGTGATAAATTTTTATTTCTTGTTTTCTATTAACATGCCAAGTTGAGGAGATAAATTTTGATATTTGCACATTGGATGGTTTTAATTTTCTCTCAGTTCCATCTAGAAAATAATTTCTTCGTCGGAATTATTCATGACGGAAGAAAAGTTCAAACTTCGATCAACTTCAAAACCGTCCCAGTTACGACGATTCCATTACGGGAATCTGCTTCCAATCGCAAAAAACTGTGTTATCCTCCAATTCCCTTAGCGCGAATTACACCTGAACCCAGCCATTGTCTTCGCGGGCCGTTATAACTTTCTTCGGTCGAAGTCGTAATCATCGATTTAGGATGGAGAAGTTCAAAGAGTACCTCCTCGAGAATCGCTTGTATTACCAGGAATCCTGGCCTTTCGAGGAGAAGGCGGAACACGATCTATCGAGGAGATTCAAATGGCTCTCGATTTGAAAAACAATAAATTGTCAAGATATCGGTCGGAAGCAAGAGAAGCTAGTTCTCCAAGAGAAGAAAAAGATTCAACTTCCTTTTTTCCTTTCTCTCGAGACTGTTCACCGAGTTACGGTCCTTGCCAGGATTTATTACCTGTTTCGAGACATTGACGACGTGTCGATGGCATATCAAGCAGCAGTCGCTTGCTGAATCGACGGATCGGCTTGGAAACCGAAGGGCCATTGGTCGTTGCTCCCTTTTACACTATAGCTGCGACAGCTGCGGATGATCGTCCACGAAAATAAAACGAACGATCGAACCAGCAAACGGATGAAGGTGCTATGGCTTCCCATAAACTGTTCAACAATCTTGACATCAAATTCGTACGACAGCACGACAGAGAGGAATCTTGAGAAACGTAGCTCGTTCCTCGGATTGAGCGTTTCTGCTACAAAGTTTACGGGAAGTGCACGAGTTTTCGAAAGAATTGAATTCGTGATTCGAGAGATATACGAGATTGATCGCGATCGTGACGAGATGCTTTTCGTGACTTCGGAAATGTTGCGATTTTTACGTTTTACTCTGGTATCGAGTTGTTGCATATTAAATGACGAAATAGGAAGCCTTTAAGTAGGAAGTTGATTACAGAAGCGCCTTTTGTATGCGACGCGATAGATGTATTATGACGAGTTAACTCGTCATGCCCCCAGTTAAAAGATTAAAAATGTATCTATTTTAAATTTAGGTAGGTTGTTTTCAAAGTTCCATGACGAGTTAACTCGTCGTCCCCCTGGAGAAGTATTTTCCAATGACGAATTAACTCGTCATCCCTAGTTAAAAGGTTAAGAGCCTAACACGAAAATGTAAAAGAGTGCCATTCGATATTTAGATAAAAAATGTATAATTTCAGGTTGATTGAGAAAATATATGAGATAAAAATATGAAAAAATATGAAAGGGTTTATATTCAACCCATCTGAGCTACTTGTGAATACAAATGCTTTCAAATACATGCATGCATAATGATGTGTTATAACATGTTACTGAATCAAGAACAATATAGAATAATAATGAACAATATTCAATGAAAGTTCATTGTATTGAGCCTGAATGCTTTTAATAACTGCTAACAATCTCAATACAATATCGACATACCAGTTCACATTCTATATAAATTCTATATTCAATTCAAAATGGAAAAATTTATTATTCATTATGCATTGATTCAATTTCATCGATGGAAAACAAACAGGCAATAGCATTTTGAGAAATCTCTTCAATTAACCATTTAGTTAAAAGAACAGCAACAGGTATCCATAATAATGAGAATTCAATCCAGCTATTGCAATGCTTATTTCACAAAAATCCATTTACTGTTTTAAACAAAAAGAAATATGTAATAGTAATAGAGAGGTTGAAATTTGAAAATTAACTATTCATAAATAGTTAATAGAACAGATGTTCATTTGCATCGAGCAAGTTGGTGTCAATTCAAAGAATGAAATCGAGTTTCATGAGAATTTCTTATCAAAACGGGAACTTGTTCATTATTCAAAGACCGGGTTTCTTTGATGACTGCTAACAGTTTCAGCACAGGGCCTCCGCACGGTTTCACCTATGAAATCCTACCTCTATTTCGCTCGTCCCGCTTCAACTCCTCGGTCAGACTTGAAACTTCAATCTCGTCTCTGACTCGAGTTTCGCCCGACATTTTGCTCGTCGACCAACTCTGGCTTCAACTCCAGATTCGACGTTCTTGGGGCTTATCTTTGTTAATATACATCGTGGATCCATACTTGGACGGAAGTTAAGCGAGGATGAGAAATGAATATCATCCCCTTATTATATGAAGAAGCGGGAAAGTCTCGAAATATGTAGCTCTTCTTTCTCCTCTAATTTTCTCTGTATTTCAAGAGATACGCACTGCTGGACACTTGTCATTTCGTAATTTAAAGAAGAAACTTGGACAAGAGTTCACTGTTTTATTCATATCATTATACTAAAAATATATTTTTGAACTCGTGTGACATTATAAAGTTTTTTTTTGTGAATAAAGAAACATTAAATTTTACGGTTGTAACAACATTAAAAAAAAGAAACGAATTCAAAGGATTAAATATTCAAAGGACCTGGTTCACCCCCCAGAAAATTCTAATTATACCACTGTACGTCATATGTAAAAAAATCCAAATGTGTAATTTTCCTACCCGAGAAATTTTACATAATTTAACAATCGAAAATCTCGAACCAAGTGAATGAACACAGAGGCATGCATTCCTCAGCCATTTGTCAAAGCGGACTGCCGGTCGGAATCAGCTGGCTTTGCGATGCTAAACCCTCCCCCGTATAACTGTCACATTATCTAATAATGCGAATCTACGACGGATTGTAAAATAGACGGGCGTGAGTCGCGGCTACAACTACTACAAACCGAGCAGCAATAAAGACGGTCGTGGTTATTAAGGGGGATTCGCATTGTCAGTTGTGGCCGGCGTAAATCTCCCGTGGGCCGCGAAATTGCGAGAGTAAGCCATGGATCGAAATAGCTAGGTAACTATTGATCAAAGGAATCCTTCGTGAAATATATCGTGGACGATGATTATCATCGTATGCGAACCGTTCTAACAGGGCAACATGACGTCGCGTCGTAAGCTCTAGGAATATTACAATGATAAGTACACGGATAGATTGCTATGGAACGTGGATTTGTTTGAAGTTTTAATTAAATGAAGAATTCAATTTAATTGATGGCCCTATTTCTTTTTTCTAATATTGGATTGCCATTGATTTTTAAAATTATTAAAATTGCACCACCGATTGAAATTTTGAGTAATGTATTTGTATTATACTTATGTAACATTTCGGTTTTTTCTTTCAAATAAATTATATGTTCCTGAAAAAATTAAGTAATACTATTTCTGTGTGTGATATCTTGAAATAAGATAATTTGTCCACTACATAAACTTGTTACAAGGATGGTAAAGAGAAAGTAGGAAGTCTGTTCTGTTACTCTGATGGATCGTTTTATGATCCAATAAATTACTGTCACCATAAATCGTGTGCGATGAAACTTTTTCGATGGTATGTTACATTAGTATTTGTGCACGGAACAATTTATTTTCCTGTATACGTTTATCTTATAACGGAGTATTCAACGTGACAGTTATTTCAAGTAGCGATAAAAGGAAGCAATAAAAAGAGTACATATATTATTGAAAATTAGATAATGTAGATAATTAAAATTTTAACAAACAAAATTGGCTATTTTCTCAATACAAAATATTTTAATGCATTTTAAACTGACCTGCATTGCAAAACTATTTAATTGCTCTAGCAATTAATTTATATACCTAGAAGCTCGTCGTTACGATTATAGAACCGAACGTTTGCTTAACAAATCTCACGATTCTATCGTTTCCACAAAGGCTAATATCGCACTCGTGTTTGTAGTCTCTAAAGTTATTCGGTATCTAGGATAGGAAACGAGGTACACGTATCTCGAGCTTGTTTTTGTTAATTACGTACAGATCGTAGCTGGTGCATTTCTCACAACACGTATGAAGATATAACACGAGTAATACAGTTTTTGGGTAAAGATGAAGTTTGGAACAAGAAACAAGATTGTTAGGTATAAATACGGATGTAATCAATAGTTTAGATTTGAAGGAGCTTTTTTGGGGTGATGGAAATTTTCTGCATTCACTAGTAAGTGATAGGGTGGATCTAACCATCTATTTCCCAAATGTGGATTGATTCTTCATCATTCTAGAATTTCCAAATTTCCTAAGTTCCAAAGTTAAAAAATTTCCAAATTCTCAGATTTCTAAATTTCTAAATTTCTAAATTTTAAACTTCCAAAGTTGCAAAGTTCCCAAATTTCCAAGTTTTCAAATTCCCAAATTCCCAAATTGATATAAATGAGAACTCTAGAGCGATAGCAGCCTGATCGAATGTTATTTAGCGAGCTAAAACGAGAAACCGAGGTGGATACAGAGGGAACCCTTAAAACTCATCTACGAATGGTCACTATAGAAACCCCTTGGTCTCTCCCTTCGTTCAAACATGATCGTAGAAGCGTGAAAGCGTGCTGGATGCATACGAGAAGAGACGAACGAATAAACGGGCGCACGTTTGCGGGGACGAGTCTGCGTTAGGTGTTAACGATGAGTTGTGGCCAGCCAGAGACTGAATCCCTCCACCCGGAGATCAACGTTAAAGCTCTTTCCACGTTCGTTCTTCTACGCGACTCCTAATGGCTTTGAAATCGAGCATCATTCTGCTATTTGTGAACTCTCATAGCTTTTAATTCTTCGATTTAACCCCATTTTAATACCCTTCCATTTCTAATCAAATTTTCCTATATCTCTCTTTTAACTACTAATTTGAGAATTTAATAAAGTATTTCTTCCTTATATACATGATGTTTCAGAAAAAGGAAAGTTGTACAACCCCAAAAATTCTAGATTGATACCAAATTAACGCTAGTAATTGAATCCTTTTATATAGGTTTTGAAAGACTGATTATTCGTATCGATGAGAGAATTTCAAAGGTGTAACTTTCATCGGATTTTTCGAGGCATGAATTCAGACTGGGCGATTTTCGGCCGATAGGAGAAACCCCATCGAGGCCAGAGACTCAGCTACCCCCTTCCAATGGGGAAAATGCTTCGGAGCATATTTTTGGTTGGTTCGTTATCAATGGGCGAGTCTATCCACCTCTATTCCTTTTATATTTTTACGGTTCTCTCGAACCGCGGAGAAATTGTGTTTTTTCGTGGCGTGGCCAACGTTTTGAATATGGCTTCGGCTGTGATTAAAATTTCGCGTGTTTTAAAGCGGCTCGCTTTTAATGAAAACATTTGCTCTCCTTTTTGGCACCGAGCGCCACGTTGCTAATAATTTTCGGTTTCTCTTTCGGGATTACTCCTCTGTACGTCACTTTTTAATTCGACTCTATAATTGAAGCGATTTTTAAAGAGTTTTGTTCTTAAAAGCTGATGTAGGTTAAATATCTCACACTTCACGTTAATTTTTTGAGGGAAATAATTAACCGCTTCGTTCATAAAAATGACTACGGTCACGCGACGATTTCTTTTTAAGCTTTGTTTCAATGCATTTTTCCTTCGAGTTACAAAAATGAAATTTTAGTGAAAATATAATGGTTTGTTTGTTAATCTTTTAAACTGCTACTTACATAAACAGCTGCAAGAAGATTTCTGATTGTAGAACACGGGACTTACCTGAAACAGAAAAGGTTTTGAATTAGTACAAACTTATATAGTTTTATTACCAAGTTTTGCATTCATCTGAAATAATAAAACTGGACAGAAAAATTAAAAAAATTATCCATATTTTACTCGCATAATATGTATAATTTGAACTTCGAAAATAAGAGTGTAGTTGACTAATGAATATTATTATTAATTACTAATGGATGTAACAGCAATGTATTAAAAAATATCGAATGAAATTATTGTTGTTTTAAGGATTTTTTCCATTTCAACTTTAATTTTTATAAATTTTAGATTCACAGGGATTTTGCAAACTGCAATTTATCCACCGAATATACCCCTGCATATTTGCACGCAAATAAACGTTTCGCGATCATCATATAGCTGCAACAAGATTAAACACTGTACGAGAGATTGCATAAAATTCAAATTTCGATTTTACTCTGGTTAATGGAAATACAGGGAAAGTTTTTCAGCGAAACAAATTCGGTGAAAAATTTTTATGTTAAAACTGATTAAAATCATTGAATTCATTTACATATTTATGCGAAATGTTCAATTCGAGATATAAAACAAAAAAAGCTTCACACTTTTTTGGAGAATTCTATCGTTCATTTAAAAAATATGTTAACATATAACTCTTATCATTATTATCAAACACGGCAATTTTGATTTAAAGCCTCTTGGTGTGCGTTTTAACGAAAATTGTAAAATTGTTCAATAACCACTTAAATATACATAGACATACCGTTGAATTTGGTTTGATATTATCCAGAACTGTACTTATAAAAAAAAGAACAAAATTATGATTTCCATTAAAAAATTTGAAGATGAAATTTAAAAAAATACAAGTAATAAAGAAAAATCAAATAATACACTATGTACCCCCTTCGTATGAATTAATCTTTGCAGAAGTTATTACAAAATTATTTAAGTGCTTCCAGTTACGTCTCCTTATACGAGTATATCTGTCACTAAATCTAGATAAAAAGAACACCCTTCGTTGAAACTTTATAAATCGCAGGACAATCATCCACCGATGGTAAGATTAAAAAACCGCGTCGCGAGAAATTACCAAGCGTTCGTATTCCGATGGTATTCTCCGTGGCGAATAACCGGCAAGCTTTCTCCGCGGAATTGTAATGCGATTTCACGGGATTTCAGGGATGTCCTTTTTCACGGGAACGACCAGGAAGAATAACAGAGCGTAGGGTTTGCCTTAATGAACGTCCTCTTGGCTCTCCGTCTTCGTCGCGCACATTCGTCGGGGTTACGTTGCTTCCTTATCAACATTAGCCAGTGAGACGCCAGGGAGAATAACATTGGCCTCTGGCGAGTAATATATCCATACTTCCCGTCATCCCTTAATGCATTATGCATAAGGGTTCGATATATCCGTGGCAAACGTGTGAGTGAGAGTTACCCTACACCTACGCAGTACACTTGACAGTGTGCGTGTCCCTGTTCGAGGGCATCCGGTGAACGACGTTCCTCTTTTGTGACTCGAACACACAGAGACCCCCACGACGCGGCCGTATAAAGACAAGAACGTCACGGTGCAAGAGCCACCTGCCGCTTTAATGATTTCGTATAATCAGTCATGTTTATGAATAAACCCGTACGTCATTAAGCCGGACAAACCCCGGCCATCGTAGATTAGATCACTTAACGAACACGCCGAAAGGCTTAGGATTATCAGAGACAATCAGCTGGATATTCGGTACTGATTTCATTCATCTATGATGTGGTGATTTTTTGGGGCTCCTTTCAATTATATAAATTAATAGTTTTCAATTAGTGGTATGTGTATCACTAATGGTTCGCAAGAGGCAATTTAGTGGAACGCAGATGATTTGTGTGATATATAGTATTAGAATTTTAATATTGTTTAATATCGTTAAATTTAAGATTTTGAGACTTCTTACTCTTCCTGTAACGCCATTTTTCCAAAAGAAGCCTACTTTACTCGATACCATACAGAACATATTTTCCTAGATGATACCGAAATTTTTACACTTTGATTTCGGTGATAGAAATTTATGAAAACGTTAAAAATTGATGATCTAAATTCAGCTAAGAAACGAGTGGAGTTATCGTGTTTGCTACAAAGGGTGTATGTAGACTTTTGTGACTGACTGTGTGTGAAACGTGTCGCGCAGTTATCTCCCCGAAACAGAGAGAGGAAAACACCCCGAAGAAGACGGCTCGAGTTTGTTTATCGTCCGACAATTTTTCGGCAGCTCGTATCGCATAATGGAGCATCTTCGCGAAACAAATCCTATCAAAATTCAAAACACACCTCCATCGCCGATGGGATTTGCGAAGCGAGCTGTGTTCCTCTAAAAGAAGCACCGAAAGGAAAGACAAAACGCGGAGTAAATAGAGAGAAAAACCGGGGAAAATGGAAGAAACGCGACGAAAGGATCAACAACGGGGACAAAGGGTGGTAAGAAATAAACAGAGGACAAGGATTTACTCGAAGAAAAATAATCTTCGAGGCAGAATGGAAACGGTACCTAGGTGTTTAAGAATAAGAAAAATATAAAATATTTGAGATGGTGAAAATAAAATAAAATAAAAATTAGAGAACCTACTGTGAAAAAATTTTAATTGTCCGATTAATCGTTGATTTATACTACTGCCTCCTGATGACTGCCACAGTAAAAAAATCCATATATTGTCAGACACATTGTAATTTGAATTACCTATGATATAGTCGTTTGATTTCTTAAAAAATTAAACTTTCCATCTGCCATCTTGCAGAATAATAAAATTTAAACAAATTATAAAATAATATAATTTTAATGTACTAAACAATTACTTATGTGAAGGGTTACTAAATTTCAATCTAGAGTATTAGAATTATGGTTATTGTTAATATAGCCAATTGTTAGTAGTAATAGTGCGAATTTAATTTCAAATTATATTAAAATAGAATATTGGTTATCGGTAATAACATTCACCATCTTCCTATAAAATGGGACAAATAGATGGATGATCAATTCAACTAAATTTAAAACACATTTATATACTTATATAATGTTCCATTCAGCTTTGCATACTTTTATGGCTCGACTATCAGCGCAAGAAAGAAGGCACATTTATGACGTAATAAAACAAAATTGCCAATAGAGACGAAACAAACGGCAAGATGAATGAAACGCGAGTAAAATAAACATCGTGCTACAAGGGATGCGAAAGAGGGAAAAATTCTAGAAAAATGTGTAAAATTTCAAGTGTTGGGGGAGAAGTGGAAATAGAAGAAATGTCGAATGTGACGCGCGAAAAAGGAGGAAAAACGGGAAAAAGAGAATAAGGGGAGGAAGCGATAGAAGGGGATAGAGATGAAGGCATAGAAATAGGAGAAAGGGTGGAAGGGAAAAACGCGAGGGAGTATCGTGGCCATGATCATAGAGAACAGCTGATGCCGAAGCTCTAATATTTGCTCGTCTCTCTCCGGATCCACTCTACTGCGAACCGACTTCCTGATGCTTTTCGTGTACACTTTGACCGGTAGCCAGGTACACGTACAGAGGTATACTGGTACTGGTTGTACGAGTACAGAGGAACACACATGTACACACGATCCCCATAATGGGTAAACGCGTGCGAATTAAACCGACGCATCAAGGCATACGCGTGATTTTAATTCAATCGAAATAATCATATTCATTTATGCAATACTAGTAAAATTATCCATAATGTTTCGGATATTTCAGATAGAAAATAATTTACAGATTTAAAAAAAAATCTATCCAATGATAAGAAAAATTAAAATTGAATTAGGTGTACTTACAAATTAATTAGGTGCTTTTAATTATTTTTTAATACTCTTGTGCCACTTTTTAAATACACAGAAGCACGGAAAAATAGTAATTAAGAAGGCGTAATGCTATAGTTACCGAATTAATTTAAATATCTAATAATAGAGTCTAGATAATTTAAACTATCATAACGATAATAATTACTCTGATAAAATAATAAAACAGACATAGCTAAAGACGGTTTTCGCAATTTGTTAATAAAGTGAACAATGGAGAAAGAGACTCCAAAAATAAATTTCAATCCTTCATAATCAAAGGGTTAATTTAAAAAATCTCCCAACCCAAATGTTACACATTTCAGAAGGAAACTTTTCAACCGAAAGTTTCTGTTAATTACCTGGAAACTTAGCGAATACGAAAGAAATGATAAATTATGAAATACTCGAGGGTGCGATTTACAGCAGCATAACTGCAGGTACGTGTTCGTGCAAGAACCGAGACAGTAGTTAGAACGGTCTCATGGCGATTTTAACGTATCATAATGACTATGCAGAATTTCGCGCGAACCAGCCAATTCGGTGGAAAATTTCGTGCGAAGCGGGACGACAGTTTTGGCCGGATATTTGCGCGCTCGCACCCTCTAAAATATTACTCGTTCTCGCTGCAATACGCGAACAATAAGTTTTGCGATATTAACGGTTAACTGATTATAACGCCAGGTAATTGTGCTCGTTACACGGTCCCCTGTTGTGTTTCCAAAACGTAATTACAACAGTACGGTGAAATTATGATGTACAAGAATGGCTCCGTGATCGCTTGCAGGGCAAACACGAAACGTGGCGCGCGATTTTATTGCTTGGTTTATCGCGTTATATCGTTGCGTAGCGTTTAACCAAGCTGAAAGGAAGTGGTTAATGCTTGGTCATTTTCTGATATGGTTATATTATATTTTGAGCAGTGGTAACTAGATAAAGGCCAGGGTGGACCTGGGCGCCACAAAACTTGGCCGGGCAATTTATAAATTTTAAGATTCTGAAATTTGAAAATTCAAAAATTGAAAAGTTCCAAAGTCCCAAAATATCATGGTTTTAAAATTCCCAAGTTCCCAAGTTTTTAAGTTACAAATCTCTCAAGCTCCCATGTTCCAAAGTTCCAAAGCTCCCAAGCTCTCAAGTTCCCAAGTTTCCAAGTTTAAAAATTCTAAAATTCCAAAAATCCCAAATTTTCTGAACCCAGTTCTCTGAACTCTGGACTCAGAAGTCGTAGTCACGCCTTGAAAGATCCATAGGATTCTCGAGATCCACGAATGCATCGTTATTAAATAAATCGAGGGGGGGCGTTTAATCGTAGGGGCAAAGCAGATAGCGATTTTCGGGGCCAGATCGAAGCGTTTCACGAGACGATAGCTGGTTCCCAGGCGGCCTTTCGGCTCCGTTCTTCGGCGATGTGTATGTATAAGTAGAAGTACCTCATCTCCCTGCAGGCGTAGTTTGCGGTGAGACGGTGTTGGCCCCTCGAGTACCACAACTCAATTCCAAAGCATTTCGGTTGATTTACAGACCCGGCTAAGGTAACCTCGTCTCACCGTGTTCTGACGGTTTCCCATTCCACCCTCTGCGTTATATTTCTTCTTCGCGCTGTTCTTGCGCTCATTGTGCTCGCGTTGTCATCGCGGGCTCGTTTGCTCGCCCGACCTACCATTGTTAAGACGTTTCGCGGATCAGACTCGAAATGAAAGCGTCGATGAACAATGTCTCAGAGTGGCAATTGCATCGCAAGAATATGAGGCAAAACTTTTTAAATAAAAAGAAATATAAACCAGCGTTGCTCAACGGAGATGAAAAATTAACACAAGTGAAATATCACTTGGTGTTTGTACCAAACTTTTCCGCGATCCAGTAGAATCTTAAAAAAGATAAGAAATTGTAGGTTACGAAGAAACGCTTGTTACTTGAAATTATGACCGCATAGTACAGCTTACTAGTTCGCGGAAACTTTTGCTATTCTTCAGCTCGACCCAGATTCTATCGATCTGGTCACATCGTATCTCACATTTTTCCGACGTTGCTTTTGACTGCTGCTTGAGAGATCAATGTCGTTCTACCATTTCTTACCATCGCTTTTTCCATTGTTTTATCGCACCGGACCGGAGTATCTCATTCGAGAGACATTAGACGAAACTGTAACTACTTCTGTCGCTTTGGGATTTCTTTCGTCAGAATAATCCTCCGCTATACTACTTAGGAATCGTATCAAAAAGGTGTTAAAGGATCTTTTAATATTAACTATGATTAATATAATTTGCCAAAAAATTTTCGTTTGAAACTAAATTAATTTAGTTAATTAATCACCAGAAATTAGACTTGTGATTTTACTTCCTCTGACATTTATAATATTAAATACAAATAAATATTTCACAACCGGATGAAGACATATCGCAATTACAAGAATGATATATGTCTGAACGTATGACCGTGTATAATGAATCCTCGTGAAAAAGAATTAATTAATTTGTACTCGCTCGTCACGATCCAAAGCCAGCTGCATTGTCAGTCCCGTGACAATAATTTACAGTGATTTATCATCGGATACACGGCTACTCTTGCTTGCGAACTATTCTGCGATGTCAAGCCTGGCAATGGAAAATCCACGAATTAATCAGCAGTGGAAATATTTTCTTAATAACTTTATTTTCATTTGTCGCGTATCGTTCGCGACAGGATCTTCCTGTTTTTCCAAATATTATTCAATATTTGCTCTACTGGAATAAAATTATTCAATGGTTGGTATAATATACGTTTCAATTTAATTTTGACAAAATTCTATAAGAGATTGTCAACCTTTTCAGAAATGCATTTTATTTTATCAATAAGTTAGTTGCTTCGATGCAACCACGTAATAGATTACCTACTTTTAAATTATTCACCAGCCGATGATGCACAGGTATTCTGTACTAAAACCGTATATTTTCGTGCGGTCACACCACGCTCTCCATTTCCATTAATTACTAAAAAGAAGCGATGTACACGTGTATTAAAATTCTGCTAATGGATCATCAATCAAAGAAAATGACTATTATATTCTTGTTGCGAATGAATTTTTCATTTCCAATAACCACGAAAATTTGCCTACTTTTAACGTTGTCCTCTGTCTGCGGTATCCTAGGATTCAGTGAAACGTAAATTGAGAACTTCCGCTCTAATTCATGTTCCCGTGTCAAAAAACCAGGCCAATGACAAATCATTTGAACGACCTCTTTGTTCGTATCACACGGATTGCTCTTCCCGTTCATAAAATGAGTAACGACTGTTTCGTGAGTCGAAACGATTGGGAATCGATTTGTCCTACGAACAGACAATTTCTTTTTCTACCCTCGCCAAGTGCATATGTGCACTTGGATGCAACGAACACTGGACAATAAATTTATCTTAAACTTTGCGCAATAATAAAAAATATAAAAAATTAATAATTCTCCAAAATAGCAACGAAAATTTTTTTTTTAAATAAAGGAGATATCCCTTTCGTCTTGAATTTATTTAAAACCTTCGCGCATCTACATTTTGTCACTTTTTCACGCTATTAATGCGACGAATAAATTCGTTTGTCTTTCAGCGTTATTCGAGTTCCACGATGTTTCATAAACATTCGAGCTAGACAGAGAAGAGTGAACGCAA
Source organism: Osmia bicornis bicornis (assembly GCF_907164935.1). Classification (NCBI taxonomy): domain Eukaryota; kingdom Metazoa; phylum Arthropoda; class Insecta; order Hymenoptera; family Megachilidae; genus Osmia; species Osmia bicornis. The sequence continues at coordinate 10,670,530 of NC_060217.1, read as the reverse complement.
CGCGGGGCGGAATTTTCCGAAGCTCGTTGGAAACGCGAATCGTTGAAGCGGTGAACTACTTCGGTATCGCAATTTCATAAATTGTCCAGTCTGGAAATGTCGCGTGGCGACACACGATTTCTCTTTCCGTGTTTCGAAATTTATGCCCGTGCACGCCGAAAACCGGACCGATGACAAATCATTTCGATGCGTGCGCTTTTTCTCTTGATTTTAGTTATACGTTCGCTACACCTCCATCGATCAATGTCGGATAAAATATAAAAAAGAATTTTTTTATAAATAGAAAGTTTACGAGAAAACAGAGCGTCGATTGGTGAAAATAAAAATCAGATTATTCTTCTTGTGACCAATATTCGTACATAATTAATACACGGGATTCGACGGTTGTTACGTGGCTCACATTTCGGAAGAACATTATGTTCTCGCGTGCAAAATGTCCGGCCAGTAGGACGAGGAAATTCGAGATTGGTGTTGCTGGTTCACGCGCCGGTCCCTTGCAATAAACTGTCCCCTGTTTCATAAACTTTCCACGACACACTTCCTTTGTCGCCGCCGTGGTAAACACGTAAATGCTTCTTTCGCAGTGTCCAAAGTTTCACTGTAAGTCATCGTTTGCTGTCCTCGCGAACAATGTTTACAGACGCGAGTGTTGCGCACGGTTTACCGCGCAAACGAGGGTAAATCGAAACGAAATTTGACTTCGCCGAAAGATTCAATCGATTTATCGATCTAACAAATATGAATATGAAAAATAAAATAGAAGAGAATATAATTTGAAAGGAAGCAGGTTAATTTTGCTTCCATTGATAACTGAGCTGTAATAATAAAAATTATTATTTGTTACATTTTAGTAAATTTTAAATAATACAGTTATTTTATATTTAGTTTGGAATTAGTATATCGGAACGATGTATCTTTCGGTGAAGTAGCAAGCAATTACTTGGGGCAAAAAATAGTTGGTTTGATGAATCTTTAGGAGGGACGTGCCATTTGCGAACGCATTAGCGAATATTTATGGAGACGTTAAAAGGATGTACCCTAATGACTCGAAGCATTAGCTTTACATACAGAAGACGCGATCAGGAGTAAGAAAATAGTCGACGAAATTCTTTTGTTAGAAATCTCTCCGGCCATCCATTACATTCTAATGCAATTATTATAAACGTAATTTGTTGGAAGATTAATCGGTTGTTTATATTACCACAACTGAAGCATTTATTTTTAATTTCTGCTTAAACAATCGCACTATGACTTTTATTTGATAGGAATGGCTATTATGAGTATCTCTTTTTAATTCATAGGATTATATCTTGAAAAATCATCTCTTTAAAAACCAGGATATCAGCTAACGTACAGAAGCGAATATTTCTAACCCTTTGGGCATTATTTCCGTTCTTAAATTCACGATCTCTAAAAATTCTTTACAGGAATTCTACTTCCAAGTTTCTGATCCCAAACGAAAAAAAAAAAAAAAACATTTAATTGCAGTGGACGTGTATCGAACGGCGCGCATCTGTCCCCGAACGATCGCAATTCAAACAAAGGAACATCGCAGGGAAGTTCAAAAGCGGTCGCTGGTCACGGGCCGACATAAAAGCTACAAAGGGACGCGCAGTGGTCAGAGAGCAGCATATTTCGGCTTCTCTCGTTTCTGACCGGGCAAATATCGGAGATTCGCCGAAAAGTGGAACTCCGGAACAGGCTCGTTCCGATCGTAGACAAAAGGGTAAGAGGGATGGGGGACAAAAGGACGACGGAACTCGCAATGGTGACAGAGATCACCACGATGGACAACAACGCGACGGAGAAGCCAAGAGTAACGCGAAACAAGGGAGGGGTGAAAGAGGGTGTGTGAGAGAGAGAGAGAGAGAGAGAGAGAGAAAGGGTGGAGGGTTGGTCGGGTCGAGAGACGCCACCGGTGGCTGGAATCCCGTAATTTCTGCAACAAAGCGAGCCGTCCATCTCGCCACTGTAGGCGGCACGCTGCACCGCCCTACGTGTAGAGGGTTATTAGATTGTCGTGATGAACGAGCAAGCCGACTCCCTTCCTACGAGCAAGAGCGTGCATCGCGAGATACGTGTAATGCGGAAACGCTTGTATCACGTGGGCGGCTATGGGACGACGTTTTATCCTACAACCATGTGTGCATGCCGAATTTATCGATGCGATAACCGTTCTAGTCTGTGCTATAGGTTACGAGGTCGTGATTGGTCATGGGGTTTCAATTCACTGGGGTTGCGTTGGGAATAAAGCTAGAAAGCTATTCCTTTTAATAAGGTTCGACTAACCTTGTGCCTTATGATCGTTTTTTTTCAATTGTTCTTTTCAAAAAGGTAATTTTCATCATAGAAGCAACATCCCTTTTCTGTCTACTGCAGTAGAGTACAGAGTCAAGAAATAACCCACGAACGACGGACCATGGAGAGAGTCCCAATTTTAATCTAATTTTATATCTTACATTATATCCATTTTTTTAATTTTACATAGTTTTTTTCAAAAATTTTCCTCCAATATAGAAAACTCTTTCGTTTAAAAATTATATACTTAATTTCAAATTAATATTCTTGTATATGTTTCATAAATTTCGGTCCAAACTGACCCAAACTCCACTGTTTTCCCGTTTTAAATGTCTGTATACCAGTGACGGGATAATTTTTCCCTAAGAGGTCTACTGTATTATCTACCCTCCTGAATCGAGCCCTTCCGCGATACGAATTTGCAGCAAGTTACAAGGAGCACGTACACGTGTGGCAGCGTTTTCGTTGCACCGTGGCATCGTTTCGCGTAATTAGTTAATCCGTTTTAGTCGCGCGCCAGCAACCACCGGGATAGAATACGAATTCGTTTTTTCGACCGATGCGCACAACAGGGCGACGAAATAATTGCGCTCGCAATAAACACACTGGTAGCTAATTTTATTCCCCGCATTGCCCATCGCGGTTAGTTATTAGATCATCGTGATGAACGAGCCGCACGGCGGACCTTTGTCTTCGAATTTCCCAAATGAAATTACTAAAGCTCGTAATAAATACGATTTCATTGCGACTACGCTATCCTGCATCTGAAAGAGATCATTCTTATGCGAAGAAAGAGTAAAATGTTAACCTTTGGCCGGCGGACTATGGAGAGAGCCCCAGTTTTAATTTTATTTGGTATCCCACATTATTTTCATTTCCTAAATTATACACCGTTTTTTAAAAATTATTATTCCAAATATGAAATCGTTTGGTTTAAAAACAAATTATTCAAACGATTAGGTATTTTCCATAATCTAGTGCAACGAGCACACCTGTCGATTCCGATTTCGATCGGGGGTTAAAAAATTTAAGACGACCGGAAATCTAGCTCCTCTGTCACTCTTTCAATCGCCTCGTTCATAGCCGGAAATCGAGGGCACCGGGTTCCTCTGAAAAATCAACGGACACACGCGTTTGTAGTTTCTGCTTCCTGATCGTTACGGTCTCGACGCGGCGCGGCGTGCGCGCTGTGAAAGAGTCATGGACATCCGGTACCTGAATGACGTTCAATTTCATGGGACAATGGTTACGCGGTGGTCGCTACGATGAAGAGAGAAGGACAGCAGCTGAGAAGCGCAGAGATGAATGGACAGTAGAATGCAGGAAATACGAGAGGAATACACGAAGAATCTCTGTGAGCACGAAAGAAGAATAGTCTGGGCTGGGGGATGAAGAAAGATAGAGAACGAAACGAAAGAAACACGAAGGGGATGGTATGAGAAAGAAAGAAAACGAAGGGTGTTACTAATGGTGGAATTTAGATGACAGAATCACGGTGCCGTGAAATCGTTCGGTGATACGTGTGCATGGTCCTCGGAGGGAGGGAAATGTCATTGCACGCCGGGAGAATGCAATTGTGCTCGATCTTCGATGTGTCTAAAGAGCGGGCGAAGACGATTTTGTTCCATAATGGACAGTGATGGATGCACCGGTTCGATGGAACGTTAAATATACAGGGTGTCCCCGATAAATTCTTGAAATGTCAATAAACACACATAATAAACTTATAATATATTTTGTTTTTCTTCCTTCTGTAACAAAAGTGTCTCCTTATGCCATAACTGTAATAAAATAAGTGTGTAATTACAAATGTAATGAAATTTGGAAACATCTACGCTTTCTATGAATTTCGCGTACAACTTTGCCCAGCTTCTGTACCATCTACATAGTTAAATGTTCTTCATTGTCTATTAAAAATATTACATTAACGCTGGAAATAGAACGATCGATTTCCCTAGGGGTTTCCAGGAAAATTAACTTCCCTGTATTTTACAACCCATCCGCAGAGGACACGTTCGAAATCTCTCGAGATTTTTATCCTGCTACTCGTTGAGAGAGAAAAGGGAGGGGAAGGATTGATATATTTTTTTATGGCAGCAATTTATGCAACAATTACAATATTAAGCAGAAAATAAGTGACGAATGACTGTTGAATATTATTCTTATACAAATTTTTCATTTTATGATAGAAGATATGAATAAGATTTATAATTAACAGTAATATTTCTTCCAGTAATTCTCGTGTTTCAATTATAACAAACATATTTCATAAAATTGCCAGTCTCACATGTAGAGGAAAGAATGATAATATGGCCTCTCATCCTCAGTTTTATATTCTTTCCCCAATTAATTAAAATTCTTGTTCAAAATATAGGAAAACTAATACGGTTATCTGCGATAACAGGAGAAAGTAAAAAAAGAAATAATTTTACTGAATTTGTTATTAATATGAAAACCATCGAGAGGGGTTAATTATCATTAGAGGGTCACAATATTACCCTTTCCTTTATCAAAATTGAATAGTTAAATTCTATGTCTGTAAAACCTTACCATTCTTTCACAAACACGCTGTATATCTTCGTAATAGCAATTCACCGATACGAGACGTTTTTTTTTCTAGTAATTAACAAACCGTAAACTTCGATCGTGCTGTCTTCGCGTGGATCCACGGGTTAAAGAGTTCAAAGGGAGATCGACGAACCGAAGGAAACTCATTAACATTTCAGCCAAGTCGTATTTCCTTTAATTCCGTTGAAAAGAGACCACGAAGAAACTTATCGTTTGGCTACGTTCTCGCTCAAATTCAAGAAAAACGAACAAACTCAAGATAGACCCTTTTCCTTTGACTATCTAAGAACAACGCAAACCCCTTTAATCCCTTTCGTTTCGATCGTGTTATTGTTTCCTGGTATTCTCTTTTTTCTATTCTTCGGGATCTGTTTTAGCAACGTCAAGGATATATTAATGTGCCTCGACGAAGCACTTAGGTCAGCAACGAAAGGGAAGGAAAAAAACGGGGCACGTGGGTGAAACCCAACAATAGAGTCACGGGGAACAGGGTAATAAGAAACGAACTTCATAAATCATTGTAAAAAGTGACACGTTCAGACGGGAACATTGGCTGGCAAATATTTGACGCGGGTTGTTTTAATAAAATTTCGTCGCAACTCTGGATATCAGCTGGGATAAATTATAATAATTTTGGCACTGTGCTAATTATTGGCACTTTCAACTTTAGTAAAGAAAAATTGCATCTTGAATATTTTGTCCCAAATATATCAAATATTTGTTAGGGATTTCATATTTTGTTTGCCAAATTATTATAAAATTATGATGTGCCAATTATTGGTATCCACAGTTTTAATTGCTAAGCATTGATCGATGTTACCATTATTTTTCTTTCCTTTTTACCACCATTTTTTAACACCATAAAAATATTTGATCTTTTGGAATCTAGTTTTAATTAAAGGTGCCAATCATTAAGGTATACCTTATTTTACTCTCTACGAGTTTGAAAAAAGAATTTAAGCGTGGTTCTACTATGAGAGGAAAAGACATACCAAAATATGTATATAATTCGTTGCTAAAATATTGACGGAAAAGGAGGCGATTTCGAGGTGAAGGAAATAAGAAGGACGATCTTGAACGAAACGAGAAGTTCCTTCAGGCGGCGTTGGAAATGTAAACGCGAAGCTACTCTTCCGCTATAGCTCTAAATGTGTACAGAGAAATGTAATTTGCATAACTTGAAACCTTAACTGATAGGCAAGTTTCTCCAAAATTGCTTATACAAGCATACTGTGTAACATCTGATGCTGTTTTTAAACCTGCTTTTACCCTAATTCTCTATCATTGCGAAAATAAATGATTCACATGAAGAAACTTCTATTTAAAAAAAAGATTGCGAATATTCTATGCAATTATTCACGAACAAATAAAATAAAACACGTTGGATTGACGTTTCTAAAAACAAAGGTGAAAAATAATTAATATATTAATTTCTGCGTTCGATCAGCAAAGATCCGGGTCCACAAATTAAACTCAACATAAATGAATAAACACGTGAGCGTTCGTTAGTTATCGTTCGAATTTCATGCAAAAACGAGGAGCGTTCGTAAAATCATGAAGGACCACGGGATTTCTGGTTACGAGGATCTACAGATCCAACGTTCGCCGCATCGAAATGCATCGCATGAGAGACTCCATTGTTCTACTTCCGTCGTTTTGATTTCTCGCGCGGCGTTTGATGTTCCATTGGATGGAATTCGCGTAGCCGGACAAAATAAATCATTCAGTCTTCTCCACATCGCGCGGAATCCGGCTGGGATCAATTCGATTTCACCGCATATAATATATTATATCCCTGTCAGCGCGAGGATAGTCGTTTTATGTCCCCCAGTGCTCGCGTTGTGCCGTTGAAAAAAAGAAAAAAAAAATTGTATTGTCCACCTAATCGTGTGACGTAGTTTCGTTATACATATAAAACAGGGGGAGAGCATGTAATTGCTGACGTTGGCAATTATTCACCCGGTATCGAGTTATCCTGAGCACGGTTTACGTTTCCATTTCATTTGCAATTGGCTTTTTGATGGTATTTCATTTTTTTCCCCTTTTATGGATATACATGGTTTGCTCGGAAATTTTATGGAGTGATTATCACCATTTTTAGTTGACAATAATTACATCTTATAATTAAGTTACCTATTTGCCATATTGATTAACTCCAAAAAAGAAAGTAAACAAATTGATAAAATATAAAAAGTTTAAATTAAAATAAAAAAATTAACAAATTCAAAATTTGGAATTAATTACTTTGACCTGTGAACGACTCAATTAGCACCGTTACACACGTCTAATTAGCAATTGTTCCAACCTGTAAATATATAACACGAAAGTTATTCGGACGCTTTAGTAGCCAGATTAGCTATGATCAAAATCCTTATCGATGAAAGCTGTTGTTGTCAGGCTTGTTCGTGTTATTGGACCGTGCAGTTGTCTCAAAATGGTGCTGATACAACCACGTTACGATAATAGATGTTCATTAGCATGCTGCATAATATGATGAGTATCTAGGTTGAAAAATAACTAACTCGATAAATGAGCGCGATCAACTCATGCAAGAACAGTTTGCGACAGATAACAGTAACATTATCCTTCGACAATAATACAGTGGCAGCTCGATATTCGTCGAAATTATTCAAATTATCATTTGTATTTATAAGAGCTATAGGGTGTCCCATGTAACGGGGGCGTATCAAACATTTCAATCATCTTCATTTTTAAAAATATTATAGAATTGTGTATTTTGCGTAGCGTTAAGTGATGTCCTTTTATTCTCTACAAAAATGTATTAACGCAATGGGATCTGAATTAATCAATTTTCGATCCAGGTATCTTAATACCCTTTTAATAGTGAATAAAAGTACATTTCGATTGATGTATAGCAAAGTATAAAATTCTATTTAAAAAATGAAAATATAGCTTATTCCAGTTGCATGGGTTACCCTGTATATTTCAAAAGTAAATCCTATCACATACAAAAATTAAACTTTTAATAAACCTCCAAAAGGTTTCAAAGATCCACTGCGAAATTATTTAATTAATCATGTTGATATTCTATTTAAAAAAAGATGGTGTTCCAGTGTTTCAATTAAAAAAAATTCTATACACTGTTTTAAAAGGCAAGACACCGGGAACTCTCGACAAGCCTGTTCTTAAACTGCTTTCAAACAACAAGGTCCGCCGGCGAAACTTGCCAAAGCTAGCCTAAATAAACCTCTGGCAGCGTAGTTAAGAAATCATTAAAGATTCCCAAGCGCATTACAACCCCGACGGAAGTTTGCACGTGGCCCGGTGTATTTCCGCGGTTCCGTTTCGCAGCTTACAGCGTTTGCATTAGCGCAACATTTGTAACGAACTGCACAAGTTGGAGGAAGTTCGGCCCGATGCAACCACCGCGTACCTGTTGTTACAGGCGTTTATTAACGTATTATACAACGTCAACAGATGCACGAAGTCGGAATAGAACGCGGCACAGTCGGACGAACAGCCAGCTCTGACAACAACACCTGCTACCAAGTATACTCTCTTTCCTCCTCGCGGTGGACCTAAATTATTCATACGACGCAGTATTAACGTTCGTCAAAACTTATTTTTACCCGTTAAAAAGTTTTCCTTATCTTCCTTCCAAGGATACCGCACCACTTCCTTAAGGATTGTTGAGTTTAGCAACTGCATCACTTTTAAATGAGCAACGGAAGAGATTGTACATACCACAATGGGGTATTTGCATTAAAAAGCTGACCAAAAGACGATTTTAAGAAATTTGCTTTATCTGTAGAATTTTTTATAGTTGATTCACATTATTGTTCTACGAAATGGAACAAATTTGGATGATTTTTAAAAAATTGAAGAAAACAGTGATACTTTTGAATTATGGAATCTTCTGAGGGTAATATATACCATAATTAATAATTCTGCGATTTTTGTATCAATTATCTTCTTACAGAAATTGAAATTTCAAGATAGATTACGATTTGCTATACCTATTTCTCTTAATCCTAAAACGACGGACCATGGAAAGAGCCACAATTTTAATTAGCATAATATAAATTAGCTTAATACTTTGTAAATTAAGGTCACAACTGATGTCAAGTCAAGTAATTTGATTTAAAATGTCAAATAATATCATATATTATGTTTTCTTCGTTTCGTCAATAATTAAGGATTACCTAAATGCACTTTCATCAATTCTGTATATTATTGAAAAATAAACATCATCTGATACAAACGGCTAAACTAGTTGACACGTTTAATTTATCACATCATTCCCAAAAAGGCTGCTGATTTAATTTGATGTTAAATATTGAATTATTTATAAATGCAAACAGAAGTAATTTGTTGAAATTCATGTATCCGGCATTGTACGTAAAGAAAATGAATTTAACAGAGCCGTGATACATCTTTAATTTCTCGTGTTAGCGCGAACCGTGTTAGCCGTTTTGACCCCGGTACGGAAGAATATGTTGAATGATGGAAGAGTCTCGGCAAGCGGTAAGGTGTTTCGCGTTACACCGAATGAATAATTTATCATCACCAACAGGGTAACGGGCGTAAGTGTTAAGTAGCAGGTGTTGCGGTCTGAATTCGGTGTTTACACCAGCGTCGACCGAGTTTCGTTTTAATCGCGCCAGCGGTGGTGCTGAAAGCTGATCACGCGATCATAAATGCGACCACTATCGTGTTAATCCTATCGTTACGAAACGTGTAAGGTAATTCTGGAAGAGGTGGAGCACGTTTATAAAAATGTCTCAGAATCAATTATTTTAGAAACAGAAGAAAAGTCAATACCTACGCTAAAAATGTTCAGTTTTACGTATGGATAACTTTTAAACGGTTAGATATCTAAAAATAAAACTGCAATTTTTGAATTTTTCTCGTCGAATCGTTTCAGAGAATTTGGTGAATTTTTTATTCACAAACTGTACTGAAATCTGTTTGCCAACTGTAGAAAGTCAATTTTAGCTAACTGGGTTATCTTTGCTTACTATATCTACTGTAGCAGAGTATAAATTGTTCATCCGGAACAACACATAACACCTTTCTTGCTAATTGAGAATCTTCCATTATTTAACGTGTAACTCGAGGCGGTAGTTTGAACTTGACGCTAACTAATGTAATAAATTAAAATAAACTTTCCCTGCTAATTAAATTCAGTTAAGTGCATTCGAAAAGTATTTTAGATGGATTATTTTTAAAGTTATATAAATAATACAATATATTATTTTAATGGATCCTAAACAGAAGTTATTTTTTTAAAAGGAGTTTGTTTAATTTTTAAAGCATGATAGGGCTAAAATTGTCTTGCCTTGACCATACCTAAATATACGCCGTTAAATTTTATAAGAATAAAATTTCAGCGCAACATCAGCCTTTTTATTTTCTAAAATTTCGTGGTTTCAAAGAGTTAAAAGCGACCTTTCCTATTTCCTCGGCAATTCTGATCAACTGTAATCTTTTCAAAATAACGAAAACACTCTACCCAGTAAACAAAGCTATCTTTCTTCCCAACAAAACTGAAGTCGTTCGATTCAATTTTAAAAAAGTTATTCTGCTTCAAATGGTGAACAGATACTTTTGGACCCACTGTCCAAATAGCAAAATATCACTTGCTAAATCTATCACAAGAAATCGTCCAATGTCTCGAAAATAACGGGTTACATTGTTGCAAAAGTCACGTTATAACAAAGAAGCGAGTCAAGTTTTCTTAGGATCCGCGTACCCTGGAACGTAGTTGGAGAAGTTGGATTTAAGCCAGCCCTGCGATCCTTATTTTTCGGGTCAGACATGTTATTCCGACGGCGGTTGGAGTGACAAAGGGTTTTGAATGCAGAACGAGAATTCCGGCGTTGATATGAATTATTGGCAGGATACGAAAGTCAAATTTTTTAAACGTCCCTAGCTGTGGTTCAGCTCGACGAGTCTTCGCGATATATCACGAACAAGCCACGCATGAATTATGAGAAGAAGAATTCAGCTACGGGGAATTCGAGTGCATTTGCAATTTGTATGCCATAAAGCCCGGCGGAGACGTAAGTGGAACGTAAAAATTTGGAACCGAGCCATCTCTTTCTTTCGTCGTCCCTGGATTTTGTTGCAAATCGAGTAATTCCGAACTGAAATACAAGCACGAACTCTCTTATGAAATTCTAGCTGCTGAATTAACGAAAAAATGTCCAACTACTCGTTCGTACAAACTCACAAAAGATTTTAATCTAATTTACTACGAATTCGATCAGATGGTTTATTTCATTCGATGACTGATGAAAATTTAACACACTAAAATATTTCTTCATCTGTGTTATTGACAAATATCAAAATAAAGTGAAATTTATATTTTTCTACGAATTAAATTTAAGGTTTGTCGAAGGAAGATACTGAAATGAAAGATTTATCACGACAAAAGGTTAAAAGTTACGAACATCTCTCTATGTCGGTTCCTTGTGTTCAGATTTGTAATGTACACCGAGCATCAGCGAGAACAGAACAGCCAGTAAAAAGCTGGAGTACTGCCAATATTTTAGCGGGTACGTGTATCCAGTTTCTGGATTTTATTGTAAAAATGATCAAAACGACGAGCTTTCCAGTGAGAAAAAAAAAGAGTCCAAATAAGCTACTCGAAAAAGTTCGTTTATTTTTATGTCGACACTGATCGTAATTTCAAAATTACCACCAAAGTATTGAAATATTAACTTGTGCAAAAAGGCTTATTTGTGAGTGAAACTTGAATTACCATAGGAAACTAATACTAATTTGATGCTCGAAGCTACAAATAATAGATAACGAAATATTGCAAAAATAATAGATAAAATTTGCTAAAACTAAAAATACTAATGAAATTTAATCTAATAATTTAATAAAATCTAATGAAATTTCAACACAAGTTCCACCGGAACGACTTAATACAGCAGGTTATATTTACTAAATTTTCCACTCAGCAGCTATGTGCCTGTGATAAAGTAGCTTCTGACCCTTGACGGCACTACGGGGACCGTATGCGAAAGTAGATACTCAACTCTGGCCATATGCTAGGATCGGCTGTCTCGACGTAGCCGAATAGCTAGGTTACTATCCACAGTTACTGGAAGCCAGGTATACGTGGTTTTGGCTACAAAATCGCTATTTTCCAACCTTATCACGAAGCTGGAAGCACTCGCGTGGTTCGCTATTTTACCTCGCCCTTCCCTCTCTTTCGTCTTGACCAGCTCGTCGAAGCAAGAATATCGCGAAACTGGATCGTTCAAGGGTATAATCCTTGGTCGTCGGTGCTTCTTCGAGCTAACGTTAATAAGATCGTGCTCGACTTCCGGCCGTTAATGGACTTCCACGTGGTCGTACGTTTTACTAAATTCACTCGACGATCGGGATGAAAGTGGCTGCACAGTACACCGTTTGTAACTTAGCCAGTTTTGGGATACTTTGTCAGTTCCTTCGTATTACACCGTCGGTGTACTTTAACCCGTTTCTGCTCGATGTTCATACCTGAAGATACTAACTTTCTGAGATAGAGATATGTAGTCGACTACACTTGGTTAATTTAATTAATATATCCTACCTAATATATTTTATGATTTGTTGTATTATTGTAAGAAAAATAAATAAATTACTCGTGACAATTTGAAAAATCTGCTATGATATTCTATTTGTTAAAAAGTAAAATTAATTAAAATATCCTATCTAATATGTTTTATGATTTGTTATATTATTGTAAGAAAAATAAATAAATTACTCGTGACAATTTGAAAGATCTACTATGATTTGCTACTTGTTAAAGAGTAAATGTAAGATAAAATGAATTAAACAGAATTGTGTGCCAAAACAGCAGTAACTCAAATGGAATTGCAATCTTATTTACGACTGCACTAGTTGGTATAACGGTACGATAAGGTCTGTTTATCTGATTAATGAAAACGACAATCTTACGGTACAGTTGAAATACAATCTATTGGTATCAGACAGGTTAATTAAGTGATTGATCAAATTATCTCAAGAAACGTCGCTCGAATATTGGTTCACTAGAAGCACTGTTACTCCCTCCAATTTACAACCGTAACAATTAATCTGAGGATAACGATACTACGATACAATTGCAATACATCTAGTTCGCATCGAACAGGTTAATTAAGCAATTCATTAAATTATCTCAAGGAACACTGTTTATCTATCAGTCTACATCAAATAGCTATACTATTTCATCCCCCTAATTTGCAATAGATAGAATCACTATAATTTAACGCTAAACTTTGTATAACATAAATAAATGAACAATTGACAGCATGCCATTTCTCTACTTCATTTACCAAAATAAATGAAAATTAACACGTTAGAACCCACTTGGGTAGACTTACCCATACCATGCAGACGAGGGGGTTGAAACCTATTACCCCAAGCTTGAATATATTAAACAGCTCCTATCGCCTCGTAATCATTGTAAATTACCATATCATTTCTAATAATATTTTCCTATTGATTTCTTCTGATTATTCAAGTATATCCCTACACTTCCCTATACCTCTACATTGAATCGAACAAAGTGTCCTGCAGAAGATCTACAATTCTTAAGAAAGAAACCAATCAACCATCTGATCAAATTACACGTTTAATCATTAACTTATTACACGTCTGTACGCGTGGCACGAAGAGTGTCGAGTGTCTAATACATTTCGAAATGGAAAGAGAAGGCTAGCCAAGGTCTGCTGCGTTCCAATTCAACTGAAGTATCAGCTGAAAAGTACGCTCGAGCAGATCGGTAGCGAAGCGATTCGTTCTCCAAGTGGACTGGAAGAGCTCACTCGATCGTGCCGTTACATCGAATCGAGAGTCCTTTCGTCGACTCGCGTTACCTGATCGGTCGACCGACAGTTGCCAGCCCCGCCACGTATTATAAGGAGCATCGCGAATTGCGACCACGACCTACCAACCCTGTCGCGATTATCTTTGATTTTATCGCGACGATTGTAGGAGCTGAATCACAGCCGGGTTCATTAGGACCGATAAGGGATCACTTCCAGGAAATTGCAGGAAAGCGATGATTACGCGATGCTGGCAATTAGCGGGGAGGAGCTGACTTGATTTACGACCAGTTGCTCTGATAATTATGTCCTTCTTTCCTAGATAATGATGATCTAAATTGAACTGTACTTCAGCCTGAGAATATGACAATCTTGTTGACTCGAATTGTAGAAAACTGTTATTTATTATACATAATAAAATTTTTTAACTTACCCCTACCCCCATTCCGAGAATAATATCAAATCTCACCTGCAACAGAAAACAAAAAATAATTAGTACATAGCTTAAATTCCAAATTTCAAATTTTTATTTTTAAGCTTCGTTTATTCCAATAATTACAGAAGTCTAATTCAAGGTATGCAATTATATTACAGCCAGCAATACTATGGCCTGTAATCTTTTTTCAAAGTAATCATACAAGTATCCCTTCACTGGAATAAAAAGCTGAACAAATTGTTAGCGCAGCAATTAGGATTCATTGGCCAGTACTGGCCACGTGTTCGATTTTATCAGGCAATTATTCCAGTGAAATTGGTGCCAGCTTCATTAGACGCGATAAAGGATGCGGTGCGAGGAAATTACACGCCAACAACGGACGCGTCGGCCAGTAATTAGTGGCAAAGTGTCGCGAACGGTTCGCTGACTTTCTTGTCACGTCACTTCCGGATTATGGTCCGGCCCTTCGCACGACTTTCACAGTTAGAGTCAGACAGAGTGACTATGGGTTCGCTTTATAGCTGGATAATTACTGGATATTCCACGTACTCAGCCACAAGTTCACCATAATCTTTCTCTTATTTTATTTATTTGCTAATATTATTATTCATAAAATGAAGGAAATACTTTAACTAAATTAAAACCTATACTGCTTGAAAATTTCTTTTTAACTTATAAGGCGGTATTTCGTCATAGTATATTAAATTCTATTTCTAAGTAAAAGTGTTCAATCAGTTTCTTTTTGAATAATAAATCCACCGATCATTTCACCATCTTATAATAATTAACATCTATTAACCTCAGTTGTCGCTCGAAGGAGACGTCCAGGTGTTATCAGTAGCGCGTGGGTGGTACATTGGCAACGAGCATAAGTCAGTGATCCCAGACACCGATATAAATTGCCACCACCTTACACGTTCCCGATATAGGTTACCCTGTTCTAGGTAGCACTGCAGGGATCCTTGGACAAGGGTGGAAGGAGCTACGGGGGTTCTAAGTGCGTGTAACGAGATCCTGGGCGATGTGGGATAGGGTAGAGTGTTGTTACAGCCATAATCACCATAACGTATGCCGCGGGGCTTGCGTCAATGTTGACTCCCGTGGTCACGCATACACTCAAGGTAGAATCCTTGAGCGGCACCTTCGGCCGACCAGGATTAAAGGGATCCTTTCTGGGGACGAGCGGCAAATTAAGGCGAAGTTACTTCGGACCGGTGGTCTACTTTGACCCTCCGGCCACTCGTTGCTTTAATGATCGCGCGAGAGATTGGATCGTTGGGAAGTGTAATTCTCCGATGGACAATTAGCCCCCCCACCCACCTCAGTTCTTCGTTTTTCGACATCGAAAACTTCAGAATTTTTATACCTTCAAATCGGTCAATTGGTTACATTACAATTTAATATATCAATTTCCTGTGTTTCGTTTTTCATATTTCCTTGCATATTAAATAAAACAATTTTTTTTTCATTTTTCCAAACCAGAAAGCTATACGTATCGCCATAAATATTGATATCGAGAACACACGAATTCGTTTTCTTTATTTAAACCTGCAGACTAGTTTCGGAGTGCGCGAGCAATGCATATTTTATTACAGCAAGTGCTCTTTCATTCTATTAGAGGATGAGAAAAAAGCCTCTAAAATATTCGCTGTGTGCATACCGTGTTCGCTGTACGGATGTAGGGATCAAGAAATTTTACGGCAAAGTATTGACGGCTAAGTTACGATACCTTCGATTATGCTATAAAATCCTCTTAAGATAATATCATGAAATACACAAAATTTTCCATGTACCACGCGAACATTTCTACCGAATAACTTACGGAGTATTTCAATCAATTTTCGTATAAAATTTTATGAATTTTGAACATAAAAAAGTATTAAAATGATTGGAACTTATAAAACAATTAATACTGGAATCTATCATACCTGTTACTTTAAAAATTTTTAATAAACTGTTCTTGAATTTTCACTAATAATTTTCTAACATACACAATTCTTTTTCATTTTCATTAATTTAAAAAACACTTGTATACATAATTTCATTAAAGATTATAAATCGATTTTAAATATGTGACTTCAACATACACCATATTTTTATTTGCAATTTTAACAATTTTTAAAACCACTTTAAACAATTTAAAACATACTTATGTATATATAACTAGACACTCTGAAGATCAATTTCTGATAACATTTTCAAAGGTCAGTTTCAACTGTATTATCTCTTTAGTCCACAGTAAGACATCCTCTCGAGATTCGTATCGAACGATTCATGGATAAATCGTTGGCTGGAAAACTTTCGAACAGTTTCCCTGTACGTTGTTACACACGCAGCGTCGAATAAGAAGAAGAGTTAGGGAGAAATGCAAAAATTCGGAAAGTGGTCGACATCGCAGGACAACACGAGCTACTTGAAGGACCGTGCTCGAGATACTAAGTCGACAGCGGTCTCGTAAAAGAGATCTCTGCAAAAGATTATGCTGACGTTCTGAAAGTGCCTTAGATATATCCTTTTGCAAGATGTGTCTCGGGTATGAATGTATCTTTACGAGTTCAACGACACTGTACGCCACGCTTCTCCGGTAATATCTCTAGATTCCACCTCGTCCGTCCAACTGTCTCAAGAGGTGTACGCAACGTCAAGATAACGTAATATCTTTTCCATCTTCTAGTATACAGGGTGAGCCACGCAACTATTTCAGGTGATAACTCCTTGTTATTAACGCATTCATGATAAAATGCCAAAGAAGAAAGATAAATGGTTCGAAGAGCAGTAGATTGGTAGGCTATTTAATTTTTTAAAGTGCAAACAATGCACGTGCAATTAACGATTGCATTATTTTTTTTCCCCTGTTAATATACTATGGCATAAAAATGAGAAGTTCTTGAGATATTCATGAAAAACGATATTATTTTCCAAACTTTAAACAGCTCTTTCTCCCTTACTTTTTCTTTGCTCTCATTCTTCTTCTTTCTGATCGCCCTTTCTTTCTACTTTCTTTTCTTTTCTTTTTTTCAGCCAGCGAACGCTGGGTGCTGCACCCTCCGCGAGGCTAGGTGGGGGTGGCGCCACCTCTAATATTAGCAAAGTAGCATATCTCAGAGATTTGCCGTCTGAACTTAAATAAAATATTATTTGCCACAAGGAATTTTTTAGAGCTTCCCTATTTGTCTCCTGGCACGTCAAATCTATAGTTCTCACGCTGTACAACCTTTACGAGGTACCCTTGTACACTCGTTTCAACAGCCTGAAAAATATACGCTACTGCGTACGCTTTTTGCGTTATAAAATTCGCAATAACTATATTTAATAGTTACGCGCGGACTGCGCCAAGTTTGTAAACGTCAGCACACTCTGTGGGTCGTTTATATTTTATTGCAAACGGCAACATACACGCCTATTGTATATTCTAATTTAGACATAGAAAATAGTGCAAAATCTTACCCCTCGATTATTTTAACTGTGTAAATAATGTAATGTACTTTTTATGTTATCAAATTCTTCGAGATACTCTACGTGTCGAAGTTCATCATTTGACATATGCAATAATCTAATATAATTATCTAATAACGGTTAATCGTATCGTATAAAACAATTTAATGAGACCCAAAAGCATAAATGAAGCTTCAATCGTGCACGCTATATTTCTAAACTGTAACTACGTTCCACTTCATTATCGCACGGTAATATCGTTCACACAGAGGTCATTACGTTGCACATTAGTAACAATTTGCACTTGCCTACACGTTTATGAACCCTTGTTATAGAACGGAATCGTAATAAATGTGCACTTACATTTCAATTAACGCCCATTTTACGTGCATCAAGGAAACAATGCCGGGCGAATATAACTACGGGCCGTCTAAATTAACTGGGACCACTGCTGCACAATGTGCACCAGACACATTTGCATTGAAAAACAGTCCTCTTGCACTCTTGACACGTTGATTTATACTGTTACATTTCTATGTTCTACCAACAATTCACGAATAATTACTATCGAATAAATGTTTGCAATAAAAAATTAATTTTTCTGTATTTTTAATTTTATGTTCCTTCTGTTATAAAATTAAATACCTTTTAAGTAAAATGAATCTACTTTATTTTTGAACAATTTAATTTTTTTTTTTTTCGTAAAAATAATTTTTCTTCTGTATTTCATACAATTTCTGAATTAAAATTAGAATTAATTTAAACAATTAAACAAATATCTACACAAAATAAAGTGGACATAATTTTCAAAATGAAATGTACAAAAATAAAATTTCGAAGTAAAAGAAATAATTATCAAGATAATTTATCAACTGCGATCTGTTCATCAGAT
This sequence comes from Osmia bicornis bicornis, assembly GCF_907164935.1. Lineage (NCBI taxonomy): Eukaryota > Metazoa > Arthropoda > Insecta > Hymenoptera > Megachilidae > Osmia > Osmia bicornis. The sequence goes on along the minus strand of NC_060217.1, from coordinate 10,652,118 downwards.
TTAGATTCTGCCTCCTTTTTACAATCAACAAATATATGACGTATATTTTTTTGCGATAAACGATTATCGATCTCATTCAAAGAATACATAGAGGACGACTGTAGATCTGTCTTTTGAGAAGAATAAGTAAGCGCTACTTCAAACATCGCCGGTAAGTAGGTATTTCATCTTCTCGTTTCCGTTCATCATCGACCTCGTTTTCATATTTTATTCTTATCTCCCTTTGCATCTCCGTTTACCTAAATGCGATCGGAAGTAGCATTTCAATTCAAGGAAACACGTAGGTAATATTTCTCTGAATTGCCCTAATTCTCTACCACTGCGATCTACTCGATTTCAACTTTTTATTCGTATTATACTGCTCTATGATGGACATTCGTGCAAACCTTTTTAAATACATACATATAATGAGGGTTTCATTGGAAAGCGTATACTAAGGTAACGAAAAAGAATATAAGGACTTTAGAAATACCTGAATGTATTACCTCATTAACACGTTGATTGCTATGGTGATTACCAGAGGCGAACTGGGTCTAAAAATATTGGTTGCCAGGGGACAAAGAAGGTCCCCTTTTATTAACTTATCTTTTCGTGATGTACCGTTTAATAAATGCCGTAGAAATTTTAAGTTAATTAAAGTTGAAAAAATTCGTCCTAAGAGAGGTTCCTTTATCAAGGGCTCATTTGCCATCGGGCAATCTGACACCTTACCTAGTTCGCCACTGGTGGTCACCGATGACCACCGCCTTAATTTTAGTATAATCTAATAATTGGCACAAACAAAAAAAATGATACTAATTTAAAAATAAATTTCATTTCATTACAATTAATTACACTTTTTAATATGTACGACTACACATGGCCTTTCCTACTGTACCAGTCAACATGTTAAAGAAATTTTTTACTTTCTGACTCAAATACTTACATTCATTCACCTGAAAAAATAAACAAACGCATTCAAAGGAACACCCGCAATCCACCATTGTATCGACACGAGTGTCTCATGGGTTCGATAAGAATTCAGCAAACAGGATACCCACAAAGCTACTATGCTAACGTCGTGAAGTACTCTCGATTCGTCGTAAAGCTTTACGATTATGGTGAAGTACAAAAGGTAACAGCTCTCCAAGACAACGTAGAGGTGACCAAACAGTGGCAGCTGCTACGGTCGTATCTCTGGTATTAGAATAAATACCAAATGCGAGCATTCTTAGACAAGTGCCATTTTACAGGTCGACTAGGCTCTAACATTCTCGCCAGGTGATAACTCGGTTATCTTCTACAATTAGAGGTGATACGCGGCCAAGGTTACTGCAAGCATTCGAGAATAGGGTGCAGTCTTTAATATGACTCGACCTTTAATTCAGACCCTGTCGGTTTAGTATCCAGCTTGATTATGATAATATGGCTGCTAATTTCTTTATGTCTAACGTATATAACCCAGGCAATTTTTAATGAATCGTAAAATCCGTATATACTTCTTTTGATAATTTCTTTTTAAAAATGCTGTCAACATTTGTCGCGAATCGATCAAAAATTCTTCAAATTCTACCACCTTCCAATTTAAAAGATGTAGTTTCGAGAGAACCGCGTTCAAAGTTTTAAGTAGCAATATTCTTTGAATAAGAAAAGAAGTTTTTAATTTACCACTATTCTGCAATTCCAGCACCAATTGCACATTATTTCTGACATTCTAAAAACTATTGTAATCCAAAAACAAAACAATCGATTTTTTCAAAGTTCCAAGCTAGCTTAACTCCTTAATCGCATCGTGTCGCAATTGGAAATGATTTCGTTTCTTTAAAATAACTATAAAGATAGATGTCGAAAGGGTAACGTTGAAGGGGTGGGCGCACAGGGTTGGCGACCGGACGAGCATTTAGCTGAACCGCTTCGAATCTATCGACAAGGCGGCGAAACGCAATTACGCTACCGAAAACGATCTACCGGTAAATATAAAAACGGCCCTCGTACGGCTCGTTAGCCGTGAACTGGTCGCAGCTCGGTGTCGATACGGTAATCCAATTTGCAGCTCACCAGCGCACCGGTATGCGGCATTCAGCTACGCGGGGGCTACGTGAACGGGCTACAGTGGAGGCCGCATCGTGCTGGAAGCACTTTCGCAATGTCGTTCGAAATTAGACGTAGTTTGTCTCATTACGGCCGGAGCTAGCTACGTGGCCTACCGTTCCGCGACGGTCTCTTTGTGTCTGCCAATCGTGATAATAAACTTCAATATCCCCCCCAACGAATCTCCAAATAAATTCAATTCTACAGCAAGAGGTAAATTGCAACCGCGATACAGGATCGTCTAAATAAATAAATTCCAGAGCCGACAGAGCAAGCAGTGCCTTTTTTTTTTCTCGGGAAAGTAAGACCGTAGCCACACGTAATCGTTTCGGCTGCATTTTCAATAAGCCTCGAAACGCCCCCGAGGGAAACAGTTAGGTCCGTTCTCGCGTGATGAAAGATACGGAGGTTCTCCTCCTTCCGGCCGGTGGGCACAATAAATGTTTCACGATCCCTGCCCGGTCAATGGCACAGAATCTGAAAAGAAAATCGTTCCAAGGGCAAGCCGGGATTCCCGGGGATAAGGTTCGACCGGCAACACGGCAATAGTTTCGCCGCTCGGTATCGCTAATGCAGTCCTCTGTCCAGTTGGAAGGAAATTGCATTGGGTCGGGCACATCTAGCTGCAGCTATATAGGCCAGCCGGGGATGTGAACCCATTCTGACTATCAATTATCTCAAATAGCGCGAGTTAAACCAACCCATTCTCTAACCTCCGTTAGTACAACCCCTGTGCGTCCCGCCAACCCCTCCGATGTCCCACCCCTTTCCTCTATATCAGTCGTTCCTCTTTCTCGAACTGTTGTACCCGTTCCTGGTCAGGTTCCTTCTCCGACTGAATTCAACGACGTTCTCTTCTTCCTCCTATTCCTACCCTCTACCGACAGCCACCCACTCGAACCATCATTCCCTTCCTCCTTCTTCGTTGTCGGCAGACCAGCCTCATTCCACCCCTCCCACCCCCGGCACCAGGTTCCTCCTGACTTCTGATTGCTTCTGTCCCCGGCCAGCTGCTCCGTGACCAAATCGATTCGCTGTTTCGTTGAATTTTCCAGACCGTCCTTGCTACTGCTAGACATCGGCCAAGTCGTCCACGTCTTCGGAGGCTAGTTCCTGGGTAACGAGCATGCCAACGAGGAAACGGCTGCCTTCCTCTTCGTTCAACACCTTTTGTCTCGGTAATTTTCCCTTTAAATTTCTTCCTCGTTCCGTGCTACCTTTGATGTGACTCCCTTTTCAGTTTCACGCTACGCTGCTTCTGCCATGCTAGTTATTATACTAGACTGTCTATGTTTATACAATTAGGAAAATTGAATTATTTATATTTAGAAATGGGATCTAAATACCTTGTAAAGTAGAATTTAATTTATCAAATTTCACGGGTACTCGTTCTGGAGTTCGAAATTAGCTTGTCTAATCCAAGTACTTTGCAGATGATTAAATTTCATAAAATAAAATTTTCGTTTTAGATTTCATTAGGACTTGAGAGATCACGTGTCTCATAAATCAACAACTCTAGTTTCAACATCAAGGAGATGATCGTCTGAACGGGTACGTGTAACGAGCAAACAATACAATGCAAAGTATCTTTCGGATTATTTATTAAACGGATTCGTTTGGTGTCACGACGAGAGCAGTGGCTGTCGAAGGGGTCAGAGAGAGGAGAGCAAGCAAGTCGGTTACACGAGAACGACATATTGGATTTACATGTACCAGCGCGGCAGGACCGGGTCGAATTAATGGCGGGGGCTATTACGACGCCGAATGAATATGCATAAAACTGCACAAAGTGAATTGGTGGTGGCGTTATAGCAAAAGGGTTGGCGAGGAGGGTTGCGAGTACCACAGGAGGGGGAGGGAGGGGGGGTTGGACGGGCAAAGGTGGGCCGCTGGTAGGCGTGGTTACACGTGACGTCACCGGCTCGTTGTTCTATTTTACCGAGGACAGTGGTGGCCTGGGATGGGCGAGCGCGGGAGTTGTGTTTTGTGTCCCCGCCATGCTTCATAAATCAACGAAACAAACAGAAACCCCGGCGTGCATCGCGCCCAACGCCGGGCCAAACTCGATTCTGATGGCGAATGTATAATTTAATTCCGTCGCGGCGTGTGCATCGTTGGATTCGTAAAACCTGCCACGACAAAAGAATATCGAGGCCAGTGGAAATTTCGACGATTCCGAACGCTCTGCTCCACGATCGATCCTGTTATGCTCGACCCGATATCCCTCGTTCAGCCAATTTTATCACCTAGGCCGATCGTTTGCCCTTGATAGTTAACCGTGCCATGTGTTTTCCTTTTCAAAATCTTATAAAAGTAATAAATGCTGAGAAAACGAAAAGGTTGCCCTATTTCTTATTGGCTTGTATTACGTCCCAGACTCCCATCCTTCCTCTGCGGCGTCCCCGGGGAGAATGACACTGTAGCGAAGGGAGCCTGATATATACAGGCCTGTGGCCCCCCACCACTCGGGTGTAAGCGCTTACGCGGGAAAATTAAAATTAACAGTTATCTAAAGGCTATGACACACCATCGAAAAGGGTAAGCTGCCTAAGAAAAATAAAAAATTCCTCAGAGAAATGTTCATTAAATAAAAATTAGTACTTGGATATTAAGTTATAGGGAGGATAACGCAAGTCTTTCACTTGTGAAACTAAGCAAATGCTGAAAATTACTAATAATACTAACTACGTCCGCAAATGTGGTATGCGAACGTTGCGGGGTACCTACATGGTACATACGCGAGCAACATGGAAATTTAAATGTCGATGCAGTTGTGAATAAGGGAACACTGCAGAAGAACATTTCAAAACACGAATATGTTGTTCCACTTTATACGATCAATTATTTGCATTCTGTACCGTTTCGCGATGAAACATGTTACTTTTCCCACACGATTTACAACATTTTTGTATAATAAATAACAACGTTCAGTGTACAACAAAGGATGCTTGAACGTGCACAAATATTATAAATATTATTTCTAGGAAATATAAATATCACGAATGTTATTTAAACATTTTCAACAATATCTTTATCAAATGCTTTGCCAACATAATTGAATAACTATTACTTTATTATTATTCAAGATATTATAAGTTAATTTTGCAAATTAAAATCTTAAGTTTGGTTGGCGGTTAATATAATAATATTGCTATTCAAAATTTCTTTTGTTAATTATTCGACTGTATAAAATTTAAAACGCTGGTGATATTGTTAATTAGGTACCTTTAGCTTTTTTGATAATTTTAAATAATTTTAAAACACTCTTATAATGAATATCATTTTAATCAAGGAAGAATGTTATTCGAACGAATGATGCGATATATTAAACGAATAATTAAAATCAACCCGGAAAGAAGATTAAAAAGAGAGTACAAATAGAGGGTTGCAGGTGGTAGGGACACTAATTCGCGACTAAAATCGTAATTGCAGTTGGTAATTTGCTGTCGAAGCTTCGAAATTGTGATTTGGAAGTATCGATGGGTATTTCGCCCCAATGACGAGGTTAAATTGGATTCTGGTTACGACCTTTTTTCCGATGATGCGTGATCTAATTTCGCGCGATCCACGAGGTCACGGAATTTCTACTGGACTTAATTTTAATATTGCCGACATTTCGATGACCGATCAAACGTCAATTTGCTGTAAACGGACGAAAGTAAACATCGTGTGTGGATGTGCATCGAATTTTGACGGGAATTTCATTACATTATCGCTGACTCGATGCTTTCCAATTGACAAAGCATTTCCCTATATTTGCATAACTATTAATGTATTCGAAACGTACAGTTAGGAGAGAATTTAATTTTTAATATCATATAAATAATATAACCAAGTCGGAATTTTTCGAGTTCTTCTACACACTTAATAATTACAATTAGATCAATTTGATGATACTATTTATTTTTAAATAAATAATGATTAAATAATTTTCCATCTATGTCGTAATCGATTAAATTGCTGAAAAGATTCACATGATTAATGAAAATAAATTGAATAGACTGCATTTCCTTAATATCTTGAAACACATTCAAATTCCACTTCTTTGAGAGTTTTATCGAAATGCCCGTTAGTATCTACTAGTGTTCTTCAATCGTCGCACACGTTTCGAAGTTATCCTCGAAGTGCTTTGTAGCAAAGAAGGCACGAATCGCATTTCTGAACGCGCAAAAAGGAAGAAGTTTCTTCAAACGTATCGCAAAGTAAATGCCTTCCTTCGGCAAATTCGCTTCGCTTTATGCTATTCCGTCTGTCGGTGAATAGAGTTCGAAGGAAGGAGAATCGCGAGACGGCTATCTCTTCGTGTACCATTGCAAAATTGATGAGAGAAAACATTACTGTTACGCAGAACCCTGCCAGAGTGGAAACGTTTGATTTTTCAGAATTCGTGTGGATGGAAAATTTAGACGAGCGAGGGAAAAACTTTTCCAGTTATAAATACTACTTCGGTAGTTTATCTTGTATTTTGAAAATCTGATATTCACTGAGAAACAGAATTATGTCTTTTTTTATAAATTATTGTAGAATCAATTACGATTAAATCTATATAGATTTTTAATTAGCAATCAATGGAATGAAACAAACTAAATAAAAAAATCTCAAAAATTGGTATATCAATTTATGTAATATTGCAAGTTATATAATGAAAAAAATAATAATAATAATTGATATGTTACATTATTAAAAATTGTTTAAATTTTGGAAATCATTTTAGTAGCAGTCAATCTTTTGGAACTGGCACGTGTGACTATTATTGACTTGAACTACTGCCACTTCTTCTCTATATAGTATAACAAGCTATATAATGATTATTGTATGCCATATTTGATTGTCTTATATTCATGAATAAATTAAGCATATTTTAGAATAGGTACGAATTTTATTCAGAATTGAATTTGTAGTTAATTATCTACCTCCTATAAATTCATACATTCCGTATATTGACTGCAATTAATTATCCAAGGTACCCGTATTTGTACGTTTCTGTAAATAAATACACAGACTAATAAGTCAATGAATTTTGAAAGCAGGTATGTACACTTAACTAATTACTCCCTTTCCGCATAAATAAAAATGACTACTAATTAACATTTTCTTCGTTTTACAGAACCTAAACCATATAAATACATTCAAGTGAAATTCTATTTAAATACAGAAACTGCTTCAATTTCTGTATTCATATTTTATTTATCCTGTGTGATTGATTAAATGCACATAAATTAGAGAAACTTCCAATTTCTTAGGCTAACGAACGTCTGTTCAAAAAAATCGCTCCGCGTCATATTCAATTTGTAAATATTTGTCTCAACTAGCTATCAACGATTTATTGAAAACTTTCTTCGCAAACATGATCAATTGCAAGCGACAAACATCATTGGAAAGTATGCACACACACTCGACTCTCAGGAGACATCTCACAATCGATACAGTGACGAAAAGCGGAAACTCGATATAGTTTTAAATTGAAACATCAAAGTTCGACATTTTGGCCAATTTTAAAATATCTCATTTTTATTTCATATGTATGAGAAATGATATTTTGTAAGCCCTTTAACCTACTTGTACAAAGTCGAAAATAAATTTGTCTTGACTTAACTAAAAAAGATTTCAATACAGAAATATCGTAATGAAATTTGTTGAAAGAGAAACTTGTGACCCAATTTTTAATGAAGAACATCTGCAATGCAAATAGAAACGCGCTTAAACCCCATTATCCTTTCTATCTTTGCTCACCATTCATAGCATCGTTCAAGATTACAATCACATTACGAGCAACATTTTAACCAAATTGAAAAGTACCTTTACACTTTCCTTATCAGAGGCCATTCAACGGTGCACTGAGATGTTGCGAAGGAAAACCTACACGTCCCATTCTCGCTGTACTTCCATCTGATGTTATACTTTCTATCACGAAACCTGATGCAAAAGTCGTTTTATCGTTGAGACGAGCAGCTTTTCTTTGACCGACTTTCTGAACAACTACTGCATCCGATCCTCGAAACGTGAGAAAGATGCACCAGGGATTGCATTTTAACAAGTTTACTATCACGTGTCAAATACACACATTGCAATCTATACGTTCCCTTTGAGTTTTCTATAATACTTTCGAGAAACATCATTTCATAGTTTGAAGAGTAAAGCATGTAGACGACTGTCTTATTACAGGACGGATCAATTTTATGTCCTTAGGGAAGTTATTTTTAGAGACGTGGGAGAACTTGAAAATTTCGGGTACCCGACACTTGGGTCGAGTCGGGTCGGATCGGTTTGATTCGGTAAGATTTGCTTCGATTCCGGTCGATTCGATTCGATTCGGTTCGGATCGAGTCGCGTCAAGTAGGATCGAGTCAAGTCGCGTCAAGTAGATCGAGTCGAGTCGCGTCGGCTCGCGTCAAGTAGAATCGAATTGAGTCGCGTCGAGTCGCGTCAAGTAGATTGAGTCGAATCGCGTCGGCTCGCGTCAAGTAGAATTGAGTCGAATCGCGTCGGCTTCTGAATTCTGAAAAGTACAGACGTGGCAAAACCCGAAAACTTCTATGTTTCATTCATATTCACGTCACCTACATTCATAGTTCAATTCCACCCAAAAAGCGTTTGTTCAGAGCGGTAACTAGTGCTTGTTAGTCGATTCGGTTTCCGCAGAAACGAGAAAGCCATTCAATCTCTGAATTTCACTTGTCTGAACCGACTCCTACAGAATGGCCGCCAGGATGTAATGAAGCAGAGACGTAAGGTGCTCGTTATTGAATAAGTATAAAGGACGCAAGGGCAATTGCAGCAACGAGTAATTGGACGGAATCGCAGCGGCAATGGTTTGTGGGCGAAAGATCTAATGACCTCGCCTCAACCGTGCTAAGGATTACTGTCCCCTTTGTGAGGAGAATTTCCACTATCTCAACTGTATGTTTGACTTATTGTCTGATATTCAGTTAGTTTTTCTAAGAACATCTCAACTTTGAACGACCGATTTCAATGAAACTTTTAGAAAATGTAACATTTCTTATCACGCGACTACTTTTTTACTTTTCAAAGGCGAACGGTGTGGTCGTCGCGTACAAAGAACGCAAAATCATTTATTTCAGTTGAAGAAGGTGCAAGACAATGCATGTCACCCAACACTTTTCTGCAGCTGCTGGTCGGATAAAGAGTGTCATCCGACTTAATGGCCTCTAATGTATCTTTCATTCGTATAGAAAATGAGAAACGCGCGCATTACTGATTACTGCGACGGAGCAGAAGGATATTACACGCGTCTTCTTCATAGTACGTAGGCTTGATGCAAACACCTCTTTCGATGAATTGCAAAAGGATGACACGTGTCTCTTTTCACACTGAGACGTTCATTTCGGTTAAATGTCTTTAAGTAAGTACTATTTGGAATAAAGAAACTTGAAAGTGAGTTTTATTATAAAAAGGTATCTTAACCCTTGAATAGCTGAGCTTTGGTGAATCCTGACTTAAACAAAATATATACAAAGATATTAATTTAAAGTGAAATACATAACGCCTCAAGTACCATGATGTACCTTATATGCACGAAGGTTCTCAAATTATTTCTGTTAAAAAATTTTGTACCAAAGGGTTGATCCTGTTTAGTAATGAATAAATAAATAAATTTTTGGGCCTCTCTCCATGGTCCGCCGTCCAGGGGTTCCTTACTACACATTCACTTGAAATCAAGCAAGACGTTAGGTTAAATATCTTATCAGAATAATAATTATCAATTATCGAAATGCAACGTTTAACATAGGTGGATACCATGGGCTAAGCATGTATCTCCAGACGATCTCGGTTAAAATCTATAGACGAGCCCACGTACGAATCAATATAACATGATACACACGAGTGCACACGCACGTGCAACCATGCACGTACAACCGTAAAGACACGCATCGAATGGGATTGAATTCGAATCGCGTGTATGGCGAGTAAACGGGACGATCGATGGATCCCCGATATCGAGGGGTGGTTCTGAAAGCCCATTAGAAGTCGAATATGAAACGTGGAAATGGAAATGGAGCAGACCGGGTCCGAGGCTCATTCTTAACACATTAAGGATCGCCAAGTTGCTTCGAGAACGTTTCAACTCTAAATGATTTCGAAAAACACTCAAAAGTTTGCCAAATGTATTAGTCCATGTTTTGAAAAATTTCTTTTTACAAAAACTATTACACGTTTATTTAACTGGTAAATTAATTGTGTCTAATAATAAGTTAAAATTCATTGAAGTTTATTTAATTTATAGATAATTAATGGAATTGCTTTTTGTCGACGAGATGATCTATTTCATTTTATAATGGATGTAAAAGGTATAGAGAGTGTAATCAAATTAAATTGATTATTCAATCAACAAAATAAACATTTCTATGTTAATAGATTTTAAGTAAGAAGAAAATTGAAAAACAAGGAATACGATTTGCTGTTTACCAACGTCCAACCACTGTATAAGAAAATGCTTGACTTTAATTTTCTTGCCCATTTAAACTTAGAATGTAATTAATTCTCAACTACTTAACCGACGCGTATATGTTTCTTTCCTGTTGCACGATTTTACCGTGGTATAAACACAGCATTCGTTCGTTTGACTTCCTTTTCCCTCTTCCCTTTCAATTACCTTCTCGTGCTTTCCATCCATTCGTTCCTTTTCCGGTGAACTAGTTTCCGGAGTAACGGTACGCCCGGCTCTTACTAAACAGAGGTTAAAACTGACCCTTTCCATTTTATTCGATGCCGACGGAGTATTTATTTAATTCCATTTGCTTAATGATTCGCCCTCCACGAAGTTACGCTGATTGAAGGAGGATCCGAGTAAATACTTTTAAGACTCTGTTGTTTCTTCCTCTTAAACCGTAGTTTATGATTCATAAAAAGAGTATGCAATTCCTTTTTTTTTTTAAATGTTACATTTGTTACATGTTCAATAATAAGCTAATCAGAAGGAAGAATATTAGATTGAACAGGAAATGGAGATACCGAACTTCATTCCCTATTTTTACAAGGAATCTAGGATAATGGAAAGCGCAAATATAATATGATTTATATAACGAAGTAATGGGAACATGAGAACTTTCATTGAAGATAGAAAATACTACGGCTTAAGGAATAAAATATTGAAGAAATAACTCCACTCTGATTTCCTTATTTTACAATGTAATCAATAAATAAAATTCTCTATCCTGCTTTCTTATTCTTCTTTCCTTATTCTATAATCAGTTACATGATTTCAAACTATTATTTTTAAAATCCCCAAACCTGATTAAATTGAAAGAAACGTACGTTTATCCTCAATTCATGTCCATACCTGACGTCAGCGCGTCAAAGAAGGGACAGATTCGGACAGCAGTCTCTGTGTTTAATCCCATCCTGTCCCGTGCGTCTTCCAAGACACTATCCTAAACAAATAAACCGACAGACCGTTGGGTTGTATGTACATATTCAGATGCCGGTGTACATGGTGCACGGCAACACGACATGCGGCCAGGTCGCGCGCATCAGCACGAAAGGGATGTTATGTACCAACAAAACATTGATTCGCTAAACTCATGATGTAATACGTCCATTTGAAATGAGCTTGGCCAACGGCCAAAATCCTCATTACAAAACAGTGTGTAGGCAGCTAGCAAACAGGCCCAGCTAGAGGAAATAGGTCTGCCGGCAAGCCACGGCTTTATTCGACGATCGATAAGGGCAGGCTTTCGAGAAGTATCGTGATCCCTCGTCTCCCTTTACAACCATCATCGTTCATCTCACGGCTATCTTTCCACGTGTTTCTATTCGTCCCCTACGTCTTTCCATTTTCCCCCGTGACTCAGCCATCGAAACGTTTTCGATTCCACCCACCCCCTATCGGTCGACTTGTTTTCAGCCTCCAAACGCTCTTGCGTGCGTTTTTACAGCTTCCTCTTCCTCCTGGACGAGCAACCCTACTTTCCACTCTCGGCACACTCGGCGTGGACCGGTCCCGGATTAAGGGTACTTTACCCACGTTCAGACCATTTCACGTCGAATCGCACAACACTGGACTTCATATGTGCCGATCATTTTTTTTAATTCACTGGGTCTTCCGATGGTCGTGGAAAATTCATTTCTGGGTCAGATGGTTTTAAAGATTCGTGGAGCTCAGCAGTAATTGGTAATTTAGATTCTATATTACCAATTTATTGGCAAAAGGTATTAATTGTATCAGCAATAGTTCTCAATTAGTGGAACATTAATGAACACTGTAATATATAGTATAATAATTTTAGTATTGGGGAATCGCTGATATTAGTGCTATAATAATTACTGATTAATTAGGAAAAGGTATTAATAATATAAATAGCGGTTCTAAACAAGTGGCACAATAATAAACACTGCAATGTACAATATAACTATTTCAATATTGGAAAACCGTTACTATTAATATTATAATAATTGAAAGGTTGGATGCAAGAACCACGCAGCTCCATTTTTACCAATTTTACAGGAACCAAAAAAAAAAACTGTTTAAATAATTGTCTATTTAAACGTACAATAAACTCTAAATTTCTACAATAAATGAAGCTGTATAAGTGAAAATTGAATTTTTCCTCGACCTTTATTATCACATAAACTCTGTCCAAATGAAAAATGAAGAAGAACACGAGACTTTTTCGGAACTTATGGAAGTCGTGGTGGAAAAGAAGAGTAAACGTGAAAATTGCTCGTTGCAGATGTTACGAGGAGCCTGGGAAAGCTCTGTATTCACGAACTTCCATGCTTATTCTTTTTCCATTCGAAGGCTTAAGCCATTGATCGGCTTTTTCTGTTCGATCGTACACGTGAAAACGTGCGCGTTCGAGAGACCGATCGTTCGACGGCACTATATCATCGTTTATGGGATTTATGAGACCTGTACTATCGTACTGAATTACGAAAGGCGATTTACGTACGTTCGTTCCGCGTGTCGAAATATTTTCAACGCGGAGCTGTTTCGCCGCGACAGTCGCGTATCGAATGAAAGGCAACGGGCAGAAAAAGGAACAGGAAACTATGTCACCGTGTTATTTCCGGCGGCCGTACAAATAGCTTGATCCCGCGTTGTTGATTAAAACCTGCATGTTAGAGGAGAAAAGTAAATACGATTCGACGATACCCTCCCATTTTCTGACGTATCTCGTTTGCAAACTCGTTATAAAGTCACTCGCATTTCTCGTCGATACCGGCAGTTTCGATACGACAAAGATGAAGCAAATCCGTCGATGCAAACGGGAAAGTTGATGTACGATCGTGATTTTTTAGAATTAATCTTTCCCGATGCCCGAGGTAGAGATAATAAATTAAACGAGTTGTCGACTTTTGATTACGAATGAACGCGTTGATAAATAGAAAATGTCACGTACACTTTGAAAAGACATGAAATTAAGGGAATTTGAAAATTACTAATCATCCAAATTTTAGAAAATATACAGTGTCATTTAATTAATAAAAAATAGCTGATTTCTTATGTAGAATTTAATTAAAAATCTGAAATAAATTTCTTTCCCAAAAAGCACAGTTTTTGGAAAAATTGTTTTAAAAATTAAAAAAAAAAAAGGAAAATATTCCATGAAATTTGTTAAGCGAATCTTCAAAAATATAAAAAAATTACAAAATATAAATAACTGTATCTACGCTTGTAGATAAAAACACAGGATGTAACATAATGCGAATATTATTGTAAAGTTAATAAAATATACAAACAACAATGGTATCAGATAAATGCAATGCGGGCTACAAGCGCAAATAAATGAATATTCATCGAAATGATTCGACGAGATTCAAGTAAAAACGTTATGACTGAGATTGTGAACGATCTGGGCCAGCATCGTAATAAAATCACCGGGTCAATAAACGGGTTTAATTGGTTTGATTTAATTATGACGTAAGCGTTGCTGGATCACGCAAATCGTGTCAAATAATTGGTACTTCGAAATAAATATTAAACGCTGACACGGTAACAAATAATGTGAATTATTCATTACAATCCGCCTTCCAATATTGACAGAGTATTTGTTGATATTCCTAAGACACTAGTGTTTCAATGATATTATTATTTAAAATATTGTTTAAACGCGTAATATATCTTTTATTAAGTTAATAATTAAAAATTCGGAAGGATTGTATTTGAAAGGTTCCATTAATTTACATGTACAGCATCGAGCAAAGTAGGTTTCCCTTGGGAAAAGGACGTTATAGGGGAAGCAGAAATTCTCAAAACTTTAATTTTAACATTATTAATATTAAAAGTGATTTAAAATTAAAATAGTATCATTTTTAATTATTACATATTATAAAATTTAATTTAAGAAATATGAATAATGACAGAAATATCAATTCAAATTTTCCTGCGTAAACGGTAATACGCAAGTGATGGAAGACCCCATAGATCTATATATGTATATGGGGTCTTCTCCCGTGGTCATTTATGGGATTTGGCAGCCTGGAGGACAACCGGGAATCCGCGAAGTTTGGGGAGAGGGGTGTCATCGCCATTTTCCCTAGGGGAAGCTACCATGCTCGATACTGTACGATTATCAAACAATATTATAATTGTTATTCTGTATAAATCGCATAAATTATTCGAGTACCATTTAGATGCCTCGCGTGTATCACTAATTGAAATTAGCTGCTCCATAAAATTACTGATTTCCAAATTGCAGTAGTCGCTTGACAAAATATTTTCAATAATTTAAGATCATCAGCCCACCCCACTACAAGAAGAACCTCCTATCAAATCACCGATCTTAATACATTCAACACCATAAACATGACAGCGGCAAATCGATCAAAGATCAATCGCTTACATCGGTGTCACGTTCACGGTGGTCTAAGAACGATCAATGCTGAACGTTCAGACGAACTCTAATGACCCCCTAGCAACCTGTTGTGGTATATTCGAGGCGAAGCTCTTTGCTTCTTCCCCCTCTCTCTCCCCGTCTTGATTGAGCATTATACACCTGGATCTGGCGGATTCATCGGGACTCGAGTATAGGCGAGAGGACAATCTGAACGTACCGGGAATAGCGTCAAAGCGCTATCGTCGATCGAATCCGTTCAGGGATTCTGCTAATTCCAGGAATTACGGGAGCATCCTTCGACATGCACGCGATGCCAATTACCGCGAGGTGCAGCATCTCTGGCACGGACAGGGTCTCGTTGCGGTGCGCTTCCAGGAAACTTAACTCGACGTTGCACTTCGAAGATGGTGCAGCCAGCTTCTCTCCTTCGGTGCACCGTTACACGGAGACTGCGCATCTGCTCTTGTTACAACTGAATGGCCCATTGCTCTTACGCGAGTTTCCTACGTTAATCCGTTGAAATTCTCGGCGAAGTTAATGTTGCTTCCACGACAATAACGCCTGGCCAATAATTAATCCTGATAATGGTTACTGTGTCTATAGGTTGCACCATAATACGCGGGCATAAACTTTAGCGATAAATTCAGCTCGCGTCTAATTGTTATTCGGTGTACGAATTAATTCTGTGACCTTTCTAATTTTTGATTGAAGATTTACCTTTAAAAAGTCGTGGTAATTCCAATTAATGGCATTCTTGATTCTGAGTTCATGATTTACCACGTATATTTCTACCTCCATACTCTAAATCATACTAACGTTCATTTTCTTCTACATTCAAACTTTTTAATTAATTTTTAAATGAACACCCTCTTCGAATATCATAACACGGGTTTTAATGCAATCAAAAATGAATAATTAAGAGATGGAGGTAATGACTCTCTAATATATTGATAAAATGAAAACTACTTAATAATTTTTAAAATTCTGTATATTTATGAAATATATATATTTGTTGAACATTAATTAATTCTTTTCTAATTGTATTTTTAAAGGAAACAACGCATGATTTATTCCTACTACGAATTCCCTATTGTTATATTTGAAGCAATCGAAATAAGTTTTCAATTAAATCAGTGTTTATCAAGTACAATGTTTTACGCTTATGCTCGTTGTAATTATAACTGATTTAAATTGAATAACGAAATTTCAATGAGCCTTCTAAAACTAATTAGAGCACGAAGTTACTGCTCGTTTTTAATGGCCCACTTCAGCAGAGTGCAGTGTTTCAAAGGTCTCAACGTAAATAAAAGGGTAATTCGTATTATAACTCAAAATGAAATAAAACTTCGTTTTACAAATGATACACAACCAGTGTCTGTTGAAACAGTGTGTGTTCGTGTTATGAATGCTACAATTAAAAAGCTTTACACAAGACTCAGGAAAAAAAATGTGATACCTTATCCCCCCAGTGTGTTCAACAAGCTTTCCAGCTTATTCTGATGTAATTAAAAACGTTTAATAATAAAAAGAGCTAACAAAAAATGAATGGAAATATTCGTTT
Organism: Osmia bicornis bicornis; assembly: GCF_907164935.1. NCBI lineage: Eukaryota > Metazoa > Arthropoda > Insecta > Hymenoptera > Megachilidae > Osmia > Osmia bicornis. The sequence continues at coordinate 10,635,690 of NC_060217.1, read as the reverse complement.
TCAATTATTATCTAACACAATACCATTAAAAAGCTCGTATCTTTTTGGGGATGTAAAAATTTTTAAATAAAACAAAATAAAACTTCATTATTTTCTGAAATTTTGTCCAAAATTAAATTTTCAATAACATTGAAGGCAATGGTGAAATATACTCAGCATAGAAAATTGTGAGAAATAAATTGACTCGGAGAAGGAAGGTATGATTAAACAATCTTGTACGGATGATTCTAGTAACTAGCGCGAATTTCTTCGAAAATTTACAACGCTTTAGCGACGCAAATCAACGAATTAGCATGAGCGTAGAATGTGAAAGGGTTTCGATGTTTCTACGAGTCCGCGAACGGAGGAAGAGCTCACAAGTTTCCTCGCAGCTTTTGCGAGCGTACTGCGAGCGCGCATCCTGCCGCTTAGGGAATATTCCATGAATCATAACGAGCCCGGTATAATTTGCAATTTGTTGCGCGTGAAAACGTGAATTTTACAGCCGTTGCTCGGTCGCTAGCGACGAGCCATTGAAATTCCAGCTGAAAGTGCGGTAACTTAATTACGTCCCGGTAAATGAACGATTCCAACTAATTTCGGAATGTATGATTAGTAGGTAATACTCATTTTTTCATGATTATTGATGTGCTTCTTTAATTTTTGTGATTGCATCAGTCGGTTATTAAGTGAATTAATTAATACTGTATAGAATTTTCTACAAATCTGGGTAACTATAAATACTATTTATAATTTTATAATACAATGTAAATTATGAAATAATCTACAAAATATATTTCCTATTAAATTTCACTCAGTTTTGATTATAAAAGACCTTTCGATTCCTTAATAAATTCAGAATTAGACAACAATTCATATCACCTTGCTATTATCAGCCCTTACTACCAAACACTGATCCTCCGCAAAAGAACATCCCCAACATCGTAAACGTATCGTTGCATACGTTAGAACGACAAGAATCGATTGCCGCCTCGTATTACCGGGGCAGGTCAAAATGACCCGACACCGAGAATTAACAGCTGCGTTTATCACCCAATCCACCTTGTATCCCGTATATCCTGTGCAGTTTCGCGATAAAGCGTAACAAGTTTTGTCGGTTCGGTCCAAGTATAACGTGCAATTTCTATAGATCTTAAGTTACGACCGAGCCATAATAAAGCTTCTCGCCGGGATCGCATCTTTTTTTTTACTTAAAGACGCCGCGCGTCGTTCGTAAACGGTGCGACACTTCGATCCCGCGAGGGGTACGAGGGGCGGCTGCAAGTTTTCGGCAGGCCTGGGGTTACGAAGTTTCGCCCGGTAAAATGGCGAAATTAATTACACCGTGGTTGCCGGGGGAATACGCCGACGGCGAATTATCGGTTTAATATACCGCCACGAGTGCAGAGGCGGAGCTTTTATCAGGGATCGATCACCGATGTTAAATGAAAATTGGAACGAAGTGTTGCGGCCCGCATCAAACTTTGCCAAAAGTTTCACGCCGATAAACCTGTGTCGATTGTCCCCGATGATCGCACTTTTTCTCTTACCAATAATTGATTTTGTGATAAAAATTTTCATGCTTTCCGGCGAAATGAATGTTTAAAACGAAGATGAATTCGCAGAAGTTTTGCTACAAATTTATTTACATTTCTTCCCTTTCTCTATTTCTACTCCTAAAACTGATAATAAAGAGAATTTGCGAGGAGCATCGTTCGGAGGCGTTTGTGAACCATTCGTGTCCCAAATGGTTCTGTCATAAATTATTCGACTAGAAGGCTCATGGTTACGGGGATTATGGTTTCTTACTTCGACAAAACTTTCAACATATATCGGGTCGCTTGAAATTAATTAAACCACCTTACAATGCCTGGGAAAAATTATATCAAACGGAACAATCTTTTGTTAAACGAATTCTATCAAAAGATTTCTTTCTTACCCTTTCTTTCATTCCCGACCCTTGACACCGTTCTTCGCCGTTGGAGGATCTAAAGGTGGCCAGCCAGCGAGTTTCCGGCCAACGGTCGGTAACTTTATACTGACTTTAAGTAGAAAAGAATGTAATCAATGAGAAACACGAGGGAAGGCATTTCTCGTGGAATTTCAACCGATACCGATCGCGCGATGCAACGAGATCGAAAGAAAGGATCGAAGGGGGTGGAAATTACAGAGCGAGGGAGTGCACGGCAAGACGATCGGAAATTTATGGACGTCAGGAGATACAGGTTTAGTAAGTTTATGTCGGTAAGTTCCTAGCACCCCTTGCCTTCGCTCCAAGTTTCGATTCGCGATTAAACCCTCCCGCTGCGCTTTCCTACCCTCTGTCGTTAACCCCTTGACTTATAACAAGTTACTGGTGTAACTTACGATCTGAATGCGAGAAACACGAGACACATTCGTGTTGAACATATAGTACGTTTCAAAAGTGTAGCGACCCTTAAACCTTTGAACGGTGCAGTTTGGGTTAATCGAGACCCAAACATATTACGAAGATATTAATCCAAAGTTAAATATAGAATTATAGAAAGAGTTTCGTATATTAGAAGAATAGTTTTTGAAGGAACAGTTTAAAATTTAACTAAAATTGAGGCTCTCTCCATGGTCCGTCATTCGATGGTTAAAAATTAAATTTTAAAGTGTTCAATCTGTAAAGGTTTTTCTATTTTAAATTCTTATTTTTTTCTAATCTGTCTATGTTTTTTGTAGGAAATACTAATCTTGCTGGTCAGTTTTGACACAAGCATCATTTTAGATCTAAATAATGTGAATAAGAGTTAGAACGACACGTGTAGTCGAAAAAGGAATCATAAGGGAGTAAAGCTTCGGCAGAGATCGAGGATAACCGATAGGAGAACGTTTTTCTGCAAATTTTTTCTGTATATTGGTTCCATAGGGAGAGACAGATGATTTTGCTTCTGATGGAGCGACAGAAGTTGATCGAAGCAGCAGGCAATTAACGCGTAACAAGAAAATGTGTTTTTCAAAAATAAGGAATCTTTCGTAATTTTCCAGATATTTACAATATTTTACTGTGTTTTCCTCGGCGTAGAATTGAAATTTCGTATAATTTACTCTGAGAGAATTTCATAAAAATTCGTTCCAACGTCGAATTGAAAACATTAATCAAACCAAGATAGATCAATAATCAAAGTATCGCAACATTCATGACAAAAATATGCTAATCCCCAACTAAAAAGATAACCCTCAGTCGACTGATATCGTTGCAATTCAGACAAGCAATCTAACCCACGTTCCGCAACACAGTTCCTAGCCAGCCATCAATAACGTTCCGACTAACGAGTGCCCGTTCAGCCTCGTAAATCAGCTTCCGAATTCTGGGTTGTTCCTCCAAAAATCTTGCGTCACTAGCCAGCAATCTTGACGTCAGCGTGTGGACATTAATCATCGAGAGACTGGTAGGGTGGTTTTTCGTTGGATGTTCGAATCGTTTCGAAAGGATCATCGATAGCGAGCGTCTGTGTGGGTGATCGTCTTCCAAAAAGTGATGAGATTATTTATAAAAATTTCTTCGGGTTACATTTTTAAGAATCAAAGTGATCGACTTCGAGGCAGTTCCCTTGGGAACATTATTTCCTTTCTTGAGAAATGTTAGAGTCTTCGTTTCAGCCTTTTAATCACTCTGCGTAACGAGCAACACTTTCTCAGGAAAATTGTAAAAAAACTGACTCGAAACACGAGTGAACATTGATTAGCAAAATCGTCTGCAATCCGTCTTCGTTTATTGGCAAGTCTGCTCGAAGATACGACAATTTTCCGGCTGGACCTCGAGGAGGAACAGTGCTGGCAGCGACGAAGAAATTGACAAATTGTACTTTTAAATGATCGGAACCTTGCTTCCGCTCGAGCAAGAGTTCAGGAGAAGGCTGCGAACTAGAAGTGGTAGGAGGACTTTAAATAAGGGTCTAAGCTCGGTAAGAAAGTAAGACTGCCAGGAGAGAGGAATGAAGCGAGGCGGCACGGACGAGGCGACGAATAACTCGGCTCACCTTCTCTTCTTTTTTTCGAGAAGGGTACAACTCGAAGAAAATTAAATGACGGCCGGAGAAGTTTCAGCGGGCAAGTTTTAGATTAATATTGTTACGTGGACCGGTAATCGTGATAAGCTGCTCGGTTGCCACCGTGTTCGCCGAGAGTAACCCGTTCACCAGAGAGCTTCTTCTCTACCCACCGGCGTATCCAACGAATGAATCTTCTCGAATTGTGCTACGATAACTTCCGGCTCTGACCTCTTCATTTCATTCGGAAGTTCTAACGCGAGTTCGCTTACTCTTGTACCGAGACTTTGTATCTCTACTTCTTCTGCCACTCCAACAGGATTCTTCACTGTTCCTCGTATACTTCCTGTACCTTGTGTGCTTTGAACCTTACCTAGAATTCATCGAACTTTTCACGTTAGTTTCCGTGAAACACTATCCGAAGTTCTCTGTAGATTGTGATTGACGTGGAAAGTATTAGATGATTGTAAGATAAATGTACACTAGATGAAATCATTTTTAAATTACTCTTACATCGTAATGTGTCATTAGAGCGATATTATTAATTACTTCTCTTCTTCACGATTCAAACACACCCGAAACAGGAAAGTTAGACGACGCTTTGAACGTTGCTTTAACGACGTTCCATAAGTTGGTTGCACGATAAGGCAATTAATCGTCGTGATATCTGCTGTTTTGGCTAGCATGTACGTGGCTGAAATAGTGGTACAAACTAACACCATCATAAATTATATCGTATCTGTATGCGCGGACTGATTACGGTTATATCATAGCTAACCAGTCCCTGGGTTAACTAAAAATTAGCATAAGCGTTACGGCTAGCATCAAATTTACGAAAATGATGTATATCGGCTCGGCTGGGTGAGATTAATGCGAAATCGATAGCTACGTTTTATGGTAGCAATAATGAAGTAGGAAAAAGGGGTCGAAACTTTCATTAAAATGATCACGAGTCATTCTAAGCTGATTCGAACAAGATATCTTCAACATTTCTTCAAATTTTCAAATAATTTATTATTTTTTAAATAAACCAAATCGCAAACGAATAAATCCAAAGGCACGATTCTGTTGCTCGTTCGATGATAACAATTAATCGTTGAAAAAAAACAAAGGAATACGGAACAAGTAGCAAGTAACGAGGAGAGAGTTGCTCCGAAGGATCAAAGGAAATCCGATTATCCCGAGGAGTAGGCGGGAAAAGGAAAAAAAAAATTGGAGCATCGTTGAAACGAATACCGGAACAAAGTTTTCAGGTCAAACACGTTGGACAAACGGGGATTAGAGGGTTCCACGTTGGATGGGAAAACCGAGTCCGAGCAAATGGAGATCCGATTGTTAGGTCGCAGTTAAAATAGTTGCAGACCGATTGCAGGCTACGCTTCTTCGGCTGGAAAGTACCGAACTAAAGTTTCCGGTCTACTTCGATCGGAATTAGTGGCACGATCGCGAGTATTAGCCTCATCGTACGGGGGTGAAACGACACCGTTGGTCACCGGCCACCTCCCTAATTATAACAAACTATCCAAACTCTGCCGACCATTCTAGAATTCCAAGTTCTACACAGCCTGCTGCTCCTCTTCCTCCTCGTAGACCAAATTCGCCACGATTTTACGAGCACGCTTGGGCGTTACGCTTCGGCTAACAATTAGCCAGCAAACTACCCCTATTCGCTTTTCAGAACTTTCGGCTCGGTTAATTCACGTTTTCCCTCTTTGCAAAAGCACCTGCTTGCAGCACACCTTTTTCAAAACTTCAACAGCTTGTCTTCGACTGTGAATTATCGTCTTCCTGTTTTGCTGTTGATGGCGTTAATTGATCGCTTCTCAGAGCAGATGCTCCGGTAAATATGACGCGCCTTTTAGTTTGTACAGTTTGGAGACAGTTTCCATGGGTGGAACTGTTTGCTCGTTTTTAAAGAAAGTAAGGTCTTCAGGTTTTGTTTTTGATAAAGAAATAAATGGAAATTGAATCATAATTTGAAGTAGGTAGATATTTTGTTTCAAGACGAGATTGTGATTTACATTTTGATTGTGATATTGGACACTTTACAATATCTAATAAATATAATAAAGAGTAAGTATCTTTTCTATAGAATAAAATCATATTTTGTTATCAAATTAGAAAAACGTTTTTATTAAATATATTTTTGTTTTTCGTTTATTAATTTTTGTTATATATGCATGTAAGTATGTAAAAATTTTCACTGTACATCTGAAAGTATCTCTTTTCTGTTAAATTCATTCATGGCTGAAAATGAACTTGAACTTTTCAAAAGCGAAACCAAGCTTTCTGATAAGTGGGTTGAATGAGAAGTTTCGAGGAAACGTAACAATGCCAGAAAAACCTTACTTTCTGATAAATTTGTTCCTTCACGAGAGAGACCCAGTTAACGATAACAAAAGAAAGGGAACGGAATGGAAAGTTATTTAAAACATGGGCGAATTTTTGAAAGTTCATTGTTTTAAATCAGGAGGTTTTGTAGGAACTATACCTCCGACGTTTTCTGACCCTTCATTAATATTACCACTCATTTTTTAATGTATTTCTATGAATATTTTAATGAATATAGAGAATGCAGTATTAGGTTAGATTAGATTAGGTTAGTATTTTGGCGCCATTTTGATGCTCGTCTCCAAGGACCAATCAGATTGTAGATGGAAATCAATATGGCGTTAAGCTAACCTCAAAAATACGCATAACTTGTATTTTTTTTCATTCTTCTCGTCGAATACTGTTAAAATATATAACAAAAGTAAATAATTTTGTATGCCCCACAGTAAAGTTTCACCGATTATTTCAATAAAATATGGTTTAAGTAAGAAACTAATTCTGGCAAAATTTTTAATACAAAATGTATTCTACTCTAACAATAAGATGGTTCAAAGTATCGAAGCATGGCCGAAGATGCTTTAGAAGATGAAACAAAGTTTATCGATTGTAACGGAAGGTGTTGCAGGCTGGCTCGTTTAAAATTTACGGCTGACTTGAAAGTTTCGCCAACAGGAATGTAATCTTCTTGATTGATTGACTGAGTTACATCGAGCTGCGTAAGCGGCGGCGTATCGTCAGGCAGTTAGTCACTTTCCCTTAATTATACAAAATACTAAACCGATCATCATGAATTAGATTAGACCGTGCCGAACTGAAACCGATTAAAGTAGATTTGCTGACAAGCCGTCCAAGTTTCTCGATCAATCATTGACTCGGCGCGAAATTAAGTTATGGAAATTCCAAGAATTTCTCTAATGAGTTATTCGATTAAGACGATTAACGAGCGATCCTATATTTGTCAAATATAAACAATTTTAACACTTTTTAATTTTCTTCAGCCCCTTTCTTAAAATACTTTCCTTTAAGCTATCTTAAATTTATTTAATTACTGGCTACGTTGAATTAATTGCTATATGAATACTACTTGAATTCATCAGAGTTATCGAATATTAATACGAGCCAGACACCAAAAATGCGTTTAATGCTTGATTCACTCTTCGTTATTTAAATATAATCAATTTTAACTGAATGGTAATATTCAAAATATTACGAAAATTATTCCTACATAAATGCAAATACAGAATTCCTTAAATATTCAAAAAACGTGAATAAATATTATGAATATGAATTTAAATCCAAAACTCTGACAATCATTGAAAAAGTGGAGAATTGAAAATTTCAACGTGCCTGACCATGCATTGACTACTTTCACTGTATCAATTAAAAATTAAATATTTCAAAGTTTCCAGAGAAAATTCTCCACTTATGATGTATTCTTTCAAAACACGTATTCTTTCCAAACGTTTCCGGAAAGATGCAGGAAAATCTCGATAAATCTTAAAAGAAAATGGGGTGTTTCCTCGAGTGAATTTCATCAGAGACCCGCATATTTTTCCGCGAACTAGAAGGATCTTCGCGAGTCCAGTGACAGTGGGAAAGCAAACGAGCAAGAATACGCGAGCTTCGGCACACGCTTTTGGTTCTAGGCGAGGTTTCTCGCAAATCGATGACACCAGGGCGAAATTGAAAAGGACGTTGAAGAATTATGAGACACGGGGTGGAACGAGCCTCGCGGCCTGTCCAAATGTCGATGACAAATTTGCTTTCGTCCGAGCTGTGCCTGGGGAGGATCGGAAGATGAGAGAAGAGGAAGCTCGATTTCGTTTCTCGGACGGTTGGAACGTTGCCACGTGGAAATCAATTACATTACTCCGTCCTCGAAACATTGTTAAACGTGAGAGAATCAGCCAACCAGTCCAATGATCTTACCAGCGTGCTCTCTAATTGACAAGATCTTTGTTCACGAATTTAATTCGATCGATCTTCGATGGGAATTTATGGGCGTTACTCGGTCCATCGAATTCCAGAGAATTTTAACCATTATTCAACGACAAGAGGTTCGGCTCGCCGATTTCGTTGAAACTTTTGAAACATTTAATTTGATATCTATTTTTATTTCATATTCATGACGGAATGATGAGATGCTAAATTAGAAGACGAATGGAAATCCAATTAAGAACTGCCAGCTGACCAATTAAAAACTAATTGGTTAATGCCTTAAAATTCTCATTAGCATCGAGCTATTATACAAGAAAGCAAAGATTTCTTTTTGTCAAGATGATTAAATTATACTTTTCATATTCAAAATTAATATTAGCCGTACAAATTAATTCAGTGCCTCTAGCACTATGTTTTCTTAATTACTATTTTAAATTTGAATATCTATCCACGCTTTTGGATATTTAAAAAGCGACACGAGTATTAAAAATTACTTCATTAATTAGAGTTTCTATAAGTTTTTAAAAATAAATCTTCAATCAAAAAATGAAAAGGCACAGAATTAATTTCTACAAAAAAAATTACAAATTGTCGTTCTTCAAAAATATCAAGCTGCAAATTGCAAATTGATTTAAGACAAAAATCTATTTTTTCTCCAAGTATTATTGAACGAATCCTGTGAAATATCATGAAGCCGAGGAAAAATATCGTACAGACTATTTCTGTTACATTTTACTCGCATCGTAGCTCAAGCTTAGACGAATTACCGCCTGGATCGCTTACGATTGAAACGATGCAGAGATGAAATTATTTCGGATCGAAACGTCACACGTAGAAGCGTGGGCGTACGACGTAACGATATTGTTCGGGCCGTGAGAAACGACAGCGAACGCTCACACGTCGCATTAAATTACAGGGTTCATTTAGGAAAAACTTCACGTAGCTGCGCTTTACTTATACACGTTGCACTCTGACACAGCCCGTGAATTACGTGGCTCGCTCTAACGTTCTTCCCAACTCGAGAAAGAGTGCACGAATTTTGTATACTTGCTACGACCGAACGTGTACACGCAAGGTGAAGATGGAATCGCATAGCGACAGTGAAGAAAAATTCTGTGAAAATGTAGAGGAATTTTTTCATTCCAAGATTTTGTGTTTTAACCCTTTCGCTGAGACCATCTCTGCCAAAAAACACGTACCTTTGTATATTAAATTATTTCAAACAATACACAAACACGAATAAGATAATTTTGTTCGCCAAATTTTATTTTGAACATGGAATATTTATTAAAAGTTGTCAATTGTTTAATTTCCTAATCTTTTGTTCTTATTTATTAATAACGTAAAATGGAAGATATTAAAAAATTTAGAGAAAAAGAAAGAAAAATTTGAAATAAATATATTTCACAATTTACATTTTTTAAATATTGGAAATTTAACACTTCTAACGTGAAAATAGCATGTTGGAAAAGAAGTTGCTAACGAAATTACGGTATCATCTTCTGTAAAGTATGATAGCTGCACGGTTTATCGCGTTCCTTACAGTTCAAATAACTTTCTTTTTAAGCCGGTCAAACTATTTCTCGCACGCCAACACCTATCCTATACTCCTATGTAATAACACGTCCGTGTAAGGACATCAAAAAGGATCACGCGAACCAGTGATTTCGAGGCGGGAATAGTATAGCATATCATAGAAACACGCCTCTATAACCGTAAAGAAAATTCTACATGCTTCTAAACACGTCGTTTCAGCTTCCGAAATTCGTTTTCCTATAAAAGATGCTTGAAAGTAAACGAATCGTTCTATATTCACGAGAAAAATCAAATATTTATTTCACGATTTTAGAGAATTTATTCATCGATACTGAAGGTGTAAATCTTATTTTCAATATGGAACTTTTATTAGAAATCGTCATTTTTAAATTTTCTAATTTTCATTCTTATTTATTAATGGTACGAAACGTAAGACATCAAAAAATTAAAAACAGATTTAAAATGATATAATTTATCATTTATCCAGGCACGAAATTTTGTTTCAAAATGATAGAAATTGAACATTTATTACGTAAAAGTGCTACAAATTATATTATTTAAATAAAAAACTTTGAGATGTTTCAAATTATAGTGTAATCTTTTTTTGCTAGTAATAATTTCATTTCAAATACTTAAGACGCACAAAAAAAATAAAATTTAATTATTATTAAAGATTTTAATAACTCCACATAATACAAAAAAAAATTTAAACAATTTCGCTTCTGATTTTTACGAAATCTTAATAAATGAAAATTATTATTTGACCATAATGTTAATGAGTGCAGTATGCCTCGTACCCGTTCCTGTTTTCAAGCTAAAATGGTGCTACGAGAAGGTGCCCTTTACGCTTCTAAAGAACTCTGTTTAACCATTTTGCAACTTTTTTTGCGATTCTTTACGACAATGCATCCTTTGACCCTCGTCACTTCTTCCTTGCCTTTTTTCCCCACTCGACACGCATCCACCCACGTACTTTTAAAAATATCTACAAGCATTCTCGTTCGTCTGTCAGACGCAAACTATTTTCATGAATTTTTGCAAAACTAACTCATCTAACGTTCCTCGTCTCGTTGAAAGCACAAACGTTTTTAATAGATTTTATGGTCGACGACGATTCGCCCTCTTTTCCGCCCTTTACGCCGAGTCTTTGTGAAACTTTTCGAATGAAAATGTAATAACAAAGCTCTCTGCCGGATCTTTGTACGATCGTGGCGCGAAGGTATAACAACGTTGCGAAGGTTTGTTGCTTTGAGTTACATCCGCGAGTATTTCTCTACTGGTAAAATGTTTCCCCATTTCCTTTTACTAGCTACTGTATCTTTATTATAACTAAGAGTCTCGATTTTGTTTGTTGAGTTATAGACACAAGAAATTTATTCGTCTAATTCATCGAAGAGAAATTACTCTTTCATATTCGCGAAGTATGACGAGGAAATAAAACTTATTACCAAGCCAATATAATATCTTCTTCTTACGGTGGAAAAGCTAAAAGACAAGTTAAGCTCCTTTAAAAGACTAATGTTCAAAAATGTTATCCTCGACTGTTCTGACTTTTATCAAGATACACGACACATTTAATTATCCTTTGTATTTTTCAGCTTATTTCATCTGCGATATCGAACCATATTCTACAGATATTTTACCTTATTTTATTTACCGGCCCTGTTAAACTAAATTCAACCTTTCAACTCTAATAACGAATATTTATCTTTCATTAAACATCTACATATTTTTATAAAAATATGAATACTCGTTACTCAATTATGTACTCTACAAATTGCAAGGATATTTATAACAATGGTCTGAATGAAAAATCCTAGTAGAGAAAATATTTGTTTCTTCTTTATGCAATTAAAAATGCAAGTCGTTTTGCTGAGTGTTAAAAGTTTCAGAGATAGAGATACATTTCCAGAGAACTTGCCAAAAAAGTATACGTATGTCTATGTGTGCTTGGATCGTAGGGAAGGTGTCTACAAAACTGTTGACAGTTTGACAGATTGAGTGGATGTAATCGGCAGTGTGAAAGCACTGATATATGGGACAAGCCGAAGTGTACGATGCAGAAACACCTTTGGATATCGGAAAACGTGGCTTGAAACGCTTTGCGTAGAATTCGAATCGTGTCGTGTTAAGCTGTCACCGACAGATAATCATTTGTTCACTTGGAAACGAATCTGCTATCTTAGAACTGTGATTTCTCAAATTATTCAATTTGTTTGGGTAATTCATACAAAATTTTCTAAATTAAATTATTTGTACTTTTCAAGTTTTCTCAATTTCCTCAATTTCCCAATATGTATTCCCAATTTCTCTCATTTCCCCAATTTCCCTCATTCCCCAAACCTCTCAATTTCCTAAATTTAGGAATTCATATTATTTTTATTTTCCAAGTTGTTCCAATTTCCCAATTCCCTCTATAATTTATTTTTAATCCAAATTTTCCAGATTTTCTTAATTTCCCAAATTTCCAAATTTTTTTAACATCCCCACTTCCCATTTTACAAACTTTCTAAATTAAATTATTTTCATTGTAAAAGAAGAGTCTAAGGACCTCGCTTTAATGCTTCCATTGCCATGTAAAGCTCTTTTCAGTGCAACCTTGATAACAATGTCAATATTTTTGTAAAATCTGCATGTTTTATCCAATCATTAACGGTCGATGGTTCACAAAGGAAAAGCATACGAGCAAATCTTATCACAGCAAAGTCGAGCTGATCGTTGGAAATCAAGAAACACGTTGCTAATTGAGAAAGAGCCCGGCTGCTTTTTAATTACCTCGTTACTTTCCATTGGTCGTACGTAGCTCGATAGAGAGGATAATCGAGCCTTTTGTACGTGCCTGGCTTTCTTGACATCAGGGATAGTTTATTTAACAAGGCTACGTGGCCTCTTCCTTTCTCTCATTAATTCCCTCTTTCGTTCCTCGCTTTTTCGTACTATGACAATGCCCTCCCTATTGTCGCTTTGTGAACGGCTCTGTGATTTCGTAATTATAATTCAAGCGATAATACGGACAGGCGAGCACGAAAGAAAGGTTAATCGTGAAAGTGCATCGACTACCCCCTTTTTTAAATCAGATCTCGCGACGAACAACAAACGACCTTGTGATATATTTTTAATAAAAAAATTCTTACCAGTGTAGATATTTCGTTGTTGTATTTATATCAAATGACAGATTTTGAAACGTAGAAAATCTAATTAATTTAATAACAGAAAATAAAAATTAAGAATTTATAGGGTCATTACTTTTATGGAATTTCAAGCTCTAATTTAATATCGCATAAGTATAATTTTGCAGTAATTTTATGTTATTAAATCATGTCAGACGTTCTGTTTCAAAATTTATCATTTAATACACAATAATTTGGTAGAATACCTTGAGGTAGATTTTCTGATAGGCACCGGGTAGAATTGTTTCACTTACCTGAAACAAACAGAAACAACGATTGTTAGAAATATAAATAAATTGATTAATGATTGACTAGTCAATTATTTAATAAAAACGAAATGTATCATTTCCTAATGTAACGTATACCTTACGCAGCATATTATATTTGTTTCATATTTGAAAGTAAATTTTCTTACAAGTACTTATTATAATAAATTTAGAGTTAACTTAAACTACTTTAAATTAGTTTCTTAAATAACGAGATGTAGAAATTACACCTCTTACGCAGTTTTTATTCGGTTCTGTGTTACTTTAATGCTATATTATAAATATAGGAAAATGTTGGAAGAGGTTGAATAAACATAGAATAGCAATTTTCGAGCCAGCTTTATTTACAAAGAAATTTTCCAACGGACCATACGAGTTACAGTCCAGGAGATGAAGTGTTAGGAGTGTGTAATAAAGAAAACTCTCTTGCTTCAACCGCTCTTTATTAAACTTCTTACACCATATAAAGGCCCTTACGTTGTAAACGCTGGTTATGGTCCCTCGGAAACCCTTTAACCAGCTATTTGAGACCTTATCACGGCGGCCCTGGAAAAGATTTTAAGTAAAAGATTCATCGATGACTTTTTAATGACTCGGACCGTTGAAGTTCTGTAACAAACGCTTTACAGACGTGTCATTCCTACGTAAAACCTCTACCTTTTTCCATGAATTCAGCAAAAATTAATATAATATAAAAAGAACGTTATTTTATTTTATTCTTAAAAAAGTGTTCTGTGAGGAACGGATATCCGATCAAGTGCTGCTGCGAACCTGTTGAAAAACAACAAAATGGTGAAGAAGTCTATATAAGAATTAATAGAGCACCATAAATGATGGAGAAAAGTGGGTCAAGTAAAGAGAATAACGGGCGAGATAGCATCAGTCGAATCTCGAGATTACAGTGCAGATCAACAAAAGGGGATGATAGTCCATGCAACACCGGCCAGTTTAAATTTAACTGTCGGAGTGTTTAAGTGCTCTTCTGCTCGCCCTTTTCCTTCTACCCTCTCTCTGTCCCTCTTCTTTTCTCTCTTAGCCCTCCTTCTTAACCATCCTTCTCTCTACTCGAGGAACTAAGTGACTGTGAAAGCGGTCTAGCTTCCTGGCATTGCCATGGCTGTAACCTGCCCCTGGATAAAACGGATCTCGTCGAAACACCTGAAAAATACGAATCTTCCTACGAAATTTTCATCATTTACAAAATTGAAAATCCAAGGCAGCACCAGCAGCATATTACACTACGTAATTAATGAACATGCAGAATGACAAGTGCATTGAGAAAGCAAACGAATTGCAAATATCAAAACATTATTTCTCCAAAATAAAATTCAATCTCAATTTCAAATACAAGCTTTGCATTCTGCGCGAGCAAATATGATATCTTATAAAATTTCAAAAGTAGCCGAGTTCTTGTATTACATGTTTAAAAAAAATAAAAATATCATTTCTTATTTGAACGAGTATACTACGTATCGAATGTGATCCTATCCCAGTCACTCTGTACTCTTCGTGTTCACTTCGCAATCAGAAACATGCACGTATCGTGTAGTGTATGTAACGGTGTGTATCGGTGCTCGAGGAGCGAGAGTTGGAAAACTTACAGCAGGGGTTGAAATTGCGAAGGAACGTTTGTCAGGTCTTTGAAAAGATGGCTCCTAGCAGGCGGCAGCCTACAAAACGCGTACACGTTTCCAAGCAGCTCGAAAAGTGAACGAGCAACATGCCGGAGGCTGCAAGAGCTTATCCTTTTTACCGTGGGATTCACCGTTTTCTCAGACAGCCTCGTACCATTTCGTAAAGTCATCTATTTGCGGGATTAACGTACCACGGATACCAACTTCCTGCTAGGTAAGCAGAGGAAACTTTCCCGAATTGGGAAGGGAACGAAAGGAGAAAGGAGAAAGAAGAGGCGAACGAGAGTTCAGGCTCGAACGAAAATTAGTTTCACTTTTTCCCACCCTTTCCACCCTCGTAACCCTTACGTTCTTTCTTCCCGTTGCTTCCTACGAACGATTTCAGCCGCTAGTTCTTGCACACCGTCCGACCATTCTCATTCGCCCTCTGTCTACGAGAAACATAATCTTTTCTTCGAAATTGCTTAAAACCCTTCGGGCATTCAACCGCCGTTGCTTTTCTAGCATGACTTTACGTGAATATTTAGTGGCCTCGTAACAGAGCTTTTGAATAGGTCAGGGAATAAATTATGAACGCTATTGTTCCTCGAGGAGAACGTTAATCTTTCTTGGTTATTATGATTACACTAATATTTCTTCGAAAAAGTATTTTATCACTTGTATCAGAGTTGGATATTATTTCAAATAATCTTCGGATACAAATTTCAATTAAAACGAAAATATTCAAGAATAAAAAATAAATTATTTATTCGAATAGTTAAAATAATAAATCATTAAGAATTTGATTAGTTATTTGAATATAACAAAAAAAATCAAACTTCAGTTTATTTCAAACAAAAATGTCTTTAAATTGGAAATTATTTGCTATTTGAAATAATTTCCTTTTATTCGAGATTTTTATTTAAAAAAAATTATTTCTGATTTTTTAATATTTCCATGTTATTAAAAATATGTATCGGAAGATTATTTGAAATAATACTCTGATTATTATCATATAAATTAGTAAATTGGTCCATAAATTCATAAGGTAACATGTTATTCGCCCTTGTACAATCTTTTCCCAAAAAAGTAGGAAATATAATTAAAATATAATTACATTTCGATAGTCTAAATATTTTTTGTTCCCAATACAATTATATTTTATTATATAAAAATCACATTATATTAGATTTCCTAATTTTGTAGTAAAAAGATCAACAGCTTTATACGTTACCCCATTAAGTGAAAAATTCCAAGAGAAAAAATAAGTTAATGTAAGTTAAGAAAAGGCAAAGGGCAAGAGAAGATAAAGAAGAAAAAGGAAACCATTTCGAATCTGTCGACCTTGTGCCGAGCCACAATGCAGTGCTTCGTTCCAATAAAGCCCGCCAGTTTATACACGATCTCTGGCAAATACGTTGCAATTATCATATAAAAGGATCAGTCTGGGGAAGAAGACGGCCGCTTATACAGCGGTCCATTATAGGGGAGCAGAGCGTACGAAAGGAATCCCGGTAAGGGCGAAAGATTCCGGGTCAAAAGAGGAGCAAGCCGAAGAGATAGTGTGCGTATTGATCTGTCATCGTTTGCCCGGCCCTTTTCGAATTTTAGATCAGCAAGGATCCTATGCAAACCCATTCTATTCTGCTTCGAGCTTCCCCTGAAGAGCAGAGTAATTCTGTAAGGTTCGATGAGTTCCATCGACTTAGTTGGGTTTGTCTTTAACCCTCCTAGAACCATGTAGGGCGCAAATGTAACCTCAACATATTTTTTTGGCATAATTCCATGAATAAATTTTGTATCAAATCTAATCACCCTTTAACAGTGTAAAAACTAATCAGTGTTAATCATCATGCCAAGAGTACCAATGATTAATTAATTTTGTATCCTTTATAAAATATATTTTATAATTAAAGATTTTTAATTAATATATGAGTTTTATTTTATTTCTTAGTTATAATACATCTGACCCTTTAAAATACAGTTTTGTTTTAAACTGCCAATTATTTTATGATTAACTTCATAAAAAGGTATTGTTCATCTGGTAATTAGTAATAAATCTTTCGTTATTCTACTCAATTTAAATTTTCCTCGTTTCAAGCAAATTTAATCTGTCGATCTGACTTGTTTCAGAACGCGAACGTAACCCACGTTACGACACTTAACGTGACCATATCTCGTGACATAAATCCACTTTACTTCCCTACAGTGTAATCTCGCAAGTCGAATTCCTGTTTCAACGAGAGACAACCGTGTTCCATCCCCGCATTGATTAAAGTTTTAACCCCACGTGATTCCTGGCCAATTTCTCCGTACTTCCCTTCGAACGAGCCTTTAAGATCACATCTCTAGTCCATGGTGACCCTCATTGGCCCTTATCTACCTTCCTCAGAGAGAATCCCGTTTATTTAACTGGATCTGCAATTGCACTTGAAAAGATTCATGTTGCTCAAAATTTTCTTACATTAATTACGTCCTTCCTAACTGATTACGTGAATTAAATGAAGTCTGAACCTGATTAATTCTACTAAACAGCATGATACTTCAAAGAATTTTCATCTTTGTATAATGAGGAAAAGAATATAAGGCTATTAGTTATTTTTCTTCTTAATTCTGAATTGAAAATATCAATCTGTGGGGAATTTATCAAGTAATGAGGATCTGATGAGATTCGTTAATTTCTTGGTGGAAATATAAAAAATTTTAAATGGTATGAGAAAAAGATGATTGGCTATATATTTCTTTCAAAAGTCTTATCATTTATTTATTTATTCGACTGTAAATTAATTTATAATTAATTCAAAGCAATAGTGATGTTAATTGAATTTAGTTTTGAACAGAAAAAGGAGGCTTCACACTTTTCTTTTTGATACAACATTAATTTATTCTAAAAAGAATATTGATCGGATAACCTGAATCGTATGTGGTATATAAATTTGCGTGGAACTCATCTGTGTAATTTAATTGAAACAAATCCCTCAAAGTACCGTGTTTTACGCCGCTTCGTTCGCGCTTTAAATCAAGTAGGAAAACGTTTTAGAGTAAACATTTCAGGATTCATCAGCCTTTACGTAGTGGGCGAATTTCAATAGCTTTGCCAAAGGTAAACTAATTTTCCTATCGCAAAAACTTTCCGCCACAGTTTGAACTTCCTCGGGAATACGTCAAGATAAGTTATCGCGTTGCTGAACTGGACTCGTCCGTGTTTTGCATCGGAAATTTAAACGAGCCCAGAGATAAAAGTTCAACGCTTAAAAATTATTGCCCATAAAGCAAGCAGTAGAACACTAAAGCGATTCAAACGGAGAGAGAGAAAAAGAGAAAAAAAATATGAAAATGGAAAAACCTGAAATGTTTTTTGTATTTCCATAATGTTTCATTTCACCGGAAATTATCATTCATTTGCATTATTGAAACACCATATTCATATCTCTTCGGTATATTCAATAAATTATTCTTCTTGATAATTTCATAAACTAAAGTACATTTTTAAAAAATATTTAGGAGATCACTGTATCACAACTATTTTCTTTTAACCGTCTCTCTTTCTGCAAAATATATGGTTTATAATTATTTTTCATTGACTAATTATCTCTAATGAATCGATACTACTATTTAGTATTTATTAAGATGCCATTATAAGAATCTTGTTTTTCAGAGCGAGAGGCAAAATATATTATTTCACAGGACGGAAAAATGTCTAGAACCAGCCCTAAACTAGGATCGACTTCAATTTAATAAAAATAATAGACATTTTATCATTTTCATATCCTACCCTAATAAACATAATTTTAGATTATTTTTTTTTTCTAAATGATATAATTCTGAATAAAAAAAGGGCCACCAAACGAGCATCTCCTCTCTAACTAATTATCCATTATACTTGGACGAGCTGCTAGCTGTCCAAGAATCTCACGTACAATCTGAGCGAGCAAAAATGAAACAGATTTATCCAGAGGGTGATAAATGTTCGCGTCACCTGCTCGAATAGATATTCCGTCATTCCATCGAACGGGAGGAAAGTAAGGTGGCCGGTTAAGCCCTTAATCGATCCGCAACGACGCTTGCGTGTCCATTAGAAATTATGAGGTTGCCGGAAATATCGTGAGAGTGGTTAACACCGCGGAGCATAATTCAAGCCGGTGTTCTGTCCCCATGGGGTGTACGGGGTGTCGGTATGGGGAACTTCTATGAACTCTAATATAGAGCGGCGTATTCAGAGAGTTCGGGAGAGTTGCACGGCTATCTTAAATTGAATCTGCCGGCAATGCCAATGTGGCTCGTGTCGGGACTCTTGGGGTTTGCTCTCCTTATTTCGTGCCGCTGTTATCATTTTCTCTCCGCGAGCATTATCCCCTTAAGAAGAGCCAGGGATGCTCCGCTGATGCTTTGCTTAATCGATTTCATTCGCACCGCTGTAATTACGTCGTGCTAACGAAGCATCGTTAATTATCATTCGGCTTCGTTTCACCCCTGTCCCTCTCGCTCATAACTTTTACGTAATTTGCGAGATATCCTCGGTAGCATCGTGATTTGTTGATTTCGTTTATCGGTCTCGCGTCTTGGCGGATTTGATGGATCACTCTCTGACCGAGGCTCGCGTGTCGATCGGGGTTATCGATGAATCGTGCGATACCAGTGCAACGAGTAAATTTAGTGAAACGAACAGTTACGTTATTTTGATTTGCAAGCTGTTGCCGAGGGATCGATAAGATAGCGTTCGGTTGAGCACTGTTCACTAAAAAATTGGATGCGTGCGGAGCAGAGATTGCATTCCTAATCCAGATTGGATATGTTTTACTAATATTAACCCTTGAACAACAGAGCCTGCTTAGAAAATAATAATAATATGAAATACAAAATTGAATTATGATCGAGGCTCTCTTCATGGTCCGCCGTCTGAATGTTTACAATAGGTAGAAAATCAAGAGATTAAATTTGAAAATAACTATTTCTAATAATTAGAACTTGTGTATTCAGACTCTAAAAATGAATATCTATTATTTATGCAATTAAACTTAACGAGAAAGGAAAAATTTTCCTCGCTAACAAGAGCCTTTAAAAAAAAATCCGTCCATTAGACAAATATGAATGCTCTACAGAGACAGTGTCGTCTACCAGTCACGTTTCGTTGGTAGTAAAATTTTTAACTGCTCTATCAGTCGTTCTAAGCACAGTGCATCAGTCGCGACCGGTGTTCCACATTTGACACGGACTGCTACGGAACATCTGTATCCGCAGGAACATCAATTCGCTGCTTTATGACGGCTGGTGTGAATAAAATCTGATCCAGTGTACCTCTTGAATATTAATGATTCCAGTGGGACACTCTGTATGTACACGTGGCTCGTGTTACAGCAGCGATAAACGCGTTTATGCATGTATCGGAGTTCCTTTCCCTCTCTTTCATTTGTTCCCTCCATCCTTTCGATCCCCTTTCTACTACTTTCATCAGATTTCTAGTTTATCCTCGTCTGTTTTACGATTCGACGCGCTACGAACGAGCAGGCATGATTTTCACGAAGGCTAAAAGTGCTGTTTTACCGAGAGAACTCATTTCGTTCTTCATTTCAGAATATAATCTGACAAATTTTCAATATCAATAAAAATGGATATTATAATAATTTAGCATACAATTTGTAGAATGTAGTATAGAGTGGAATTTTTAGAAGTAGAAAATGAATTCATTAAGCAATATGAAATAAGATGTTGGTAAAGAGATTATATTGAATTTATAACAGAAAATACTGTTTTACGACTGCGAGCCAACACCGTACGGAATTAATTACTCTATGAAAGCCTTGAAGATCTAATCTAATCCTGGCACGCTAAACTGCGTTATATGCAAACGGTACACGGGTATTCAACGCTATCGGCCACGAAATTTCAAAGAGACAAGCTGCGTCGTGTTATTCGCGTCAAAGTCGTGATGCAACTTAGCGAATCTCTATCTAAATGATCAGCCTGAACAGCCCTGGCGAGCTCAGCAAAATTGGACGTCGCCGTACAAAGCGAGGACTGCCAATATGTTCTTCGGTAATTAATTGCTTGAACCAATGAAAATTCAATATTATCATATTATGATGGCGTCAAAGTGAGCTCGATAAATTTTATTTTTATTTCGAATATTTTTTAGAATTTTATTTTTAAGAAAATATATTTTTCTTATTTAGATAGTTTCAGAGATGCAGTTGTTTGTTCTTTTAGTTACCAAACGATACTCCTGCATTGAAAACTCGAAACGGCTAAAGTTGTCAGGCTGTATCATCAAAGTGAAACGCAACTTTAGCAGATCCCGTTGGCAATTGATCGGCTTAGAGAGTTCTACGAACGAATCAACGAAATCAGCAAATTCGTACGACGCGATCGAAACTCGGGGAAACTAAGGCACCCAGCGACTTTCGTGGCTTTTCAAAGTTGGAACGGCTAAAGGGATAACGACGGCTATGTAGGAATCGACGGTGAAAAAGAAGCGAGGAAGATCGGTGTGACCCCCTTTTTCCAAGCGAGTTTCAAGATGAACGAGTCATGCGAACCAACTAGCGCTACTGTCAGCCTCACATCCGGCGAACTAAAACAGCCAGACAGAAGAATCGCAGGAATGAAAGGGTGCTAGCTGGATGGGACGTGAGTCACATACATAAGTCACTCGAATAGAATAGCGTTCGTCGTCAGAAATTTTTAGTTCGAACTTTGAAGAATCACGTGCACTGCGAGGCTTCTGATAGAAATATGTAGCTTTTCCACGGATAAAAATATTTTTATCTCTGATTCTGTGCACGTAATCACTGCTCGCGTGTTAAGTTTAAAATACTAGGAGCATTAACTAGGGAGAAGTTAGGGTGGGTCTCGCCCCTCAAAAATCTGCACTCTTATTATCTAACATTCAATTCCAAAATTCCAAAATTCTAGCATTTCAAAATGAATTTCCCCATTCCAAAATTCCAAAATTCTGGAATTTTAAAATGAAATTTCAGAATTACGAAATTTCTAAATTTCTCTGAGACCTGACCCACCCAGAAAAAATCCTAGTTACGTCAATAATATAATTGGATGGTTTTGGTTTGCAAATATTTTACAGTAATTTGTGAAAATATCAGACAGTGTTACAGAGGAAAATTTTCAATGACTATAAAAATTATTATAATTTGAGCAAATCAAAAATTAAAATATCATATCCTTTTTTATAGAAAGAATACGAACTAAGAACGATATTTAAGATTCTCTTCAACTATCCTTAATTGAACACAGAATCGCGTGGTATTGCTTCAATGTCTTTGAGGTATTAAATGTATAACACCATAGCAGCTCGATATCGTATATTCTACGTTCCGGTTTACCACGAACGTACCTCTATAGAAGCTAATTAATAGGGAAACCTACTGATGTATTAATTCGAACATGTTAAACACAAACCGCATACAATCTAATAGCAGACTATTCGATCCGCAAAGCCGTAAGTTCGACATACCTGTCTTGTTAGATTAAATACGAAGACTGAGATGAATTATGTCGAAAGTAATAGAGCAATCGAGAAAATTAATTGAAGAAACTTGTTATTGAATATAAAATGACATAGAAAATAGTTGTTAATTTCTTCTTTTTTTTTCAAAATAAACATAAACTCCACCAAATATTGATCCATTGAAAATCGGATGTTTATTTAATTCCAATTTGAAATTCAATTAATTATCTAGGATAACATATACAGTTACGAACCCTTGTATAATGATTGATTTAACAACTGTATACATTACCCTACTTGGTATATAAATTAATTCTGTGTCTTTTCTTCTTTTTAATTAGAGATTAATTTTTTTTAAAGTCATGATAACTCCAATTATTGTAGTAACTTTAATTACTATCATATTCTCAGGCCACTTTTTAAGCAAAAGCGCATAAAAATATTCGAACTTAAAATAGTAATTAACAGAACATAATACCAGAGGCACCTAATTAATTTGTACACCTGTATTATCCTTGAAACTTTATTGTTACATCTCATATACCACAACCAAAAAGAAATAGCCAGACTAATTCGGTATCAAAGTGATACACAATTATCCAGCTGTTCTTAATCGCGTTTACGTAGCTCCGGTTGTTAACTTCTGCAGTTGGTCACGCTTGATCGTGTCGCGAGCAAGTACATACACAGAGTGACGGTGAAAACAACGTCGTTCGTACACGACCCCACGCTAATTATCACGTACGCACGGATCGTTGCATCCCTAATAGACATTGCCAGGCAAACAAAGTAAGGAAGCCGAGCGTGTAACGACGAGTTCATTGCCGCGGAGATTATGAACGAATAGAGAGAACAACGCGACAAGCGAGCCAACCAAGCATTTCCGCTCTCTTATTTTTCGTAATCCTCTCTTCTAGCCGGACGGCCCTCGACAGTTCGTACGCGACGCTGTTATGCCGGAAATCCTTTTACGATCGATGCCAGCCAGTAGGCAGACGCGATTAACGAAACCGAAACGGGATGCTCTTCGGTGCCAAGATTCGGTTGGAAAAGTTTCGCGTTCCCCGTAGGCGATCGTCGCTCGGGAATATCGAAAATTTCTCTACCCCGTTTCCGCCCCGGCGACCCCCCTGTGTACGTTACGTAAGGTGCAATTGGGTTTATTAGACGTATAAATTGTCCGCTTGCCAAACTCCCTTCCCGAAAAGCACGTTTTTCGGGATTTAATTATCCTCCTTGGCAGCCGGACGTACTCGTAAAATTTGACGCTTCCAACGTCTCGCGTCTGGCCCGCTTAATTTCTACGTATACTGAATTACAAGAGACCGGATCGACCCTTGGAACCGAAATTTAGCTGGCTCGATAAAACAGCAGAATTTAAAGCGTCGGAAATATTTTTAACCAAGGTTTTGAAATATTTTTTGAAACACACGCGATGCAACGATTTTTATTGCTTTCCTCTTTTTTATTTATTTTTATTTTCAACCATACTGGCAATTCCAATCCTCGATCACTGTTCGTTGTATTCAACGATTTTCACCCCTTTCTGATTAGACCAATCTTCAGCGACGTTCCGGTGCCAAACATGTCCCGCTAATTATGGAGAATCCCGGTCCAATGACGTCGCATACACGCGATATTTTGCAGGTCGAAAATTTTCAATCGGTATCCACGTGTCCCTCTGACGGGGGAGGGATTTTTCATCGGTAAATATTAATTAGCGAGCGTGGCTTATCGATGGTCCAGCCCATGGATGAATCTCAGTGGAACTGGGAACGTTTCTGTGTTACACACGTTAAACCCTGCTTTTCTTTGTTCGAAATGAACGAATGAGCATTTTACAGTTCTGCTAATGATTTTCAAATGATAATTCGTTAAAATACTTTAAATTAGAAAATACAGATTAGTGTTCCCAAATTATTTCAGAATACGATACATAATTATTGATTAAAATTAGTGTCATTTAGATTTCGAAATTAATTGAATAATTTAAACTCACGAGATATAGGTAAAATAAAGCTGCTTAAGTGTTAGAGCAACTAATTTACCGCAACATAACTTGCCCGAATATTCAAATTAATTTCCAATGCTATTTATAAATGCAAAACTGTTTATCTATTACTGAAATATGTTCATCACCTATAATATGTGTGCATACTTAAAATAATATTCAATCCAGCTCATAAATGCAAAATTATTCATGCATCAGGAAAACGTGTTCCTTGTTCGTTCTACATTTACAAATTCAGAACAATCTGCGGTACACGCAAACCTTTATATGCTTCTTTGTCAGCAAAAAAAAAAAAAATGTTACATACTAATCTAGGGGAAATGCATTTGAAATACAAATTTTCAAAAAAATATTTGTTGGTGGTTTCACTTTAATTTCTGTGAAATACATATCCTCTATAAAATTTTTTATTTCAAATAACAATTCAATTTTAATTACTATAAGGAAATATTAAAGAAATTGATATTTTTTAAAGGGAAGAAAGAATAAAGAACACGCCGTTTATCCGTGGAAGTGGCGGTAGCGAAGAAATGAGTTTAGGGTTGAAGCGCAATCAGGAAATCAGAGCAATTCGAAAAGCCGGATGCTCCTTGAAACGAGCAAGTCGAAGAAGGAGAAAGACAAGGAGAGGGCAATTAAGTCTTATCGTCTGCCGTGCACAGTGTTCGCCGTTATCATTTACGCGGCTTACATGCTTTTCCCCTTCTAATCCCGTCTTTGGCACGACCCTCCTTTGTCTGTAGCCTTCAAATAATTATCGGCCATAACTCATACCGGCTGTAAGAGTAGTAAAATCGAGGAAAATGGCTCGTCCAACACATACCCTGTTGGAAAATTCAATTGCAGAAACCATTTTACAGCATATATTAATTAAATAAAACCCCACAATTTAAATTCTATTAATATTCTCCTATTGAATACAATAAAAAAAAAGAAAAATTGCAACAGTCAGAGATTTCAATGAATGTACAGAATGTTCTTTCATATATTTATTGAAATAATATTTTTATCGATGAAACCACAAAATATCTGTGATCTACACAAAACGCCACAGAATGGCTCCTATTTTTAATAAAAAAAATTCCCTTTCAAAACGTCTGTCAACATGACGCCCCATCCAGGCATCGCAATTTTTGCACGGTTTACAGCTCGGCCGCTTTTTATTGCGAAACAATACACCACCCTTATGTTCTTCGTGAATTACCCTCCGGCAAGTGGTTCACCGGTTTACATTCGAATCTACACTTCACCGTTCAGTGGAGTATGTTTAAGGGTTGTTTCGAATGGTTGACGATAAGTGGCTGTTTCTTCTCAGTTGACTCCTTGTTCGAGTATTTACCGTCTAACAATAAGTATTCCAAGAAAATACATTCGTTACATTTGTTGTAAGTAAATCAATTGAAAATAGATTCGTTTATTCAAACAAACATCTGACCAGTTTGTACCAACACCTCTGATATTAAATTCACGTTAAATATTAATAAAGAAAATTATCATTCCTTCTTTGTAATCAAGCCAGACTGTGTAAAGTAAAAACAGTACGACGAATCGATACTTGTTTACGAATCACAAAGTAAGTAGCTGGCTTTAATTGCTCTTGCAGCGCCGTTGGAAACACTCGAACGTTTTCTAACGCTGAATCGCATATTCACGATTCTCAAGGAGGCCATCAACGAAATGGTGAATCGTACATTCGCATTTAAGCAGACTTTTTCAGCGATCGTTCGCGAAGCACGTGCTACCGTACGAATATTCACCGAGAGAATTCGGAGGAGGAAAAAGTAAAATCAAAAAGAAATGATACGCGAAAGTACTCTGTTTGCGACTTCAATTTCACTTTTTTTTCTTTTCGTTAGTTTCGTTTTACAAGATGAGGAAGTTATGAAACGGTCCCTTTTCTCGTTTCCTCGAGAGTGCTTCCTTTTATCGTCACTGTCCTCCGTACCCTTTTAAAGGAATTTCCTCTTGAAGAACTTTCCGTGACGATGATTCGCGTAACTTCAAGTATAAATACAATTACTAAATTGTCCTGAATGCTTGGAATAGTGAAGACTTCTATCAGACACTTTTAACAGTGACACAAAGAGGAGTAAATTTATGGAGATATGTACTCTAAGATATTCTTCAAAAGACAATAACATTTTACTCGTTCTGATCATTTTTAAATTTTAAATTGATTTATTCA
The DNA here is from genome assembly GCF_907164935.1 of Osmia bicornis bicornis. Classification (NCBI taxonomy): domain Eukaryota; kingdom Metazoa; phylum Arthropoda; class Insecta; order Hymenoptera; family Megachilidae; genus Osmia; species Osmia bicornis. The sequence goes on along the minus strand of NC_060217.1, from coordinate 10,609,180 downwards.
CACATTTTGATACGAATGAGACTGAACTTTACTTTGGGGTACACAAAATTATTGACTTTTTTCATATATTATAATAGTATTTGATAAGAAAAATTAAAAAATACAAGTTTTAACTTTGGAAATTCTTCAATTCAAAAGTTAAGCTCATGTAAAACTGTTCTCAGTGTATTTTTGAGGTTACTTTGACGCCATTTTAGTTTCTACCCATAATTCATTTCTATGGACCAATCAGATTATAGACAGAAGTCAATATGGCGTTAAACTAACCTGAAAAATACTTACCTTAAAAGCGTTCCATATTTTATCAAGTATTTTTTAATTTTGAAATTAGAGAAAGCTAAATCTAATAAAGACAGTATTCTAAAATTAGAAATGAAATTCAGAAGATACTGAAAGAGTATCATAGAATGAAATTTCTCTTTCTTTCACCGTGTTCGAGCGAAAAATGTTATTTTTCCCCGTGATGGAAAAAGCAAGTTCGTTTTTTATCCTCGTGTTCGTGTCAGAGGAACGTTTCAACGAAGCAACATTTATTGCCATTAGAAACGCGCATCGCGACACTGAATCGCGTATACGAATATAAATGAAGTTATTCGTTAGTGTGTAATTTGCGTGGACAGCAAGGACGTGTCCCTGTCCCATAGGAACAGGGAAATTACGGAGCAGCGAAATTGTGCATTGTTCAGCGGTAAAAAGCGGAACAGTTGCGGACGTTCTCGAGCTTGAAATTCATGGTCGATGGTCTATGCACGAACATATGTTTCTGACAAAAAGAAAAGAGGATTACAGCAATAGTGACGAGAAGCGCGGCTGTTACGTTTTTCAACTTGTTCAAAAAGCCGTCGCACGCGAATCGACCTGTAACGCGTTTACAAAACTATCCGCCTTCCTTTTGTGTATAAAAATTAATACCGTGACGAACGATCATAAACGCGATCGTATAAAAACAGCGGTGTTAAACGCAGTTGTATAAAAAAAAAAAAAGGAAAAAAAACTGGTGCCACTGAAATCGCAATTTTTACCGTTTCGCTTGTAACCATCCTACGTTTTATCGGAAATTAAAAATCACTTCTGTGTTCCTCTCTCCACTTTTTCTATTTTTCTGAACATTGGTTTCGTCGAACGATTGAAATTGGACAAATATTTAATAGAATGACGAAATATGAAATACTGCTAACAGTTACTATAAACTCTAAATCTGACTTCATAAAATTTTTTTTATTAAACGTATAATATTGAAATAATAGAAATGGACAAGATATTTAAAAAAGATTTTAATTAGTTAACCCTTTGAACACGTATGCGACGCTAGAGATGACATCATATATTTTTGCGTAAAATTTTCTTTTTCTCTTATTCTTTTTCTTAATTCTACCGTTTTACATTAATTTACTTAATTTAACGTAAAATAAATACACAAATAAACAAATCGAGCTCAAAGGGTTAAATATTCTTTTCCTTTCTTTCTCCTAAATTTTATTCAGTTCTTAAATTTAGTGTTTCGTTTTATAATCCGAGAATAATAAAAATTAGGAGTAAAGTGGTTGTATTACTCGAACGATCAAAAAGTTATCATTCGCGAAACAAATAGGGTTGCATATAAGTTGGTCGGAGTTACGTATCGTTCGATAGTAAAAACCAGAAAAGCCTTGTACGAGTTTGTGGATGCTGTTGAATGGTGGTCGTATAAAATCCAAGAGGTAGAAGGCCAGGATAGGAGGTAAAGAATAAAGTGCAGGGACGTTCGGTGGCAACATTCAGGCGCTAACCACTGGCGATCGCGACCCTTTTTTTTACGTCGAGTGGCAAATGCCGCATATAAAACGCGTTATGTATGTAGGAGACCATGTCACTAGAAGCTATCGAGTCATTTTAGTATCTCAAAGCGACATAAGATGCGGATCTTCGAAAGAAACGCTTCGGGCAAGCTTTTTACCCCTTTGTCGGCGAACATTCATCGCCTTGTTGTGGCAAAAGTCAAAGTGTTTTTCAACTTTTCAATGTGACAAAAAGAACAGACCATTAGCTTGAAAAATGATACACTTTTAACACGAAGATGAAACTTTTTAACTGAACAAATTATTATTTTGAGAAAGTTAATTAGAATGTAATTATAAAATTAAATATAATTTTGTAGTAGCTGGGAATATTCTTATAATATGAAGAATATATAATTATATGAAATTAAATTAATTTATTGATATTAATTAACAGAATGTTTAAACATAATTTAATGAATCAGTTACCTTTGGCAAATGTTAGCAAAAATCAAATGATTAAATTAATTCTATAAAATGATTATTTATTTTAACCATTGGGGTTGATTTAGCTAATGATATTGCACAATAGGTATTCAAACAGTTGCAATGACCATTTATTTTGTAAGAATACTACACATAAACATAGTAAATTGGCTCGATAAGTTCTAGTGGCAGTTTTTCTCTTCATATACAAGACATTTTATGTCTGAGCCTTTCACCTCCGCAGTAAACAGGTGTACAATTGTCAGTGGTTAGTACCAGTTGCTACTGAGCTCAGGGATATGACACCCCTGAAGTGTATTTTGTGAAAACAGAATGAAAGGATTTGTAATAATCAAACTTCTAATTTAAGTGTGTTATGTACCAAGATAAATGCTTTTTGATACGATTAAAATGGGTGCTAATATAATAAATGTCTTTATTTACAAACTAAAAACCAACAACACAGAAGTGTCAAAAAATCCAAAGACACGTAATTAAATTCAGAAAACTCAGTTGCACAAAGTTCTCGATCTTTTTTTAAAATTTAATTACACGTGTTGCACCTAGTTGCTAAATAAACGTAGCCAATTTGAAAATCATAAAAGGAGAACAACGAAAGAAAGCAAACAAAGCGACAAAATCCAAAAAATTGAAACGAAATGCAAAGAGAGAAAAAAAGCGTTGGCGTGTAAACGAAATACATAGTTGATACAGTGGAAGGGACAAAAAAGAAATCGTACCATTGGAAAAATTGTAACCTTCGTGAAAGAAACGCCAATCAAAAGCATTTGCAAAGCCCATAATAAATCCACGAAAATGATTCTCGTAAAACCTGATTCGGTTGGATATTCCGTTAGCGGTGTCGTTCATTCTCGGCGAGGGGGTCGAGGGGTGAAAAAAGTTATTCGTACAAGACACGGTGCATATTAAACTGCGTGGATGAAAACCACCATGCCAGCGTTGCATTTATTTGTCCAGGCGAGAAACGGAAACGTGTTTTTGTAAACGTTTTGCATACATCCAGCTGGTTTATGCCAGTTGCTCGGCCTGCTTCTCGTACACGCCTGTCACCGATCTTTTTTTCCCATGCGACAATTTGCAGTTTATCCCTGTACCTGTCACCGTTTGCTTTCTTTTTTACTCCAGTACGAGCATTCGCTGTTCTTTGAAAACAGCTAAAAATCGGTCAGCTGTTGTGTTTCGTTGAAGTAGGAAAATTAGAAAAGAGCTGCGTTATAATGATGCATTGGAAAGCACTCATATAGCGTAATATTGTTAGTAGAGAAAATTTCGGATACCCGATTGGCTCGGATCGGGTCGACTCGAATGAGATCGGTTCGGCTTTAGTGGAGTCGACTCGACTCGGCTTGACTCTGTTCTACTCTGTTCTACTCGACTCCACTCGACTCCATTCGACTCTACTTGATTCGCATTCTCGAAAGTATCAGCCATTCAAATGAACCATTAAACAAAATTAAAAAATGCCATCAGGTAAATGTATCACATAAACTTAGACAACTGTAAATTCAGCCCCATATAAAATGAGAAATTATTACCCGTCCAAGGAGCAACGCAATACGATCCAACGTGATTCCAAATTTCTTATCTGTCCGTAACGAATGAACCCGTCCCAAGCCTCTCGGGATAGCCGTGCTAACGGATTGCTCGCGATGTTTTACCAGCAAACATAATTATCCCATAACCCGTAAATAACTGCATTTACGCGTGTCTGAACACTCCCATACGGGAGACGCTGAGCATGGAGCGCGATAAGCAAGTTCGCGAATGATTTCCAAGGGAAACCGAGGAAACCAGGCAATTCGCAGGCACGTAACAGCTAAATCCACGGCATGACGATGTTCCATAACAAGGATACGTAGGAAAATGTTATCACGTTAGGTGAAAATGGAACGTGGACTGGATCGGGACGAGCAACAATACGTGGACCATTCGCCTAGATCCTTAATGACGTACTCGGCTTTCCTGGCCGCGCACCAGGATAATGGTTTTATACGTTTCACTTATACCAGAGCTTCTTCTGATTTAAAAACACCTAAGTAAGAGTTGCTTTCTTTCTCACATTTCTAGGGTACGGATTTTTCTAAGGGACATTTTATTCCTTTAAGGAAAACTCGGGAAGAACGTCCTGCATCAGGGTGAATCCTTGGACGAAATGAGGGTATGAAAATTCGAATAAAAATAAATTTTATAGTTCAGGGAAGAATTACTGAAATAATCTTGCGGTGGATGGAAAAATCTGACTTTAAGAACTTTCTGATGGTTGCAGATTTTAGAGTAGAGAAAAGTAGAGCAAAATTAGGTACCAAATATTTATATATAGAAAAAAAAGAATATGATAATTAATTAAATATCTCTTAGCCTACTGACTATTTAGATCATATTGAAATAATTTTAAAATTCTAAACCTTCAAATTGTTATTTTTATATTACTAATATATTACAAATTATATTTACAATTCTTCTCTCCATTTATTTATTAATTATTCTATTATTCTGAGTTGAAGTCTAATTCGATCGCGAGTATACACAACGCGTATTAGCCCAGACGGACAGAACATTGTAGTACAAAATCAATCTTACTCATACGAACAGAAAGATAGCCCAACAATATAGCTTTTTATCTTATCAACTGGTCTACCTGCGCAAAAAAAGCTTGACTGTTTCACGCTCCACTAATTACACAGGAAAAGGGTCTGACCGAGAAAAAGGAGGCAGAAGGCAGACTCGCGAAAATCACACGTTAAAGATTCAACGAGGGGACACGCGTCCGTTCTCATTAGTCGTCGCTGGGCAACGGAGTCGTTGCCGAAACAGTTTCTTTTCCCCTGTAATTAGAGTCTGGCCCCCATTCTAACGGCAGGAATCCTCGAAGCGAACGCACAGACGAGCTGTTCCCGATTTTTCTCGAAACACACAGCTGTGTGAGTCGAGCAAAAAGCGAAGCGCAAGAAACGACGTGGCCAGCAACAACTGTCGGCCATTGTATCCGCATTAGGTGCGTCCCGACGCTCGCCTACTGCTTCCAAGAACGACCACGATTCGCCTCGACTATAGAGCTGAGCCATATTTCATGGCACCACTCTTTCATCCTTTACTTTCTTATCTTTACCTACCACTTCTCTACTTCGTTCGATTTTAATTTTCCTTCGCGTTGTTTTACTTTTCTTGCCGCCGAACTACAGGTGTCAGAAAATGAAAGATAAAAATCTACTTTTGATTCAATGAAAAACTCTTCAGCGTGCAATGATAAGCTTTTTAGCTTTCAAAGGTGTATAATCAAAGGGAATTTTATAATAGATTAAGCGCATTTTAAAATTAATTTAGTTATCTACAGTGGTACGATTGTCTAACATACCATTGACCTATACTACTGAAAATGACGTTTCTGCTATCTGTAATTTTATTTCTGTAACAGTGTTCAGATGATAGAAATTACAAAATAAAAATCTACCTTTAATCTACTTGCGTGAGTTTGAAATTTCAGCAGATAATGGTAAATCATTTAAATTTCTTTAAATGTTTCACAGTAATGTTATTTCCCAAATTTTTGAAATTTATTTCCCTATCACTCAATAGACTGATTAATTTTCAACATCATTTAATTACCAAATGCCTTATTTATTTTAAAACAGGTCTGTTATAATCAATTACAAGAGATCCGTAGGGAGAAATATTGACCTATACTACTGAAAATGAGCTACTCTCAATCTTGCAATCTGTCAACAACATTCTGTTGATTCAATGCATCTATATTCATTAATTCAGCATTTTTTCATTTATATTTTTATGAAAATTTCTATCCTAGATTCTAATAAAAAAAATTCCACAGGAAGGAAATGTAAAACTCTTGAATCTAACATCACTCACATATAAGCGCACATATGCATACAAGTTCTTTGTTAATTTTATATGCATAAACATTCACAGTCTAGTCAATTACCAATCTAATACATATTTATTTTTATACCCAGCTGACACGACTATCCACGAAACATTCTTCCTTTTAATCCTGCTCTATCCCCCTGCTACTTTTTCTTTCCTTATCCTATCTATTTCGTGTTTTTGTTCCAGTTTCAACATTCTACCATCCACCATCCTCTCTGTTCACGTTTTTCACGTCTTTCCTCCTGTTCTCTTTTTCAACGTCCGAACTCTGTTTTACTGGGGCTTTATTATCCACGGAAAAACGGAAGCGGCTGCGTTCACGGTGAAAATGAAACCGAAGAAAAATAACGCGATTGTAAATTTTCTCCTGAATAATCGTAAAACAGCGAGTTTATAATGGACGCGCGTTTAAGGGCCGTTTTAGCTGGAACCACGGGGTAGAGTCAAGCGCGGCGAAGTAATTATCAGGTGGAAATTAAACGCGTTTAAACAGAACCGGTTAAATTACTCGGTCGAACGAGTGAACGTTATAAGGCTCGTCTCACAACCTGTCTCTTCCTCCCAACGGCAAGATAAGCGAGTTTTGTTGTTCAAACGACGGTTGCAATTATCGGCGAACGCGTTAGTTGTTCGATAAAAAACAAAGCGAAACACCAGGTAGAAACAGAGAAACGGAAAACAGTAAATTTTTATAACTGCTTCCACGGGTTTTCTTTAATCTGTTAACGCGTTCGACATCGACCATCGGATTACAGGTACCACAAATTTAATTTGTTAATAAAATAAAAAGGAAAAAATTTTTATAGTAATAATGTAAGGTAACAAATTCAAAGTTAAATTTAAAAATTAGCTAACCATATATTAAATAATTAGAGCTGCAGGAAATTACCAATATTTTATTTAACGAAAATAATAAATTTCGAAATAACAATTTCATTGCGTTTGAAATTTTCTTTCAACAAATTAACTGTAAAAATAAAAATGTCTCCTCGGCTATCTCGGTGAAACTACACCAGACTAAATCATATTCCTGCTAATTTAATTCAATTAACAGTCGACTCTGACTGACAAAAAAAAGTGGCTATTCTTATTTCCACCTCTCTCTTTTCATTTCCATTCGTCTTATCGCTGCCCCAACAATTCTATTTCATTCTACCACCGTGACAGGAATACACTTTCGAGTGGAAAGGGTGAAATAGAACGGAAACGAGGACGAAGCAGGAAGAGAAGGGAGAAGGAAGGATCGTTACGAATTTCAACGACTCGGTGATCACAGCGATTTATATGTATGCACCACGATAAATTACGCTTAATTTTCTGAGGTTATGATACTGTATATTAACGTTCAAAAAGCTTTGCATATTTGAGAAATTTCGTATAAAGTGAAAGAGAAATTGAAAATTTTCAAAAGATCATTTAAAATTTTATATTATATAATATTTTATACTATATTACAGTGAAAATATACAGTTACTAAAACTCGTAATAAAAGGATAAATAAAATACTTAAATCATTTTCTTATTAATTAATTTGCTACACAGCTTATTCAAAACTTGTAATTAATTTTGACATTGTGCTAATTAAATTTTACTTCAATAAATTTTTAAGATACTTAATTATCTTCAATAATCTTTAATACAGTTTAATGACAAAGCACCAAAATATTTCTAAACGTATTCTTTCGACAGAAAACGATACGTTAAAACAAATAATAGGAACAAAATTAATTATCAAGTATTTCTTTTTTTCAAATATCCTTTCATTCACGTAATATTTATCATTCCAATCAATTTTTACCATACATTTCCGATCTTCCTGTACACAACCGATGCAAAAGAAGAGAACGAAGAATGAAAGGTATTCTTATGCAAAATTAGTAACACATTCATTTCGTTCAGTTATAAATATTCAACGAAATCCTGAAAAGTGCACAATATTTCAACTGCAACCGCAAACTCCGTTTCGTTCATTCTGTATTTCACCGAGGTAATTCGTCGCCAAAAAAGAGAACGCAAATCACAGAGCAATTTCTACGAAAAGCGACAAAGAAACGAGCTCGATTCCGTGAAAAGTAAGAATGAAAAAGGATGAAAACAGCAGGTTGAAAATCGATAATCAATCTTGCCAGCTAACTCGACTTGTACCGCGACAGTTATACGGTATAGGCACAAATTAATCGATATCGTCGATACGAGAATCAACTTACAAGAGTAAGGAAAAGGTTCAGATAGAGACGAGATTGTGATCGAGAGAGCAAATATTGACCCGAGCGTCGAAGAAGTAGGGAAATGTGCAGAGAAAAAAGAAATATATATGGCGAAAAGAGCGAGAAGGAGAGAAAATGGAAAAAAGTAATTAATTTCGTCACGCCAATTCTATTTGCTCGACGTCGCTTCCAAGCCCGCACATTCGTCATCGTGCGTCCACGAAATTATTCGAATGGCAGAGGTGAAAGAATCCGCTCTCGCGTGTACCCCGCGCGCGGAAGCCGCTCGCGGCGAAATTGAAGGCAGACTCGCGGCGGATTTAATAGCGGACAGATTGTTCACCCTAGGCATTTCAATTACTGATAACTCGTTGATGCGATACCTCGCGTCCAGAAAGAAGTTGATGCTTAAATTGCATGAAACTCGACGCATATCCAATTAACCCTTCGACACTAGATCTTGTAACCGCCTATATACTGAGCTGACAAAGTATTCGTTTCTTCTCAATTGTGTTGTTAATTATGAAAATGATTTAAATTGTGTATTTTCTTTTTTAAATGATATTTAGACTACTGGGAATTAAAAATAATTTTCCATTATGGAAAAAAATGTTTTAATTAATATTAAATATATCCTAATTGATGAATTAGGGTAATTTTACAAATAAAACAAATTTTAAAAAGTAAAATGAAAAATCAAGTTTTCAATAAATTTTAAGTAAAAAAATCTCCCGTATCCACAAACTGGCAGCTTCGTTTATGAGAATCTCAAAAATTTTGAATAGCAAACGAAATTTGACACCTGACGTGATTGTCAGTGGACAGTATCGAGAGGGGTTATTGCGTGGTTTTAAAGCGGCTCCCATAGGACAGGCTTTGCGTTCATTATCGCAATATTTCGGATTCTCTGGATTATTTCATAGAGCTTGGGATGCCGTTGAAACATTGAAAATCGAATTGCTTTAATTGCATGATCTATGCTTCCTATTATTTTCATTTTGTTTTCAAAAAAAAAAAGACTGTGTACCCTAAGATTTCAGATTTGTGAAGGGAATATTTGCTAACTAAATAACATAAATACTTCAAAAGCTATAAACCCAAAATATAAAACTGCGTTACACGCGGTGTAATAGCACACCGGCCACGTTACGTTGACTGGCAAATATGTATCGAAAAAGCAACGAAAAACTTTCCAACAAACTGCTGTTGTACATAATCGTTCGTTTCCTCTGTGCAGCGTATAAAAAGCGCACCGTTTGTCGTTATATGCCGGTAAAAGCGACTACCGAGATTTTTATCGTTCCCTGCCGCGTAACAGGAACGGCATCAGCATCTTTTCTTGAGTACCTATTTCAATAGCAATAGAAAAATAACATCGTCGCAATAAAAGCAACTTCCTCCGATCGGAGGATACTTTTATCGACGTCCACCTATACACGGCCAACCGGAACCGGACGTTGCGAGTTCCCTTCCGCCGAAACCCTGTTCCTGCTCCCTGCTACGCCGACTTACAGTGCACCGTGAAAGAGCACGGAAACTCGATATGATTGGTCCAGATAAACGTTTCCATTGGATAAATCAATGTTTATAAGGGAACAGTTTAATAAAAAAGAAAAAGGTTTCGCTTACCGACAGAAGTGGATCGGAACTTAAATTCTTGGTTAGAGATTAGTGACATGATGGGTTCTAATTTTAATTAATTAGAGACTGGAACTTAAATTTTTAGGTGAAGATTAGTGACCTGACGGGCCCTATTTAAATTAATATTAGAACATGTTATTAATCTTCACCTAAAAATTTAAGTTCCAGTCTCTAATTAATTAAAATTAGGACCCGTCATGTCACTAATCTCCAGCTAAAAATTTAAATTCCGATACACTTCTGCCGGTAGACAAAACTTTTTTGTTTTTAAATTAAATTACTTCGTTATAAACATTGATAATTTTAATTAATTAAGGCCCAAATCCTTACTGGTCCACTGGAAATTTTTCTAAATTCAGGGATGGATTGTCAATGCACCCTTTGTCACTTGTAACCCTCATGGAGCTAAAGTGTTAAATACTGACTTACAATTGGACATAAATTCATTAAAATATTAGAAATTTTGCATTGTTATATCAATGAAATATTCGAAGCAATATTACTGCATAAATATTGCAATTATCGCGTTTTATTATTGTAACTAACTGGATAAAATCAAGGTAAATAGTCGGAGTAGATATAGGAAGAAGCACTTGTTTAGACGTCGTTTCAAGCTCTGATACTCGATTCAATTCGAGCAACTTCAGCTGCGATCGTTCTGAAAATCGTCGTTAAGTCGTTTAAACGCAGTGCAATGTAGCTGAAGCAGGCATGCCCGGATAAACCGCCATTGCCACTGGACCGGAACGAGCGTTCATTTAGATTAGGAATCTTAATACAGCAGTTATCTCCGATCCCCCTCTTGTTCCTCTTTGCTTCCTCCCTTTTTCCTCTCATCTTCCTTGCCCGGCTGTCTCGTGCCGGTGACTTTTTGTCGCTGGCGTTTCTTCGTTCTTTACTTCAAAACGGAATGGTGGCCTATCTAGATAAGCAGCCAAGTCCCTCTTATTTCTCGTCTTCAAGAAGTTCCGCTCGTGTTCCTTTCTCTTCCTCCACTTTCCTCGTTCCTCTTTGATACCCTATCCCCGCTATCCATAAACTTCTTCCATTCGCAATTCTGCGAAGAAAAATCGCGGAAAAACACGGGAAAAGCGGGCCATCAACGACATCCACGGAGTAGGCGTGCTTTTAAAGACCCCACTTGTCTGAATCTGTTTATACCATCATCTTCTTACGTTGTTGTTTTCGTCAAATTTTTAGCTTCAAATTGAACTGTCGTAAATTCTATTTTCCTGCACTTTTATATCATCAAACTTAATTAAAAGTAATTAGATTTTCAGAAAACCGCACAAGGATTAAAACTTTCTAACAGTTACCTAACGACCAGTGCATGCAATTTCATCTTTTATGAAATAAATTCCGATTCTAATGAGAATTATTTGCGGGCTTTGTCGCACTGTCGTCACTCGTAACGTTCAATTTACTCGCCGACATCAATCTTATCTTTCTTTATTCGTCTCGCGGCCCCGATCTATTCCCTTTCTACCTAATCTCTGCAGCTTTAACCATTTCTTTCTTTCCCGCGGCTCGTACGCTTCGAAACGCTTTTCCCGCTACCCGCATCCTCCCCCTGTTTCATTCTTTTTACCCTCTTTCAGCCCCCATCTATCAGACAGCATCGTGTAATCGTGTCAACGTTCTTTGTTTGATCGTCGCGTCGTCACGCGCCGATTTCTCCTTTTTTCTTTCGTTCATTAATTAAATACCAGAGAATTGATTTCGATGAAAGAATAATAGACGGCCGTGTTTGTTGTTCTCTTAATTATATATTCAATTTTATGGCATTTGGTAATTAAATGTTATGTTATTTTCTTTCTAAATCACTTTTAATATTAACACTTTATCTACCATAAGCCTATTGATAGGCTTTTCGACAGTAACGGCTGTTGAAAAAAAACCAATCAATAACTTCTTGATTACTACAAATTCATATAATAACTCAGTTGAAATAATGAAAGTGAGATATACTTCAATTAAGAGGAAATTGAAAAGAAAGTTACACCTTTCAATCTTGAATTATTGTTAATTATAAGGTGGTAATGCATATCTATTTTATTTATGGCTGGCAGATAATGTGTTAATATAATCAAAATTAAAGTTTTGAGAACTCCTGATTTTCCTACTTCATCATTTTCCATAGGAAAATTGATATAATAATTGATTTTATAATTAATTACCTCGAGATGCATACAATAAGCACACAACATAATAATAGAAATAATAAATAATAAAGTAATTAGCTCACCGCCTGTTCTGAACCGCTATGGAAGCTGTTCGACTCTCTCTCCTCCTTTGTAAAACACTTCACTTACACAATCACAAAATAATATAAACACGAACTACGAACGTTTGTTATTTAAGATAAAATTAATTAACAAAAGCAAGTAATATTGTAGTATACTGTAAAAGAATAACGAGAAAGTTAAAGAATTTACATTCCATAGAAGCGAAGAACACAGACCGACACCTTGAAGGTGTTCACGACGCGAACGCACGAATACAACTAATGATCAGTCAGGAATTCTCGAGCTCGAGCATACAAACACACTCGTTCCTAATACTAGACATCAACAAACAGCCTGCCTTCGAACAAATTCCTATCTAGATAAATTCTGAAAAACTATTATGCTATTGAAATATTTCTCTGTGTCATGTGTTTATTTTTGGATTAATAAGACGTAGACTTTTACAGAAATTTATGTAACGTTAATAATACGTACATGGAGAAATTTAGGATGGACATTGAATAATGTACTGAAAATATAATATACGAATAAACAAATTTAAATAATCTGATACATTTTTATAAACTTATTTTTCCTTTTTTCCCATACTCTTTTTTCTTACCTAAATTTTACACTGCTTCTCTGAAAATTATTTAACCAATATATGAAATTCTTTCGTTCAAAAATGATACATTTAACTTTAGAATAATAATTAAGTACATATGTTTTATAAATTTGGATCACAACTGATCCAGGCTTCGCTGTTTAAGAGTCAAATATTAAAAGTCCATAATATTTAACTGATAAACAATATAAATGTAATAATAAACAATACTATTTCGCATCTATAAAATTAATGTTTTTAATTAATTTCCTACTACCGTGTTTGATAATATTTTCCACGGATAATAACTGAAATATTCAATAAAAGGAAAGTCTTATATAAAAATGAAACAGTAGTTTCCAAGTATCATCGAGGGGATTCAGTTGAGCAACCAGAAACGAGATCGATGAAGGATCGTTCTCCGTCGTTATTTATTAACTCGGTTTATATCCGCATTCTGTATTATCCCGATCTATATCCAGCCAATAAGATACCCGGAAAAATGACGAAACGAACGACGAAGCCAGCAAAGTAAGCAGGTAAAGAGAGGTACTATCGACGTCTTCCTTCAAAACGGATTAAACGAAGGACCGTTCAGCTCAGGCCGATAATCCTCTCGACGATGTCCAATCCCGCGTAATTTCGAAGCGAACCAACTAGAAGCACAATCGAGGAGCCAAGCTCCGGGAAACAAATTCGCGGATTAAGTCGTCGACGCGGGGTCCGCGTCGATTTTTCATTCAGACGCGATTAATTAATCATTGCCGGTCGAGAGAGATTATCGGTCGAGGGGGATTGAAAAAAGAAAACAGAAGGGGACGAGATAGATGTATCTTTAGTTTGCGAAACAACCGAGGGTTTCTTTCACCCATTCTGTGGTATTCATTAGTTCTTCTACTGCAAGAGATAAGAAGATAGGTTCCTCACAGACCCCTTTGATCGGCCCCTAATGAATAATTTATTAAAAATTCATCGCTCTTAGCGTTGGCTATCCATGAGTTAACATTTTTTCCCTTCTTTTTTTTAAATGTAAAATATTTCATATAATTTAACTACCACTGCCTCGGTAAAAACTGTAACTAATATATTAAAGTTCTAATTATTAAGGATACAAATAGCTTTTAATTTTCAAATTTAAGCTTTCAATTTTTTAATACCTAGTTTTATTAGTAATTGGCAGTAATTGTTTTTCTTTTTTATTTTCACCTTTCTTTAAATTATCTACTTAAGGCTATCGGTAAAAAAGAATAATTTAACTAAATAAACCTAGAAACGGAACCGGATGCTGTAGCAAGTTTTCGCAAAGTTAATCATTTAAATGCACCAGAGATAAACTGGTAAAGCAGAACGGCAGGATTTCGATCAAATACAGAAACAAGTAAATAAAACTGAAATATATACGTGGAAGTGTCTAGTTTAAATAAGCAACTCGAGAATATTTGATCGAACGTAAGCCCGTATAAATTGAAGCATTTATATAACAGTTTCGATTAAATATGTTTAATATGTATTAGTCTATAATGCGGGACTAAAAGAGACTCTGTCACGTCATATTTTGTGTCAAATATTTGTGATGATTTATGTATTTCGAGCGAATATTGAATTAAATAGTCCAATATAATTATAATTCCATATCTGTTAAGTTTATTGCAAAATACGTATGACTTCTGTAATTGCCAAACAAGGTAGTGTGTCTATTCTACTTTTAGTTACTCCAATCCTATTCTCATCGCCAACCTACTGTTATATTCTAGGATTTTAGAGTTTTTGAATTTTCCGATTTTTCTATTTCCAATTTTCTAATTTCTCCATTTCTCAGTACTCTGATTTCCTAATTTCCAATCTTTTAAATTTCTCAAAGTATCCTGAATTTTTAAATTCCAATCTTCTAACTTTTCCATGTTTCAGTATTTTGATTTTCTAATCTTTCCATTTCTCGGTACATTGGTTTTGTAATTTCCAATCTTCTAATCCCCAATTTTCTCATTTTTAATCTTCCAAGTTTTTAATTTTAGGAAATCCTTAATCAGACCTCCAATTATACTTACACTAATTGTAAAAATTTTCAAAAATTGCCAATAACATGAGTAAAGTAATAGTGAATTTTTAAATAACGATATTAATATTCTAAACTACGAATATTCCTACTAACATTTGTGTTACATGAATTTTGCTTGAGTAACTAATGAAAACTTCGATATTAATAATAACATTAATGATCTTGGTACAGCCCAAAGAACTTGTTCTATATTGAAATCCAAGGTATGTATTAGAACAGACGTGTATTAGGAACACGACCAAGATCTCGTTAACAGGTGTCAACATTGCCTCGGGACTTGCCAAGTCGTCTTTTGTTGCATTCCCAAGTGCCTTTTATGCATCGTCGAATTGCAATGCCTCTGTTGTTCTGTTTACTTGTATTCGCTTCAACAAGACATACAGCAACTAGAATTCACAATGCGGTACACTTTGATGTCACGTGTATGAAATGGAAGATTGACAATACGAGAAACATTCAAGTTTTAATTAATCTCCAGTAAATTAAAAGCCTATCGATACTTCAACTTTCATTATAATAATTTTAATTAAGCATTGGAACGTGTATTATTATTATAACATAATAACCCTATGGTATTTTAATAAACAGTTAAATTTTGTATGTTTTAAAATATTTTATTATACATGTATTAGAATTTTAATTTGAAATAAAAAAAGAAGATTAGAGACAATTTGAAATTTTGACAAAGTATTTTTATTGGATATTTTAACGAGTAATCTGTCGAGAAATTGCAAAAATAAATTGTCGATGATACAATGAGGTAATTACGAAACTATGCAACTAGCTTTCTCATGATATTGGGCTCAATATTGTAATAAGTTACTTCAAAGCGATCAAATTTGTATTATAATTGATTTACGATGAAACGCGAAACTTTTTAAGCAGGCAATATGCGTTACAACTTTACCAGTTTGTAGTTTAGGAGTTTACAAGTAAGCGAGATTAATTGTTGCGTCAGTTCTAATTTGCTAATATTACGTTGGTTAGAAACTTTGATACTTGTAAACGCTTTTAATTTTTCCTGTGAATTACAAAGTAAACTAAACACATATTATTTTTGCGGAATTTTTATGTCACGAAATCTTGTTAAAATTTATTTACATTCCGAAATTAAACTTTGATTTAATTTTTCGTCAAATTCCTTTCCACAAAGACGTAAAGGGAAACGGTTGGAAAAATTTCTCCACGGGAAAGACAACATTCCGGAAGTATCGTGCGCGCAGGAAGCGTTTAAACGAAACATCCACTTCCAAATACGTAATTCATAAAGAGAAGACTTGTCTCCGCTTTTGGTAGAAATCAAAAATTCAGAAAAAACAAAGTCGAATTCCACGCAAATGTTTACGAAGGACGAGAACGTTTCTTTCTTTCACAAGGCCGGCCAAGTTTGAACAGTTTATATTAAACTTCAAAAAATTTCCCAACGACCGACTTTCACGTTGGAAGAAGAAAAATTTACCTACGAATAAAGACTGCTACGTGAATGCCATTGAATGAAAGCAAACCAGCCTCAATACGATACCTTTTTCAATACACGTTTTAATATCTTTTATATCAAATAAAAGTGTACAAACCCGAAAACACATACGTATAAAGGGCGTTTCAAAATGTTTATGCACTGCGAAAATTGCTATGAATTGTTCGGGTCAAAAGGAATTGAAGTCTTTACCATTTTGCAAACTGTGACTTTGTTTTTCATTCAAAACTAAGCGTTCAATATTCGGGACGTTAAAATTTTTTAACGACAGCGTTTTAATATTAAAAAAATAACATATAAAAAATAGTTGAAAATTAAAAAATTGTAAATAATAAAGAATTTTCAAATTAAAATTCATATAGTAGAAAAATAATATATAAAAAATAGCTGGAAATTTGAAGCTTGTAAGTAATAAAAATTCAAAAACTAAAATTCGTATATTAGAAAAATAATATCTAAAAATATAGTTAAAAATTTCGAAATTGCAAGTGGTAAATTAAATTTAAAACACAGGAAATAAATTGATTTCATAAAGCAAGCATCGTGTTTCTTTTTTTCCGCCATATTAACGCAATTTAACCTTTTATAGTGTAAGTTTAGCACGAAGGGACTGTTTCAAGCACTTGGTACGAGATTATCGCGTCGTGGTGCAAGTTGGTAAGCGACGCGAATCGTCGCGACGACATAGTCGAGAAAAGACCCAAGAAAGAGAAACAGCCCTGTAACACGACAGTTTCGTCCTGGGTGCTGTTACGGAAGAAGAAATGGTCGATTTGAAGGAAGACGTACGAGGGGCGCGGTTTGGGTAACCAAGATTTACATTTTTCCAGGAAAATAGGTTTTGCGATAAAAGGATTTGGAATAAAATTTAACTCGGCTGCCGCGCCGTCCCGCGTAGGTATTTTGATTTAGTAGTCGTTTGAGAGTTGGCAAGCTCTTTGGAGTGCCGCCAACATTTTTATGTTATTCCGCCTGCCCATCCCTCCATCGAATGGTCCCCCTTACGTTTTTGTCATTTCTTTCTTATTTCCTTTTTCCTCCTCGAATCCACCTTTCTCTTTTTTTTTTTTATTTTCCCATTCCTCTCTGTGTTTCTTTTTTATTGCCGAATACCGCGAACGTTTCGCACCGTGATTGTGGGAAAACTGAAATTGAATCGATGTACAGCATCGAGCAAAGTAGGCTTTTTATGTGTAGGGAGGGGAGCATCACAATTTTCCTTAAGAAAGTCACCTATCTAGTACTACACGAACTAATATTGAATTTTTCTGGCAAATTAAGGAATAAAATAAATTTACCCGGAATTATGGAAATTAATATGCTTAATATACTCTAATAATAGTCAGACATTCAAACAACTTCCTTTACTATCTATCTACTTTTATCGGATTTTCCTATTTAAATGCACAACATTTTATTAGTACCGAAGATCAGAGATTGTGTACAGAATTTCGAGGAGAAATGTTTTCATAGTTTCTGTAACATTTTATCTCGTCATGTTATCACGTGACAAAAAAGCAACGGACATCTACTTTTCCGGCACGCTTTCCTCGTCCTATCCAGCATCCCGTTTCTCGTTCTCCGTCTTGGTAAAGGAGGTCAGTAAATATTTACGGTTTCGTTTTTCAGCAGGGACTGATTCTATTTGAGCTAGTTCAGCTAAAAAGCAACCGACTCGCAACTACGCTCGGTACCGGCCAGTTCACTGGACATTTCGACAGACCAAAGCCAGGATAAAATGAAGAAGACCAAAGACTTTATCCTCGCAGTGGTCGATCCTTTTTCCACGAGATAGATGGAACGGGATGAAAGTAACTCCGGAACAGATTCGAACGGTGATCGAAATGTGATAAGAGAGACAGGCTCGAATTGGTATTTCTTTTCTCCCGATTCGTTGCTTAAAGTTTAATCGAGGATACAGCTTTCTGACGTACTCCAAAGTATTAAATTGTATCATGTAAAACTACCTCCCCAATAGACGTAGTTAAAAATATGAAACTATTTTGTTTATGCAAATAATTTGGAAAACAGAAATTATCTTTTGCAAGGTGACAAATGAAATGCAGTGGTACATAAGAATGCGATTAAAAATAGTAAATAATTCAAAATAATAAAAATATCAATGATATGCAAAATTAAGAAGATTAAAAATTCCAAGTTTCAAAAGATCCCAAATTTCAAAATGTTTCCAATGTAGATAATCGTGTTCAAGTTTGCTAATACAGTATTCAATACATTCAGAGAAAAATATTGTAGTTTTTAAACAAAAATATAACGGAATAAAAGATTGAATCTTTATTTGCTCGCGGCGAAGACAATCGAATTAATGAAATCATCATGGACAAAGGGCGAAGATAGTTGATGGTTACGGGATTGAACGTTCGTTGACCCGTGAAGAGACAATAAATTAATAATGTTATGTTTCACTCAAATCGGACCGAGTCGAATCAATATTTCTCCGACGTAAATGGAACATCAGATACGAGCATGGGTCAGTTCGCCGAGCATCCCAAGCAAGAAGAAGGGAGTCTTAATAAAACTACCAGCCACCGAGATCAGTCTTTCTAACTGCAGAGAAACGTGGATACGTAGCTTTTTGTAAGAGCGGAAGGGAAGAAACACGGAAGGAAGGATCAAGAAGAATTTTAAACAGTACCACCCAAGAAAGTACACTCGTTTGAGAAAGTATTTGAACGCTTGTATCTGAAGCTTGAAGCTCCTGATACATATGTGTACCGACACAAATAATTTCTCAGAGTATTCATTTTTCACTCGTAAAAGGTGTATCAATTTTGAGATTTTGCAGTTTCCTAATTTTCTAATTTTGAGATTTTCCAGTTTCCTACTTCCTCGTTCTACTAATTTCCCATTTTCCAGCACCCCGCTTTCCGCCCCATCTTCAATTTCCATATTTCTAACTTTCCCACTTTCGCAATCTCTCAATTTTCCAATTTCCCGCTCCCGCGATTTCCTAGATTTTCAACTCCCTAATTTCCCATTTCCCAGCCCTCAAATTTTCCAATTTTTTAATTACCCAATTTTCAATTCTCTGATTATCACATTTTCTAATTTCTCGATTTTCCAACTTTAAAATTTCAGAAAATCTTAATCAGAGTGAAATAAAAATTAGAACAAATAGTATTTTCAAAGCGAATCTGCTTCGATTACATAAAAGACAATCTCATGCATTTGGCTAGTTATTTACAAATTCCATTTAAATTTTAAGAAACAATGCCATTGCACTATTTTAAAGATGAATAATACAAGCATTCACGTAATTAATAAACGAATGAAAAATGTAAGAAATTGCATAATCAGCATTAATACAAATTAACAAAAATATTCTAAATATCATAATAAAATAAAAAATTCCTTCAGTTACTCTCCTCGAAATGTTTTTACTGTACTTTAATAACTTGCAGAGACACTGTTAATATTACTATTTACAGTCACGTGTCTAATTGGCAAATATTTCAGCGGACGACAAAACAGAAACGAAAAGAAAAATGAAACGCGCTGGGAAACAAAAAATTTATACAACACCGAGTGAAAAACGTGAACTCGGTGAAACGGAGAGAATTTTTTTTTAAATTAAACCAATTTAGCATGTTCAAAACGAGTTCAGTCACAGAAATAACTCTGTGAATTAAATTTTGTAAATTCCAATGTATAAACTAAACATGCATCAAATTTCAAACTACGACATCAACAATTATCCATCCTTTGACACCCAAAACGAACCATCCACCTTGATTTCCACTCGATCTGCTGCTATGTCGATCATTTCATCGAGTTTTAATTCCTTTTTAAATTAATCATCAGTTCGTTAGATCTGGTTGAAGCAAACAGCGACAAAAGGACACGAGAGGATCTCGAGATAATATTATGTGACATTTGAAGCGGATTCAGCACTATTGTAACTACGATAAATGGACGGTAAGCGGATTGAAAGCTGACAGTAAACACAGAATGTACATATATAAAAAGCAAAATCGAGTGGACAGCAAGCGTATTATAGGACAATCCGAGCAGACCGAGCGGCGTGACAGTCGAATGAACGACGAGCAGACCGCGTCTGAGTAGCGGTAAGCGAGCGGACGGTGCACGGATCGCGAGCATCTGAGCTGTGCCAAAAATCCGCTACGTGCCCGCTTCGTTTTCGGCATGGTCCGGGGCAAGTACCGCGCTCGCCGAAAACGGCAGACAATAAATACTAGATGTTAATGCTTACTGAATCGCCGAGAGGGATCGGATCAATAATCCTCGGACGCGAAGCAGAGATCAGCTGACGGCCGTGTGTGTCTGGGCTCACTCCACTGAACATCCTAAACGGCCTAGAGGCCTGAATAAAACTAGCCGGGGTAAACTAGCCTGGTCGTTACTGCACGCCGCCGCTAGAAAGGAAACGAGTCGAAGGGTGTGTGCGTGGGTGCCTTGATGCACAAGGTGGAGGCCTTTCGGAACAAGAGGGTGGTTACCGACGGTGGCGTTGCTGGAGGTGGTACCGTGGACGTAGGGTGCTGCCGACGGTGGCGATGCTCGACGATGCCGGGACTCGAGGGCCGTGGGACGACGGTTTTACGCTTGCGGTCGCCGTCGTGGATTCACAGACACGGGCCGTTCCTGTTTTCAGCCTTTCTGGGACGTAGCGCGAGCCTGCGCCGTCACGTCTAGGCGTCGGCTGGGGGTTCGAACCGTCGAACCCTTGGCTTGATAACAGTGCCACGCCATCCGTCGCTGGCGACGCATAAATTGCGTGGCAGACCAGCAACGCCAGGCCCGATTCGGAACGAGACTGCACACACGCTCGAACCGTCCTTCTGTCACCGTCGACCGAGTTCGTTGCAATTCCACGGATGTGACGGGGTTCATATGATAATATCAGTCGACTTCGACAAGGAAAACGCATCGCAGTAAATTCAATATAATTGAACTATTAAAGAAAGAGACTGAAAGGAGAAAATCATTTGAATGGTTGCTAACATTATTCTGGTCAGAGAGAATCCCATCTATGGTGGAGGTATACAGGGTGAACCGCTTAACGTGATCACCATCGATTATTCTGTTGTTAGTGGACTGATTGAAATTTGTTTTTTGGATGAAAGCGACTGAGAGAGGATATTAGGTACTGGAGAAAAGTTTGTGTGATTTGTCTTATCGAAAAATAAATTCAAATTGAATTTTATATTTCATAAAAATAATGTAACAAGAGAGATTCCTGTGAATCATGATGTACGAATTTGTGCTTTATAAATTTCAGTTTGGAAATGCAGCAGCGAATGCAGTAAAATGCATTTGTCATCTATGTCTGATAATGAGACATTTTTGCAAATAAGCATTTTAATTCATTTTCTTTCATTCTTGTTTAGTTGTTCCTATTTAAAATTTCTAATTTCGTCTAGCAACATCTTGGAGGTCATCATAAATGATTCACTGGATCTGAATTTAAACACCGAACAAACTTGAATACTTGAAAGAATGAAATTTTAAAATGGACAGAGACTGCTTGAATTATCGATTCTGTTTTTGTGTCGCTGAGTTTCGTTGGTCAGAGCTGTAAATTGTAAGAGGGAAAAGTTTCAGTGCCGTCGGGAGTGATTCGGTAATAATTTAAATGATTATCAAGTTCCGTGGTTACGGCTCGAGGGATGAGAACTTTTAAACGAAGTTTCTGTGGACGCTATATTTCGTAATTACGATCGTGATGTGACAGGGAATTACGAAGGTACGTTATCCTTGGACAGAAATGAAATGACCTTTCGAAGTCTGGCAAACGATCTCTTGACAGTAAAATTGCAGTTTGATGTAAGTGAAAGTTGTGCCAGTTTAACTTCCGGACGTCTGTTGAAAAGGATCAATATTTTTGCAATGAAGATAATTCGCAGAATGCAAATGAAGTATATGTAAAGTAAAAGAAAAATGAATTGAAATCATAAAATATTTGAAACGATTCTACCTTCCTTTTATTTAATCTTTCGATAATGGACCGTGGAGAGAGCCCTAATTTTAATTTAATACTATATTTCACGTTATTTTCATTTTACAAATTTCACATTGCTCTTTGAACAATTCTTTCGTTTAAAGAAAGAACTGCAAATTTTTACCTCGATTCTGTAGGAATCCTGCAATTGCGATTCAAAACATAAATAATTCATTCCACTGTTTATTTTGACCTACTTTTTTTCATTCCACAGAGTGGTGACTGCACACATACAACTTCAAATGAAAAATGAAAAACATTACAACCGTGTAACCATAAAAATGTAAAACAAAATGTAATCAAATAAAATTTAATTCTCAGATTACTCCATCTATTTGGTGTCATTCGAACTCTCGATTTAATCACGAAATTCAATATACGGATCATTTCTACCCTTCACGAACTAAATTGTTAATCGTCCCATTCGAATAGTGAAAACAATCTTCCGATCAGTCGGAACGTTTCATCATTGATTTTTCAACGAGCCAGTCGGTCGTAATACAAATAAAGGTGTCGTTCGTAAGATCGAAACGTTTATCGGCGTGACCCAATACCACAGCATGGAAGTGGATGCATAACGAGCAGTTTGTATCGGCGCAATAGCTCTAAACAGGGCAGACGAATCGTCGACGATATCCTGCCCCACGGCAGTCCGTCGAATCGACGCAGTTACGATCCGTTATAGGGACATTTTATAGAGTATTTTTATCGAGCCCCGAACCGAACGAGCGGAGGGACTGCGCCAGTAGTAACGACCCGTATGTGGTCAGACGATACGAATGGTGATTAGAGATGGATAGTAATAGCTTTCGGAATAATTCGAATTATGAATGTTTGTATGCATTGGTATAATTTGAATCTTCATTGAAAGAGGACTAGGTTTCTTAAAAATTTTGAAATTTTAGAACACTGTAAATCTGGAATTTTGTAATTTTGAAATTTTTGGGGGCTGAAATCTGGAAATTTAGCAAGTTTCAAATTTCGTAATTTTGTAACTCTGGAATTTTGAAATATTGGAATTTTTACATTTTTGAGATTTGGACTTTTGGAAAATAGAAAGTTTGAAATTTTTGAATTTTGCAACTCACATTTTTAGGATTTGGAATTATGGAAATTAGAAGGTTTGAAATTTGGAAATCGTGAAATTTTGCAACTCTGGAATGTTGAAGTTTTGAAATTTTAGGTTCGTATTTTTGAGGAAGGCTCAAAATTTTAGGGAGGTTTAGGAAGATTAGGTCAATTGCACCAATGCTCCTAATGCCCGAATAGACACTAATAATTTTTATAAAATTAACTATAACTTAAAACACGAATATAGAAAATGAACGAAACTTTTTTATTCCATTCTATGCAGAAAACAGGTCTATTTACAAAATATCATTGATCAGCAGCAGATGGAACACAGGGGAAATTAATATCCGAATTCGTCACCATTTTACAGATAAAGAAGATAAAAAGGAGAAAAAAATTACGTGAATACGAATGATTATATATCCGTGTATGTCGGTTGCAGTTATTAATATTCCATTCAAAACCGTCGACTCTATTCAACACGGTCTTCGAAAATTCAGATGAATCGAGTGAATTCTGATCCGCGGCCAGATTGCAGTTGAAAAGTGGACGGCCATTACCGTCCATTCTATAAATTCAGATCGTCATTTACGATGGCTCGTTAAAATTAACGCAGTTACCGGCCGATCTCTGGCATTAAATCGGTCAGACAAGTCGACCAGATGATTTGGAAAATAAACGGAAGCTATAGATAATAAACGAATTCAGATTTCAAACAAATTTGTTAAAGCAATTGTTAGACTGACTTTGGATAGTATATTCTTGGTATTTACAATGACGATTGCAATGGATAGTATTATTTGGTACTTCTGAACCGTTTAAAGAAATTAAATTAAAATCTGATCTTTAATGGGTTAATCGTTCATTCCCTGTTAGATGTATGAATAGCCATTGGAAATTACAAATCTTAATTAGTATTATCCCCTACAGTTATTGGTGCTTAATTCGATAATACAGTTGACCTGTTTCTAGTTTATGCAACCATTTAAATTTTGTATTAATAATTATGAACAGTAACACTGATCAATGTTGAAAATTTATACTTATGGTGGAATAATTTCTATGGAAATTTAATAATACTGTGTTCTTCAATAATAGTGAAGTTTTATTAAATAAATAGGCAGCGACTTTAAACATAACATAAATAAAAATTCTACTCTCCTCTTTTAATAATATTTCAATTCAATATAATATAAATATGAAATGAACCTAAAAATTAAAAAAATTCATAAAACTTTTTAAAATAAAGTTTCCTAATGTTTATATAAAAATGTCCCGATTCGATATTAAAACCGTTTCCAAATAGCAGCATGTTATACCAATGCAACTATAATTTCCCAACCGTGTTACACAAAAGTTATCTATTCACAATTATGAATTTCGCAGGTCACAATCAGAAGCAGCGCAACAATTTGACAATAATATAAATGCGAATCATTTATCGCGCATGAATTTGAATTTCCATCGCGAACACGGCTGAACGCTGTAAGGCAAAGGATTAATTGCTACAAACGGGAATGCAATCATGAAAACAACATTAATTGCAGATGCGGATCAGATCAGCTCCTGCAACGTCAGCTTTAATCGGCAGACGGATGAGGCTTCTATTGACGCAAACAATGCGCGAGGAGTATTTATTGCGGCAGCTAATACCGGTTTATTGGGATGTAAAATGAGGCAAGTCCGTGCTGACATGCTTGGTTTCCTCCTGCTACGAGTTCACCGTCGTCCGACGCATAATGGAAACGTGCCTTTGGAGTCTGTTATGAATAAAGGAATAAACCATTGCCGATCGTTAACCGCGTTATTGCGTTAAACACTGTTGCTACTTGATTCTTCGTACAATTTGATCAACTTACAGCATGTACTAGGTGTTCAAAATAAAAAATAGAAAATAGAAAATAAAAATGGGATTAAAATTCAAGAGCATGCAGTACTCGTTATAATAAACATTTGTAAATAAAGTAAATATTTTGAATAAACTATTATTTTAAGAAAAAAAAATTAATAAAGATTAATAATTTTTTCCAATTAAAATATACTGAAGAAGCGATAATTTTAATTCAAAAAGAGAATTATATAATAAGAAATAAATATCCTAACCAACTTTCGCTAATTATTGGGATTTACCCTCATTAACCTACTAATTACTGAATTTCCATTTAAATTGCCATTTTAATCAGCTTAGAAGTAAAAGCAATTTACAAAACAATATATCCCAGGAAGTTACAGATTGTCTGGTCAAGTCGTCACGCAAAAATCAAAATTTAAATGCTTCCGAAACTAATAACAAATTAAATTGTGGCTACGCTCTTAATCATTGTTTGCGCCCGTGTTTCGTGGAACAATATACGGGACGCAATAACGCGTTTATTCAGCTTCGAAACGAAATGTGGCTTTTGTTTTCGTAATACAAACGCGTTAAACATATGCAGAGCCGTTCGACAAACGTGCAACAATTTATCAGC
The DNA here is from genome assembly GCF_907164935.1 of Osmia bicornis bicornis. Classification (NCBI taxonomy): domain Eukaryota; kingdom Metazoa; phylum Arthropoda; class Insecta; order Hymenoptera; family Megachilidae; genus Osmia; species Osmia bicornis. The sequence goes on along the minus strand of NC_060217.1, from coordinate 10,583,299 downwards.
ATAATTTTGATTGGTGGATTTCAATAATTACGAAAAACGACCGATAGATTCGCTGCTCCCTGCTTATCCAGTATGTAAATAGACGCGCGATTGTTAAATTTTTTGTATAAATATTCATCGAAATTGTAAAAATAAACAAAATAAATAATTTACAAACTACTTGAAAACGAAACAGAGAATATTAAACAAATTATAATTATTATCAATAATAAAATAACATTGTTATAGCTTTTAAAATATATTATTCTGATAAGAACAGTAATTATTACGGATTTAGAAACTGTAAATTATTGCATGTTATATTTATGTTGTTTCTTGTTCTTTGCAGAAATCCTCGTTCAAGAAACTTAGAATCACAATTTAACGGGAATCTAAACAGCGCTGCAATTTACTAGAAAACTCTTGGTTCCAAGGAGCCTGAATTATTTCGAGATCTAAGTAGTAAAACGTGGCATTAATCCGACAGTCGTGGTACCGAGTTTCTCAGCCAGCCGAGTTTCACTTGTATTCGCCAGATAGTGCCACCGATTGTTCCACAATGTTTCAGTAAATCCGTAAATTTTATATTTCATCTTGTCTGTTCAACAAATTTTACAAATGTTACAAAAACCAAAAAAATTGTATCTTTATATTAAATTAAAAAAAAAAAAAAATAGCTTCAAGTTTAATTTCTTCAGTTCCATATTATATGAAAATTGCTTTAGTTGAGGAAGTAATTAAACGAAGTTGCTTGCACGAATAAGAAACCCAAATTTTGAAATAATGCAAGAGAAATTTAACTAAAGATTCCTGACATTTAATTACTGTAATTAATTACCTAATGAAATTAATTAACGATTCCTAGAATTTAATTAGTATAATTAATTTGTACTTACATTATACTGTAATTAATTTGTAACAATGTCAAATTAATTTAGAGACAGATCAATTAATTATGAATAAGAATAAGTACTTTGATTTTCACTTTAATTACAAAAAAAGAAATTGCATTTCTTACCAAGGGCAAAATTACTATAATTCAGGAAAGTTCTCGATGGGCCTAATTAGGTAAAGTCCTAACCCATCTCTGTTTATCACAAATATAAGATAAATAACTTCAACTCTAAAATACTCTATATTATAATTTGAATAAATCAAACTTCCACTCGCCTTTAAAATGATCATCTATCATTGCTTTTCGAAAAACCGAACGAACCTCGAATATCGCTACAGCAATTCCCGGAAGCTGTCAACGAGCACGGAAAGAGGTTGACGCGAAGTTAGAACCGGGTGGACGTAAATGGGCTTCATTCCCGTCGCATGTCGTATTCCCAGCTACAACAGTGCCCAGTCCGCCCACGCATCGAGTGTATCTATTTAGCGGGTAGCAATGTAGAACGAGTAGCATACGTATGTATATGAGTCAATTAGCATACAAAACAGTCGCATTTGCGTTGATATTAGACCACCGGTACGCCGCACCGAGAGTGCTAGCTGGCTTTATTAACCGTATCTTTCAAAACCACCGACGATGCTGCTGGCTCCGAGTCCACAACACCCTTTCCACCCCTTTTGCACCCTCTATCCTGACCCCACCCAGTAACAGTAAACTTATTCGGTCCAAGTGGAGCGAGTATGGCCGTCGAGGTACGAATGCAACGGCGCGACATTGAAGGGTAACGATGCGAAATTTTCATGAATCCTATGTGCCAGTTTTAATTTCACCTCGTTCATAACTGCACGAGTAATTTTCAAAAAAAAAAAAAAAAAAAAAAAAGAAGCACACGCGCGAAGTTGGCGGACACACGCGTCAGGAAGTTACGGATGCGCTAATGACCCAAATTAGGGTCGTGTCGAAGCTCGCTGCGCGAAGTGCTCCCGGGTTCTACTTTCTAGTATTACACGGGAACTTCTTTGAAGTTTTTCCTTTTTACTCGACTACCTCTTGCTGGAAGATGTCTTGGAAAATATGCTCCGGCAAACGGGATTGAAGGAAATATTCTTTAATGAGAGGAAAATAATTTTGAAATTAAGATCATTTTTAATGAAGCGATGGTAAATTTTAATTTAAGCTTCGTCGCGATAGTAAGTGACTGTCAATAATTAATAATCAAAGGCATGGCTGCGATTGGTCTTCAAAGCGTATTCTAAAGACAGCTGATCGAAAATAGATTTCAACTGGATGGAGAATTCTTCTCGCGCCAGATTGCATTTTATTAAATGCCAGAAGCGAAAAACGATAACATCCATTACGGCACAGTCGATACCGTTATGAGTCCGATAATTGAAGCTCGGCTCCTCTAAAGTCCTCTAATTGGAGGCGTTCCGCTTAAAGGCACCCAGACGCGTGAACGATTCACGCGAAAGTTTCGCATCGAACCGGTACGCGCGACTAACTTCCGGCGTTATACGCGATTCGCGTTTTCGTCGACAGAATTCGAATAGCCGTCGTTTAGAGCGGCGTTCGGCGAGATTCAATTTGTCCGATGTAGCCGTCGAGTCGGTTTATTCGCGACATTATCAGCCGACAGAAAGTGTCGTCCGCTATTGGGTTACAGAGTGACCAGGTCGTAACGCGATCCTCTAAAGGGGATGTACAGGGACGAACGAATCGCTAGAAAGAACTTGAGCCCCACGATTTTTCCGCTGTCCACTTTATTTCCTTCCACGTTTCCTCCGTTATTTACCGCCCTGCTAAATAGCCGTATCGAGGCTGATTTAACGCTGCCTCGGTTACTCGCGGCGATCGTTAATATCGAGCGCGGAAAAGAAAAAAAAAATTTCATTCACAACGCGCCGGCGATTCTCTTTCTTTCTCAGCGTTTTGCATTCGTTTATACCGGGATTATGGTGGACTGCTCTGTGGATTTTCGATTACTGTTGCAGTTATTTCCAGCGTCTTTAAAAAATGATAGATTTAAAGTTTCACGGAATATCGTGTCACAAGTTTTATTTATATAACGAAGAAAAATTTCAACTGAAATACAGAGTGCATTTTTAGTAAAAATGTGCGAGAAATCGAAAATATATCGGGTACTTGATATTTTCAAGTTTTGCGCCTTTCTAATAAATATCTTTTCTGCAAGTAATACACTTTGCATTTTTAAAAATTTTTAAGCACATCGAATTTAATACCTTCTTTGTGAATGTAACAGCTTCTGGGAAATTCAATTCGAAACTCAAATTGATATTTTCCGCACTCATCAATTCTATCCTCAATCTCTTACAAGAAGAAACCAGGAAACAAATCGTTCTTATGATTGCGATCAATTACTCAGGATCTTCGATCCCTTATAAGTAACAAGAATTCTTCTGTCGATCGTACAAAACCGCTAGGAAATATGTATTGAAATCGTTATAACGAAGCCCGAAGCAGGAGAATAGAGCATTTTCCTTTGATTGTGCCTGGCGCAGGCATCTAACGATTCAGAAGTCGGTGAAAGAGCGAGGACTGTCAATAAGATTATTCAGCCGGGCGACGTGGCGCGATTCCTTGATTCATGCGACCTAGGAAGAAGTTGAATCGCTGGCCCCGTCGATTCAGAGCGTAATGGGTTATGGGTATATGGGCAGGCTGAACCGAACAGGGTGGGGTTTCCAATCACTTAGCTAATCACGCTAGTCAGCCAGCCACTCATCCAGTCAACCAGACGATCCGTTGTTCTTCCGTTTATCAGACGTGCCGGAACAAGGTCCCCGCCTGATTCTTCAGGGCGTGTACCGACTTAATGGCTAGTCACCACTATCATCATTTGTTTAGGTGATCAAGAGGTGATCTACTGTTTTATCCATCATTTTTTTAAAGACACATGTTTACAAAAATAGGCTATTGTTCCGCGGACGGCGGACCATGGAGAGAGTCCCAATTTTAATGTAATTTTGTATTTCGTATTATTTTCATTTCCCCGTCGATTTTGATTTTAATAAACAAAGTGTATTTATTTTTCTATGTGTAAAAATGGATTTTTTTTAAAATTATTTTACTGATAACTTTACAGGGTATTTTAATTCTAGTACGAGTGAAACTGAAAATTTTGCTTCAAACTCAACAGAAAAGAGTTTCTTTCCGAGTATAGAAAGGATCGGAAAAGCTCACTCGTACAGAATGCTCGCTCGATCGATGATAATTAACTGTTTGTTCTCTGCAGCCGCTAATTACTTTCTGCGAGCGCGTTAATCGAGCGCTCGCGGTTTAAATCGTGCTGAATAGGCAATAGATTAATTAGATAAAGTTGAAGAAACGTGGAAGTAATTGCGGTACGTTGCAATTCTAAAACGATAATTGGACGAAGACCACGTGATTTCTACGAAAATAATTGGTCATTCTACTGAATTTTAATGACGAATTGAAGAGTTTTGTATGAATGGCGGTAATTTGCTCCATTCTTTTGTTAATAACATACTGTGACTTTTTGAAGTAACAAAGATTTAAAATTTTTTTCACTTCAATTAATTAGGTCCCAAATCACCCGATGACCAATCAGCCCCTGATTATGAGAATTTGCATATAACAAAATTTCTACTGATCGTAGAAAATGCAATTATAAAATAATTAAAATGGTAATTAAAATTACCCTTAACACAGCTTCGGCAAAGCTTTCGTACCAAAACAAAGGAGAAAACTGATGCAGCTCCAGATGCACAAATTACAAGAAGAAATAGAACGAAGGAAAAACGATCGGGGAAAAGCAAGAGAAAGAACCTCTCCGACTCGTTATACAATGAAAAAGGAAAAAGCTTTCGCTATCTTTCACCGCTCTTGCGCGTGTTCTTCGTGGCAGAACGCAGATGGAAAAACCGCGCGAAGAACGACACGGGAAAAACAGATTAAGAAGAAAGGAAAGAACACGCGGCCGTGTCCATATTTTTCGCGGTGCGAGCGTAGCATCGCGCAGAAAAAAAGCGTAATTCGTCTTCCTATTTTCAACGGGTAAATCGTATCCGCGGGAGGGTGGCGCACGGATTCCCATAAGGAAAAACGAGGAGAAAGGGTAAAGTGGGGCGAACAAAACCGTTAAGCTAACGAACGTGTCGGGGACAAAGCCGAGATAAAGCCGAGGTACAACCGGCGCTCTTTTCGTGCCAGCTGCATGCATGTACACGCGAGTCTGGAATGCATTGCGTATATCATTCCGGGGCCGTGTGCACGCCGATTGAATTGAAGTTACGACGCTGACACCGGCGTTCCATTGCTCGCGATAAAACGATTCACGGCTGCGCCACGTGTGCATTAAAAAGAACGGAAAACCAAAGATGTCGGGCTGTTTCTGATTGATGAGAAGTGCCTGATTACGATCCTTATTTTAATTCTTTTATTTTATAATTCCAAATTTAATACTGCCTATTAATTCAACCCTACTGTTCTCTCCTACGCTTTTCATTTTATAACATTTGAAATATATTATACTTTTTTTTTTTTTCAAATTTTAAAACAATTTATTTTATGCCCTTTGGGGACTATTGGTTGCAGACTGAAATAAGATTTATGTAAATTTTATGTTCTATAATTTATATTTTTGGTTTTGTTTATAATTACCGTTTTAAGGTTTACAATTAATATTATTACCTTTCATAATGAGGAAAATACTAAACTTGCATTTCTTCAATTTTATATCCTGCTACTCAAAGGGTTAAGAAATGTAAAATATCTAAAATTAAAATTCAATCGTAAATTAAAAGGAAATCTTCATATCTGTCTGATTTTAAAATAATAAAATTTATAATATCTGTCTGCCCATTTATTTACGAATCATCAAAGTTAATGTCTCTCCTATAAAATTTCCTTGCAGATCGGAAAAAGCAGGAAGCATTAAACGTCGAACGGCAGGAAAATCCGTTCGGCAGGGTTAATCGTCGTGGCGTTCTTAATCACGAACAAATCGCCGGACGTGGCCGATCGTACGGATATTGTTTGATGATTTGTTATCGGCGTTTGACGTTTATTGGACTCCCGCGTACATTTATTATATTTTGCCGGTCGACCGGGTGTGCGCGCACGCCTCTTGCCACGGTGAGTAATTATGAGAGGCCGCTATCACTGTCTGCAGTATACGTCCATTCATTTCGTTCGCAGCCCTGCGATGTAAAAGCTCGCGATGCCGCGGCATGAAATATGCATCAGTCACATTGATAATTATGCAGCCCGATAACGCGTCGTTCCTCGCGCTCGCTTCCGCCTCTCTCCGCTTCTTTCCTCTTATTAGAAATAAAAGCCACCTCATTGACGAACCTCTATCTCGCTCATTTTCTTTCTTCGTTTTATCATTCGTCCTCATATTTTCGGCTGGAACTTTTGGAAATGGCATCGAGGCTAACAGCTTTACAAGAATATTAATCCGTACATATAAATAAAATTGAAGTGTCTGTCTGTGATTTCGAAATAATGTTTTTTTTTTAGCTCATATATGATTTTTTGCACCTTGCTAAAACCCAAACACGCTTTTGCAAAAATTTTGTCTGTCTATCTGTCTGTTTAAACGGGTTCATCCCCGAAACGACTGAACCGATTTTGGCGAGACTTTCATTGGCAGATTTTATAGAGTAATAATTTAGACTTCTTTTTATTCTAAAAATATTCAGAGTTCTCGCGTAAATTTAGAAAAACTGTAAATGTCCGTTTATGTAGTTCACGCATTTACACAATGGGTAACGCTAGTTTATGGGTGGGTAATCGCTAGTTTAAAATAAAATTTATGAACGTAATCTATAAAAGAACGGAAACATAGTTAACCAAGTTCCAAATGAGAATTATAAATATACATTCAAACATTTCGTCGCTGATATAGCATAAACCCAAGATGAACGAGTCTCAATTAAGCGAACCCAATTACCCAGTGACGCGTCTGTACGCCGACAGATCGTCGAGCTGAAACGAAACACGGAATCCTTTCATCGTTCATCGGGAGAATGGCTCGCGGAATGATCGCGGCAACGAACAGGAACCGAGGGAATCGCACGCAAAGAGCGAGGAAATATTAGCCATAAATTCCGGCCGTTTTCGCGGGGAAAACAAACCGGAGTAGCTTCGTGGCTCGGTAACGAGGATTCACGCGGAGCGAAGAAATTGCCGGGGTTTGTTCGTCGTCCGATACCGGTCGACGGAATCGACGAATCAAAGCCGTTCTAATTGGGTGGCGTTAAAAATTAATTAAAAAAGCTCGCGGGACAAATTCGACGGAAAGGAAGATTACTTCTGGGGATCTGTGTGCACGGGCGAGGTGAAGAGGAACGGTTACGAAGGGTGGTACCGATCGAGCAACCCTTTCTTTTCAACGGTGTTTTCTTTGACGCTAGCGAATCGATAACAAAGCCATTAACGGCGAACGAGAGCGTCGAATGGAACAATTTCAAGCGTTTAAACGAGAGGTTTAATATTTATCGCCGGGATAATGGATTTTATAAACCGCTTTGAGAAACAGAATCGAGGAATGGAAGTGTTAGCCGGCGAGCGCGACACGCTGGTTTTGTTTGCAAATTTCTCGATCAATTATTTAGATACTTGTTAACTGGCGTCGCTCAGCGTTCTGAACGACCGATTCACTTTCTCTTCTTTCTCGTTCAATACTGTTTGCTTTTTTCTTTTCCTAGCTGTTCGAGTGACACCCGCAGAGATGGAATGGAAGCGCGAGACGCCATTAATGCGACTCGCGAGTGCCGGAGACGCGGCTTTCCACGAGCTACCATGTTCTCCGCTCGTCGTCGATGCATAGATAAGATCGGGGCCCGTGAAAATTCGTGAAACTGACGAGGCGTTTCGTCGGTTCAATAGGAAGTACCGGTGAAAGGGGAAGGATGTAATCTATCTGGTAAAGTGGAATAGGATGTATTCGAGGATTACGAGAATTCATAGACTCTAGAGAGAACAGGGGCGCGGGAATATTAATGACGAGTTAAGCGAAAAAACCTGCTAAAGGCTTTTTACATGAAATACTTTTGCCACGGCATATGAAAAATTCCTTTAATAATTAAATCAGCTTTGTATTTGCGAAGAAAGATCATAAAAAACTGAATGTTGATTAACCCTCGAAAGGCGGACCATGGAGAGAGGCACACTTTTAATTTTATTTCGTATTTCACGTTATTTTCATTTTCTAAATTTTACACTGTTCCTGTAAAATTATAAAAATTAAAAATTATTCATTTAACTTTAAATTAATATCCTTTGGATCACGATTGACCCAGGTTCCACTGCTCAAGGGTTAATAATTAATTTGATATCATAAAAAATAAGAAAAATAATTGTCGATGAAATGTCGTTCGGTCAAATATCTTTCCCTGGAGGAAATTGATTTTTTGCCAGTAAGAATGAAGCATTAGAAAGGCGCAGCGAGAGGGACAAGAAATAAAAGATAGCAAGAAGATAACGCGACGGTATAATGAAAAGTTATGGGAGTTCTGTGTTTCAATATCTGCGGGCTACGTACTTCAGATACGTACTTGAGCTTCCACGTACAAGGAGAATTCGAAGTACGTATAATTTGAGTTACGAGCGCTACGGGGCAACGATCAAAGTTTTCACTGGTACCCGCCGTTTCCGGCTGAAAGTCACGCGTGACGATAACCCGAAGGATAATATCACGATTGTCGCATTTCTTAGCACACTTTATATCCGGACTTTTATCCAAAATACTAGCCGCCTAAGTTTCGACGATCTTATAATTTCTACAACCTCTTATCTTAAAGAGGAAAATCTACCAGAAATTGCTTTCATTATATAAAACAAAGAAGAAAGAGATGAAGATACCACGACCGTTCAAACATTCGTAGATTTATTTCCGCAATTTTCTATGTAATTTCGTAAAGAATAACAAATGTTACGTGTAAACCTCCGAATGGGTTAATGAAAGAGTACCAAACGAAGACTTGGCACTTTCCACAAAGCGCAGTCCACTTAAGCGATTACGATCTAGCAAACAGAATCACTACTCGCGTTAATAATCCAATCCTCGATAATTAATTGTTTCTGTTGTTCCGATTGTCAGACCGTTATCACCTAATCGAGTATGACACGTGGCCCTCTCTTAACACAACGATGGCGTGCCGCGAAATGCTTATGCGGTGTAATACATGTGCGGCAACGTAATTACATGCAATTTACATCAGATTTTAATTTGATACAAGCCAACGCCGAGAACGCGTTGAAAGTGCGATTCTAATCGGCCCGCAACTACAGCATCGATAACGTCGCCCTGATATTTCGCGGGGTAATTACCGACCAAGGAATCCGTTGGAAATCTGAAAATCACTCCGAATGCGTCGTCACGTGACGACCCAATGTCCCTTCGGTTCGATCCCGTAATGCGTCTCTAAACTGTGAAAAAATACGATCGTCCGCGAGTGATAGGTTCCTTTTAAGATCCTTAGATCGTTTTTATGTTCGACCGACGTCGTCAGTCCTTCGATAATGAACTTTAAATTCTTTTATTACAACCACGCTACGTTCCTTGAAATAATTTCCACGAATGTCACTCGTTCGGCAGATATCTTACGATCGAACACGATTTCTCAGACCATTTTTCGGTCGTTTTATGATAATTAGGAGTACGTCGATTTGATTGCAGAGATAAATTTGTGGAAAAGGATTCCGAATTGAAATGAAAAATCAGAATCAAGAAAATGCAGTAGAAAATTAATCGTGAAAAGGAAAGAAGGTAAGGAATCAATGCGAACGAAGCAGAATGTCGGTTAGATCTTGATCATTAAGGGACTTTGAATCTGTCAGTTACTTCCTCGAGTAGGATTCCATTACACGAGTCTAACGAGGTCATTGCTAAAAGAGCAATCGTAAAGATTGGCCGACTGCGCTGCTTATTGCGGCGGTGCACGAGATTGCGACGCGGGTCAGCGAAAATAGCTGAAAAGTAAATTATAATAACAAAAGGCAAAGCGCATCACTCGAGGGAATTAAGAGTATTTCAGCAGAATAATTCAAAGTTCGACGGGGAAATTAATACAGAGCATCAACTGGAATAATATTTGTACAATATGTTCGTGTTGGAGTTTCAGAGATAGATGCCTGGCGATAAAATAATGCAAAACGATCGATGCAAGTTTAAATCAAGAAAAGTTACACATCGTGAATATTGATTGAAAAAGCAGATATTACGTTAAAGCGTCAAATTCGATCATTAATTCTTGATATTACGTTGCAAGTTTCATGCTCGCATGTACGGCAAATTCCGAAGGGCAACCCTCGTCAGGGATCGGCATCAAAAGCGAGGGCAAAGGGCGAGGGTATAAACTTCGAAAGTCAGCGCGGAACTTTAAAGCGAGAGCGGCCGTAAAACGTAGCAGCCTCGTGCGTGGTTAAAGAAGGTATATCAAGGTTCGATCCCCGGAAAAGGTAATAACGACGTTAGACGAAACGCGAACGATACCTAGCCAGACGTCGCTGATAACGAACGATTATCCACGGTCAGGATCGATTTTCCGCGAAAAGTATCACGGACGCGATGCGACAACAATGAGACTGCCAGTGTACCATTAAAAGAAACGAGGATCGTTTGATCGTTGGCCAGCGAGGAAGCAGGCCAGAACGAGTCGCGTAGATGGACGAGAGTAACGGCGATTCTATTCATCGTCGAGGATGGCTCGGGCTAGGAACGCGATGGATGTTGCAGAACGTCGTGATCGGCTGTGTTACCGTCCGGCGTGGGTGCCAACAAACTCATCCATGACGAGCCAACAAACTGGGAACAGCAATCGAATGGCGCGAAGAAAGAGTACGAAGAACAGGATACGAAGATGTGCGATAAAAAAAGGGTTACTATGTGCGCGTTTACGGAACAGGTGTAAAAGAAGGAGGTCGAAGGGAGAGGAACGAACAGGGATGGAAAGAAATAGAGGAAAAGGGGGTGAACGAACAAGGGAAGGAGAAAGAATAGAGGGAAAGAAAGGAGGGAAAAGGAAAGGACGTGGAAAGGGGATGGAAAAAAGAAATAGGTCACATTAAAGGTTCATTAGGGCAGAGCGGCTGGTATCTGACCCAAATTCATATTTTCCATAGTGAGGGCGTAGTGGGACGTGGCAGGCAGGCAAGCGGGCAGGTAGAGGAGGCAGGCAGACAGTTAGGCAAGCAGGCAGGCTGGCTGGCTGACAAGCAGGCCGTTCGGGGGTGGGTGGTCGGTTTGCCTGAGCACGCGGGGTGGATGGCGTATTCGACGGGGTGGCGCGAGGGACAGGGATAGAGAGGTAGGGTGTGTTGGTGCGCGCGTGTACGCGTTACGAGCAGTGTGTGCGCGCGTGGAATGGGTGGGTATTCGGGGGATAGGACAGGGTTGGTGCGTTCCTTTCGAAGGGTCGGTGGTACGCTGGCGCAAGCGTGCGCGGGGCGCCGGCGCCACCCCCACCCTTACCCACGTCCCCTACCCTCTATGCACAGCTCGTGTACGGGCGGGGAAGCGTCGCGACGCCTGCCGTCGGCTGCACAGTGCGGGCCCGGACGCCCACCAAGTAGTACGTTCACGTTCTGGTCGGACTGTCCGACTTCAGCGGTACTGCACTCTCCTTCTCTCTCCCTCTTTACTATCTCAACCCCCTGTCCCTCCCTCTACCCTGCCTTCCACCCTCACCCTCACCCACACGCTCACACTCATTCTCATCCTCTCTCTCTCTCTCTTGCTCCCTCTTTCTTTCACACACAGCCTCTCTTTTCCTCCCGCATACCTATACGTACATACGTCTATATCTCTCGGAGCGCTGCAGCAGAGTGCAGCTGCAGAGGGACGTAGCAGCGTGAACTGTCCGCGATGGACTCGCTAAAGGAGCGGACGCCCCGTGGCCCAGTAGTCACGGTGTAGCGCGTGGCCAGACACGACAGCAGGTGAAAGCATCCGCGTATAACGATATAAACGTTAATTCTGCTCGTGGAACAACGTACACAGAGTCAGGGCTAGCTGACGAGAGTGCGCGGCTTAACGTCCTGGACTTAATCGTCGAAACGGAAGATGAACGGGTGAGACTAGAGAAGGCAGCCAATGTGGAAAGAATCGCCTACGATTAAGCGAAAACACGTTTCGATCGTGGCGTGGCGTGGCGTGGTGAAACGATCGACGTTACCCGGGAGGTTGCTAGTAGAAACGGACGACGTGAATCCTAATGGTCGACCAGAGAGAAAGGGAAGGAAAAGTGGCAATTTCGGGGAATTTCGTGTCGCGGAACAGAAGGGCGGGGGGTGGATAGGCATCGAAGGCGTCTTAAAGGGGCGCGATCCATTCGTACAGGGTGCCGAGACTCGCGTCGCCTGCTGGAATCGTTGAGAATCGCGGGTACGTCGGCACGGGAACACGGTCGACGCTGGATTGACAGCAAGTGTGAAGGCTTTGTGGCTACTCGAGGATGAGTATCGGCCTCGGCCATTGTCGTTCCAACAATAGCAGCGTGTTCAACAAGCGTTAGCCTACGCCGTCGAGTGTGCCGCGGCTTTAAAAGACGCGAAAAGCTCGTGCATCTTTCCTAGCTCCCATTCTATACTCGGGGCTAAATTCGTTAGCACGCTCTTTTTTTTCACGGCCACTGAAAATTGTGCTGGCGAAAACGGGGACTGTACTGTGGAACGAGCATCTTTCAACCAGTCCAACTCACGCACCCCTTGTTTTATCACGAATTCAAGACGACGTCGTTATTTCACGCCAGTTGATCCGAGTCCTACTATTTCCACGGTCGAGAATTCTAGCCACTTCTCTAGCCACCGGAGTTGTGCATAATTCGGAACGTCCGAAGAGCTCATTTATTATTTCGCGCGTCTCCGGAGCAACGTGAAAAATTCTCCCTACGAGAATTTTTATCAGAGAAACGAAGGGGAACTCGGCCTCCTCTCCGGCAGAGAAACTGCCGTTCCACTCGGGAAATATTCTCTTTTCCAGAAGCAGTTATTACCCCCGAGCGTTCCACCTCGCGTACCATTTTTCTGAAACAAAAATTTTCTCGTATTTTCCCGGCCCTCCGCCCCGTATTCTTCGAAGGGCGCAACTCCTTCGTGTTTCACCTTCAATTTTTCAACGTCGGACAATTTTCTCGCAGACACTTTTGTTCCGCGCGTCGAACGTTCCTTCGTTACAGTTCGAGGAACGGAATTTACCACGAAAGTACATCCCTTCTGGTCAATTTCGTTCGTAAACGACACCGCTCAGCCAGGCTACTTTTCCACCCCATCGAGCACATTGTCCCAGGATCGAAGCTTGAATTTTTCATCCAAACTGCTTTACTCCGTCGCGATTGTAATTTAAACGAAACTTTGCTCGGAGGGTGCGAAACTTTTCTCGTTAAATGAAAAATTAAAGAAAGATTCGTTCGGACTTGTCCTCACGTATTTTCTACGAATTCTGAAGGGCGGTCGATCCGCTTCTGTTCGACGATCACCAAACTGGAACTTTCCAATTAAATTATTGACGTAATCCGTCGAGTAATTAATAAGGTATCCCCTTGTCGCTCGGATGTGTGGAAGAGATTTTTCGTCAAACCATGCGACGGTTACATAGACCGAAAGTTGAAGGTGACGGACGACTGTCAGAATTAGCACAGCGTGCCGAGAGTTCGTCTAATTTTAAGTCACTTATTTTCGCTTGTTCCTGACGGCGCTTTTAACCGCTCGCTGCTCATCTCGAGGACAATTTCCATCGTTGAACAGAAATATCGCGATGCTTCAGAATTTTGAAAAAAAAAAAAGAAAAAAAGAAAAAAAAATTAGGACGATGGTTTAGGAATTTGTCAGAGATCGGTTGACCATTTTATGCTCGATTAGCCGACATCCTTCGAGCGAGAAAATCGAAGCAGATAAAAGTGAAACGGACTGAATAGACAGCGGAGAGTACAGGACTCGATATTGAACTTGCCTAGCCGGATGGAATATTGCGGAAAACTTTTCAAACGAAACGTCGCTCTCCTTCCTTCCTTCCTTCCTTCCGCTTCGAGCCTTCTCTGTCTGACGATATTTACGATATTACACTCACTGTTTTTCCGTGCTGTTCTGAAAACAGTAGATACTCGTCTAATTATTCTTCGAACCCTTTGACAGAAGATTCTCCCTTATTATCGAACGACTCGAAAGAATCGACTATTCCGTGTGATTGAAGAGAATGACAGATGAAGACCGCGTGCCTCGCGATAGACGAAGCGACATCGCGAGAAGAGTCGCTCCGGATATAGGCCGACCGATGGATATTCCCTCTAACTCCTTCCCACTCCCGTCTTCTGTCCTTCGCTCCCCGTTCTCGTGTACGACGAAAATATCGTCGACCGAAACGAAGGAACGAGCGCGGAGTACCGCGGAAACGTTCAACGGAACCGGGAACTTGGTTGGAATCGCGTGTCCGAAGCTGCTTCGTCTAAGACAACGCGAAGTGACGGTTATCGGGAAGAGAGATGCTTCCATTTAGTCCAGTTCCAAGGGAAGATACGCCGAAGAAGAACCCACCGAACACCATAACGTAAACAGTAGGATCGTTGCATAATTTTCCTAAAAATACGCGGAACACGGGCGACCGTGAGGTCCGCGATTGCGCGAGCGTCCGAAATATTCGCGAGCCGACGAACGCTCGATGAACGTGGCGCCGTGGACGTAAATCCATGAAGAGCGGGACAGTGAAGTGCGGAGCCGAGCGACAAGATTGTCCGCTGCGCGTGTGATCGAACCGCAGCCGAGGAACGGAGCTCTTCCGACGCGGTGGATAAACGAGAGACTGTACAGGGACAGTTGCGAGTATCGTGCCAGAATTCGTTCAGTGAGTGATGACTGTCTCGAGTGGATCGCCGATCGTTTCGCCCCAGCCGATCATCGAGGTATGCCTCATTAATCGTTCACGATGTTTCACAGGAGACACCCTCCTCGGAGACGGTAGCTGTCGCGTCTGACGTTTCCGAGGAGGTGCCCCCGCTGAAAGGCTCTCTCGATTCTTCGATCCGCTGTCATCAAGTTTTGACAGGGTCTCTCGGCGTACGCGTAGAACCATAATCGTACCGGCTATCGGGCGTAGAATGTACGCGGATCGAGCCAACTACACGGACTCCGCGTTCAGTCCGTGGGATATATTTAAACGCGCGCGTCTCGTGTTACTCGCGCATCACGCCGAGCCGAGAATAGGTACTCGCGTGCGCGCGAACGCGGGCACGTCATTCCGAGTCTCTTTTCAACGCGATACTTTAACGGTCGTTCATTGAAAAATCTAAGGGACATTTCTTAAGAGGAGGGAAAAATTGTCATTCCGTTCCAGTTACGAACGTCAGGCTCGCGGACCGCTCGCCCCTGCACGATGACCGACATTTCCAAGTTCGGGGACGACGGGTTCTATTTAAATTTACACTGGAATTCAGTGATCCATCTTTTGAATTTGTATATTTATACCGAGAACAAGATGTACCGAGAATCTGGAAAACAGTGGGTGACGGGGGCTGGGTAGAAGAAAGGGCACATTGTTATTTGTTATCGTCCGGTGCCATCTTTCATGTCGTTCTGTTTCATTTCTCTTGAAAATTCTTGAAAATTGAAATGCTATATAATCGTAGACGTTTCAAGTATTTTGAAAATTGAATATTATTGAAAATTTATGTTGAGAATTGAAACGCTGTACTTATAAACATTTTATCTTCGAATTTAAAGTTTCCACTTGCTACCATTCGCAATGAAGTAATTGAAATTATCCCAAGAAACAGAATTATTCGATGATATTAAATTGATGCTACCAGTCGTCGAAGTTTAACTGTCAACGTCGACCCACTGTTCCATTATTCAGGAACAAAGAAACGTAAAACGTGGAATGAGATAGAGCCTTGGCTTTTCATCGTTGAATCGAGGCCTGTCCTTCAGCTAACATATGCTTGTTGATTTCTGCTATCTGACCCGTCGATCTTGCATCAAACGGTGATCGGAAACGGTTGATGTGCAGCCGCGTGATATCGACCCAGCCTGAAACCCCCGTTCTATCTGTCTCTTTGCTAATTTCACAGTGTATTTCAGCGTGAAACTAGGAAGAGAAGCACAGCGAGTGTCCCGATGTAAAGGATAGTAATTAGCCATGGCACAACGAGGAACGCGCCGGGTATCGGCTATTACGGATCGGGGAGCATGAAACGTCATCGGCAGAATCAACGGAGCTAACGTTTCTGGAATCGACATTTTGCGGGAACATCCTGAGAGCGAAAGGGGCGAGGCGAAGATCGAGCTGATAACAGGCGTCGGCTACGTTTCTACCTCGACTTCTATTTTCACCCCTTTTCTTCGACGCCATCGCGTCCGGAGACGCGACGGAAACTAGGAAGAAACGGAACGGTGGGACAGCTCGAACGAGGACCAGGGACGGACGTAATGTTAAGCTTAGCTGGTTGAACACGGGTCAAATATAACGCACGATTGACGCATTTGGTCCCCTTCAACCAGCTGTAGTTGACATTAGACTCCAACGTCATCGGACATTCTGGATGTTTGTGCGGGTTACGGACGACCCAGTGTGATCGTGCAGTGTTCGTGACATCAGTCTGAACAGTGTTGACCGATTATTTAAGAACGGATAACTACAGATTCGTAGTAATTGAATGGTAGTGTTATGAACGTCCTCGTAGAAGTTACGCGCACGGTGAACGTTACGAATGGCCGTAGTGTTGAAAAGAGATTCACCTAACGCCCGGGAACAAAGCGAATCCATTTACGGTTTTAACGACTCGACTCGTTGGGTACGTAATAAAACGGCCGTAGAACGCAGGTTGTTCCTTCGAGCCTCAAAATTGAGGTTAATGGCGCATACTGATTCACACGGAAACACTGTTCACATCGCTATATAGTATTTTGTGCATGCTAGTGTCCCTGTTGTTAAATTATTGATGACGATGGTAAAGAACGTACTCTTATCTGCTGATTGCTTATTCCTGCCTGTGTGTGCAATTGTTGTGTACACGTTTGCGTCCTACCCAATGTCTGATGGGAATTTCAGTGCGATTTTAATTTCAAATTGGTCCACTGTATTCCACTCGTTGAATTTAATTATGCTGAGGTAATTAGGTTGCTGATGTTCTGAAAATACTATGACGCTACAACACCCTGTCATTCTATCATGGGTATTCAGTGTTTTCTTAAAATTTCAATTTTAGAAGCTTATTTGTATTTCAGTTTTATTTATATCATTTGGTATTCAATAATTTACCTTGGGATTTTTTTTCTAATTTTATTCATAAATTTTCGGAATCCTCAGCTTACTCTAATTGCAGTGTTAACTTTAAAATGTAAGTCTGATAATATATTTTGATTGTTAACAATTTCAGTTGCAAGCGTTCGAATAATTTCTTGAGCAGCTGTGGAATCAACCCAGCTCTTTGTTTAACACGTTCGAGTACTTACTTGACACTCAGCTGCTCCTTCTAACTTCATTATCACAAACACTTGACACGCGTTACATTTTCTCCCGTGTTACATCAAAGTTTCGCCCTGAGAATATATTTCAGAAGCTTTTTGATATCATGTGAGAGTGAAAATTTTCAAAGGGAATTTCTTGAAATTATTAAAAGTAATTAAAATTCT
The DNA here is from genome assembly GCF_907164935.1 of Osmia bicornis bicornis. NCBI lineage: Eukaryota > Metazoa > Arthropoda > Insecta > Hymenoptera > Megachilidae > Osmia > Osmia bicornis. The sequence continues at coordinate 10,565,814 of NC_060217.1, read as the reverse complement.
TATCGTTTCCTTGAAACTGGTAATCCTGTTCTTTGATTTTGTTACTGCAAACGATTGACGTGTGTTATATTAGATTCTTTAAAAAGTAATTGTTTTCTATATATCACTTCATTTTATAAAAAGTAGAAGTCAATAAGCAGATAAAAATCGCCGTGATATTAAAATCAATTGAATTTGAAAAAAAAAAATGTTTTTAAATTATTGGAGTAGCACCGTTTTTAATGAAAATGTGTCACAACCTTTTTCATTTTACTCGAATTAAATTTTATTTATTCATTTGAAATCATAAAAAATATTCAGAACCACCCAATATCTCTCATCGCATTTATTCTTCAAACAAAATAAAAAAATCAAATAATGGTTTACACGAAACGTCATATAAAAATCATTGCAATAATTTAATCGGTTTATGAAAGTGCATCAAGTACTTCTTTAATAAAATAAATTAACATGTTTGTATTCAGAGAATAATTTATTCAGGCTAATAATTATTCAGGAATTTTTAATAATACTAGTTTATTTAAGAAGAAAACTTTACCAAAAATTTCACCGAACGATATTAAATTCAAATTAATAAGTTCAACACTCGTAACTCGAATTTCATTATCCCAGCGATGGTCGAAAATTTCCCTAATATAAAGGAGCTGGAATTATTCGAAGGCGCAGGAATGGTCTTCGAATAAACCCCAGTGAAGACATCAAAGCGCCATCACGATTTCATCTGCTCGCCATTCTAATCCAGACCCGCGACTCAATTAATTCTACGATCGCGAATCGACCGTTTCACAGCCGGTTTCCATGCGAGCGACGTCTCCGTCGCGTTCATTGAATTCAATTCGAAGCGAGCGAAACTACCCCCGAAGGGCGGACATTCACGCGACGACTACCCTCCTTGCAGAAGTTAGGTCTTTGCGTATAAAAGTGAAAGATCTTATACCTTTCCGAACAGTTAGAACAAAATTTACTGAAATGTTGAATTGATAAAAAAATAAGGGTTGAAAAATTTAGTCAATTTTAAAATGTCAACTTTTTACATATTCGTTTTTGCAAATATAAAATAGTTGGTATTCCAAAAGTTAAGAAATGTTAACTTTCGATAACTTAATTAATTAGAGAACAAGTCCGATATTTCATAAAGTGAAAAACGAGCACTCGATTATACAATTGTGCAATATATATTTTAAAACAAACTAAACCAGGGAATATTGCGCGAGGTATTATGTTACTGGGTAATGATACATAATTGCTGCACGATGATGTATCACAGGTTTCATATTTTTCAATTATCAGAAGAATTATTTCAAATTTGCATAATTTTATAAGCTAACAGTTTGAAATTATTCGATAATCATTCCCAGAGTGATTTAATAACATAAAACACAGAATGATTAAAATAAATTTTAATTTAAACTCTAAATTTATTATATTGAAACAGGAAATATCCTAATAAACAATAACAGCGACTGTATTTCGTATCAACAAAATTTTGTTATAAATAAACATATTCTGTGATTTCTATTCTGATTAAAGAAACATTATTAAACTGACAGTATTTAAATTTATTTGAAACAGACTACACTTGATAGTAATGTTCCTATACCAGACAATAATTATCATGGTGTTGCTTGGTCAACGTAGGGTAAACTTCCCTTATCTAACGAACTTAGACAATGAGTTAAAGTGGACGTGGTGCACGGTAACGTGGCTTGGTTAAAGATATTCGAGAAGAGGTTAAAGTGGACGTTGGGCGACGCAACGCGATACGTATAAGTTACAATGGTGTACAGTGAACAAAGTGAAAAGGGAAATAACGAACGATCCTCTTTTACAGTAGTGTGTCCCGTTTCGAATTCAACGAATTCAACGAATTCAACCACGTGTTTCGCGTGGAGAACCAGCTTTGAGGCAAATTACACTGAACCAGATCGAGTTAGTAGCTTTGAAAGTCGGTTTCACGAGATACTTACGAGTAATCGTGACAAGGGAAAGACTAAAACGGAACGTAACGTTTCTGGAGAACGAAGCGTTACGGACAACGAGCACAATTATTTCTAGAGCAGCGGTTCTCAATTAGTGGTACGCGGATAATTTGTGCAATATACAGTATAACAATTTTAATTCGCTTTCACAGGAATAATTACAATACCGCCTCCCCTGGCTTCTCCTTCCCCGGGCTCCCGTCTTTCCCCTGCGGCGGTCCCGAGAAGAATAACGATATAGGAGAGAGGGCCTCATATGTATAGGTTTATGACCTCCACCACTTGCGTATGAAAGTATAGAGTAAATTTTATAATATTTAATAATTAAAAATTATGTTATTTTGTTTCGAAATCATTTTTAATATTAATAATGTCAAAATTAAGATTTTGAGAATTCCTGCTTCCTCGATAACACTATTTTTCCTAAAGAGGCTATTTTGCTTGATGTATATGTCTATTTTCTTTTTTTTTTTGTACAATTATTAGAAACAATATTAGAAATAAAAAGAAAAATATATGACAGTATAGTACTGAAATTTTTGAATTTTAATTTCGGTGGTACCCATTTATGAAAAAGATTGAGAATCACTGTTCTAAAGCATCCCACGGAATAACGATTAAACGAACCTAATTATTCAAACGGTTGTTACACTTTTAATTGTATAAATTTGCAACGACAAAAAACGAACGCGATACTGCAATCGATTCAGCTTTAAACAATTGTCTCTTCGTTCAGTCACCTCAAATTTAATGCAATCTTCTTATTTTCTTCTTTTTTAAGTAGATCAATATTTTCGAAGTAATGGGACCGTGGTTTGTAATTAGTCTCGGTTTCTAATTTTAGCCGCAATACATTCATGTATGCGGCAGAGGAGTGGGTAAACACGGCTGGTGTTAATTGGAACTGTGATTTATATTTAAGAGAAGGCGTGTAATAAAATTGATAGCGGGCGTGTTCGGATATGGAGGAAGGGTCTCTGTGTATCGATTGCATAATTAAATGCGAAATCATGGCGATGTGTTATTAAAATACGACATTTTTTTCCTTCACTTTTCAAGGAAATTTAATCACTTTTTCGCGCGTTATTGCTATAAAATACATTCTCCCTTTGTAATCGAGCAGCTGAAGTTATTGCGTAGAAAAGAAAAAATTAATATAGCACAAACATTTTCCATCCCTTTTAAATAATAAAAAATAACAAAACAAATCAAACAGCCGTTTGACCTAAAACCTTGGTCGATCTTTCAATTTTCTCCTTTTCAATTTTCAAACACTCAATATAAAATTCGAAATTGAAAACAAGGTTTAACGTCGCTTGGAGCAATAAAAAATTCAAAAGCAATTTCAACTTTCACGACGGTTTTTCCCTTCGAGAGATTTCCATTACGCGGTAATGTTCACTTATCTTTTAAACAATAAGCTAGATTGAAAGGTCGAAAGACAGTTTGCCCTTTCATGTTTCATCCCTTAAAATCCCTGAACGTGAAATTTCTATCTCATGTTCGATTTCGCTTCTTCTCCAATTTCTCAGCCAGCGCTCGTGCACACGACGTAGTAATTACAGGACACGAGTGCACCCCCTGAAGACGCTCTGAAGAGACAGGGTGGCAAGTAAGGGCCGATATTGTAATCCGTCGACAGGGACATCAGCCGGCTGCTGGCTCGACCTAAATATTCCTTTTAATTAAATTTCATCCCGCTACATTTCATTACCGCGACGGACTAATAACGGTTAATTATTAATATGGCCACACATCCGCCGCTGACGGGTAAATTAAAAAAGGGGGAGAACCAAGTAATTCACATTACTTGCAGCCTAGTTTCAAATATTAATTATTCATTTAAAAAAAAGTTTTTGTTTCACGCATCAAAATTTTAACAGTATAACAATTCTGTATACGTACAGTAAACACGATAAATTAAAACAATTATTCAGATGTTAATTATTAGAGAGGCCACCATTGATGAGTGTTATAAATTCAATTTCTTGCAATAATTAAAAAATGAAGACAAAATGAAAATTCAAAATGGCAAATTGAACTGCTTGATTAAAACATGAAACCCGCCAACGAAAATTAATTTACCGATGCAACATAACATGCTTTTTTCCGATGAACCTATTTTCCTGCCTTTTCACATTTTTTTTGCACAAACCCTTTCGGAACGCACGATTGTTTACATTCATTGTATCATGTTGAGCGACGCCGACAGCATCGATTTTCGACAATCATCGTGTTCTAGACGTTGATACAAGTTGACGTGATATCGAGGTAAAAGGAGAAAGGTAAAAAAAAAAAGGTGCGCTGGAACCAATACCATGTGAATCATTCGGCACGCAAAGTAAAGTCCAATTAAACGGAGCGTGCAGATTGCATCGATAGTTAACGACGGCCATGTTTCATGAACACTGACGATATTTTCGAGCGTGCCGTTTGTTCATTGGGCGCACGGACCATTATTGGAGATTACCTACAATATCAGATAAAACTGAAAGATGGCACGAGTTTCCTCGCATACACGGCGACCGTCAATTATTTATTAGTTACGATTAGGAGGGATTATTACGGGCATACGGTACGAAGTTGTTAATTAAATTTTTTTAATGTCCCCGCGTACAATTGTAATGCGTGGATGATATTAAGTGATTTTGTAAATTTAATATTAAGTTAGGAATGTAATTTCGATTCTGTATTTACAGAATTACTATAAAATTGAATAAACGTTTGAAAATCCAAACCAACACGTCATGTCACAAATAATTTTACTTTCTTTTCATACCTATGAAAGCAAGCTAAATTTTGCACCATTTCTTTAAAAATTATACCTCTTACTTTGGATCTCGATTAACGCAACCTTCCCCGTTCAAGGATTAATTTCTAAATTTTGAGCCAAAAAGAAAACAAGGAATGGTTCCAATTCCTCTCAAACAATTTCTACAATAAAAGTACCGTTTATTCAATCGAAGGAGGGTGAGTCTTCATCAATGTTTCACGGATTCGCGTAACTGAAAACCGTTCCCTTTCTAACGGGAGGCTGTCCTCGCAAAGTCCAATTATTCCTCTCGGACCGCAGAGCGGATCCGAGGCGGATTAATGCCGGAAAAGTATCCGCTTCGAGCTGTGTTGGTGCAGGTTGGTTCGCGACGAAAGAAAAAGGAGCAACCTGGCAGGTGGCGGCGTTTGCGCCGCTCTTGTGTTCGCGCAAATTAGTTTGAGTGCATTTCGCGGGACCGCAAAGTAGCAGGGCCCTTAAGTAATGTAATCTCGTTCGCGGTGATGTCTAGGTTGCCGACGGTGTGAGGCTAAAGTTGCCATAGCTGGCGTCGCCGGATGCGGTGACATAGGTGCTACCCGGCCTGGCTTGTCCCAGTTTTCCTGTGGCCTCGGGAATTAGGGATGCCAGGAGTAGCCAGGGGCGTGCACGTAGCCGGGTACCCCGGCACCCGTATTATCGTGAAATAACCTAGGTAAACGCGTGCATTCGCCGCTTCACGGTCGAAACTTTGTTCGCGAATTGATAACGGCCATCGTGTTCCATCGGCGGAGAAACGCGCAGGTAGGAACGCGATCATCGCACACCCGTGGGAGTCATCGCAGGGAAGTTGAATACTTTCGCGGCATTCTGGAACTGGCGAGAGAGTTTACACTAATGTTCGGCCGAATTTCCATGGAAATTTATGCGATTTCAAAGGGGTAACGAGACCCCTGGAAGCGGAACCACGACGCAATGCTCGTGCATCTTTGACGGACGTTTAAGCTCATTTATGTGGTAATGATCATTATGCAGACGTTCGATTAAGTTTCATAATTAGACGCGTGGAGGAATCCAAAAATAACTTTTTAATTAGCAGTCGATGATCGGAGTAGTAAATTTTGTATATAATTGAATTATTCGAAAATGAAAGGAATAGAATTATTGGATGGCTGTTATTGATTTGAAATTGAAATGACAACTTTGGTACATGGAAGCGTAACGAGGTAGAGTACTACAGCTTCGCAATATCTCAGTTTACCACGTCTTAATAATCGCTCACCACTGTGCCATTTCCGTGCTGCTGGAATTAAGGACAGTTTTGACAGACATATTCTGATTTTCTCGAAACACGTAATTTGCGTGCCGCTCCATTTCCGCACTGTCGACTGTTTAATTGAAGTTTCAAAGTCACGCCCAATACTCAGAAATGTAAACTGTTCTACGTAACGACGACCAAAATTCTATCGCGCGAAGCTACTAATTACACGCGATATAAACGTACTCGGTCCCGTATTTGCTTTTCATTTCATTTTAATTAGTTCATGGTAAACGTGCAATAAAATTAATGAAGATATTAATTTATATGAAAAAATATTTTGAATATCTTTCCTTGATTGCAAGGAAAGAAATTAACAAACTAAAATTGAGCGTTCGAATTTTAACAGATTTAAAAAATAGAGTTAATCACTTTGATCCTTGAATAGCTGTACTGATTGTACGAACACTTCTGTGTCTAATACTTTCAAGTAAAAGTGCATTTAAAGAAAAAAAAATCTTGAAAGTTAATTTTTATTCGGTGATTCAGAATCTTGTATCGATTCTTTAAGAAAGGTAGTAGCGTGCAGTGGAGTTTCAAAGCTCGATTCTGCCAAATTACACGGCTGTTTTCGAGCAGCACCAGTTACGACCACCCCTCACGACACTGGACGTATAGGTAGACAGGTGGTCGAAGTTGCAAGTGGTCAGCCAATTTGCGAATCTCGAGTAGGTATTTCGGGTGCAGCAGATGCTCTCCCATCTAACCGGCCCGTTTCAAAACGTAGCAGGCAAAGCCTCTTGAATCGGCTAATAATGAACGAACGTATACCCGACTGTGGCCAACTAAGACCGACCAAATGGTGTCTAAGGATATTGAAACTTAAAGGCAACTGCACCGTATACGATTGCTCCTACTCAACCAAGAGTATGATCTCATAAGGAAGCTTACATGTACCTCGATGGACCCTCGAGAAACCCTGAAGAACTTCCATACAGCTTATAATAGTTTTTCTACTTGGAGAAGTAACTGTACGATTCGACAAATTTTTCCTCGTTTTTGGTATGTGAATGTTTGCCTGCTAGTTGCGTCGAATAAACTGCTTTTATTTTTACCTTTTGACTACTTAATTGAAGCACCCTATGAAAATAAGCTCTCCTATAAATTTTCCAAGTGTAACTTTCATGTAACAAATAATTATTGTATAATTTATTAAATAATACGTGTCACTGTTGCCTACCCGTGTACCGTGCTGCAAATTCGCAGTCAGTTTTCGATTTGAAGAAAAAATAATTGGTAAATGATCGTGGTATAACAAGAAATCAGTGGGCTAGAGGTAAGTTTAGAGCAGGGACAGGATCGATCGGCTTCGTTCCGGCGAAAGAGGCTAGGCAAAGGTTGTTGGACACCCCGTATATGTACGAGCGCATACCAAGGCGGGATACTCGGTAGCTGCGTGAGATACAAGGGGTTGTATATCAAGGAGCCACGCCTAACACGAGAACCACTTCCGGTCTAGACACGCGAGCTTGCTTGCCAGCCTGGCCAGCCTAGCCCCAGCCTTGAGCGTTGAATCGGTTCCCTAAATACGTCGGCATTTACAACTTCTACCTATCCGCCTATTCTACAGACCTAGCCACCTAACTCAGCCCTGGAATTGAGCCTTCTAGTTTCAAGGTAGAACGGTGATCCAACGAACACCAGTGATACCTTCGCGTGGCTACATACCGATTGAAATCCTGTGGAAGAACATCGAGATGGAGAACCACGACGTCGTCTCTAAAGCCTAGTTTACATTGATAGAATAAATAGTAGAGGAAGTAAGTCTAGGGAAAATCTGTTTACTATATTTGGGAAGCGGAAGGAGCAAATAGTAGGTATAACTAATTTACTAGTAATTTAGTTTAGCTTAAGACCTAATTTAAATTGATTAAAAAAAATAGGGGAACCGATCCGGGTCGAAATGATCCGAATGGAATCAATTCGAATCGATCCAAGTTGATTTCAGCCGAATCCGATCCGAGTCGATCTGAGTTGATCTGAATTGATCTGAGTCCGAATCGAACCGTAAGGTACTAAAGGTAGCAAAGATTTACTAATAGCATACTCTAGTATTTATTCCACTAATTCACTGTAGCTGAAAGCTCAATTTAATTAGTAAAATAAATGGATGACAGCACAAATTATTGAAACGATCCAGTAAACAGATATGAAATTTATCAAAATGAATGTGCTTAAACATAAACACTCCTGATATATTGAACAGAATAAACAATAAAAGCAAACAAAAATGATTTGTATTGGAAAATAGGTAGGTATACATGATCCTTTTGCTCGTTAAAGCATCGTCTACGAACAGGTTACATCTCCTTCTATACATATGGGAATGGAAACACGTATCAACCGCGTGTCTTCTATTTGCCAAATCAAACCGAACCATGTTTCCCTTCTCTGCAGATGGAAACGCAACCTGGTCTCCAGGGAACTCTTTTATGGACTTCGCTGCGACTGATGCTTTCCAAATAGTTTGGATGGCAATCCAAACCGATAGGATGGAATAGAAGAGAATAGGGGTCAGGCCTGCATTCGAAATGGAGCCTGTTTCGGGAATTCATTGGCAGTTATGCGAGAGGAAAGAGAAACTAAATCTGAAATTCTTCTACTACTGTACGACGAAAGAAATAAGAAAAGCTTTCACTTCGTGCCTTTGTGAAATTTAAATATTCAGGGCATTGTTAAAAATATAAAATAGTAATGGAATAGCTTGCACTATTTTTGAAAATAGAATACAAATATTTCATGCTGCATCGTGTACGCTTGGTGGCTCATACAATTGAAAATTTAAACATACCTTTTACTGTGGATCCTCAAATCAAGCACTTTCAAATAAATAATTTAACGTTTTTGGTACACTGAAGCGAAATAGGTAGTTGAATATTATACATTAAGAGACAAAGTGTTTGGAAATTGAATAAAAGCTCTAAAAGAGAGTATGTACCTGAAAAATACAACGATGGCTACATGCAATTTAAAATGACCTCGATTTGTAATGGGTGATAATTGTGGGGTGACATAGTCAAAGAGCTACATCAACTTAAAGATTTTAAGTAAAATTAGAGTTCAATGTTCCAATTTTAACATAACTAATTATAGCTTAAAATTAATCTGATTTATCAAGCTTTATTATAAAATGTCAATGCTATGAATTTCATAAAAATAATAGAATTTTGAAAAATAAAAAATTATCATGCTTCTATCCTTTCTTTTACTTTCTATTCATGCTTCTATTTAATCATCTACATATAAAATATTATTTATAAAATAAATTGGGTTCACAATTCATAAAAAATTCTACGTTCAAGAAAGAAAAACTATAATATCAAATGCATACCATTTATAAACATCCCAGATGCATAGAAACAAAAGCTACAAATTTCTAACAAAACTACTGAAAATAAAAAAATCATTTATTGTCTCACATTGAAGAAGCAAGACAAAACGTTGAAAACGATTATTCATTCTTTAATTGTACTTACGAGTGGAATCTCTGAAAATCTCGGAATCATTTCGTCACACTTTTAGCACAAGTGATCACTTTTCATTCACGATAAAAAGAACAGAATGACATAATTTGCGGCGTAATCAATTAATCGCCAGCTGAGCAGAATCGATAGGTCGTTGATACACTGTGCCGCACACTGTGTTATCGCGGATGCTCGTAAAAGTATCAATTGATAAATCACGATCGAAATAATCCGGCAATTTCTTTTACCAAAAAAGAAGGATAAATAAATCAGACTCGCATTCGTCTTTAAAAATTTTCGACGAAAGAACGAGTTCGGTTGCAGCGTAGCGCAAAGTAACTCGGCCTAGATAGATTAACACGACAAGAAAAGTTAGTTTGATAAGTTGCAGTTGGAATTTCTGTATCGCGTTGCTCATGGTACTTAGTTTTCTGAAACTTGTACTCATATTTAAGGGGAAAGGGTTCCAGTCGTTACACCGTTACACGAAAGCACTAGAGAAAGTAAGAAGAATTTATTATCAGGCTGTTGCATACCAAGTGGTGGATTTTGTAGCACAGAAAGTCTGATATAATTTGATGACAGAAAAATACCATGAAATAGCAATTTCAATTTTAAAATTTGATAAAAATGACTACGTCGACCCCTGATAAATATCTCTAACATAAAATTCTCGTTAGGTATCGATTATAGTCAAAAATAATTAATTCTAAAACACAGAAGTCAGACATGATTTAATGACACAAAAGTATCGAGAAATAATAATTTAAAGCTTAAAATTTAGGAAAAAAAAATAGTGTTGATTTGAATTTTATTAAAATGTAAATTCTGGATGTAGACATTTCTATATAAAATTTACAGGTATTATTTGTAACCCACAAAATTTCGTAACACCTAATTTTACTAATATCCACAACTAGACAATAAAATCCAATAGAACACTAAATAGAAATGACAATCTTAATCGACACTTATTTTGATCAGAGCTTCGCCTCTGAGGTCTTGGAATCGATCGAACAGAAATAACAGACCGCAATTAAGAGTCGGTCAATCGATGGAAATGATCCTTTTAAAGCGACACGCGAGCCGTTGCAGTTTACAAGCGATCGAACCCCGTGAAACGGAATTAGAGAGGACGTCGGCTTGTATACCATGAGATAGTCGACCCTCGTAGCTTCAGGACGCCATTGGTTCTCCGCAATGACCCCGGAGGGTGGTCACCCTTAAAACGTCAAGAAGCCCAGGTGGTCCGGCACGATATCGCGTTAACTCAATCAATGCGCCATTCCTTTCACGGAATCAGCGATTCTTATCTAACGTCACTTCCATGCCTCCGAGCTTTAGGAATTTGAATCAAGACATGGAGAAGGATGAACAGGCATAAATGAAAGATTCACAGAATGATATGGAATTGTTTAACACGCTCAAAAATTTTAACCGTTATTTTTATAGTATTTAGTTAATTATCGAAAATTTCAAATATCTAATAGGGATATTTTTGATTAGATAAATAAAAGAATTTCTGATAATATAGGTGATGGATATAGGTGGTGCAGCGCCAGATTAAGGGAAGGTCTAAGAGGGGAAGTTAAATCTCCGGGCCCCTCTTTGCTGGGGGTTCCATTATAAGCCTTCTATTTATTATATCATACTGCTTCCCGTTTTTTTTTATGATTAAATGTTATTTAATTTTATTTCGAATAAATTTCAATTTTTGGATTAATTCGATCCTGAATGGGTGATAGAAAAAAGAAATATTGAGACTCTAATTATTAAGGGTGAGAATAGTTAATTCTCAAACTTAAGCTTTCCGTTTGCTATCTCAGAGTGATTAACATAATAAAGATGTGAAAAAGTTCTGTTTACAAAGTACTTTGCTCTATAAAAAAAAAAATAACAATAACCGTTAGTTCGATGTACAATCGAAACTTCTAAGCGAAATTTTTAATGAGGTGCAAAAACAGACGTGCAGTTTCCGGGATTAAGGCAATTCAAATCCAATTAATAATTTAATCAGCGGCAAAGGTTGGTCGAAAAGAGGACAAGAAAAAGGGGAAAGTTGCTTGACGCGCGATGAGATAATTCGTTGGGAATTTCGAGAAAAGTTTCGGTCGTTTTAGCAAAAAGTTAAGCGGCCCAATTAAATCAGCCAACGATCCAATTCAATTTCAACCCCGGTATATAATTAAATCTCCGGCGAATTAGCGAAAGATTTTGACGACTCAAGTAAATTTCAGTTGAAATTAAATTTTTGACGAGTCAACAAAACTTTTCTCATCTCCACCCTCCCGGAGAGCGTGCAACCGTCCCGCTTCAGCTCGCTTTTCATCGTGTTACACAACCCGTTATCGTACCGTCCCCTTTGCTCGCTGCTTCCGCGCGTATGGAAAAAACTTTTGTTCCCCGCCAAAGGCTAAATCGTAGGAACACAGTATATCAAAGCGTGATATGGTAAAATATGCGTTATTCTAACTTTTCCTCGACTCTCTTCTATCCTGATACACCGATACGATAGGACGATTTTGAATTACAACCGTAAGAAAAAGTTGAAGAAACAGAAGAGTTAAAAAACAGACAAATGAAGTGTTCAATTTTTCCCTATACTAAAGGATTTCAAATCGAACCTTTTCCCCTTTTGTACACATTTAAAAAAATTATATTTTGTATAAAAATTTGTAAATTTTCTTCAATTTGAAGAACAGTAATTTACTGTTGCAATGATGTAACCTGAAATACTTAATAATTATTAAATAGAGAAACTTATTAGTAAGACAAATATTACTTAAACTTGTTGCTGCGTAAGGTATACCTCTAAAAAATTAATTAACACTAGATTGCCGGACTCACATCCGTCAAAATACGTATAGCACATATGGATTTTTGGAACTAAGGAGTGTGGAGGGGAAGGAATTAGTATTTGTATACATTTCATAATTCTATTAAAACCCAACATATGTTTTAAAAAGAATTATTTAAGTTTTTCATTAAATGAGTCAAATTGACTCGCTCCGGCAATCTGGTGTTAAATAAATCATTACTACAACTTAGCCTAAATATGCAAATGGTATCCCCATCTTTCCTAAGAAAGTCCTCCATGCTCGGTGCTGTGGAAAAGACACCAGCCATAAACACCATAGTATCAATTAATGATTCTACGCAATTACATTACCGTCGATTCATAATCTATCAAAGTACGATAATTGATACTTCGTTGAAATTTTGAACTCCGAATTCATTCGGAGTAAATTATGAATCATGAAATAGCATATGTTTTGTTAATCACCAATGAACAATGGATCGGTCGGTTCTACGTCACCGTGGATCAGTAATTAATCGTGGACCACATACTACTACGTTCTCTGTCGACCAGCAACGAACTATAGATCACGTAGTACCGCGTGTTTTGTTAATTAGCGATGAACTATGGATCGTATGCTACCACGGACATACATCACGCGTTAACGCACAGTACACTGCGTTCTGCAACTAGCCAGCCAGTCTTTACTTTCGAATTGCATTATTCATTCATTGTTCATTTTCCGCCTTGGCTTTCTTGGTTACGCGAAACGGTTATCTACGATGTGTACGATAGTGCAGGATATTGCATCCGTAATGGACCAGACGTATATTGAACGAGAGAAATAAGAGGAAAGAGAGAATCAAAGGAATAAGTATTAATTTTAATAAAATTCTAATAAAAAAAAGGAAAAACTTGGTAAATTTTGAAGAGATGATTTCACCCTTAAAATGAATTTCAACCCTCCAAAAATAAACAATGATTTTTGGTTCTTTCATAATTCAATGTCCTTTACAAAATGAAATGAAAATCTAAATTTTCAGTTTGAAAGGCTTTGATTGTCAGATGATATTCAAAGGGTGAACGATAAAATAAGACCGTTTCCTCCCTCCCTTATCTCTCGTTCATTAGAACACGGTGCTACGAATCGTTGTTGTTGGCAGCGACAACAGGCAGTGTGTCGCTTCCACATTATCATCAGAGGGCGAAAGCCCGTCTTCGTACATGGTGCGCTCATTCGCTTCGCGAATGATTACGCGACGAATTAAGATGAACAAGGCTGAAAGTTCGCGCGCGGAAAGACGAGTACCGTTTACCAAGGTCTTCGAAACGAGGACATTCTGATTATCCCGTGGATGAAACGGCTTTGTCGTTCCTTTCGCCGAACCGAACGACAGCGAGCACTGTTCCACCTGTTACCTTGCCATGGAAAACGAATACTCGTCGCACCTCGTTAGAACATGATTAAATTGTCTGATAAATCCACGTTTCGATACATTATAGGTATATCTAGTTACTCACCATGACGATGGCGTTCGTTTGAATCTACACCAATGAACATGGTCCCTTTACTCACCTGAAACAATGGAAGAAAAGAATAATTAGATGAGATTAATGATTAATACTTTAAGATTGGATGTAAATGGTGATTTAGATAATACTGTTACACATACAATGTTCAAAACATATTTTATTTAAATTGAATTTTTCAAGCCTACTTACTAAAATGTTCTCTCAATGGAAAAAATAAGGTGAAGTTTAATAAAAGCAGAACCTTTCAATAATGTTTTCGATGCACATGCAATGGTGATATTGAAATACTTTCCCAGAATAGCCGTGTTTTTAACACGCATTTCAACATCACGATAAATCTGTCCCCAACGATTTATTCCGATGATGAACACACGAAAAAATATTAATTATTGCTAGTGACAGCTCATCCTGCGCATGGAATCAGAGTACAGGAACGTCTACAGTAGATTCAATTATAGATTTGTATACTTTCGTTTCACTTTTGTAATTTGCGATCGATTTTTATAATGGTTTTGCATCGGTTGGATGATTGTTTTGTTTAATGAAAATAGAGGTAAAAAAATGAAAGACACGCTTTTACTGTGGACACGCTTTACTGTTCATATCGAACCTGAAACAGAGAATAAAGGTTCTCGAAATGCAATTACGGAATTAAGTGAAGCCGTATTGGTTGTTTTTTGTGATTCGAATTTAAATTCTCGTTTGTAATAATGAAAGAATGTTACAATATTCAAAGAGCCTGGTTTAATTTTTAAAATTGCTGCACTTTTAATAGCATGTTTTCGGTGAATTATTCGACTTCGTCTGATTGTACAATACAAAATTCGTGGAATTTATTCATAATATTAAAAAAGTATAATATTTATAATATTAAAAATCTTGCAAAGAATCATTCTTTATAAAAATTATTTCTCTCAGCTTTTAATAGTAAATGAAAACATTAATTATTTTTTGAATTAAAATACAATAATTACAAATTACAGAAAGTGTAATTTCTATTTTTACCATGTTGCATTAATATATACATAAATAATAATATTCTAGGAAAACAGTATTATTGATTCAATTTTATTCCCCTGCTAGGGGGAGATTTAAATGATGCAATTATTCAAGTCAAAAATAAAAGTACAACCAGTCGAGTTAAGTGGAAAGTCGATCGTATAAAAAGGAGAGGGGATTTACATCTTGCCAGAAAATTCGAAGGAATGTGTCACCGGCAAAAAAAAAAAACACTCCTCTACCGTGTCTCCCCGGCGTTTTTTAAAGGGCGGCACATTCCCGACGGGGAAAGAAGTCGCGAAAAATGGGGTGGAACTGTATTTCGAGATCGTACATCGCTGGTACAGGGGTGAAAAGTGTTGAAGGGGGTTGACAGAAATGGCTACGAAAGGGGATAGCTGAAGGTGCGTCACTCACAGCTGACACCCTTTGCGTTCACCCTCGAACCAACTTCCAACCCCTCGCTTAGATTAATGTTTCTCTTTACTTAAGGGCCTCCGGGTTCTTTTTTCTTTTTCCTTCCTTTTTGGATCGCAACTGCATCCGCCAGTTTCGTTGTTCTTGCTAGATACGCAGAAAAAAGGGAAAACCGCGATGACTTGACGCAATTTACATCGGTCCTTCCGTCGTTATTGCGGGCCAACTTCGTCGCCTCGTTATGTCAACGTTGTAACGCGATACCCGTGTAACGGCTCTTTTTAGAGGAATACTTGCTGGCAAAAAGCGTATCCTTTTTGCCCGCGTGTTTCAAACGTCTCTGTTATTATATTTTACAAGCACATTCGCGTGAGACGGAACACGGTTGCTAATTTCATCCCTCGAGTCACGAGATTCCAGAATAATGCTGTTCCTTTATGCAGAATGTTACTGTTGAGGACGTTGTTAGTCACCAACAGGTAAGAAATAATGAGCAAAATATAATTTAATATATTTTGTTTGTTATAAATATGGAAGATTAAGTACCTGCTGTAAAACAGTATCACGAAGGGGTGCATGGTAATAATTTTTTGTAGGTGAAAAATCTTCTTATTTCAAAAACACAGAGTAATTCGCGACATCTTCCACGTATTTTCTTCTTTTCAAGATTCGTGTAAACCTTCGCCTGCAACCCCTTAATTCGTCCCTGACCTTGCTGACCGCGGAGGCAAACGGGGACTCAAGTGACCCGGTGCTGCCGTGCATTCATCGATCGCATGCAAAGCATTCGAGCGAGCTTCCAGACGCGCGTCTCCCTTAAAGCCTCGAAAATACGAGTTTCTTAGTAGCTGGAAAAATTGTCACGCGTTGGGGGAATGATCGAAGGGGTAGCGATTGTTACGGCATATCGATGAGACCAACGACTTCGTAAAGTCGACGAGAATTTCTCTCGGAAAATAAAATGAAACTTGTTGCAAGACGTGTAAATCGTTCATGGATTATTCAAGTTATGCATACACTGTCGTTTGGAAAATAGAGTATAGTTGCTGCTAAGAAAATTCATGAATTTCTTGCCACGTATCGTGTCACGGAACTCGGAGTGAAAATAAGTTTGTGAATAATTCAAGTTGAAAATATATTATCATTTAGGATTCTAATTCATAATTATTATAATATATATTCGATACTGATGGGTTTATTTAAATATTAATTATAGGAAATGAACAGAGGGTAGTTTTTCTGAAATATCGTACGAAAGTAATGGATATTCGCTGATTTGTAGACGTGTGCGAAAATTCGATTCGACCCAAACGACTCCTAGCGAATCCGACACGATATTTTCAGGTTTTCATTCAGCTTTACTGATTTGTATAGTCACTTTCACAGAATTTTAAGCTTCGAATTACTACAGCATAAATGCTGTTTTACGATAGAGGAAACGGTACGAATATGAGATAAGGTAGAAATATGATATGTCAAGGTTTCAACCCGTACGCAGTATCGACACTTTCAACAATGCATCGTACGTATTAAAATAACCAAATTCTTGCAAATATGAAGTGTAAGAAAAGGAAAATATTTAGGAAATATTAGGAATTATTAGGAAAATATTGCAAGTAAAATATTGTACAAATGTAACCATAACAACCATTCTTGATAGGTATCACTATTTTGTTTAACGTACTTCTTAAAGTGAAATTTACTTTGATTTACTTTGTGAGTTTTAAAAGAGCAAAATGGATAAGTTACACTATAATAATCATAGTAGTAGTATACGAAAAGATATTTGAATTTGGATTTGTATTTTATGATGAATAATAATAAAGTAAACATAATATCATAGCACATCTATCTCCCTTCTAATAGCAAAAAATCGTTTCTATTTTCTACCAAATAGAAGCCTGATTAAAATCATTTTACGGATCGAATTCTATCGTACCTCGATCACTGGCTGAAGGGATAGCTGCGGAGTCTGATCGTAATACGGGCAGCAGCCTCGATCCGATCAATCTACCAAGTATCCCCCGAAACGCAGTCGGTTAAATCCCAGCCTGATCGTCTTACACAGTTCACAGGACATCGTTCGCAGTGATATGTACACCCGACAAAGTGAGTGCGCACTCACGTACCTATCGGGTTATATACGGTGGCGCACTACGAGAAATTCCAGGATGTTCGCAAATATTGACTCGGGCCGCTGGATATCTGGCAACGCTCGAGCTAAGTTCGTGCCGGCAGATTATGTATTTTGCCGTTGTGTCAATACCTTACTACGAATTGCGTAATGATACGTATACATGTAGCCTGGTTTATGTATATACGTCGGTGGCAGGTGTTAGATCTGATACAACGGATGTCACGCCGGTAACCACACCCCTTGTCATTGTTTTGCCACTGATATCTATTGGGCCTCTAAATCGTCCTAATCATAAGGAAAATGCTAAGATTTATCGTTTGCTTCGATAACTGGCACCAGATAATAATTTATCAAATTTAATAATTACCAAGGAAATTTTTATTATAAATTGATCCATGGTAGATTTCATCCCTTAAATTTGAGATACCTTGATCACACCCCTTGTCATTGTTTTGCCACTAATATTTATTGGGCCTCTAAGTCGTCCAAATTATAAGAAGATTATTACTTAGATTTAAGTATTTGTTTCGATAATTGACGCAAGATAGTAATTTAGCAAATTTAATAATTAAAGAAGAAATTTGAATTATAAATTGATCGACGGTAGATTTCCTCCCTTAAATTTCAGATTGAATAATTATAAAAAAATACCAGTCGCTTATTTTCATATGTGTAATAAATTAACGAAGTTTCACTGAAAATTTCAAGTCACGAGTCAAACTGCAACAGCCGCAATATCAAATAAACGTATCCTTTGACAAGATAAACCATATCTCTTCTCTTTTAACGCTTTACGCTATGTACCGTATCGATTGCAGAACCAACAAAAATCCCCGGTGCAAAGGGGGGAAGCAAGCGGAGCCGCAAAATATTATTCAAAACGGTCGAGCACGTTCATAAATAACGCTAACGTTAATCCGACAGATCTCATGGTGGAACGGTAGCCATGGTTGCTGTATTCTAGCTGCAACGCGATTCTATGGCCGCTGAACACGAGCCAGGTGCGGATTTCCCGAACAAATATGGATTGACCGAAACTAGGATGGTTTAGAACTGTCGCAGCGTTCAAGCTTTTGTCATCGGCTATGTTCGCTTCACGTTTGATTGCAGACGTGATTACGCGTTCGATCTTTCCCCAGATTATGAAACGTTCATTGTCTATTGTATTTCTGCGTTGTCTTAATTTATAATATTTTTTTTTAAATCACGATCAAATAAAATTTTACCTCCAAATTAAAAGACCAAACAAAACACTCAAAATCTACAGACCTACCATCAGAGGTTTAAGGAAGTCAAGTACATTCTCTACCTCAAAAGGAATTAAATATGAGGATAAAGTCAGAGTTTCTCTGGGCAATGTAAGCTAGTAAAACTACACGTGTACCATTTTTTTTCCAAGGTACGAAGACTACAGCTTTCTACTATTTCATAAGCTAACATGGATTTGATTTAGAGTTTATATGTACAATAGGAAGGACTAGGTCTTTAGATTTATAGCCCGGTTTCTTGAAACAAAGGACCTTTGTGCAGCGTCCTGCAGAACTCACTTCAGGACATTTTACATTGTGCAATCAGGAAACCATCCAAAAACTTTCTACCGCTGCTTCAATGCTCACCATTTGGACAAGAAAGAACAATATTTGGGATTATATTTTAGTTTCAGTTCGAATAACAACAGTCAGTAGACTGCAATAACAGAAATTTAAATATTTGTCTGGAAATTAAATTTTCTTTTCCATTTTATTTTCATCTTTTAATTCAAAATTTTTACTTTATTTCAAGTTTTCTATATCCTTTTTTATCCAAATATTTAATTGTGTTACATTTTTTGTGTGAATCATCAACGCGTTAAAAAAAATATTATGGAATCTGTTATCAAACGATCAGATTCCTCCATAAATTAACGATAGAACAAAAACAAAAATGAAAATCAAATATCTCTGTCCCCGATGAGGAAGTTTTTCAGTAAACGGAAGCGCGAAAGTGGAGCACAGGTGAGACAGAAAAAAAGCTTTCGCAAAGTGTGCTAGATCGATACGTATCCAGCGAGAAATTCATTTGCCGAACGAAAATTTCACTCGTGTCCGGGCGAAACGCGCGGGAAATCGGTCTGGCAAATCACCGATATGACTGCGTGAAAATTTCACGTCTCGATTTATCGCCGCTATAAGTTTCCCAGGATGTGTCGTTAAATCAGCGTGACAGGGAGGAGAATTCTTTGGAAGCCCCGTACGCTTTGTATATCGCCGTTATAAATTAGATTCGAGTGGTCGGAGGATAAGGTGCATAAAACGATATAAATGTACGATTATGATATATAAATAGCGACAGATCCAGGGAGTTACGTAACACCATGGAAGATCGCAACAACCGTGGCCAACAGCGGCGTTGGATCACCTGCATGCATGCTATCTCGAACGCGAATCACTGGCGGATCGATTAGAAAAGAATTGACCTAGAAACAGGTGACCGAAATAAAACAGACGCGACCTTAAAATAAATCCTACGAGTACATGCTTCGTGTGTCTCTTTCATTGCTTATTTTTTTTTCCATTGTTTTGACATCGCTCAATAGAAACAGTGTCTTGTATTTTTATTTCTATTCATTGAAATGAGTAATTTTAAGAATATTTATACGAATAACAATATTCAGCTGATAAATAAAATTATATTATTTAAGGAGGTTCTATATTGCAATGAAAAAAGTTACTTAAAATTCTTTTAATTTAATAATTTCGATGCAACACATGTCTTGGAAAAATTTCATAAAGATTGATCGTATCCTTTTCGAGAAAAAGAAAAGACCAAATCTTTGCCTTTTACACGTGAAGTTTTGTGGAAAAAGTAGTGAAGAACAAACAGAATCACGTGTAACTTTTGTAAAATAAAATAATCTCGGTAGATTAAATATTGTGGAATAGTAGTATTGAAGAAATGCATGCATTGACGGTACGGTTTTCTATATAAATGAATGCAAAGAAAATAAACCATGCATATTTCCAATACGCCTCGTGTCAATTCCGTGAAACATGGTAATACAATACGGCAAAATGTGACTAATAATTACGAATTATGAAAGAAGTAAAGCAATTAATTAATTGAAAACCACAAAAGAGAAAAAGAGAAATTCATATGAGCAACAACATTTCAACGTAGATTACTACGATATTGGATGTTGCCATATCTTCATTCTTATTTTATAACATTTTGAATTAAATTATCAACATCTAAATGTGCGAAAAATAACTCTTCACAGTCAATAATAAAAAATAATGATATATTTTTAACATTTTATCCGCGAAGTAAGAATGAATTTAAATTTTCGAATTTATTTTCTACTGGATGATATTATACAAAAATTCTTCTGAATAAGAATAGGTAAACCCATCTCACCCCATCGAACCTTCTTAAAGAAAATAATAAGACATATTTGGATTAAGAAAAGGCATCATGTAGAATGATGATATTGTACGGAATCATTTCTGCCCAATCAGTGTCCCCCTTTCCCACCCACGTAATATTTACTCCGGAAATTTTATTTCCAGGTACGTCCACAGGAGTTATCTTTCGCCACAAGCGTTACTCGCGTGTCGAAACGCGCGCACGAACGCACAGCCGCAACATGAGCACGCGCCCGACACAATAAGCTCGATAATTCCCGCACACGAGCGCGACAGTAATAGCGGGCAACAAACTACGAAATCCCTGTACGCGATAACTATCGTAAACACACGTATACACGGGCACGTGAAAATGGTACCGCGTACACTTTATAACCTCCGAACGGCCACGGACCAGTTCGCAGACCGCGGCGCAACATTTTTCCCGAAATCCGGGGTACTTTCCAGCGCGATGCCGACGCGTATTCCAGCCTGACCGCGTACGAACTGGGCCACATTTATTATACAGGTGGGACGAACAGAAACGCGTATAAATATCGGGAGCAGGGGCGGCCGAGGGGTGAGAAACGCGAGGAGGAGGAGCGCAGAGGGTGAAAGGTACGGTATTTTGGCCTCAGCGAGAGGATAACATCAGCGCAACAGCCGGCAATGCAAATATGAAATTGCGACGGTATAATGCAACGCAGATAGTGCACGAGAGTATACAAGGTGTTTCGTTTAATTTGATTAGTGAAAAAAAGATTATTTGATAGAAGACTGATGGTTATTTTAGCACTCGTATATTCAGAGAATAGGCAAACCACTTTTCGATGTTGGGAAGTATTATGTTCATTTATTAATGAAATTTTGCCACATTATAAACCTGGTCAGGCTGAAGTCGCCTTCATTCCATTTTGTGCTCTATTGTATTAACATAAAGTTAAATTTATCATTTTTACACAAAAATGTTTCATGCGGTGGAAGAATAATTTTGAAAGAAGAATGTAAAATTTAGAAATCGAAAACAATATGAAATAAAAAATTAAATTGAAATTGTGGCTCACTCCGTAGTTGGTCGTATAACAGAATCACACGTACAAAAGGGTAGTTCTGTGATTGCAAATCCGAATGACTTCAGTTCAAGTCCCAGATTCCTATTTCTTTTTTTTCTTCTTTTAATTTATTTAATGAACTTATATTTTAATTGTAGCAAAGGTTTATAATAATAAATATTTTTAATTCCAAAAGAAATTTAAAATACTGTTATTTTGTTCGACATTATTCAGTGATATTTTTTTATAACGCGGTTAAAAAGGGCACCAAGTATATTAGCACTCCTCTGAGGTCACGAATAACATTTCTGGGACCATGTATGCATATGACCCGAAGAAATAGCGTGTGGGTGCGTGACACAAGCTTATCAGTGGCGAACGATATTCCGCCTGAAGCTGGCAAAATGGAAGCGTGCACGCGCGTTCCCTCGGCGACAGTTTCGGCAAAACGAGGCTGTCGAGGTTTCATCGTGCAATTTACAATGTAATAATTGGAAACGATAACGGGTTGGCACGGTGTGCGGCTCGTTTCTCCCGTCAGACCTTTTTATTCTTCAATCTCAAACACGCCCTTCTTATTGCGACCACTTGAAAACGCTCGTGGCTTATTATCACTGTTATAAATTGTGTTTAATTAAGTTTGAAAGATACCGAATAAATATTTTAAAGTTATTTTACATTATTTAATACCCAATTTGTGATTTGTGGGAGGCATAATTAACTATTATTAAATTAAATTACAATCTATAAATGTTCCATGATTAATTAACTATTATTAAATCAATTTATACTATATAAGTCTTCCATGATTTTCTAGTGATAGTGTATATTTTTTTCATGGTTCACATGTTTGTTTTCTTACTAACAATAAAAACCATATATTCATCTATTTTCTACCTGTCTGTAAACGTAGTCATCTATTTTAACCCCTAATCTCTCCTCCAATCTGTCTGTCTATTTCTCTCTCTATTCAGTCGTTCGTTTACTTGTTCATTTAATTGTACGTTTACCTAGGTCTTGCTCTATCGAACGGCGGTAGAGTTATTCGTGACTGGTCTGTCAGTCAGTCGAACGACGTGCAAGTGATCAGAGTCGATATCGGTCAGACGCAGTATCTCTGTTATCGAATTAGGAACAACTAAATTAGTCACACCAATTAATTTTAATTTCAATGATTCTTTTATTTTTTATCCCTTTTTATTATTCGAACACTAAGTCCCAGTAAAAAGAAGATATAAATTCAAAGGGATATAAACTACTATTTATGTAAAAGAAATTTTAATTATTTATACAGTAGAAAATATATTAATTATAAACATAATTTATGTAATTAATTTTTTAATACATGTGTGACTCCCTCCTTAGCAGAAAAAATTTGCGACGTTCTCTAAAGTAAAAACTAATTTCTTGCAAGAAATAAAATTTTAATTAAAATTAAGAATCACGTAAATGAAACTCTATAAACCCCTACAATTTTTAATTATATTTTTTGCATAAGTGTCCTAATAAAATGTTCCTATTTTTTATGTTTATTTAGTTTTAATGAAAGTCTTAAAATTATTAATCGATTCTTATCAACTATGAATATTTTCAATCATTGCTCTTGGCAAACATTACTCTCGATGCTCCATTATTATTATAGTTGAAGTTACTCGAAAATCTACTTACATCTACTGTTAACTGATAATGAAGCACGATAAGCTCCTAGTCGAGTGATACTTGACCGGACCTTCGGCTATGAAATCTCACGTCGAGTGATACTCGACGTTTGGTCGTTAAACGAACAAACTACCATTAGAATACACTGGAATTCATCTGATAAACACAAATTATGAGATAAAAATAACTTTGACTTCCTGAAAAATTGTCGACACTCTAAGTATTTCAAACTCAGCTTTCATATACGAATAAAATTTAATTTTTATTAAAATAAAATTTATGAAACAGTGCTCTGACTATAAATTTTTCCCTGAAAAGGATTTCAAATAAAGAAATAGTGTACAATTTCCAAAATCAAATGAAATATTGTCTAAACTGAAATTAAAATTTCAATTGTTTCAACACTCCATTGACCAAGGATTAAAAGTCTGCCAATAACAATAGTATTCAGTTAATGCTTTGCTTAAACTTCCAGGGGAACTTCGAGTCCGATTGCAGGAGGATGTTAATTGAACAACTGACGTTCCATGTGCTACAACTTGCTTAACGTATGCAACCTCAGTGGTTATGCCTCCAAACGTAATGTCGTAACTCATTTAACGAATTTAGTAGAGTAGTTACTGCACTTGCCATTGGTTCGACAAGGCTCGATATTGTGTACTAGCCCCAAAGTACTGCGGTTTCCAGCAACAATCGAGAAACGTCGCGGTTTCGAATAATTCTAGGAAATTTAGGAAAGTAGGAGTTGCCATTGTAATGTAAAGATCATTTTATAAAATCTATACTGATCTCAATTAAAATTTATAGAGAGCCTAATCGCCCTTTAAAGGTACAAAACCCAGATAGACAGTTTCACTTTCCAGTGTAAAAATGCTTTAAATAAAAGTCTCATGATATAATTAAACCTAAAAAATTTTCAAAATAATGTACTTTATATTTTTTCTAAATTTTATGAGTGCACTTTGAATTCCTAGAAAACGAAGTTTCCTATGGAAAAAATGTTATCATGATTATCTCATTTTATTTTTCACACAGAACTTCAATTTTTCAAGTTATAACATCAGGGCTAAATTAAGATTGCTAGGGCCCAGGATTATAAACCCTTCAAGAGGTAACTTGGTTAAAAATGAAAATTGAATAGAAAAAGAGCAAGAGTAAACAAAATTTCAATTAATATTTTTTGATATGGTAAGACTTATAATAGTATCCCCTGAAAAATATAGCCCCTAACAGTGTACCATCTATTAAAAAAATACTACCACAATTTCTGCGTGGTACTGTACGAAATTCGTGTTATACAAGGCTCTACCGTACTCGCAACAGTGACCGTTTATCAAGTTTCAATCTTAATCCTTCCCCTGGCGATTTTCAGTTTCTCCAAAGGCCATCAACGTCTCGTGGCGGCTCGTTAACGTGCCCCGACTTCGTTACGAGATCCGCGCCGAGAGCTCATGAACATTATGAATGCAACGATGCTCTTTGACGCGATATTAGCTGCACGAAACGCGAGATAAAGGAGGATTTCGGAGCACGCGACCGGAACCGCTGAACCGGTACGAAATCACGGTTCGGCTGTCGGTGCATTTTAATGAAGGATGCTCTTTAATAAAATATTAAAGCTGCCGAAGCTTATGTGAAAGCTGACGGAGATAGTCGCCGATGTATCGATTGCCGTGGGATCAAACGCAGGACGAAACACTGCGTCGTTTGATGAATTAATGGAACTGTTGGGAAATCGTGAAGCACTTTCTGCAGAAAGCTTTGGTTACGAAAATTGAACAGTTTCGAGTTCTTTTTTCTTTTTTTTTTTACACTAAAAATCATTGGAACACTCGATTTTCGGATAGTGAATTGTTGACAGAAAAACAATAAAAATTTTATTTTACAATATACTTTTTAAAATTTTTATACTATTTCTCACTTTATTTGGGCGATTAATCATCATCAAATTGTCTAAAAATGACGTTTGCTATCTTTTCATGAAAATTACCCTGAATTGCATTAATAATGATTGTTTTGATATATACATAATCCAGAATTACCATCTGTTTTCGCTAATTTGCATGTATTTGATACAACGATATAATCAAGTCTCGCATAATGAACTGATTAACCAATTCGGCAATTAACCAATTATTTCCATTACACGATCAAATCGGCGAACCGATAGAGGCTGGTTTGCTAAGCGCTTAATTGGCTGGCCGATATTTTTCTTCTGGTCGATTCAAATCCTCCCGGCAGACAGATCGATCAGATTCGTTAGCGATTTCGTCCAGATTTAGCCGGTCTAATTGAGTATAAAGAACAAAAATTCTCGCGTTTAGATGAATTATTCGAAAAGTTTCGCTTACTTCTGTCTCGCACGATACGAATGCAAGATTCGTGATAAGCGCTAAGGTAAATATCAAGGTTGATGTATTTCGAAACTGTTGAACTTCCAAAGCTTAACAATCAACGATTAATACAAAGGTCTACGAAAGTTTGTCGTGTAGCCACTTAATTACCAAGGAACATCTTGGCTAAGTAAGCAATCTACTTTATAAGTGATTAATTAAAATTTACCATCATGTGTTCATTATTATACGAACTTAAATTGCGTTAAAATGAAACTATCCAAGATATTGGAGTAATTAGAATTTTTGGTGGGTTAGACCATAAGATATTACAGAAGAATTTTAGCATTTTTGATCTTTGGAACTTTGGGATTTTGGAATTTTGGAATTTTGGAATTCTGTAATTCTGCAATTTTGAAACTCTGGAACTTTGGGACGTTGGAATTTTAGGACTGTGAAATTTTAGAATATTGCAATTTTAAAATTCTGGAACTTTAAAATCTTAGAATTTCAGAGTAATGAATCAGAGCATTCTCCCCAGATTCCTACCCCGTTACGCCTACGATCCAAGATCTTAAATAAAGCATATTTACACAAATTGTGTTAATTTAAATTAATTAAAAATTATTCTAAAGTATTCTTTATGCTAAAATCCAAATTATGTGTACGACTAATACATTAAGCTTCAATACACGCTATGCAAACAAGAAGCTCAACCCCAGTTAACGATGGCAACTATAAAACAAGTCGATAAAAGAATTCGACGCGGAAAAGTAAGCTTGTTAAACGCGAACTGCTCGTGAGTAGAGAAAAATTCTGGTCCTCTCGCAGCGTTTCAAGAGGCACTTCGGTCGGTTTTCGGTCTGCTAGATGGAAGTGTCTTACTCCTTTTCCTTGTCTCCTTTCACCCATTCTCCTTTTTATTTTTTTATGTGCTCTGCATGTACTCACCTACGCGCATATACAAGGTGCTTGCGTCGCTCGGTACTAGCAGCTTCTCTCGTGAGCGACAAGTGCATGGAAAATGAAGGAAAGGGAAAAGTGTCAGAGTTTTCCATCCAAGAATACGAATCATTTACTTTGATCTTCTTTAAATCTTCGTTTCATAATTCTCTTAAATTTCATTTAAAAAATACACCTTTCATTTAAAAAATACACCAAATATTATTGCAAATTTGCAATCTTGCGTTTTTTATTATTTCGTTAATAATAAAATATGCAATTCATTGATTATTTTACACAGCATATTTGCAATGAAAAATTGATATAATAAGAAGAAAGAAATATTTTAACTTATTTCAGAAACAACGCTCGATTATGCTAACGTTACGTAGAATCATTTCAAACATTTATGCTAAACAAAGCAGCTATTCTAACCGTATAGAAACATGATCGCATTTAATCATGAGTACGTTTAATTCGCTATTGAAACGTTGACAGAAACCTTCTATCGGCGATCATGATGAATGAAAATGCATGCTGTTCGATGGACGATCGCGTTGTTCGTTGAACACCAGATTATGTTAAATTCAATCGATAGCCGCAGCTGCGATGAATATCGCGTCCAACAGGACGATAACGATGATAATGTCGATGACAGTGGCCGCGATTGTGCGGACAATGACAATCTGTGCGACGATCATGAGGATAGTAACGAGGATGACGATCATCGCAAGGACGATCGCCACAATGAGACACGCAACCATTTACCATTAACAAGTAAGCTACGATAAGCTGAGAGCAAGTGAATGAACGAATCATCGATCGACTCGTTATTAGACGAATTATGCCTGACGCGCTAAGCTGAGAATCACCTGATGCTCCTACTGTTAATGTTGATTGCAATCGCCTCTTTGTAAACGTGGGAATGACAAGGTGCTTAGCTTCTCTAAATCAAAGCAATGTATTAAAATAGAGAGTTAAGGAAAAATCAGAGGGAAGAAAATCTGTGCCCCATTCCACGGGTTCCCCTTCTAAGCCTTCCATTTACTATGTCAAGAAATATTAAATCAAATCGTCTTTAATTTCATTTAATTTTGTTTAAAATTAAATAATTCGAGTATATTAACCAAAGGGCCTCTTAAAGGTTTGATAGCCTCGGGCCTCAGAAATTTTAAGTCGGCCTTGGGAAGAACTGAATAAATTTTTATTTTTATTTACTTAGAAAAAGAACCGTATCCTTTCTCTAAATTCTAAATTTCGGTGTACAGTACCGAACACTATAAGTCCTTTCTTATTTCATTTGAGAACAAACAACTTCCATTATAAATATCAATACCCCATAACGACCATAGATAATTGAATAACACAGTCACCATTACCAGTGTGCCCTTAATTTTTCAAAAAAATTGAGAAAAACCGTCGACGAGAAAGGTTTCGTTGCAGGGAACGAGGAATCTGTAGTTTCGTCACGATCGAAACAGGAGCGAAGAAAAGCCCTTTGAATTATTAGGCGACCATAAAAATTTCGCGAACGGTCTACGCTTCGTCCGGCAAGAGGGAACACGTGCAAGCCAGGCGAAAAAAGGGCGAGAGGCTGGAACAGCGTACGAAATACATTTAAATAGAATCTACCACTCAGAGTTACGGGTAGTACAACGATGCTTCCGGTCAGCAAGTACCACAATGGCTACGACTCGTCCGCAGGATTCGTCCGCCTCCTTTCTCCCGCCATAATTTAGCCTTGCTTTGCATATAAAAAGCAACAATGGGCCACGGCCCTGTGCAGCCGGAGCGAAAATTTGATTTGTCGTCCCGCTGGCTACACTTTTTGCAACCTCCGGCTCGACCTTCTATCTTTACCCGTATTGTACACTCTGTGCTAGAATTCCTTCTCTGGCCTCGCTTTTCTTCAGCTCCAGTTGGATTTGTTCGAAATTATCTATGAAAACCGTGGGTATATGGGCCACACGTTATCAAAAGCTAATTTTTTGCTGCTTTGAAGATTTATTATTCATACGTTGTGTGCTGTATGGAATTTAATAGAGAAGTGAGAGAAGCCGCAAATATTGGATCCAGATAGATCGAGTCGAAGCTGATCAGTTTGAGTTCGGATTTGGATTAAGTTCGGTTCGCATCGGATTGGATCGGTTTCCCATCGGTTCACATCGGTTCCCTTTGGGTCGAGCAACGTCGATTCGCGTCGATTCGCGTCGGGTCGGGTGGCATCGGTTTGCGTCGCGTCGGGTCGGGTAGCATCGGTTCGCGTCGGACCGAGTTCTCGCACATCTATATTTTCGAAAATCCAACGCGACCCAATCCGACCCAACCGAACTCGACCTGACCCGAGTATCGGATATTCGAAATTTTCGACTCCTCTCAAATCTCTAGAATTTGATCAAAACTGCAATTATGCTTTTATCTCATAATTTTGAATACCATTTAAAATAGATACAAAATTACCTATCATTAAAAATTGAATATTATATAAAATTGATCTAGTTATAAATTAAATTCACTATCGCCAATTTTCAATCAAAGAAAATTGAAAAGATAATAAACGATAAAAGTGTTAATTGAACGCTTAACATAATATTGGTCTGTTTTTCGACCGTTCATCTCCGGGTCCGATACGTTCGAAACGTCCCATTGACGGAATCAATTTGCCGCGCACGTTAACATAAAGCAAAACACAGGGGAAACGGGCGAGCAACGTAGACAAATGCATAAATAATTTTTCATGAAAACGCAGCGTGGATGCAACACTCGAAGGCTGAATGCCAACGAGATCCAATTACAGGGAACGCGGAAGTGCGAGGATAAAAAAGCGCGACGGTCCTTCACAGCGAACGAGAGCGGAGAAATGATTTTCATGGAAACCGGCCGTGTTACGGGCGCAGCCGTCCCCATCCGCGGGGCGAATTTGTTTCGATCCTGCACACCGTACCCGGACCGACAAACGAGTTTCCTCCTTTAATTTGCAAAAGCAAATTTCCGGAAACCGGGTAATAAGAATCCGAGTAACCTCGATACTCTCTCGTTTCCCTTACATCGACGATATTACTCGTCAGATTGCGACCGAGAAAGCCTGCGGCCGCGAAATTTAAATCAGTTTCTACAGAAGTCAGCGGAAACCAGATGGGAACTTTAATATATTTTTCTTATCACCGTGTACGGCCTATTTGACCCCCTCTATCGGCCTAAACACCTGCATATACCCATATTCTTAAATACGTTGTGCTCTACTGGACGAAAAAGTGTAATTTACTTTTGGTAGAAATAAGAATAGTATTAAATGTATAAATTAATTTAGTGCTTCTTTTCAAAATTGATAATTTGCTTAAAAAAATAATTTTGATTTCCTGAATATATTAATTTTGAAGGGCACTATATCATCTAAAATTTCAACCCTACCTGATATTTTGAACCATACAAAATTTTCGAAACGTATCAAACATGCACGATTCCCGATATGTTGTAATTGCAACGCGAAACCCCTTTATCCGCGGTGATCTAGGGAAAAGGAGACGCGCGAAGCTGGTAACAGGCAGCCACCAACGTTCCAGCTAAAAGCAATTAATAATCCCGTTATTAAAGATTCTCCGCACGTCGAGCACGCATGCTAGCGTCCAGCTGGGCTGATTAATAGCTTAGAAGCGACGCGTCACCACGTGCGACGCTGTTTAATTGCACGTTGTATTTGAGAGTGTCGGCCTAATGGCGCGTCCTTCTCCTTGCGAGCGGGCGCAAGTAGTAAGCTAGAGCATATCCGCGACGTCGGCCCAGATGCAAAGATACCTATCTAGCAACCGTTTCAAAAAACAGATGACTTACAGCGATTCATGAAAAATTGATTAATTATCACTGAGAACATTTATTTCCAGGAATACCTTAATTAATTTAGTTAATATGATTATATCGACACCTGATATGAACAAAATTGTAATTAGCTTATGACAGAAGAACGATTTACAATTTTTTGACTCCACTTTTTATATTTGCTCTTTGTCTTCGTTAGTGTAACAAGAACTTAAGTATATTCATAATGGTTCATAGTTTCTATGATTCAAAATATGTTTTTAAGACCAAAAATCAGGAAATGTAGAATTACAATGTTTCATTTTTAACAGTTAAAAATAGTTCTAATTGTAATAAAAGCATGGTTTGTATTATAGTTGCAAAAACCGTAAGAAAAGTTACAATGTATGCATCAAAAGTGTCAAAATATTTAGTAAAAATTCTGAAAATCAATTTTCTTGAAAACAAAGCAGAATCATCATTCTTCTCTTTATACTATATAAATTGCAGTTAATGAAAAAACGAAGGCTTACATTGGGAAATCAATGCCGAAACTAAATTCCTTTTAATCGTAAAAAAACAACCTTGATTATACACCAATGATTCAATCATATTATAGTTACAAAACACTGTAATAAAGATTACAATGTTGTTCATATCAAGTGTCGACATGTGCATCATAATTGATTGCGTTCAGGAAAAATATTGTCGTTTGTTCCTTTAATGTATGCATACCTTAATGCGAACAGGCAAAGCCGAAGCAAGGCTATCTGAGACGAGAACGATGAGAGAGGGGACAGGTAATCGTGAATTAGCATGACAATGGTGCGCCGTGGGTCACACCACTCAAGATAAGCAGCAATTTATGAGGGAGGAGGTACGGGCTGGGTGAGCAGCTCGTCCACCTTATTACACACTTACCCCTGCAGGATGTAAACGGATTAGATGTCATCATCGTTTTCGAGAGTGGCTGCTGGCCTGATGCATCGTAATTGTGCGGTTAGCCTTCGCTGTTTGGAGATCGGAGATGAACGGTAATCGTTCGGGAAATACCACTGTGATTTGTTTCATTTCGATGCCAATGTGACCCAATGAGATCAAGAAAATAAGGCTTCATTGTATAGAAAACCATTATTTTATAAATGAAGCGAGGACTAAAATTGTAGATATCAATGATTTCGAATTTTTAACATACTTTATGTATTATCCGAAAAATCCGAAAAAGAGAAAAATGATTTTCGTCCCGAACCACTCGACAAGGCCAAACTACATCAACCATAAAACTGAGAGAAAAATGCGAGAAGGAAAACGTAACAAATTTTCATGAAAGCTCTCCAACCATTCAGGCAATCATTCCGCGATTTGCGTAAATCGATACAATTACCCGAGCCAATAGCAACAATTCCGAGCTCGTTTTGCGCTGGATAAAAATTGGAAATCGTCAAATATCAGCCGCGAGTATCGCCGGTCGATAGTTCTTTTATTAGCGAAGTACTATCGGTCAAAATTACTCTCTCAATCATCGACAGAGAGACGAAATACACAGAGACACAGGGCAAGCATGGCTCTCTGTAATCCCGGTCTGGAAACGGCGCAGATAATAATAGAGCAATAAAACGTTCCTCGCAATAATTGGCACATTGTAATCTCTCCGCGTTAGCCGTTCGGAACACCTCACTAATCGCTCGTAATCAATCCCCTGATTGCTGCCGTTTATATCGCCGTTGTTGTCGCTACGTCTTCCTGGATGCAGCTGCACCGCTGCAGCTGCGACCGGTGCATCGCATGGAGCAGCATGAACGGCCGAATTATACGCTGCCTCCAGTGTTTCGTCGAAACTGTACGATAATGAACTGCCGTCATCGGAAGATGCATCCTGACTTTCAATATAGACGAACGAGCCTGTATGCAGAAGGCATCGATCGTGCGTGACGGGTCACATAGATTGTTAGCGGAGATGAAATTCCTGTCATATGAAAGATATTCTAATTTTGTAAATAATGTTTAATTGGAAAATAAAAAGTATCGAAATCAGAGTCGTGTTAAGAGAAAATCTTAGGCCCCTCTGTGCAAGGGCACCCCTATAAACCTTTCATTTACTTTGTGAAAAAATATATAAATTTGTTTTACTACTGTCCCCTTTTTTATAATTAAGTGTTATTTAATTTTAATTAGAATAAATTTAAATTTTTTAACCAAAGGGGCTCCCGAAGATTTAAAGCCCCGGACCCCAGAGACATTAATACTTTTCTGATCAAAGTGAATCGAATTTAACATAAAACCATATGTTATTAAATCTGAAAATGAGAAGAATTTCGACGTTTGTTTGTAAAGAAAATAATAGTTGATTCACTATTATTTTTCTAATCTTTCCGACCAAATTTTCGCGTCAATTTTTCACGGCAATATTTTCGTTCGAATTCGCGTCACATTAAATGACACAGAAGCGGAGGTCCTTCATTCGAAAACGATTCCACGGTCGCCCCTTTCAATCGATCAAACGTACCGGCACAATATCTCTTTCAAATTTTCATAGCGGCTCGCTCGTTCGGCGAAACACAAATGGAAACGTGCAAACTGTACGTCGTGGCTCGCTTTTAATTCCGCCATTCAATTTCTCCTCGTCGGGCGAGCACAATCTTCGTAAACATGCATAAATATTTTCATTGCCCAGCGCGCCGGTGACGTCAATGGAGAGAAGCAACCGTTCGATTACGATCAGGGCTGGTAATTTAATCTGTACGAATCCGCGTAAATTGCAGAAAATTCATACTGGCCCGGGGCTCGCCGGCAGCTTTATTAATTGGCAAATCTATAACCTGAACGTTGCTTTTTCGACCTTTGAAAAAGCGCAACCCGTTTCGAAAACAAGCCGATATGTAACTTTGCAATTAGATCGTCTGACACGCCTGCCGATTTCTACCAATTAACAATGTAACATGAGAAATTATTCGTCGTTTCGTGAACGGGAATTTTAGCAGGGAACAAAAATTCGTATCGATCGCGGCCGCGTGAAAAGGAGGTCGTTTTTGTTGGAAACGTGCGGGTGAATTGAAACGAAAGGAAAACGTGATTTTTACTATCCAATAGTATTTTTCTTTATTCCAGTTCAAAATGTATCCCGAATGAAAGCTTTGAAAGAATTGGAATTTTCATATATAGTTGATTTCCATATTAAAAATAAACTTCAGTTCAATTTCATCTTGTAATTCATAAAAATTAACATTCACTTGGCTCTTTTATTTATTATCTTTAGAAAATTTGAAAGCAGTGTACTTCCCGAAGAACAAGAATCGCGATATTCCTTGAAAAATGCAAATTGCAGGGTAGAATTTCGTCTTAAAACACTGACCTCCATCGTAATTCATAGCTGTCCGAGAAGTTTTTAATTACAGAAATTAATGGCAGCGGTGTCTGTAATTTGCTAGATAACCATCGCACTCGTTAAGATTCTATCCGAAAGGACAATATCTGCATTCTTATCGGACCATGGTGCAAGGCGCGGACCTTTGTGCACCTCGATGGGATATTGCGAATCGCGAGACAGGTCGAAATTATAGTACACTCGGAGGTGTATCTATGCCATAGATTTTATGGGATCGATCGAATGCACGTGAAGTGCATCGAGGAATGCAGGCGAGATTCTATGCGTGCAGTAGGAAGCAGCGCGTAACTCTGCACCATGGGCATTGTCGCGTTCGGTCTCGTTACACGGGCTTCGAAAGTTTTTGTCCCGGTGTCGCTGTATCGGTGTCGTTCTAAAATTAATGAAACCCGTAACTCCATGGTAATGCACGCCATGGCCGAGCACGGCTGCGTCGATTCATGCGGTTCGTTGCAGCATACGCGGTTTTTGTACCGTTACGGTGATACACTGCAGAAGTTGGCGAAGTTTAATGGAAAAGACAAAAACGCGAACTTTGTTGGCTAAATAGAAGAGAAAAAAGGAAAATGAAGAAATTGTCGACGATTGTATTGTTATGGTGTTAAAAACGATTAATAAATAAATGGTTATTTTTCTATGGATCAGCAGAAGCTGTAAAAAAAGCCTATCTATCTGGTGGTAGATTTACGTCAGCGATATCCATTCGTTCTCGAATTCGTAGCTCCGATATTGCGGATAAATTATCCATTGCGTTGATCAGTCATGCGCGAAATGCATCGAGATATGTAGCATAGCGAATGGAACGTGTGCATGCCTCAGGCATATCATTGGGCTTCAGGAATGGCAGTGTATTCCTTTCGGATATAACATTCGAGAATGTCCGCGTATATCCTTCTATTCTGCCACTTCATCCGTGTAATTTGAATGGGATACCAGGACGTGTTTCATCTTAGTTAACGGCGTACCAATACCTGGACGCGTATCCAGGACTCCTCGAAATTTGCATCGACAGAGAATGGACCAAGAGCGATCGGTAACTATTCAGCGTTTACCTTTTCGAGGATCAAATGCTACCGCCAGCGAGTATTCTGTTCCGTATAGGATTGCAATGCTACGAGTTTCGGATTTCGTGACGATTTCCAAAAGAAAATTACCCAACTATGATAATAGCACATAGAGATATGAAAGCTACAGGGAAACAATTAGTAAAATTAGTAATTCCTTCACATTCTCTTTGTTTGCTTTACAAAAATTTTAAAGCATATCTGGGAGATTTATTATGAAAACGTACAACATTATTCAACGTACCAAAATTTTATTCTGAAAATTATTGCTCACTGATACTGTCCCAAAAATCTTATCGTGGTCGTTTTAATGTGCGAAATCCACCCTCTAAATTCCGGAACTTGGAAGGTTACACACCCCACCATGTTGCTAAAAATTCTGCACTAAACATAGAATCATCGATTTAGAGGGGTTAAAAGGATTTCGCACATTAAAATAATCACTGAACTATTCAAAATAAAATTCAACAATTATAGTACATTAAATAACGCTGTATGTTTCCATAATAAATTGTCAGATATACTTGAAAATTCCTATGAAACAAAAAAAAAGAAAATTTAAAGGAATTACGAATTTTCCATATTACTTCTCATCACTATACAGTAATAGAAACAGAATTTCACGAACCCAAATGCAATTTGCATAACGCAAATGAAAATTCTAGAACGAGCATCTAGCGACAGGTCTAATTAAAACGCGTATTAATTAAAAAGTGACCAGTAAGCATTAACGAGCGTTACAACGCAGATACAGGCGTATCGAATGTTACAGAACGCGACCATAATACGTTATGGTACGTGTATTACACGGGGAATTGGGTCACGTGAATGGCCAAACATCTCGAGGAAATGTGAGCACGCTGGGATAACCATCTAATGGAGCATTCTATCTTGACGTTAATTGCGGTATTTCGATATAGAAGGATTATGCATCGTATCGATCTGCCCCCAGGAAATGCATCAGTGACGGTGGCTCGTGTGCATGCGTTTCGTTCGTCCCTCGAATCGCAATCGGAAACGCGTGCAACTGTATCTTTGGAATCATTTCATGAATGCGATCGAGTCAAATACCTGGCATTCTTTTTAAAACTGGATATCCGTTTTAATCCACGATATGTAATGCTTCGCAGAAGTATTCTCGTATCTTAGAAAAAAGAAGCAGATTTCTTTTTCTAACAAATTTGATGTTTAATGGACGTTAGAGAGAAGTTGGCCGGTTGCACGATAAATGAAAAGATTTCGCGGTTATTCACGCGATATTACGTAAGTTCTGGCATCGCGATAGAAGTGAGAAAAATTATGAGTAATTTTAATGAATATATATCCCTCGAACGCTGTAGCCGAGTACAGAACATCATGCATATTCATTTTTATGCACGGTTTTCTTTATGCCGCGCAAATATTCGCCAGGAATTTATGAAATTCTTTATCGTGGTTTCACTCGTTAAAATGATATCAAGGCTAAAGACTACTTATTGCGCCGGGTAAAAAGGTTTCGTTGCCGAATTAAAAGAAATTACCAGCAAAATAAACGGTAAACGAAAATTACTTGCTCTTTTCAAGCATTATATTCTGAATAAATCAATGCATTGATATTGTAGATTTTATTTGTAGAAATACAATTCCGAACGTTAAATATTTTTATTCTGTAAAATCGGTACGGTTAGATTTTTTCGTGCGAATAAAATTTATTTGCACGTAGGAAAGTTATTCAGTTTGTTTAGCGAACTTGGACCTCGTCTGTGTGGCTATTTTCATTACTTTGCACATGTAAAAATTTTGAAAAAAGAGGATGTTATTTTACATGTAATGGTATAAATTTATGGCTGATATAAATATCGTTGAGATAGTAAACGTATTATTTATAACATTTGTGTCGTCGATGAAGCTCTAGCCGACCTAGACGGTGTAAAGTGACCTAGTAATCGTGATGCGATGAAGTTGTCATCTTTATAATAACTAAACAAATCTTTTTTAATTACAAGCTAGGTGCAGCGACGGATCAAGAGGGGGTTTAAGAGGGACTACGACCCTTTCAGGTTCTAACCCTTTCATTTACTGTGTCAAAAAATATCAAATGAAAATCTTTTTACTTTCACCTTTTTTCTTTAATTTCATTTAGAATAAATTTCGACTCTTATCAAACAGAAGCCCTGGGCCCCAGAAATCTTAATCCAGCCCTGACTAGATAAACCTATTCCGTTGAAAATGAAAATATTTGCATTACTCGCAGAATCATTTTCAAGAAGCGAATTCGAAAGACACTGAACTGATAACTGAGAAAATAAAAAGGAAAACAGTCTGACAAACGTATGGCTGATACGACACGAGGCTGGTATGTTTCGATCTGCAAAAGGCACGACGGATCCCGAACGATAGAAACTGACTTCTGACTACGGTGTTTACGTGACCCTTCACCCGGACAGGGCAGAACTCGGTGCAGCATCGAAGAAAATGTCGTAAAGAATGTTAAAAATGGAACAAAGGCTGACTCGTGACTAACGCCATCGAGGCTGAATCTCTAGCCAGCCGTTCGAAACGGAGGCGTGTCTTCTTCTTTCTGAATAAATTCACGTCCAACCGGCAGGAATACGAGAATAAACGCGGGTAAACAAATCAGAAGATAAAATTGCAAACGTGCCTCACATTTCTCGACGATCTAACGGCGCCGCGGCATTATTTAATTCTTTGCGCGGAAACGTGCCCCCGTCGCTTTAACCGTCCAACCCATCCTTGCAACATCCCCTGGTTCCGTCTTGTATTCCCTCGTCTCGCGCATCCTTTCCTTTCCGAGGACGAGAAATTGAATCGGTATTCTTCGAGCCGTTCGCATTGGAAATTTATTCCGGGACGCTAGCAGAAACGAAAATTAATTTCGAAATTTCCCGCACGCCCGCTGAACAATGAACAACGTTCGTCGATCCGATGAAACGCGACAGTTCTCTTGACATCGATGCTCGAAAAAGGTAGCGAAGTTCGAAGGAACTTTGAAAATGTTAAGGAAAATTGTAGATAAAGAAGTCAATTTTCTTGAAAATAAAGCAGAATCTTAATTTTCTCATTCGTACCATATAAATTACAGGTAAGTAATGAAAAAAAACGAATGGTCACATTGGACAAATAACGTCACAACTGAATTTTTTCTAATCGTAAAAAATACAATCTTGATTATACACCGATGACCCAAGTATATACGTGACCCCTGTACACGTTACAGCAATAAACTGGCTGGATACGGCGAACGATCATGAAACTCTGCTCGTATTTTCGTTTAACGACCTGATATTATGTAAATAGGCATCCACTCCCCTAGTATCCTACTCGTCGAATTTAATTGACGTTCAAATTACCCTTTTTTTCGCGCTAGAAATTCCGTGTTATGTGCCCGCGTAATTGATACACGACCGTCGATGTCGATTCGAAACGGTCTTGCTTGGTCACCGACCGTCGATACGCGATAAAACAAGTGGGGCTTGGCGGGGGGATGAAAGAGGGTTTGGATGCACACGAGGAATCTCGCAAAACGTGCCGGTAGCGAGAAATCAAAGCGAACCGACGCGTTTGTTTAAATTGAAAATATTTCATCCTTTCGAGTGGGAATCGATTCGAAAGACTTGCTCGAGTGCTCTTCTCGATGCTGGAGGAACAACAGTGCGAGAAGTAATCGAAGCTATTCCAACGATTAGAATTTCTTCTTTATACAGGGGGTTTGTGATAAAGTGCTTACACCTCGGTTATTTCTTAATCTCTCATAGGGTGATCTTCTTTTTCATTTTGAAAAGAATATTTTTCAATTTTCGAAAAAATCTTGTAATATTGAAAATTTCCTACATCATGTAAAATAAAATTTATAATTGCAAGGACATTGATGGATATATTCCAAATATCATTTGTCATTACATATTCAAACTTTCTGTTAACCCTTTGCAGTCGAATGTCGCCATACAAGCTGCATCATATTTCTATTCACTACTTGTAAGTTGAATGCTGCCGCAAAGGTGGCAAAAAATAATTTTATTATTCATACCGTCATTGAGTATATTTTTCTATTTGGCAATACTAACGCTTGGGGTATGT
The DNA here is from genome assembly GCF_907164935.1 of Osmia bicornis bicornis. NCBI lineage: Eukaryota > Metazoa > Arthropoda > Insecta > Hymenoptera > Megachilidae > Osmia > Osmia bicornis. The sequence goes on along the minus strand of NC_060217.1, from coordinate 10,526,731 downwards.
TTAACACTTCAGTACATGATATCGTTTTATACAAAAATATATATTCCACCCAGTTAAGAAGTACACTCGAAAAAGTCATCGACCGTAAAGGGTTAATATCTATTCAATATTTTAAGATATTTAACGCGTTAAATATCACCCCCGATCTACCCTACGATTGAAAAAATGAAGATTTTTCCAATCTAATCGAAAATTGCGGAAGTAGTCGACGGTTTCCGGTGAAACTGCAAAGCCATAAGTTACCGCTTCGCTTATTTTCCGACTAACCTGTTGTACAATCGCCTTTGGGCCTTAGATAAAGCGGACGAGGGATGGCCTAACCTCGTGCAGGCTTATCTAGAAGTGATCAATTTTACGAGCTGATCATCTTTTATGAGCTCCCATAGCCGACTTCCTCGGCCTCGTTCACCTTTTCCTTCGACATAGCTTCCGCCGATTGTCATTCATGGCAGGCCATCCTCGTAAAGTATTCGCTTCCCGGCTGCGCGGATTCTCGCGCTTATTCCGCTTCTTTTCACCTATTTGCGCACTGCGTCAGCGTTCGTCAGCGATTTTTCGTCGCCAAGAAGTTCGTGTCGAAATCGAACGAAGATGAACGGGCAAATCTTGGATATACTACTATTTGTCTTTCGACAGTCGTTCGGTTGTTTTCATAATCTGAGTTTGGGAATTGAATTTTTGAATTATGGCTTTGAGTTTGGAAAAATTGCGGTGATTTGTGATTTTATTTGTAGCGCAGAATAGTAGAGCATACAGAAGAACTTATAATTTAAAAAAAAAGATATCTGGATGAAAAATTAAATTCCCTTTGAAAATACCAACTGCCTCAGAGAAAATCATACAACGGTGAAAACGAGCATAAAAAAGAAGGAAAAATAGAAAAATAAAAAGTAGAACTTGCAGTCGATAATCAATTCAGAGGATGAAAAAAAAAGAGAGCAAAGAGCAGGATGCATTATCTCCGAAGAATATCTCCGGGCGGCAGAAACTCTTTGCACCGAGCGAAAATACCGAGGTACGGAATATTAATATTGCCATTATTCCCGTAATATCCCGGGGAACGAGGAGCACGCGTAGACCGACACTTTCTCCAGACAATGGGAGCCGAAAACGAAACGAAGCGAAACGCTACTCGGCCAATATCCACGGTATGACGCCGAAAATTAAAAGCACCGGCAGATGCGCCGCGACGCCCACGAACGGCGGCTGCATTAAAGCGGCGATGCAAGCCGTGCGGACGCAACCGGGAAGGGGGTAAAAACAACGTTACCCTAAATCGAGCTAATTAGCAGAATGGCCACCGGTTCGCTAGCAACCAAGAGAATGCTCTATGCTTTAGAAATATTTCGAGAAGTAAACCCCCTGGTATCACGTTTCTACTTATTCTTTGATTTTTCTTGATATCTTCCAATTTAGTGGATTATTTTATTTTTGTTTATTTATTTTGCTACCTATTTTCTTGCTTTTATCATCGATGATATTTTACATAAATATGATCAGCTTTTCTTTTCTCAACATTCTACATTCATCTTTAAAGATGAATATATTGGCAATATATGATACAAATTATTAATAAAATAAAAAATTCAATGCATCTAAGGCAGACATAAAATTGGTTATGTTTAAGCTATAATTCGCAAGAGAATATATCAATCCTCGGACGGCGGACCATGGAGAGAGACCCAGTTTTCATATAATTTTGTACTTCATATTATTATAATTTTCTAAATTTTATACTGTTCACAATTATACGTTCGATTTTAGGTTAATAGTCGTGTATACTCTTTGTAAGTTCAGATCAGTATTGACTCAGGCTCATTTAATGAAGTGAGCCCATGAAGTGAGCTCATTTAATTGTGTTGCAACTAACACAAATGACAAAACATTATACAACATGTATTAAAATATATAATTCTTGTAAACACGCGATGCAATTCAATCGACCGGATTATATATTTATGAAATGACCTAATACTAACGAGACTAAAAAGATCCATTGACGCCATCACATATTATCAGTAATCAATAATCCAATAATACAGAAACTATTCGTAGGTCGACGTAATTGCAAAGATTTCCCGGATCCCGGTCCCCTGGAATTACCTATCAAGAATCAATTTATTCGACATCGGTACATTCGGTAGGAACGTACCAAACATTCTCATTTGCATGCAGCATTAACCGTTTAATTATTCAGGCTTCGTTACCACTCCCGTGACAAATACTTTTCGCGAAACTACAGGATTCCATTAGCAACATCATCGCACCCATCACTGTCTCCCTGTACCTTAGCACAGGTCTGGCAACCCTTGTTTCTCAGCTACTCGTAACTTTCACCCTACTTCGCCTGTTTTCCTGTCCACCTTCGGGCCAAGTGTATTTACTTTTATGGCTCTTTTGCGGGTCTACGGACGGGCCACGACTCGTACGGCCCTTGTTTCATGGTGAGATACTTCGTCCGCTGACCCTTGCCTCCGACCAGAGTCGTTTCCCTTCCTTTTTTCTTTTTATTTTTCATTTAACTAATGAAATAACGGGACGATGCTCGGCGTTTCGCGCGAAAACCTCGCGACGGGAAGGTTTTACGCCGCGGGAAATTAGGATTCCTTGGCGGGTAAGGTAATGCGTGCTACTACCCTGATGCCCCGAGGAATTACGAATTCGCGTGCACGTCTCGGGAAACGTCGCTCCCGTCGGTTCCGGGTGTTACTTTTAAATTAAAACCTCGGCCAGTCTGTTTAAGGACAGTTTAAGAGGTGCGCTCCGAATGGAAAACGCTGTTTCTGGTGAGAGGAAGACCCGACTTACGAGATTAAACTTTACACCTGCTATTTTATCTAGGTCACTGTAATTTACTGTTTATTTTTTCATTTAATACTTATTTTAAAATTAATTTAGGGGACACCAGAGATGAATATAACAATTGCTATAAAATAAATATCAATGGACCCATCATCGTCTCACTCTATATGTATACTCTAATTAGATCTCCTCTCCACCTTAGTTGTCGCCAACACGCAGGAGTAAACGGTTTTGTTAATAAATATCTATCTAAGTAAATATCGATCTATATAAATAAACTATCATACTGAAATAATATATCAAAAGTAAGTTTGTACATTTTCTTTCAATTATGTATTTCTTTATTCTAATTCCGTAAACTCCTTTGAAATTTATTATTTTATATTAAATAACCATTGTATTTTCAGGTAGATATAACATTTTAAGCATTATTTAATTAATTAGTTTCTTTTTCAAATTAGATAGTGTTACAATTGTCCCCAGAGATAGAGACGAAAGTAACAAAGTTATTTCACAAAAAATTTTATTATAAACAATGTTTTAAGTCTCCTACTTATTGTATGCCAAAGAGTTAATAACACCAGTTTGCTGACTGATGCTCGAAATTTCACCAAGATAACAAATTCTAACATTTTCTTAAATTTAATAAGTGTCTTGCAACTCTTGAACGCTAGTGTAAATACAATTGAATTTTCTCGAGTTTCCCACAACCGTACCGTATATCCTACAGCCACTGCAGAGCCGTTGTTTTCCGCAGACAGAAAAATTTCTCGGAGGAGAAGGAAAATGCGAATAAAAGGTTGAAAACGGGATATCGCGTTGTTTCGAGTTTCGAGGAAACGAGCTCTCGAGTTTCTGTCAATTTGCCGAACGATTTCGCGGGGAAAAAAGAGCAGAAGAGCGTCGGGCACCGCAAGCGTCAGAGCCGCGTGTCCAAAAGCGGAACGATGCACCGTTACGCTTCTTCCTCTTAGGTCGGCTGCGTCGCGACGCGAGCGTCGCTTGGCATTGCATTCGCAGCCCGGAGCTAACAAAAAGCGGAACAGAGAAAGAGAAGCAGGACGCTTTGCAAGCCGAGCGACGAGAAACGACGAGGAATTAAAAAAACAAAAGGGGGAAAAAAGTAGGGAGATGAAAGTGGTGGTAGGAGGATAAAGAGAGAAAAGTGCGGGTGGTAGGAACAGGGAAAGAGAGAAATAAAAAGATCCTCGACCCATTCATTAGGCCTCTTCGCATATCTTGACAACAAGGAGCCGTCGTTGGGCTTTTACACGCCGCGTATACGCGCAGCTACGTTTTCAAACCGGCCACGCAACGCCATGGAAAACGTTCAGACGTCGCCGGAGGGAAGCGAACGGGAAAACAGGCTGGAAAATGAGGGAGAGGAGAGGCGTCGCGTGCAATGAGCTTCACGGTGCACGCACACGACCGATTCCGGAACAAAAATCTAGGTCGAAGATGCAGGAATGCGGGAAACGTTTGTTATCGAGTTTTTTTTTCCTTTCCGAGGAAAAATGGGTCGAGACGCGGGATTCTTACGAACCCGAGGTACTAACAGGAGAAGGCTTTGTTGATTGTGAAGCATGGTGTCATCTTACGGTTTTCCACCCTTGCTGAACCATACGGAGTACGCGTGAATATTGAAAATAAATGCAAAATATGTGAATCAAGGTGGAAATTGTACTACAGAGAGAGCTTGCAAGAAATTTCATTTCAGTGTCAAATGGCAGACCATGGAGAGAGACCCAATTTTAATATAATTTTGTATTGCATATTATTTCCTTTTTATAAATTTTACACTGTTACTTTAAAAATTATTCTTCCAGTATATCAAACTCAATTATTTAAAAATTGTTTATTTAACTTAAGGTTAATATTAGGATTTATAAATATTGCATCAATAAACTTGCCAGTTCTCCTGACACGCTGCTAATAATAAACTGCCCAGTAATCAGATTTATTTAGCTATTCAGCTATTAATTGAATTTCACAGCTATGTCCCTGGTAAAGTGGACCTTAACGATCCCCATAAACTTTTTACAGTCGGCATTACGTTACCAATTACAGCAGCTGGTGTACAGCGTTGGATAGCTGCAAAATTCGATCCTTCGACACGGAACAGAATAAAGCTAATAAAATACAGTCTCGTGAAAATTTATCCAAAATACACAGTGTTTGCGATAAGCCTTTAATTTACGTCCTTAAAAATGATGAAGGGTCGAGGGATGCGAAAGCACGAGGAATAATTTCTTGAGATCGATATTATAGATTAGAATAATAATACAGTTGGTATAAGAAGGGTAGTTTTACGAGAGAAAAAATTCTGCAACCGAGATTTTTTTGATGAATTTCAACAGTTGTTGCAAAAAGGATAAAATCCCAACCCCGTTTAATTACAAGTATCGCTACCTATTCCGTTATCTCTCAAATAACAATGGATCGGCCATTACCGAGGGTACAATCGGCTGTGCATAATTTACGTATGCTCAGCATCAGCCACTAACCGGCCCATAAAGTAGCGGAAGTCGAGGCTTACGGGGCCATTAATAGCCGACAGACGACTGCAGGACACTCGTTTCGAAAGACCTATAAAATCGTGCACAAACGAGAGACGAGGTAGCTGGGCTACCAGTTCAACTGTTACGGCACTGCTAGTCAATTATAAACTGCCACTTGTCCTGGTGATAATTGTTTAATGAAGTTTATTAGAAACGCAAGCAGGCGTCACTGTGTCTGATACTTGTTTACTGTTTTTCTCGATCGCACTTAAAATTTTCTCATAAAAAAAAAACTAATTAATATTTCCATGCGACAAAAATACTGCTACAATTTTTTGTATGGCTGGAACTTCTTTGTTAATTATCCGAGGTAAATTCTTTAGCAACTGATTCGAATTCATATCATTCATTAATAATTGTAACATGAATTTTTAAATAAAAAGAGTTCTATGACTCTTAAATTTTCACATACAGATTCCTCAAAGGTGTAATATTAGGTGTACAAATTAATTTTAATTATAGAGTAATTATTATTATCATATTAAAATACACAGACGTGCTGGAAAATATTCAAATAATGAAAATAGTAATTAAAAAAGCGTAATACTAAAGGCACCGAATTAATTTGTACGTTTAATATTTTCTTCTTACGTTTGATGAGAAAAACTTAGAGCAGTTCTAATATCAATTAACCCTCGTTTCTGGAAATGAAAAATTCTACGTCTCTTAAATTTTCACACGTGACGCAATGTATGCAGCAGCAAAACGGCAATCCCCGTCTTTATTCAGCTGAAGCCTCGGTCATTTTTTACTCGATATAGCAGCCACGTTAAAAAGTACATTTGTACGCAGCTTATCGCGACTTGATTGAAGGTCGACGAGACGGAAACGGATTACAGGAGGAAGAAGAGAAATCGATGGTCTGCCCATTGGACGGACGAAAGACGTAAGCGCGACGACTATCGAGCGGGTAAATGGAACGGGTGAATCGAGAGGTCGATTTTTCAGAGGCGAAGGCAGCCCAACGTGCTTGATACTTCTCTCTACGTGTGGAAACTCCTCGATTTCGGATTGTCGTGGCTCTGTTTGTTCCAGAGGGTTGAAATTTATGGATATTGTTGCGCGAAACGGAACCCGCCGTATCCTTCCGTCTATTGATTCGAAACGCTGCGAAGAGGCCGTGGCGCAATGAATACTTCAAACGCGAATGAATTGATCCTCGAACTCTATGTTTGATTTTCGACTCCGTTCTATGGAACAGACGGGCTTCCTCTCTTCTCGAGGCGAATACTTGCAGATTAAAATTGATACTCCACTATCGATCGATCTTGATGGATCCGAACGTGGAAGAAATTTGAAAGGACGTTGGAAATCGTTTTTTAGAATTCGTTTCCAAAATATAGGGCATCGAACATTTACTTTCGAAGTAACAAATATACGATGAAAAGTTCAAAATGCCAACTAAATGTGAAAGTAAAAATGTAATTAAAGGTGTATAGGTACCCGAAATTCGGATTAGGATCGGATCGGGAATTTTTGTTGGTTTCGTGCGGAATCCTAAAAGTTTGACCAGCACAGAAATTTTCCCGGATACTTAAACTCGACCGAAGACCCGAAATTCAATCACACCCCATAATATGTAAAAACACTTTCAAACTTAAGAATTTAAGGTAAGCCTAAAAATGATGCCCTGAAGTTGGCTCCCAAATTGAGTTTTGAGTTTCCAATCGAGTTCGGATCCCGAGTACCCGAACAAATTTGTATGCTGGACAAACTTTCAAGGTGCCACCCCAAATCTGAAAAAATTTTCGACCCCACCTGACCGGAAGCTCTGGTACCTCTACATCCCTGTTAGAGGTTAAATACAATATAAAATTATTTGATCTACATTTACCAAAATATTTTTCAGTCCAACCATACTGAAAGGGTTAATAGAAATATTATATCCTTAATTATTTACAATCCTCATAATGAAATTTTCTTGTACGATTATTCTGAAACACAGCCAGAATTCCAATATTTCTCGCATGAAAATTGAACAAATGAACACTCGTCGGATATTGCAGGAACCTTTCGAATCGAACGATATTTTAAACATTTCTATAAGAAATTCCTTTCAGACCCTTGAAAAAAAGCCCTTCGTAGAGAAATCACGATATTTGGAAAAATGTTACCGCTTCGTCGTATTCGCGATGGTTTTCATATCGTCGGACGATATCAAGGGAATCGTGTATTCCCGTTCAGCCGTTCAATATTAAACGCATTTTATTCATGCAACGGCGCACTTTTGATAACGTTCCAAACAGAACGTTATTACGATTGCATTCGATTACAAAACATTCGTCGAATCCCAACGGTCGTAAACGAATGGCTAAAAACAGAGAGAGAGAGAGGGGAGAAAAAAAGAAATTGCGAATGTCTTCTATGATATTTCCCGCTCGAGGATCGTTCTCGTTCATTTTTCTTTTTTCATTTTTCATTTTCGTTTTTAGGAAGGCATTTCCTACTTTTGCGGCTGAAACAATCGGCGACGTTCCTTTCGCGCGTGAATTAGGCTCTCGTAATTGTTGTCGGACTACGTCGAAGAATGCTAGGGGGGGAAACAAACGTGAATTTCATGCAACGCCGCTGCTGAGGATACTTCAGAAATAGTCGGCTTGATATCCGACCGAACGACTCGCCGACATTTCTGGAATCCGTAGAATTCCCGCCGTTTCTTTGACAAACGCTTAAAACGCGCTGACGTTAATAGCCTGAATTACTTTCATTGGCACACGTAATCTCCAGTTATTCGAGCACCAGCACTTTTGTTCAACGACGCTCGGCATTTCGTAAGTCACCAGAGAATTTCTGGGAAATTGTTCTTATTAATCATGATACTTCGTCTGGCTTGAAAATTTCCATACTTATGGATTCATACCTCGAGAATGTGCACGTGGAATCAGGAAAAAATATGATGATATTAATTCTACCCTTGAACAACTGTAATCCTAGATATTTTATATGTTTACGCTTTTCCCTTCTAAAGTGCGAAAATTTTATGTCAATTAGTAAAAGAAACAGTAATCGCATCCTTAACACTAGAATTACCGACGTTGGATGCACATTTATTTTTAAGTTGAATATAACGTAGAAAATTAAATAAATAAAGGACATCACGTTCCATTCTTTATCTCGACAATAGCCAACATATATTTCAACACAAATAATATCTTCATATTTGGAATTTAAAATAAAAAACTTGAAGTCAGTCATTTTGACTGGTTTGGTAGTTCTAGTGTTAATTAGTAATATAGAATAGCAGGGAAGCTTGAAAAACGTTAATATTATATTAGTAATTTGAGGTAATAAATAGAGAATTAAAAAAAAATGAAAGAGAAATGGAAATAATATGAAATATAAAATTAATTAAAAAACTGTGGCTCTCTCCATGGCCGTCCCTTCGAAAGCCCAATATTTCAATGTATCAGAATTAAATTTATTAATAATGCGTATTATCGTGTATCGTATTTCTACCGTGTTCAATATGTAAAAAAAATATATTTTTACAACCTTCTAAATGACTTCATGAATCAATGACGTACAAAAAAAAAAAAAAAGAAAACAGAGGAAAGGAACGAGTTGCCAATTCCATGAACTCATAACGATAAGTTTACCTCTTTCAAGACATGTCAAGAACCACTAGTTCAGATAGAAACAGGTAAGTTTGACATTTAATAAATAACTGAAAGAATAACCGGAACTTTCGATACGTTCGCGATTCGTGTTCATGATTGATCACGAATGAAACGATATTGACCAGGAAAGGAAAGCTGGAAAACTTGACACGGATACAACCAAACACGTGAAATTAATTTAAAAAAAGGATAAACAGCGAAAGGAAACAAATTATTAAGTCGTCAGATTCGTCGATCAATTTGAAACAATTTTCATTTTATAGAAATGAATTAATTTTTGAAAGGAGCCTGTTAATTTACTTTTTTATATGAAAAAAGAATTAAATTTCTTTAAACAATGTACGATAAATTTTATAATTACCCAAATTTTGTTTCGATTTTATATATCAAAGAAGAAATTACCGAGAAAATTATACGTTTGAAAGCTATTGTAATCTAAATTACAAAACTACCAATTTTTAAATAATAATTAATACATCAAAATAAAGTGAAGAATGTTACATATCAAAATCACGAATACTTGACACCGATCGTTAAAGTGTCAATTATTACCGGACTATTACTCAAGCTAATTAATAATAAAAACCTCTCTTCAGATTAACAAGCAATAAAATGATTCATTACTCAAGTAATAACAAAATTATACCAACCAATATATTGGTATTTCAATATATTAGGCAATAGCCAATATATTAGGTTTCTATTATCATAGAAGTTGATATTCTTAACAGTAATACTCATTATCTTTCACCATAGCTGTTAAACTTTTGTTACACCTTTCAGCCCAATTCTTTCCACGTCTCGGCCTGGCCAAGTACGTACTATTAACTTCAACAAAACTTTAAAACAACAACGCTTTTCGTATTAAGCGAGTCTCACGATCGAAACTTCTCATTTTCGTGGCAAGCTCGAGTGATAGTAGGGCAGCAGGCGGTCGGCATTAAAATTGCACGCCTCTCGTCCCAAATTTCAGTTTCTCCCTCAACAAGCATCCCTACGCGACTGTCGTTAACCGAGACAACGATCAATCCACGAAATACCCACTTGAAGTGGCTTCGATTAATCAGAAACAGAGAAAAGTATGCATCCATTTCATCTTAAAGAATTCTTCGATAGATTATCTATCCAGGTGTGAATTCGACGCATTACGATAGACGTTTCTCATCCCCAGGTTCGTCAGTGCACGATGCATGCCGGGTAAGAGGCGAACGCATTTCTAATATCTGTCTGCGATCGGTGGTTCTTTCTCACTTCCGTTCGTGGAACGCGTATCCTGCCCTCTCTTTCTCGACCTGAGCCGGAGGCTCCTCTTTTTGCCCAGTCCGCACACACTGGGATCAATAATGCACCAACCACTCGCTGCTCACCCCTCTCCTTCTCTTTCCTCTTGAAAACCGTACCAGCACCAACCCACCCACCCCCAACACGCCTGCTTGCACCCCTCCACCACCCTTCCCCCTTATACATCCCGCTCTTCCATCCTTTCTCTCTCGCAAACCCTCATCGTCCTCCTTCTTTCTCTTTCCCACCCTTTCGAACCACCCCTCTGCCTTCCTCGTTCCATCTTTCTCCTCGCTCTTTCCATCCCTCTTCGATCCTGTGTTTTCCACGACGCAGCCTCTCCCTCGGACTCCTAGGCAGAGACTTCTTTGTCCCACCAAACGTTTTCCTCTCCTTTCTCCTCGTCCCGTGACTCTTGCCGTTTCTTTCGCGCCCTCTGATTCTCTCTTTCTCCGTTTCTATTTCTCCTTTGCTCGTTCGTCCTCTGCTCCTTCCGTTTTCTCCCTCGCAGCTACCCCTTTCCGGCACACGCCATTTCTATCGCATTCCCTCTCGCTGGCTATCTTTCACGAGGATTCTCCATCGTCCTCTGTCTTACTTGCTCGACGTGTATCCTACCCGCTTCCACTGTCTCCTCGGGAATCTCTCCTTCTCTTCCGCTACCCCTCTCCTCGCTACCTTCTCCAAAGCTACCCCATTCAACCGTTCCCTCCACCCTCGACGCCTTCCTTAACGCGTCTTCTCTCTGTTTCGCACATTTCGTCGTCTCTGTCCGATCGTCGGGAACGCTGCCTTTTCTCTTTCTCACCCCCTTTGCATCCGACCCGCTGACGCATCCCGTGAGTATCTTTCTTCTCCGAGTCGTCCGTCTTGCTCCGTTCTCTTTACTCATTGCCCCTTTGTTCCTTTCTCCGTCCTCTGTTCTTATTTCTTTCTTCGCGTTTCTCGATTCACGACGAACGCAGCTTCTTCTGCGAAGCAACGCTACGACGTTCCTTCTCTCGTCGGCCAGCTGGCCGAGGGAACGGGCCTCTTTCCACCAGCTCTCCCTCTCGAGTTCGCAGGAATTTGCGCTTTGATGAAATCTCCGTCTCGCTCTCGTATCGAAAAGCATTTAAACGTTGTCTACCTTCTCCGTCTACTTTCAGCGCCTTCAGCGTCTTTCCGGCTCCCTTTTTTCCCGCCACCTGTACCATCTCCCCCGACCCGCCCCCGCTCTTCGATCGACTCGACCAACTTGCGATACTTTCTTCCAGCTTTCCTTTGTTGTATCATCGCCACCTGTACAGCACCTGAGAATATTCCTGTTTGCCAGTTTTTCTTCGCACATTCGCCAACCCTCCCCTATCGACAGACCCCTATCCGTCTTCCCTTCCGGTTTCTCTTCTTCAAAACCGGGCCTCGACTCCTTAAAACTGTTTGCTCGCTCGCTCGCTCGCTTCGAAAACGACTCGACTGGAAACTAGTCGCCCGGATCCGGTAATCCTCTTGCTGCTCCTTCAGGATTACTCGGCACCGTTCGGTCGTTTTGTTTCCATCAATTGTTTCTAGCTTTATGTCGAGTGTCTAAGAAGGCACAATACCGGTGGTTGTGATATATGTGCGTTTGAAATATGCGATTTAGAAAGCTTCAGGAAAATTTCTACCGAAGATCCATTACACTATTAATACTTGGTTACTTCATTTATAGATAGAGTATCGGGAAATTCTATTACTTAATAAATTTCATAATATTTAATAAAAGAAATTATATTAATAAGAAAATATAATTTTCTTGGTTGATCATAGATCAGACGTGAAGCATCAGCGGAGTCTGGGTTAATCGAGATCCAAACTTACAAAACATAACCCAAAGTCAAATATATCATTTTTAAACAAACTATGTTCATATACTGAAAGAGTAATTTTTAAAGGAGCCGTGTAAAATTTAGAAAATTAGAAGAACATGACGTATAAAGGACTTCTCTCCCTGGTCCGCCATTCGCGAATTAGTATAAATTAAATAACTTTCATTAATATCATTTTACCACGATGATCAAAACTGGTAGGTAACTTTATTTTGTTATATTTATACAGTATTAGCTGCGCGTTTCAAACGTTTCCTCGTAAAAACGAATTTCGTTTCCAACCCTCGCACGACTTCGACTTTACCGGCGCGGCGAGGAGCAGCTCGCCTGAAAAATGTAGAAGCGCAAATATTTAAGTATAATTTTCAGCGTAAGGCAGAGTACACACTATTCGAGGGTACTTGTCGTCTCCCGTTCTGACCTCGAAGTTAGAAAAATTACGGAGCGACCAACCCCCGCCGGTCCCTTCTTACGGGCAAACCTTGTCTTGCAATTATGTAAACGCGCTCTTCAAGGAAACTTCATTATCCGTCTCGTTAAAATTTCACCAGAAAGTTATAAAGAACGTTTCACACACGGCTTGGGAATAGACGGACTTACAATTCGAATTATGTTCAATTTATTCTCAATTTATAATCAAATTCGCTGTCTGGTTTCATGTTAGAAATATTTCTTCATTTTTCACCCCCCCAATTTATTTCATATCCTTAAGCGACTCCAGCAAAGGATTCTGTAAAAATTTTTCGAAGGGAGCTCGAATTCGAGCTGCTGCCATCGTTTACAGACGCTCTTCTGAATAGGAACAAGCGGCAGAATATAATATTCGAAATACATAAAACGCGCGGAACTGCTGGATGCTATTTATAGCCAGAGGGGTGGCGGCTGCTTGAATATTCGCAAGAAGGTTATCATTACCCTTCCTGCTGAATATCGAAAAATCGTCTTGAATTCAGGAACGAGCGTAATAACACGAAGGAAACGGAGCAACGAGAGATTCAGCTGGAGGAAAACGGAAACGAAGAAGAAACTCGCCCGGGCCAAGTATCATGCGAGATGAACGAGCAAATAACTTTATTTAAGAAAACCGCTCGAAACGCGCGCTACCAGAATGATGGCGGAATTCAATTACGTAGAAACACGAATGGAAACGTATGTGGTGGCTTGCAGATATCACTTTTAGTGTAAATTTATAGAAAAATATTTTCTGCTCGTTAAAGTCAATGCGCTATAACTTATAATCAAATTATGATTATTGAGGTATACTAAGTATATGCTAAATTCAAGTTACCTATAATAAATAAAAAAATTGAAAATGATTTAAAAGATAATTTTTAAGTTTATGGTTCGAAGTTTATATATTCTAGTAAAAAAATTTAATCTAGTTAAATAGCAAAATTCATTTCCATAGTTTCTTCAAAAGAGAAGAATAATAAAGGACAAAGTAAAAAAATATCAGCGCTTCTTTCACAGTTACAACGTTCGTGTTCACTGATGTGCATTAACGACATGCCCTGTGAAAGTTTAGTCAATATGCGGTCAGACATTAATATCGACTAAACTCGAGCAACTTTTAGAACCGAAAATACTTCACTATAGACAGACTATCGCATAATATAAAAGGATATCAGATTAAAGGGTTATTTCTGAGACTTATAATTATTATACAATTACTTACCAGTGTTGATACACTAATGATGGGTAACAGTTCGTTTCTTACCTGCAACAAACAAAAAAAGAAATTAACCTACGGTTTCAAAATTCTAAAAATTCAAAATATCAGAATCGCAGAATTCAAAAATTCTAAAGTTCCAAAATATCAAAATTGCAGCTTTTCAACATTCAAAAATTTCTAAGTATCAAAACTGCAGATCTCTAAAATTCTAAAATTTCAAAGGTACCACTCCAGAAGAAGGCCCAGGATGCACCAGTAGCAAAAACCTAATCCTAATCATCAAAGAGTTACAAAATTATCGAATACTGTAACGCTCTACATAATATCGTGTTTCAATATTGTTCACGGTGATCTCGATCTCGGTCGCGGTTATTCTCGACGCGAAACGCGGCGTTTATTGCAAAGCTGATCGTTCGATCAATTTCTCTGTGGCTCGTCATCGTGCATTAATGGTATTGCCGTGCCGCTTGATACTCGTCCCGGTAGCGGTTAGCTGGCACGTGCATTCGTACCGGAAAATGCACGAATGACAAGCGTTTCTGAATTACAATCTCACGTTCACCGAACTCTATGGCGGGTACGTGCACGTATATCGGGGGTACGTGAACATGCCCTGAATACCTGTGGCCCGGCTCCACTACCCATTTGTCTTATAGTTTCGGAGATATTTTAACCCCTTGTCCTTGTAACCTGATTTCTCAACGATACCTTGTTACACTTTATCTTCCTTTTTAGTATTTAGCGTTTAGGCGTGACCCGGATTTACAATTGCTACCTTTAAAATTGATTAGTATTCGTGTCGGAGAAATCTGAAGAAGCGAAAAGGGTGTCAAGGAAACAGAAATATATTTGGAGTGAATTAAGTGATAAACGGTTCAAATTTTTCACTTTAATCTTTAACTCGATGAAAATAATGGTACCAATGTGTTACTACATGAATTCATTCTCATTCTCAAAAATTGCTATTTTTTCAAAAATAATCTCTTGACACGAATTTCGACTAAAACAAAGATATTGAAGAATAAAAAGTTTATTTGAAATAAAAGTTTATAGTAATAATGTAAAACACAGAGATTTCGAAATTGAAAATTAATTATCGGTGAGTTTAATAATTAGAGCCTGAAGGTGTCTGACTATCCATGCTCATTTTCACTGTGACGGTCAACGTGTTAATTCCCTGGAGTGATCGATCGGAAGGTACGAGCAGCGGAAAGCTCGCGTGTGTTCTACTTAGAAAATTAGAAAATTGTGATGAGGTGTCAAGCGGAAGTTGGATAGGACATGGTGGAAAGCAGAGAGACGGGAGATATCTCGAAGCTCATAAGTTCACGGGCACGGCTGAGCCTGTGGGATTGCACGTGCTGTCACGTGCCGACGAGTTGTATCGATATTAACGACGACAAGTTGAGACCACGCATCGTGGACACGCGATCCCGACAGTCACGGAGATTACTTTTTTCCTGGTCGCTCGTACAAACAGCATAATTATTCCCGCGACACGTTTCCCACTCGATAAACTCTAATCTGATGATGTTTTTCAAATCGTTCGCGTTGTTTCAGTAAAAACTACTGTGTAATCGTTTTCACAGCGTTTCACTTTGTTTCCTGTACACTGATTTTTCTTTCACAAGAAATGGAGCAAATTATAATTATTTATTTACTTTACTTTCTCTTTAAATAGAATTTTCATTTATAATGAACATTTTCAACAAGTCTCATTTGAAGAGACTAAATTTAAAACCTTGTAAATAATTATATTAATTTATTATTTTTAAGCTTATGGTATGATGTGAATGTTTATTTTATATGCTTTGTACAGAACTGAGCGTAATGGACTTTCCCAGGAAATTTGAAAATTCCTGCTTCTATTGTAACGCCATTTTGTCTAGGGAAAACTACTTTGAAATGACACATGGCATGTCATAAGTACCTATTATTTTATGTTATGGTGGTACTTTTACATTGATACTGAACAATATTAGACATTCTCTGTTTCGAAATCAGTTATTTAATATACAACAAATAAATCCTGCATTAATTTTATTCATTAAATTGCGTGTATAATAACGTAAAAAATCTTGATTATGAACATCTTGATTACCCGAACCGATTAAAGCACGAATGCCCTACGCATATCGACTGCTTGGTCGCCATTTTGAATTTATCGTTTCAATATATGCCAGTTTCAACGTCGTTGTAAAGCGTATTCGCAATCGAAATTGGAAACCAATAGCGAGGCTGAAATCGATATAACTACTTATCCCATTGACTCCCATCCCTAATGAAACTCTGTTAGTTAGAATAAACTTTCATTTAACAGCACCGAGGAACGTTCTTTGCTATTTCGCAATTACATGCCCCGTCGAGATTATCGGCTTGTTCATGCGAACAACGTTAACCTACGTCTGCTTTACAAATTTTACTGTGAAAACCAAACATTTGCGTCGAATTATCCAATTTTTGGTAAGGATATTTAATCAATTTGCAATGTGAGCGCAAGAAGTGTTAACAAATAAAAAGGTTACGCTTTTATGGAAGAAGCTGCATAGAAATAAATCTGCTTTCAAAAATGATAAATACACATTTTCATAGAAAGAGATGATGAATTATAGTACATATTGAACTGACCACTAGACAAATTCTTAAACAAATAATATTGTACATTAAGAATTAATAGTACGCTTTTAATAATATGTACACTTACGGTCAAATCATGCTTCCACAAGTAAATAGGTTATGTCCCGGCTTCCACAAGTAAACAGGTTATGTTCCGGCTTCCACTATTAATATTCCCACCTTTTACCTTCCGTGACTCTACGGAGACTGACGATGGAGGGGAGAGGGTCCCATACCTTCAGGCCTGTGACGCCTCTCCCCACTCCACTTACGTATGAATATTTACGCGCGAAAATTTAAATTGATATTTATATTATTGTTCATATTTCTCAGTTATATACTAAATTCTATACCACTTAATAATTAATAAAAATTATGTTATTTTGTTTTCAAATTACTTTTTACATTAACATCATCACAATTAAATCTGAGAATTCGTGCTTCCCTTATACTGCCATTTTGCTTAAGGAAGCATGATTTGATGGCGAGTGTACCTAAGTCTTCTCAACAGCATTATAAACATCCAGTAAAATTGAATGAAAGTATTTTCTCTGGAAAATATTTATCACTGTCGATTTCCCTCTGTATTTTATTTCTAACACTACCGGTTTTTTTCTTTTTTTTTTTAACGACAGACCGTACGTTACGAATTCAGTGATTTACAATGATTTTCTGTTAGATTTACATTTCCGGTCGATCGGAACAAGTAGAAAACAAATTTACGTTCCACACCGAGCCAATTGTTGCAAACATCAGACGTAAATTTATTGATAGATGTAAATTAAACCGAGTTCTCTGCTTTTATACAATCTCCCTTTCGAATTAAAACAAAGGTAAACGCTGTTTTACGTTTATTAAAGATTTAATTACAAACGTCCATCTGCTTTATTAGCAATTAATAGTAAAATTCTTCACAAAAATTAATCTTCAATGAGAAACTGAAATAAATATAATCACTACAAATCTTAACATATTATTGATGTTTTAACGATCCTAAATCTACCGTTCGCAACGAAGAAAAATCAGACCACCAATTAAGCTACTAGTTCCCGAAAAAGTTAATTAAAGCCAGAACAAACCTCAGGGTCCGGAGCCCTTCGATTATCCTGGACGAAGGCAAAAGCAACAAGAATCACCTGGAACGGTTCTCGGGCAAATTCTCAGTTTGTTTATCCGTCGTTCGGGAATGTGAGAATAGTCAGCTGCAAGCCGAGTGGAAATAAGTCGAGATACGTGTTGCAATAACAACGCGAGCCACGACTTGTCGCTAGTGTCAAGGATGGAAACAATGGCTACAAGGCAGAACAGTCAAAGGATGAATAAACTTCGAGTAAGAAATATCTGTTTATGTTTCAGCCATGTATTTCGAGTGATGGCATATTGAAATATTCTGTTTTCAGATATGTATTCAATAATCTAAGGCAATATTGTGTTTTCTATTACATGAGGTCTACTGGAAAGTTCTGTCCGTTATTGAAACAATACATTTTCGGTACATCTATTAATCTTTACTGAATAATATAATTTCCATCGTTACTAATGACCAATACAATGGTAAAGAAAGGCAACCATATGTGTTTCAAACGAACATGTTCATAGTCGTAAATCTGATATAATTTCTAATAATAAAAATATTTACAACGCTGAAAGGAATAGTAATTTATCAAATTTAGAATTCTATGTTATTCACTTCAGAATTGCAAACGAAGGACGCAATAACATCGTGACGTTCTAAAAGAACACCGGTAAAATTATTATAGGCGGACGAGTATGAATAACTCGTTTCATCCAAAAAGCACGTTAGTTACCACGAACATCCAGCGTATGAAATTTTAATTTTAAACGAAGCATTTCTCTGCGCTTCGCTGTCATTTATCAAAGGCTTTATTGTCTCTTCGCTTACAGGCGCGCCGTTATCGTCTAATTTCCCTCCTATAAAGACACAGCCTTTCTAACGTCATCAAGAATTATAATCTGAGAAAATCTACAATTTACCTATTTCCTAAAATAGGCAAAAAGATCATCACCGAAATAAGATTTTAATTTCTTCAAATTTTATAAAATTGTAGAACCTAAATGTAAGAAGGAATAATGAGAATAATGTGTGACACAGAGAGTATTCTTTTCATAAAGAATACACCCACATAGTCATTTCGGCTGCTTAGAGTTAGATGCAGCACACATATTTAACAGGTGTATATGTATACGTGCGAAAGGAAAAAGGGTTGCGTAGAGAGAAAATAACCTTGTAAAATACAGGTCCCAATTTTAATTAATTAGATCCCAAATTCCTATCTCAACTCGTGAATTTTCCGGAATTCTCGATGGCCGGCCCACCCCTGGCAATAAAAATCCTTAATGAATTAATAATACACCCCTAATCTGTAAGTTCGTAATTAAAACGTACGAAAAGGCGTCTCTTCAGAAATGTCCCAAGATACCAAAGACAATGAAAAATAAAAAGAGTCGAAAAAAAAAATATCAAGACAAAAAGATTGTAGAAGATTGTTGCAAGTGTATCCTGGATAAGGTGGCAGATACCGCGGGCTAGAGACGCAGCAGCCAGCAAAAGACAAAAGGGGCGTGAAGTGGGGAAAGGAGGATGTATTCATCGCGCAGAGGAGTTATGGGGGCAGTTATCACCGGGTGATAACTCTTATTGCCGCAATAAAGTCGCACCGGCAGCCACGGGGGGTGGCAACAGCTCCCTGAAGGCTGTTCTCGTTACCAGCCTTGCTACGCACACACTTCCTCCCCTCTCGTTCCATTTCGCTGCTGCTACTGCACCGAGAAAAGCATGTATGCAGTGAGGCCGAACCCTGGCTACACGGTTACTCGTGTGCTTAGTTTGTTGCCTCGTAAATATCCCGTTTCGTTTTACCTGCGGGCTTCGCGGCGACCTGCACGAACGTCCATTGTTGTTGTCGCGGCTCGTGCCCGTTAATTGCGCGGGAAGATTACGCGATACCTCGGTGTACCGAGCCCATTGGCTTTCATTCGGCTCGTCAATGACGGTGTTAATTATCTCGGCCCGTAGAACCGCGATGACGATCGTCTGATTGCAGGATCACGCTCGTAAAGCTTGCAAATTAGAAACCATCTGATCGAACGTGGATATTAATTTTCTTTTTAATCCGTAAATGGTGATGGGAGGGGTTTTGGGATTTTGGAATTTGAGAATATTAGAATATTAGAATTTAGGAATTTAGGAATTTGGAATTTGAAAATATTAGAATATTAGAACATTAGAATATTAGAGTATAAGAATATGAGAATATTAGAAAATTAGAATTCTAGAATAATGAGAAGATTGATCCAGAATTATGGGGGTATTAGGTCCACCATGGCCCCTACCTAATTCAACCAAGGTAACTTTATTTCAGTATTATAAAAACAGCGTGCTATTTTGAAGTAAAGTGTTATCTTTTATTACTGTCTACATTCTGTAGAATCTACAATAATCTTCTCCAAATATTTGATCATTTTAAAAATTCCATAACGCGTTAGAAAAGCTCATAGAGGATACTTTTAACATAACACATGAATATAACAGCGTTGACGTAACAACGTATGACGTATTGTGGTATTTTAGTCTTACCTAGCATGAAAATCTTCCGCGAAATCCTTACACAGGAAGATAAGGATGAAGAAGCTTTAAGAGCTTTAACGTAGTGCAAGAAAATGGAGATCTACTTTATATAAATAGGATTTGAGATCATCGATAAAACCATTTTATTACCTTCCATTAAAGCATAACAGCGTACTATTTCATTCCAAGTATACATTTACTTACACGCCCTCGGTGGTTAGTAGTATAAGACAATCTATAGTCAGACGACACGAAACCACCTACTCATTGAAATTCTCTACCTCCAAAATTGAAAAAGAAAAACACAAATATAGAAAAATATTATGAAAAATTACGATGTGTTATTTTACAGCTAGAAAAATGACTTGAAGGTAGGTTGAATAAAAATAAGCAATAAAGGTAACGATACTGATAAAAATGCCAGCAGTAACAGAAGCATAATGTCACAGCAGAGACAACGAGAGATCCCAACTGGAAAGATAAAATATACTCTAAGGAAGTTACGAGAATTTTTATTAGAGTTATGAAGGGACGAATGATTTTTTTCTTCTCTCTTGCATAACAGAATTTGAAGTAGCCATTTATACCGTTGCCTTTACGACAGCGACTATTTAATAATACACGGTTACGGCACGTTCTAAATAAAAGGAAACTACTTTAAAATGTCACAAAATTCTTTCATGAATTATTGAAAAAATCACTGACAGCATTTTCCACCAATGTAGTAAAAAAATTAATAATTAAATTGTGACTGATAATCTATACACAGTGAATACTGAAAGGGTTAAGCTATCAATAAGAAAATGAAAGCAATTGGTGCAAAAGGAATAGGGGTGTGTCTAAATTTCCGGGTACCCGTACACCCCTAAAAAGTAATGAAATTTTGCAACATTCAGTAAAATTAACCAATGGAAGGTAACATTCGTAATTCCTAATGTTATCCATCTTAGATATTCATCCATTGTTATCAAGCTTTTCAATTAGCATTTGCAATGTGCTTATCGTAACTCCTTCGTCTATAATACGCGCGTTTCGCTAATATCGCGATTAATAGCAGGATAATCGGCTTGTCTATCCTAAGTAAATGACATTCAGTTCGATAATTAGTATTCAGGCGTATAGTTCTATCGGGGAGAAGATTCAATTATTGGACGTGGGTACGAGTGGAACATCGATAGGTCGGCGAGATTTCACTTGTCACTAACAAGATCTGCACAGCCATCAATTGCGGCTAGTTACGGGGAGTCACAGCTAAGATTTACTACCTTCGCGTTATGTTAGAACGGACGTAATGAACGACGTAAATCACCGTTATGATACGTCCCTGATTTAGCGACTCTTATAATGAAAGAGAAAAAAAAAAAGGAGAATGATTAGTCGAAACGGTGGTGTAACGAGGAATTCCGATAGGAAAGTTTCATACGTGAAATTGATCGTGATTTAATAAGGGAATCTATCAGGTATTCAGATCCATTTTGGTTTCATTATTTCAATTGGATTCTAATATCACAGATTAGAGGAAGAACTGGATCCTTTCAAGATTTTAAATCACCGATATTTGTTTTTATAAATCACAGACATATTTTAAATGATTTGATGAAGAAATCCTTTTAAGAAAATTTTCAAAGCGAATTTCTCTCTTATTGCAAAAAGATGTGAACTATATTTTCTGCCGAATTATTATTTTTGAATCCGTCTGTAATTATGCAAGGTTTCGAGTTGGCTTTAAAATTTAAGCAAAGATCCTTGGTCCTAAAAAGAAGCCCTTCGAGTGGGTTACATCGCACGTCTAGGGAAATAGAATAGCGCGGAGAGATGGTAACGAAAGGAAGAAGGCGGACGGAAACAGTGAGATCCTGTTTCTGCAGGATCAACGTTCACCGCGAAGAGAGGAACAAGGCAACGGAGCGGAGCCCAGGCAAAGTCCCTCAGGACCCAGTCTGCCCTCTGATTACTGCATTCAACACAATCTCCGCCATTGTCTCCGACGCAGCGAGCGCTAGAGAACATATTAATATTGCGTACCGGGCCAGAAGATGTCCATTCCGCGCTAAATAATCCAGGCTTGCTTTTCCTTCGCCTGGGATACAAGTTGGAGTAGGGCTCGGAGACTCGCAGGACTCGTAACCCCTACCCCTTTTACCACTTCCGCTTTATCCTTGTTGAAGTCGAGCATGGATAATCAAGGGAAATATGAAGACACGGGAGGCGCGCTGGTGGTACCGAGTGGTGACAAAAATTAGGGAAATATAAAAAGAAATATAGAGAATCTACATTTATTAATAATAATTAGGGACCTTTGGAAATTTTGAGATTTTATTACATTTTTATTTAGTAATGCAGAGAAATGTTATAGAATAATGAAAATAAATTTAATTTATTTGAAAATGATTAGAAATAAAGGGGTATAAGAAAACATTATGGGAACGCAATTGGATTATTTAGGGTGGAATGAACGGCTTCTGGCCCAATATTTTCTCGAACTACTAATTATAATTAACTAGAAAACTATAATTACCAGAAAAGAATTTGACACCGCGAAATACGTTTTAATAAAAAAGAAGTAAGTGTATCAATGTATTACCAAAACTCCTATAAAAATTATATCAAAAAATAGTTATCCTATACTTATTAATAAAAAAAACAGGTAATTAAAATTTTAACAAATCTCAAAATACTTCTCCTGAGAAAAGACGTTTTTTTGAATTGTAACCCTTTTTCTCTGGATGTATGATATTTATTATTGAACAATATTCATGATGAATTTACGACTGTATGCACATCGTATGCGGATAAAGAAATGCGACAAAAGTTTTAGACAAAGAGAAGCATTGCTCGCGTCATCGTGAGAATTGCACGGCTGACATCTGTCTGATGGATTATCGTGGAACTTTACAATACTCTTAGACCGGTTAGGTCGCTATTTCTTCAACGTAACGACGGCTCCCAGGCCTTGGATCCTGATGGTTACATTTCTGCGATAGCAGAGGAACTGAAGGTCGATTTGAGTGCAATTTCTGGTCGCGGCCCCAACCCTCGGGAAAGCTCGATATAGACTGATACATTCGCGAAATCCGACGACGTCGCGGAAATCGAGAAATTATACCGACAATTACGAGACTTCTGTGTATTCCACAAGCTCACCGTTCAGGATCGTACATGTAAAGAGCGATGAAAGGAAAAATCCTGCACGATAAGAAGAGAAATATTCTGAAATGGTTGGGTTCATATTTGTGTTGATTAGGATACTTTTATAAAGAGAACAACCCTTTCCGGTCTGAAGCTTTAAAGCTGAATTCGTAGAATATATCAAAATCTTTATACAAATATTAAATATTAAAATAAATTTTATTTATAGAAGTATTAGGTAAATTAATTTGAAATAAAATCCTTATTTTATAATTAGGTTCATAAAATTTCTAAACATTTATATACCCAGTATTTTTATAAATAAAATTTATTAATTTACATATTGAAAGTAAAGCAAATAACGTTATCAGAGAAAATTCTTAGAAATGCTTTTCAAAGGCGTATAATAATATGTAACGTTTTCAATAAAGCATGCACGAAAACATAAACCATTCGGAAAGCAATACGGCTGTGCAGACACATCGATCAATCGAAATAATTCGCAATCTTTTCAAGCATATAAAGACGTTGCCGGTTGGGATGCTCGTCAAGCAGTGCAGAAAATATTTCTGCGATAGGATTCAGCGTGATCTGAAGCGGAATTTACCGTGGATCGTGATGTCAGGAATTTTCACCGGTACAGAAACGGCTGAGAAACTCGTCGAGGAAACGGAAAATCGGCGGCCAAGTTGACGGACATAAATATGTTTCGGTTCGTGTATCTATTATCGTATAAAATATCACGGCATTGATGGATCGGAAGTGGCTGATCAAAGTCACCGTGTGGCATCTGTTGAACGCTTTTCGATGAAAATTAATTTCACTACTATCGAAGCCGTACGTGTTAATACACGCTGAACGCTTCATCCAACGATAATTTTCCTATTAATGCATTAAATCATTTTAATCAGCCGCGCAAAGTTTCATAAAATATTTTTACTAATTTATGGCTCGTACATTAGTGATAATATGATTTAAACTATGGGTGATTCTACTTAAACTATTAGATTGCTGTATACCATAGAAAGTCCGACATGATTAAGTCTGAGGCCTAAATTTTTACCAAGAAATTAGTCTCTTGATGGGCTCTTTAATTTTAATTAATTAGAGTTGCAAAGCTCTATCAACCCACTGAGAATTTTTCCGATTTCTCGTAAAGTATCTTAACCCTTGAACAGCGGAACTTGGGTCAATTGTGATCGAAATTTATAAACATACACAAGGATGTTAACCTAAAGTTAAATATTTAATATTTACACGAAAAAGTTTCATATATTGAAGAAATAATTTTTAAAGGAACAGTGTCTTTAGAAATAATGAAAATTAAAATTAGGGCTCCCTCCACGGTTCGCTGTTCGAGAGTTAAAATGACACTTATGACATATAAATTTGAAGCATATATCTTGAAAAAAATAACTATATTTGAAAAAGAAATATATTTCACGTCAGTGAAGATCAAAGTTTTCCTATGTGCTCAACAATGGTATTGTCCCAGCGATTAGCGTGCAGGGTAAGCAAAAGAAACATTGGAGAAATTGTAGAATTTTTTCAGCCCAGCAGTAACACTTCATAAAAAAGAATACCGGTAGGTGAAATCGTTCTTTTCGCCATTCCCTGGCACGTTTCCATCACGCTCGACACATGCATTGTTCGCGGACGTAAAACACGCGAAGCATCCGCTACCGTGGAGTGTGAAACGCGTTAGCCCGGCTCTGGGCTTTCTGGCAGCGGCATTCAAAAAGAAAATACTACTTCTGTTACCATTTAACGTTGCGCCAAAGCGCAACTTTCGATACGAAACGTCTCGTTCCCGCTTGCACCTTCCTGCCTCTCGTGCAGTTTGCGGTTTTGGCCCCCCAAATTCGTGGAACGACGCGCGAATAAAGTCCCTCGCTTATTTTATAACGCTGCGCCCTCCAGCCGACAAATATTGAAACGTACGAGTCACCGGTTGTTGCCAAGTTATCACCTATTTCAACGAGCTTGTCCCGTTTGGCTGGCTCGATACTTTTGGCAACGAGCCGTACCCTACGAAATATACAAGGGACCGTGTAAAAATTGATTGCCGATCTGAGATCTCGAACCCTTGAATCGAACGTATCAGCGTCTTTCGTTCCGCAGACATTTGGCACTGTTCGATATTGGTGCAAACATCGAAACATATGAATAATGTAACTTTGTATAAAGCTAGGAGGATCGGGAAGTCGAAGCAACTTAATTGTGTTCATATTTAAGATTAACCCTTTGCAAACGATCGCCTAAAATATAATTGTCATAGTAATCTGTACATATTCCGTTATATTCTTGATACAAAACACAGCTATTAGTGTAGATAGTAAAGATTTATAATATATGCTTTACTTATACTTATTTTCCCTCGGTATGGCCATCTTATCCTAATCTCTCCTAATTACAAATTCATTATAAAGAATATTATTATTGCCAGTTGCAAAAGTAGGATCCAAAAATGAGCACCACTGCCCTCCCGTGGATAAGCCCGCCTTGCTGATCACGGCATCACGCCACCCAGATACTTTAAAAGCAACCCCTGCCGGCGAAAGAGTGTCCGGGGTGGGTTGCCACGGGATCGGGCGCAAGGACAGGGGGAGGGGGGTGGCTCGGAGGCACTAACATTCTCTTTGGTAAAGGAGAACGGTAGGGACGAACCAGCCGTGCGCCACAATTCCATAACGACCTTCTCCCCAACCCCTTTACATAGATAATGCTCCCCCGCGCCCTTCGCCGCTCCAACCCCGGCCCGGTAACCACCCTCGGAAAGAATTTCCATATGAACCGTCCCGCTGGCATTCGTTGCTTTTCCCAGTTGCATTTTGCAGCACGTGGTGATGGTGATGGTGGTGGTGGTGGTGGAGATGCTGGTTCACCCTACTGATGAGCGAAGGAAATAGTCGGCGAACGCATTTCTCGCGGAAAAATTCTCGGCGAACGGTCGGAACGACGCAATCCCAGCTTCTTTCGTGCTAGTTTACGGGAAATCACGAGGGTATTCCGTGGGAATCGATGAATGGAAGAACGCGGTTTAGAGGGAAGTCAATTTAGGCGAAAAATGTATTTCCAGTTTCCGATATCAGCATTTTTCTCGTTAGCTTGTTTGTCCAGATGGAACTTTAATTTTCTTCTTTTTTTTTCACATTTCACCCGCCCATTTTTCAGACAGATTAACTCCAAAAAAGTAAAAATACTGATAAAATGTAAAAAGTTAATGAAAAAGCTATTTTTCCTGGAAAAACCAATTTCGTACCCTCTAAAAATAACTATAATCACTGCCCATTGCCTATTTCAAAATATTTTAGATGGAATAATTGCAGTCATCTGTCAATAAATTTTCAACGCAAGAAATGATCAATTTTGATAGACTGAATCTGAGTTGTAAATGGGATTAAGTATGGTCACTTTATATAAACAGTGTAAGCTCGAATCTCTAAATGCACTTGTACTGCATACGGTATGATTCGATTTCCTGAAGCGGCAAATAGCAAGACAACTCCGTCGTTGAATTATACACCGCATTTACTTCAGATAATGCCAGGCAGTTAAGTATATTTGTATACCGAACGAACGCCGGCGTTTGAGCAAATAGCACACATGATGTAGCTTCGTTGCAGTTATAGCTGCAGCAGCTGCGTTTAGCGACACGGAATTCGCGAATTTTGCGGAAGGACGTGCAGTATACGCTGGTTAGAAATGGAAGGAATGTAGTTTTGTTCGTACGAACCGTGTCCCGTGTGATCGTCTTAATTAACCGACCTCGCCGTGTTGCGAAACGGTTAACGTGAGCGTAATAAATGCCTCGTACTTTTAACAATGTCTTGCCATGTGAAGACTTTCTTAACTAAAAATAATTTCTTTTTTTTATAAATAAAATCAATTTTCATTAATATAATTGTGTGATATTTGTCTGAAAGTTTTTCGAAAATAATGCGTAAGAATTAGGTAAATTAATCAAAGTAATTAACTAAGGCAAATTTTTTCAAAACATACATAAATAATTTTGTGATAACCAACAATTACTCCACCACTGTAATTTAAATAACTGGATTAATGAAATTTTGTTTACTGCAACCATGAATTCGCTTATAAACGTAACCTTTGATTAGAACTAAGCGCGTTACATGTTCATTATTTGGATAATTACGGTTGCTTGCTAATTGCAGTATTGTTATACCGTTCGTATTCCGTAATATCGTGGGTAAAATATAAAGCACCAGCCTCCGTGTAATCCAAGAAGATTATGCGATAACCTGGCGAAGCGAATTTGAATAAAAAAAGTGTCCACTGATATTACGCTTATTAATGCTATTCGCTATGTTATCATACATGGCGGGGAAGTTTAATGCTGCTATAAATTTGTATTATCACAGGATGCAGAGATTGTTCGATCGGAGGACGTATAAACCGGAATAGATATATAATCTTTTTCGAAGGTAGAATTCAAGAGATGAAATGTTTTCGCAATTTCGTTTCTCAGAAAAGAAACAAAAACTTTGTTGCCCCGATTCTGTTTGTAAACTACTGTTAAAATTGATGCGTCGAGTCGCGTTTGTGGTTCTGAAAATTCTACACGGACCGATGTATAAAGCCCGTCGAATTTCAGATGGCACGGTATTTGTTCAAAGCAAACAACAGACTTCCTTGTTTCATCGAGTGGACGAGTTTCGCGCGAGTTCCAGCGGGACGTGCAATAAACAAAGCATACCGAATCGTCGGTCGAAGCCGATAAAATAGCGCGAGGGCCGAGCGACGAGATCGGCTTCTAATCTCTGGCCCCGCGGGACCCGGTTACTGATAATTACAGCTGGGAACCCGCGAAACGGACGATAAATCACGGACGTTGTAAAATATAGGAAACGATCACCGGTATCGAAGGCCTGTAGCCGGCGGCGATAAGGCGAGTGATAAATCAGCCAGGATACACCTGCCGATTCGAACGGATCGCTTACAACTTTGACCTGAGCTAGCCTTGAAGAGTATGCTCTTTGAAAAACGAGCTCGCGATAGATTCTCATTCAACGTCGACACCTTTATTTGGTCCAAAGAGAATGAAGTTACGAGCGAACATCGAACTGACACCTCGAGGAACGATTTTACGTTAATGATTTTAATATGTAACCTTTTGTATTAATCTAGTATAGCAGTTTAATTTTATTTATTGTATTATAAATTAATTGCAACTTGAAATTTAATAATTTTGTGACGTACTAAAGCAAGTTTTCCCAGAGAAAATGCTGATGTCTTGGCTTCCCATCCCTCTTATATTTAATATAATTATCGTCGTTTGAGAATTTCTACTTCCCCTATATTGCTATTTCATTTTATGTAATATCTCTTGGAATTCTTCTAATATCTATTTGCAGTCTACATGGCATCTGTTAATTACTGCAGGCAACTTGTCAAACAGTACATTAGTCGCTAATGACTAAATTGTTAATGCGACTATAATAATTAATCAAGTAATTTTTGCTTGCCGATGTTCCCGAAAATTCAACTCGTTAACACTGAAAATTTCGTATTCCAGGCACACCATTTTAATCACATACTTTACACAAATCCGTCCCGATAGAAATAACACAATCGGTAGACTATAATTAAAACTTTCACATCATCAATTTGACGAATTTAAAATACCGTCTGTTGCGTACAGTAAAAACACCTCTGTCATCGCGTTCGATTTCCATTACAGAAAAACCGATGCTAAATGATATATATTTCCATTTTATTTGCGTCGAATATTAATCTATATTTCTTTGAAAAATTTCGTTGTAATTAAGAAATTTGATGTTTAGGAAATAAGAAAAGATTATAATGATGGGGGTAGGTTTGAGATTGAATTACGGTTGAACCAGGTATGCACTGTATGGAAAGCATTCCTGGGGAAAATTCAGCGAACTACATATTTAACTCATTTTAACGGAAATTGGAATTAATGAGATCAGACAACGTAATGAGATGTTATTGCTGCTACAACATCAACAGCGGTATTATAAACTACGCAAAATTCAAACGTTAGCAGATATTATGCTGAAATTTTATTTCATTATTAGAGGTTCAATTTCATGTGAAAATTCACTCACCAATTGTAAATTATGATAACGAAACCTGGAGTACCATCACTATTAACACCAACATCTTACCTGAAACAAAACATAAATAAACTATTAGGGACAACTCATTATTTGTTAATATCCTAAGAATACAAGTTTCCAATTTAATTTTTAAATTCAAAGTTATAAATTTCTACCTTATTTATATTAGTATAACCTGTTGAAGACGAATTTTTAATATTCATTTCATTTGTAATTTTCATAAATTTTTATTATCAACATTAGTATAACCGAAGATTCGGGTAAGTTTTTCTAAAATTAGGTAAATAAAGGAAACTAGGAAATTAAAATATTGAAAAATTAGCAAATTAGAAAATTGAAAAACAGAATAATTAAAGAATTCTACAATTTAAAAACTCCAGAAACCTAAAATCCTAAAATCTTAAAATTCCTTAATAATATAAAAATAAGTAGAGGTTAAAAAAAGAGTTGTGGTAGATCATGAAAATATATGTCACAAATGATAAACATTAATTGTTAAATCCATCAATAGTCTTTCGCAGCACAAATCTGCCAAGATAGTCTCAGGAAGCTTTATTCCCAATTCACAATCACGAATCGCCTATTAACGGGCTGACACTTGCAGAAGAGACACGCTGCCGCAGATGGATTCCTTGTCTCTCGCCATTATCATTATACACGCGCAATTTACCACGGGGGTTCACTTCCTACTGTGTTCCTAGCGTCATCTCGTAGCACTTGCAAGGTGTGTTCACGAGTTCACAGCTCGTTAACCCGGTCTGTTGTGGAGATTCTGCATGAATCGGTGGCTCGACAATGTCCTTCGGACAACTTCCAGCCCACGGACGATCTCTAATCTTCGACCATCGCGAGATCAATCTCCATAAACCGTTCATGATACTTATAGTCATGCTCAACATTTTTTATTCACAGAGAAAAATAATAATTGTTTATAGATAACGGGGTTGTTGATTAATATGCTGTCAAGTAAACGATGCTTGAATCTCCTTTATTCTCTTTTAATATGAAATTAATTTTTTTAATAGTAATTTACAAGACGTCCATCTGTTAAAAATTCATTTAGCACTGAAGGGGTTAAGCAAGAAAAACAAATATGGAAGAAAACGTAGCATCGTGATTTCCTCCTTAATATCTATATTCTAAAATTCATCTAGGTAATTTATTTTCACTCCAATCTTTTATCACAAATTAACTTATTAAATTAGCTGTATTATAAGCAAATTTTAAAATATCTTAAATTGTCAATTTCATTCTAGAAAGGAAAGCGTATTTTCACCTTAAGCAAGGAAAATAAATATGGAGGAAAGGGTGGCAAAAATTTTAAAATTCAATTAATTTATTTTCTCTTCCATCTTTCATCACGGATTACCTTATTAGTTTACCTATATTTTAAGCAAACTTTGACATAGCTTAAATTACGGATCAAATTTACCACCCTTTCCTCTGCACTCCTCTGTTAAACAAAGGAAGAAGAAACTGAACAATGAAAGAACCAAGTGAAGAAAGTTCTAAGAAACTGAAACAGGAACAAATTCAGGCTGCATTTGCGATAAAGTATGTCAAAGTAACAAATGATTCCATTTTCTTATTTTTATTCTTCAATTTTGCTGCGTTTTCTTGCGGGAACTGTGACACTTTTTATCCGAGATTCTTCACGAAAGAACGCAAATACCTGATGTTCGGAGTGCATCCGTCACTGTCAAAGATCTGTTCGAAAACGACGAAAAGAATGAAGAGCACTGCTTGGTAAATATCCCTGCCATCGTCTCTAACGACATGAAAATTGAGATCCTTTCGTTTCGTTCCAGCAGAAACGTTCTGTGTACAAATTACTTCTTTATAATCAATATTTGAGATGTCTGAAATTGAAGCTTCTTGTACGTTTTGCTCGGCACTCTGTCTCTGCATTTATTCCGAGCAAACTTTGTCAAAGAATATCTGTGACTTTTTAAATTATCATTTTGAAGTTTGCAATTAAAATTGAGAGAACTATTTTAATACCTCAAATCTTGTATATTCTTCAAGTTATATGACAATTGTAAATTTTGTTGGAAAATTATTAACTTAAACACGTAACATTCTCGGTCGTGATTTCGGTCTCAGGCGTAAAATTATTCATACTCTGGAGAATTCCGAATTCGAATTTATATGAAAACTTTTCACGCAGCATCTAAACAATCCCACGTGCAGCTCGTTGGCCACAGAATTCCTTGGGAAACGGAAGTTCTACTGTTGTACCTGCTCCACATAGATAACTGCAACTGCATCTTGCATACCAGAGTGCTTCTCATTTTATACTCGTTTTACTGCTTCGTTATTAATGTTTATCGTTCCAGCCGTTTCGCAGTTTTAGCGACGGAGTTTCAACACCAACTCGCACGCGACTTATTAGCCAAGGTAATTATGAATAATTTTATCCAAGTGAAATCTTAATTTCAATTAATAACCTTAGGTGAAAAATGAAATTATACCGATGCAAACTAGTATACTTCTTTTACCGAGACAAAATTCTACATTATAATACGTCACCTTTGGGATTATTTAAAAAGGGATGGATTAATTCGTTTTTAATTAGAGTAATTTTTACCAAGGAGAGACATTCCTTTTACCTTGATTCAGTTTTTAAAATACATTCAGTGCTGATGTAAAATAACATTAGTAATTCTATCTCTCGAAATTATCTTCATTTTGAAAAAGATATGTTATACAAAAAGTCATCCTGGATTTAAATTCACGGTAGAAGGTTTCGAAAGAAAAGTTCATTTCATCGCTAAAAGTCGTCGGAGAATACAAAAATAGCTTTATTTCTACAAAGAGAAATTTAATTAAAATTTCAAAATTTCTTAAATTAATAAAATTGAGGATAATAAGTATAGAATTGTTCAGTTTAACCTTCGATAATAAAATTCACTTATTTGTTCAGAAACGATTTCATTAAATATGTTGTAAAATTAATAATAGAAGGAATTATACAAAAAAAGTTCTCTTTTTTAAATTTAAACGACTGTTCGATTCGAATTATTACAAGCTCCAGTGGCCTACAAACGAGAGCATCGTCGAAACGTTTCCAGAACGACGACGAGAAGAACGCTCGAACACATCTCAAATATTTAAACGTCAATTCGAGCTCATTACCAATTTTCTATTCATCGGTTTCATACTCTCCCGATTGTGCACTGCTACGGCCGAGCGTTTTGCAGCGAGTTCCCTTCTCTGCCTACTTTCAGCCGAGTTTCATCGTTTCCCTCTCACCTTCAAAAGGATACGGGGGAACTTCACGAATTTACAGTTCGTTAACTCGCCCCGTAGCCAAAATTGCAGCAACCCTCGCTAGCTGAATTTCGCTATTCGTTATTTGCCTCTCTCTCTCGTCGTCTGTATTATTATGACACCGTTTCGTTTCTAGACGAGCGCAAAATGTTCACGCGATACGCCCTTTTAAAACGATCGTTCCACGTGATGTAATCACCGCATGATTCTCTGTTTCATACCGATTCCCCGCACGTTTCCTTCAATTTTACCGACCGACTGATTCGTTTCGTCAGAATTTTCTCACGTGTCCCATTTGTCGCATTGACAGTATTCATTATGCATTATTAGGTTGTTGCATATCAAACAGTGGATTCAAATAATAAGGAGAGTGGTCCCTCCCCTACCTTCCCCTCCGGTGGTCCCGAGGAAAATGACGGTGGAGGGGAGAGTCCCATATATGTAGAGGGTGATTCTCTCGCTAGTGGACTCAAAGGAAATACCGTCACACTAGTATGAATGGACCCAAGCCCTTTTCTGTCATCGTTATCTCGACGGGGGTGCAGGAAAGAAGGAAAGTCCCACTTAAACGTTTCTTTTTCATTATACACATTTTTATTCAAATTTGAAATTCGAAAAGCATAGAAATTCCCAACGAGTAGAATTCTCAAACCTGATTAAGAAATTTTAGGCAAGTGGTAAACCGTGAATTCAACCTTAACCAATAAATTTTTGAATACACTTACAGGATAAAATTCCTAATTCACAGCTCGTTAAATGGCTACACCGCGGGGTGTATGGACGAAATCCTGTCGGATGATTCGTTTACGCCACGGTAGCGAGTTCGAGTCATAACTCGCGGCTAGTGCAACAAGCCAAGACATTTTAATTATCTTTCGAGCACGTCTGTCTCGTCGAACGATGCCTGGCTCCTTCTAGCCGCTGTTGGTCTCCCGCAGGCTACTTTTTCCACGGTTTCCCGCTCGTCGTTGCGCGACCTCGCTGGATTTACGAACACGCTCTGTACTTAGCGCGAAATGAAACGATATTATTCGTTCGCTGACGGTCCGCCTCGCTGGTAATATCCGCGGCCCGGATTTTCTGGCCCGACCGCGACGATGAACTTGTTATTCCGTTCTCGGCCAACGAAACTTTATTGCCCGACGCACGGTTCGTTAAATTCAGCGCGTGTTGCCGCGACGCCGGCTGCTGCTAGCTACCGAGCAGCCGTCTTCGAGGCTAATTACGGGGGCCGATGCGCCGCTGTTAATTGTGTTTTACTTGCACCCTGGGAGCTTCTAGTTCGGAGAATTGACTGCCAGCCGTTTTTCTTCGACACCCCACTCACCCTTTCGACCATTCGATTCGAGCAATTGAAATTTGTTATTGCGATCATTTGGTGTTGTTTAGATACTTCTGGATAGGGTGATAAATGATCTAAGATTTTTCAAACACTTTGAGATAAAAAAATAGTCTTTTCTCATATTTTGCACAATAAGCTATGTATAAGAAAACTATGTATATTATAAGATTATAATAATGATGAAGAAGAGATGAATAAATAAATTTAGAAACGAAATGAAATAAAAATGTTTAACCCTGAAGTACTCAGCAGTCAAAGGGTTAACATACTGAATCCACCTTTGAAGTTCTCTCCACATGTTTTGAAACACCCTGTATTAATTTCCATCAAAACTGATGTATATCAATTCAGTGATCTCGTTTCCAACTGCAATTTTCATTTCTTTCTCCGGAAAATCAATAATCGAAAATTATTCATCAAAGAGCGTATGTCACTCTTGTCGTCAACAATCTGTCGCAACGAAAATTATGTTAATTCGAGCGAAAACATATGCCGAGGAGAAGTCGCTCGTCCGCGTGATTGCAGTTCGCGCATATACATAATACGGGATTCCACGGTTGTTTGTACCCGCTTGTAAACCCGATCAACCGTGCTGATTTATTATTCGACGGAAATTTATTATTTACATCTAGCCGCGGTCACGACTCCGTGGCTGGCGGACAAAAGAGAAAATCTGTCGGCCCGATAAATTCCGGAAATCAATTCGATTTAGGAGGCATGTTAACGACGCGTCGTACGCCGTGTACCGGCAGGCTAATATAATGGCCGACCGATAAATAATAATTATTGCCGGCTAGTTAATGCAGGACATAGGCGTCGGCTAGCCGTGTGAAAATGCAGTCGATACCGTGTGATAATTGCGTTTCGTTGCACGACCAGCTCCCGTGCAATTTCCGTTACAACCTGGTATCGTTGCACTTCCAACGAGGCGGTGTTGTTCTTCCGTTGAATCGTGCCTCCACCGAAACACCGCGGAACCGATATTGTTACGCTACTGATGTTCTTACGGGTACGGTAATAAAGTACACATCGTAAGTATAGTAAGAGATCTTGATCCTTGTTTAGTTTTACGAAAGATAAAAGGTATGTTAAGTAAATACTATATTCTTCTGATTGTTATACGGTAGACTCTATTTCCAAAACTGGTATAGTAGGGGCAAGTAATTAGTACTGATAAAAGTATAGGTGAAGGCAAGTTATCAAAGGTTTACCATAGGTAATTTAAACAAAGAAAGGTATTAACCCAATTAATTTCTAATTAAACTAAAATCGATTCTTCAGTATTAATTTTAAAGACATAAATGAAAATGTATACGATTTGAAGCGCCTAAAGCACCTACACTAATAAAACAAAATTATTCGAAATGAACTTCTAATTTTGTACCAGTTCCACGAGCCAAGCTTTGTTCAAAATGAACCGCAGGATCGATCCTCGAGCAATCCTATTCAACGTTATAAATCGCGAGCGAACTTCCGCGTTAGCATCAGCCGGTTGATCGAACAAGAGCCGAAGCCAATTCCAAAGGCTGTCCGGCATAAAAACGAAACGCCCGCTCGGTGTCAGGCAATAATCGCTGTTCCTGCTTCACTCGGCACGCATAGCGCCAGTTTGCGGCCGTTCCATCCAACGAGACGTCAGAACGTGCCAATAAAAGTTATCCCCCCGGCGATAGGAACAAGTGCACGTGCAATGTCGTGCGAAGACCGGGGCGGAAAGAAAAAAGAACACGGAAGGACGAATGAAACGGGGATTTGGGAAGAAGCCCGGATGTCTGGTATAAAGCACGTCGCATACAATTACGCGTCCCACGGTATCTGCATGTAAATGGAAAATACTGAATGGGCATAAATCAAAAAGGTAATTTGAAAAAATGCAACGAGCGCAGACCGGAATGCCTTGTCGAACGGCTAATCCGCTGGGGTGCAGTTACTTGGGAAGAGATCGTTTCAACGGTAAGGTTCTCTTTTCGTCTTTGATCCGCTCACCTTGGCCGCGTGTTTCACGGCGACGACGACGACGACGACACCGGAAACGAGGCCGGGCGTCGTTGGTAGAACGGGAACGCGATCGTGAAAGAAGATTCGCGGCTGCTCGCGGCACGAGCGCGAATGCAATTCCGCGGCGGGTGAAATCGCGTCGCGATAACGAGGACGAAACGGGTTTCGTATGAACGGCCGGCTGGCTTTAGAGTGTGCGAAATAGAATTAAGCGTGGCGATAAGAGGGGAGAGGGTTGAAGTAGACAGGAGGAAAATAGGGAACCGGCAACGGCACTTTCGGAGAAATGGAAATTGCACGGAACGTCGGCAGAACGTGAGAACGATCTCGCGTATCAATTTATCTCGAGGTAAGTCGCCGCTGAGTTTGCGCGGTGAATTGAAAACACCCCCTCCGCGCAGACCATTTGGAATTTTATCAATTCCTCTCCCTTTGTTATTTTGGAAAATGAGATTCATCCGAGCGATAGCTGATCATTGATATCTTCGATTGAAATATCAAATAAATTTTACGATGATACCAACATTCGTTTAATTACAGACATTCCTACAGCGACAACTGTGATTAATAGCTGTGATTTCATTAATCACCCCTGAATAATTACCAATCGAATAAATTTCAATACGTGTATTGAGAGCAACGGATGTTGCAACCCTACCGAATCCCATTCATCGTTCGTTTCATTGTTGGAGGATTTCCATTATCACCCAGTCTTAACTCTTCGAGGACGATAAATTTACATATGTGTTCAAAGAAAATCATTATCGTACACTTGCGTGTAGGTTCAAATATTTATTTTAATGTGACACTCACCAGGAGAGTGCAGAGTTCCCCTGCCGCGGTCCCGAGGAGAATGACGATGGAGGGGAGAGAGTCCCATGAATATAGACCTGTGGCCCCCCCACCACTTGCGAATGAACACTTACGCGCAAGAATTTGAACTGATATTTATGTTATTATTCATATTTCTCAGTTGTATACTAAATTTTATAACACTTAATAATTAAAATTTACATTACTTTGTTTCTAAATTACTTTCAATATTAATATCGTCAAAATTAAAATTCTGATAATTCCTGTTTTCCCTACGAGAGCCTAATTTAATTGCGATATTGCATATATTGATTGATGAATCCAAATAAAAATTGTAAATGCGAATATGGTTAATTAAAATACTGTATAAGCTGACTTAAATAATGAGCTGTCTTCATTAGTCTATCCATAAAGTATTTCATAAGTATTTTGTGTATTCCAAATTTTATTTAAAAAAATATAGGTATATACTAATCAAATTGGATAACCACTTCCTTTTCGGTTATAAACCATGAACGCCTAAACAATTTCCCCTATTTTTTGTAGAAAATATCGTTTCATATGGATGGTATACATGATCCCAGCATTTCCATTATAGGAAAAACAGAAAAACCAATTTTTGGTATAAATTCTTTCATATTCCTTTCAAAAAGAAGAGAAATATGAATTCCTTCCATAAAGGAATTTTTCACGGTTTTTCGTTTCAAAACTTCTACTATATTTTCATACACATATATCATATAAACCAAAAATATTTTTCACAAAATCATACGTCAAAAGAAAACTACCGTTCGGGACATGTGTTTTAAATTTCAAAGCAATCCATCAATTGTAGCTTGACACACAGCGTACACGGTTTTTGGAAAACATAGTTCCGAGAAACACGCGTTTGAAGTTTAGAGTGTCTAAACGTGATACCTCAAACAATGACTCGAATATTCATGTAAGCTCTTTTGTGCATTAATTTTAACGCTTCAAATTATTTTTTCAATTCTTAAAAAATTTTCATTCTTTCAGGATTTTACCATAGAGTAATTCGTCCAAATGAATCTCGCGTGGATCGTTTATCTCTTCGTAGGTATGTTTTATTCTAAAACGTTTTATTTTGAAAAACGTTTGCAATATTTACATCGGGCTGTTATTTGTATAAATTCACACAAAACTTTTCGATTCTGAATTTTATTTTTGAATAAATCCCGCAAAAGATTAAACGGATTCGCCTGAAATCACACGACTGTATTTAAATACGCAGCTTCCAAATATAATAAACTATTCAATAAAACGAAATTGTGTTTAAAACAGGATGTGTAAATAATTGCACGAATGTAATATTAATCGGTACAATTTGGCCGCGTTTTCGAGGCGTTGAAAATCGGAAAACCATTAAAACGAACGCAACCGCGTGAAGGAAAAACGGGTTCGATAGGTTTCCCTAACAAATGCCCTGCTAGCGTTTCGCTCTACGAGCTTCGGTTGATGACAAAGGAACACGTTTTAACGCGGTTACCTTGTAACGCGTTTTTCAACTGGGGCTGCTCAGTTTCATTGTCGACGATGAAAAATGATTTGCCGCTCGATTGTGCCGCAAAAAATACGCGCCACGCAGTCTGTGAAAAGAAAATGAGTTCTATTATATAGAATTCCCTTCTCGCTTTTCCTTTTGTAATAATGCTGTTCAAATTTATTGTCGTTACAGTGGCTGCTCAGAGCAAATTAATTATGAGACACTTCAATGTTTTTTAAGATTTTCATATTTAAATTTTTAAGATGATACAGCCATTTTTGGGGCCTGGGGTTATCAAGCCCCTTTGATTAATAAATTTGGTTCAAAAATTGAAATTTATTCTAAATAAAATTAAAGAAAATGGGCAACAATAGAGAAAAATCTATTTAATATTTTTTGACATAATAAATGGAAGGATTAGAATGGAGTTTCCCTTTAAACCTCCCCTTAATCTGGCGCTAGGTAGGCAAATTTAAAAAATTTTCTTATAGATAGTTAATGAATTAAAAGTTTTGATTTTCTAAATTCTTTTTACTGAAACACTAATTATTATTGACCGCTTGATTGATTACTACTGAAACGCATAAAATAAAAAATTCCTTTCGATTTATTAAAAGAATCTATTACCTACAATATAAAGCAATATTTTTCAATAACCGTAATGATTCATCGATTTAGAATCGATATCTTCTATTGATAAATGAACGAAAACGGAATCTACATTAAACCCCACCTATACACTTTTCGAATTTAATCTGAAACTTAATAAAGGATCGCATTCTATCCAGGCTATTGAGAATGCCAACAAAGTTTACAGTGAAGGCGAACTGGTAAAATAAGGAACGCTCAATATTGGCTCAGGATACCGAAATGGGAATCTGAGGATCAAGAGAGGCTCGTACGCCCCGCAGAAATCGATATCGAAGGCATTAATTGAAACGCGTTTAACTCCAATATGTGAGGAAATTGTAAAATTGTTGAACTAAAGCTTTTTTACAGATTTCGATTTAATAAAATTTTAGAAATATTAATTTCTGTGCTAATTTTTCACTGGTTATTTTCCTCATTTCTTTAATAAACAATACTTTATGCCACGTTAATATTATATTATTTTCAATTATAAATATATTACGAGTGTAACAACGAAATGATTTTTAATTTTCTTCGATTCGATACGCTTACCCTATTAAAAATGTTCAAATCAACTTCTGTATTTTTAATTATACATCTCAAATTTTGTATTAATACATCCACTAAGAGAATCGTGAAATGAGGTAAGTATTGTACGATAAATTTGTTCGCGAAACGAAAAAGAAGGGGGTTTAAGACGCTCAGAGAAAACCGTTCAAAACTTTTAATTGGTACTGCTTCTGAATAATCATCGGTATGAAAACGCTTCACCATTTATTGGCTAACTTAAAGGTTCTTCAATAAATGCGCACAGCTACTCTGTTATGCACCAGAAGTTGCCAAGCATGCACGCTTTCATGCTCGAAGGCGCCGCACAATGAAACGAGTTTCGAGTGGTTGTCGCGAAAGCATAAACTTTCCAAATAATCTGATTAATTGACTGCCACTTCGTCGAAACCTACTCGACGCGAAACATACGAGCGATCTGAAAACTTAACAACATAATTATCCTTCGATACGCGGTGACGAGGATCGACCTGCGATAAAATAAAATTAATAAAAATAAAATTCATCATTTTCTATTATTTGAAAATTGGAATTCTCATTTGTAATTTTTGTATTAATCACAAATTGAACTTCAATGCAAAGCGTACTTATGTTCTATGTAGCAAAATTTTAGCAGTGACAAACATTCTTTGGTAAATAATTCTTATGATAGAATTGTATCGTATCGGGTACCCGACTGATTGTGTCGGGTAGAATTGGGTCAGCTGGTCCTACTTTTTCCGAACTGACCCGAAAGAATCGAGCTACCCGAGTCCATCCGAGTCCACTTGAGTCCGGCGGACATTTACCGGGTACCCGCCCATTCCTAATCTACGATAAATATTGATTCATTTTTAATTGAAAAGATATAACTTGCCATTAAAAAATTTAAGGAGTCATCGAACAGTCAACGACTGTTTTACGGGGAAAAAAGTTTCCATAAAAGTAGGATTTATGATTTCCTAACAAACGATATCAGAGAAAACACACGAAGATCGAAAGTGTGTAGGAGAGCAAGCGACTATAGTCGCTGGTCGTAGCGAAAGGGTTAAACTAAAATGAAATAAATTCCTAGAGAGACTTTAAATATTTAAATTTCTCCAGCACTTATAGGAGCCAGTAGAAGCGAAGGAATTAACATGTCTTACCACAAATGTGCATTTCCACTGCAACAGTTAACGCGTTAAATAGACTTACATTCACCTCAGCGTTCGAACTATCAAACGAACAAAGAAACAGTTTCGCTAACAAAGCGTTAAACTTGATTCTTGCAGAAAACACGTTTGCACCGGGAAGATCGATAGTTGGAAAGCGGAAAGGGAATCACGCGATCCGTGAGAGCGAAACGATGCTGGCAGGATGATCCCGTGGAATCAGAACGAAAACGGGGATCGTTCGTGGAACGGCCTCGGCCAGTTCGTTGAACCCTGCTTGGCCGGATGCCTAACCACCGTGATGGGCGTCGATTTCCAACGACGAGACTACGAGTAGCCCGATCATTTTGGCTGCAATTACCATGATCCCCGGGACAAAGGAAAAAGAAGACCTCAGACTCTGGCATTGACATCTATTTGTAATCGAGGAAAAAGAAGAGCAGTTAAGAGAGGGACGTCAAGACGTCGAACGTCGTCGACTCGATTTTTGTTTCCTATTTTATCGCCTCAGACACGTGTCAACGGCACGCGAACTTTTGCGACGACAAAAAATTGTCGCATTATCTTTTAATAATATTTCTAACGCCCTGACTATCGGATATCGATTTTATCCTCGTCAATTTATAGAAAAAAATTAGAGTTACGTAGGGTGGCTTTTCAGAAATGACCAAATGTAGCCGAAAATTGGTAAACTGCGATTGGAAATATGTATTGAACGAAATCAGTCGTGCAAATATTTGTCGCGAAATTAACCCCCGTTTCGACGGAACTGTTCACGCATAAACGGATTTCCCTTGAAATCATTCGATAAACCGTTCGCTACGAAGGCAACGGGACGCCTTGATTACTCATTCTGCTTCATCGTCGAGAGAGGCGGAGAGGATTCTCCGATACGAGTCCTCGATATACACGCTGTCACTCGTTTTCGATACAAATTTAAATGAAAACGTCCTCGGCATGCCTGCCTCCCCGATACATATCGCCGATAACCCCTCCCTTGCCGTGGATCGAGACGTGAGAAAAAAGGATGCTCCAAGGAAACGATAAGCGGGCAAATATTGGCGTTACTGAAATGGCAAACTAACAGCCGAGGAACCGTTCGAACGAGTCCTCAGGAGCGCTTTTAATTCTGCGTACAATCCGGCTAGAAAATCGCTGTTTACATCGACAGTTTCGAGGGAAAACGTTTGTCCCATAATTGAGACCCGAGGCTATGAAATTTTCAGATTCGGAATTCTCTGGTGGCTGCTGCTACGCTTTTACCATAACCGCGATGCAAATGATATGTGTGCTTTTTTCCCTTTTTATTTTATGCATAACGATACGGAGTTTTTATATTGGACTTTGAGATAAGTAGAGTGGGATACTTGAAGTTGGGTAACGTTAAGGTTAAGGGTGGTTTAATGATAAAGTGTTAAATTTATGTTTTAATGTATACAAATGCATAGTCGAGTGTAGTCGGATTTTTTAATGTTGATAATGAAAATTACTTAACCCTCGGACGAGGGACCCTGGAGAGAGACTGGATTTTAATTTAATTTTGAATTTTTTATCGAGTTCCTGCTCCGCTGTTCAAGGGTTAAAACATAATTTCTTAATCTTTTAATTGTGGAGCTATCTTATCAGAATTGCATTCTGTTAAATGTTATATTAAATTTCAAAGGTTAATAATCTAATCGCGTGACAAGCAAAGATGAATAATATAATTTGTCAGGTGAATATTTTCATCAGGTATATTAAACTCCATATCAATTATAATATAAACTAATAAAAAATTGAATATCTTTCAATCTCTATAATCCGTGAAGATACGGTGATAAAACATTCCCCAATCGTCATGTCGATAATTTAAATTATGTAGTAATTAAAATTCATATATTTCAGTCAGTTTGAAAAGCGGAAAAGTGAAACTCATCGTTCGTTTCAGCAAATTAAAACGTGTACTTTTCGTCAACAATTGGATAGCAATCTACAATGACGCGTGATTCGGCAAGAATTTATTTGCAGGCTCAATCGTCGAATCAATTATTAAAAACACTCTCGCAGGAACGAAGCGGCTGGAATCTATTATAATATTTAATTGTAAATCGCGTTCGTTAACGGGATAACATTTCGATCGTACGACAAATCCAGCCGCTTGTCATATTACTGTCATGCCGTTCGGTGAATTAATTATTAATTCCTACTCACAATTATTGCGTTGCGATGCGTGCATACGTAATCAACAAATGTTTGTTAACTCGGTGCACGACGCGCTGATAGGCATTTGCATCTAAAATTCGACGATGATTTTCTTTTTAAGTCGTTCCTCTTGTTCGATCGTCAATCAATTTATAAGTTTATATCATTCACGTATTTTCCAATAACGAATTAACTCGTCGTGCCCAGTTAAAAGACTAAAAATGTATCGAGTGTAAATTTACGTGGGTCGTCTTTAAAATTTCACATTTTCCACTGACGAGTTAACTCGCCATGCCCAATTAAAATGTAAAAAATGTAACGAATTTAAATTTACGAGACTCGTATTCAAAGTTATTTGGTAATTCTCCCTGGAAAAGCGTTTTCCCAATGACGAATTAACTCGTCATCCCCAGTTAAAAGATCAACCAACGAAGAAACAACATCCATTAAGCCACAATCGCCCGATTTTCTTGAATCGTTTCTATCCATAAAAGTAATTCAGTGTCGTTCTCCAACGAGAACATAGACAGAGTGGGACAAAGAGGATCGTGCAAGAACCACGTCGGCTACTAGCAGAATTCTTCAAGACGTTTGCTCACTATTTTTGCATTACGATCCTCGAGGAACATCCGCGCTGTTTCCGCCACTTCAGCTGGTCGAGTGGCTCAAAAATGAGATACTCGAGCGGCAACGAACTGCATCTTCCGCAGATCGTTTCGTGCACGCTTATACTCAAGAAACTCCCACGGAATCATGGTGTATACCTTCTATGGTCGTACGAGGATGAACGAAAACAGAATAGGGGTGAACAGTGGCCGTTCTTAAATCGTGCTTCTCGCCAATAGACCGGTGGTCTTTGTTGTGAAAACATTCCCGAGTAAAAACATATAATTAGAGCAAAACGTTAAACCGGAAAGGATACTCTGGCAAACATTCCGGACAAAAGGAGCGGCGAGCAAATGAACGCGACTTAAGTAAGGCTGTTTAGTGTGCATAAATTGTTACGTCCTGCTTCATGGATTCCTTCAAGAAATTACTCGCATAATGCCCATTCTTGGAGGAAAAACGACATTACGTTAACGACTGCTTCAATTACGGTACAATTGAGACGTTACGAGTGGTCGAGTAAATGGGGCTAAGATTTTAACGTTTCGATTCATTTGACGATGATTGAAATTGTGAAGATTATTGCAATTGGGTCTGAAAAATATAATATATTCATTCTCGAATAATAGAGAATTCAACTTCTAATTTATTATTAATTAATTGGAGATTTAACATATTTAGGATCATGTGAGTCACTGGTAGCCCATGGAGTTTATCTAAAGTATAATTTTAATACTTTTCCACTTAGTACTAATTGTAAAGTAAAATAGCAAATAGTTTGGGTCGAGTACCCAAAATTTTATGATTCTTGCACACCTTTAAAAATTATTGAATTGAATATTTTGATAAATTAAAAAATTAAAACATCGTATTTTGTATTATTCAATAATAGATACATTTGCAATAAAATAAAAGCTTGGCAGAAAGAAATTGGTTAAATTACAAGAGGAAAGCGAACGAACGTGGAGATAAACGAACAAGGGTCGACTTCTTTCTGCAGCAATGCTAAAGAGAATTAAAATCGTAGATAAATCAAGAAGGATCACCGGAGAAAGGACGGTCACGATAAAAGAGAAGGCGAGAAAAAAGGAGGACAGAGGGAAGAAAAAGACTTAAGCAAGACTGTTTAAGGTTGTATAAATTGTTAGCGGCGTATACTGGCCGGACATCCCTCGCCGGAAGTGAGACTCCAGCCGGTGCC
The DNA here is from genome assembly GCF_907164935.1 of Osmia bicornis bicornis. NCBI lineage: Eukaryota > Metazoa > Arthropoda > Insecta > Hymenoptera > Megachilidae > Osmia > Osmia bicornis. The sequence continues at coordinate 10,482,271 of NC_060217.1, read as the reverse complement.
CGGAGGCAGAAAAATAGCGGGAGATTTTATCTGTTAATTGCCCGCCCTAAATCCCCATGAAATAATGCGACCCAGAGCCGATACCCGAGGCGACATAAATAAGGCCGCCATAATTACTTTTAAATCGTGCAGCCAGCCAACCAGCGCCCTACTGTCGTTCGTAATCAGGAATTATCGAGGATTGGAAACAAGCGCCAGAGCATTGTCGCTGTTGGAAAACCCTCCCTTTCCTTTTCTCTCACTCTCTTTCTCTCACACACACAGACAATGCATTGTTCTGGTAATCTTATGAAACCATGAAACGCCATGCCACGAATAATTGAAAATAAATTACGAAACGCGCTGGAATATTACAGACGGAACGGTTGAAGGAGATGGTTATTGGATATCAAGTTGATATTCGGTTTAGAAGATTGCATTGTCCGGTGCTTCGCAATATTTCAATTTCATCTCTTATTTTAATTAAATTAAAAATATTTGTGTACGACGAAAATTCAGTAAATAAATTCTAATCGAAAAATTATGCTATTATTAATTAAAAGAGGAATTAATATCTGGTAAACTGACTCATTTTATTTAATTATTTTTTAATTATTATTTCTTCATTTGCATAAATAGTATTGTTTAATATGCATGCATGTTATGTATGTGACATTCGAATATAAAAAATAAAATTACGTCAATTTAATAATGAAATGAAGCTATCAATTAAATTCACTTAAGATAACGAGACCTTAAACGCGAGTGAAAATTAACTCGTTAAAAATCCATATCACCATGAAAATCCTAACACGGTTAAAGTCAAACCAAAAATGAGTCGAAACACTTTTAATAAAGGATCGGTGCCAAATGAAACGAGACAAGGGGTCATTAAAATAAATAGTCTGAAACGAATTAATTAATTAAGAGCATGTTTCATGTTAATCAATACTGGCAGCATTTTTGTCTACTTTTACAGAGAAAGGTAATATTAACAAAGCCGATAAACCGGTACTTTGACCCGGGCAAAATATTTCATTAAAATCTAGGTTGCAGATAGAATTTAATTAAACTTTTCACAATGTGCAGTGTACGTTTAATTCCAAGCTTGTTCGGAAAGAAACGAATAAAGCAGTGCAGGGGTTATCATCCTTTGAAAAGACCAAAAGGCTTCTGAAATTAAAAAAAAAATATACATATATATTTTAATTCTGTGATTCTTTAACAAACTGTGGAAATGGGCATTTGTTGCAATTTTTGAACCTGAAATTGCAATCTTTCAATTTGCTAATTACTATATTACATTATTAGTATAGGTATAACTAGTTTACTTTCAAGTTTCAAATTGCAAGCTCTCAGTCTGCTACTTATCTGCTACTAATTAGTGCGAATCTAATTAACTTTCAAATTTCAAATAACGAACTTTAAATTTGCTATCTTGCATTATCAGTATACCGAGTTAATTTAGAGGTTTCAAATTTTATAATTTAAATTTATCACCTTACATTATTGGAATACATAGTGATAATAATATTATTCAAAATAATATTTTTGTATCGTCTTCGTTTGTCCCTTGGAAGATGAATACTCTGCTTATAATTATTTTTACCCCTAATTAAAATTTGAATTTGAAGGCTGAATTCTGTAAAAAGTTTCGAATATATTTTAACGTGTAAATATTATATTTTCTGCACGAGCTTTACAAATTAATTTGTTATATTTTGCATATTTTATTTTCCCGGATGGGTCAAAATAACCCTGCAATTGTCGTGCAAGAGATCTAGTTTATGATGACAATAGAAAATGAAAAATATCTAATAACTAATTTAAGTATTTTCATATTTGTTTGGGTCATTTGTTCCTTTCACTCAATTTCGGTATTTGTATCGATCAATCGATCATCGACCAGTATTCTACTGTCTTCTTGATATTACATTAGCGTAATAGCAAACATTCCTGTGACGATGTTGTCGCTGCGTTTATCAAAGGCGAGTATTTGCATTGTACAGATCTTGCGGCTCCTCCGAGATGATATTAATTATTCCACAAAGACCACTATCATAGCATGATAGATGTATCAAACTAGAATATTTGCAGACTCCTTCTGTGATAAACAGATCTTTATTGATTTTGCATTAGCTCTTCGTAACATTCAGTTTGATGTATTTGCTTCAATTCCCCACTCAACTTTCGTCGATGAAACGTAGAAAGTCATGCATAATTTGCACACATAAAAGTAGTATAAAATAGTACTTATAGCTTCGAATTTGATTGATTCGCCGATGCAATAATTTAATAATATTCTACGTTGATTTATAATTTCCAATCATCAATTTTTCATGCGAGTTGCAATCATCTCGAGCAGTAAATATATATTCAATTTTAACACAAGTATTGAAACATATTTTTATAGAATAAAATGTTTGACAGTTTCAGATATTTCTGAAGGGAAAAAAAAATGTTCTGTGAAATTTCAATTACAGTTGTGCTTTGCAACAAATTTCAATCAGCTTGAAATCAACAGCAACCAAAGAACGAATCATAGAATATTATTCTTTTTATTTATGGCTCAAAGAAGCAATTATTGTTTAATTCTTTGCATGAAATAGTCTCTTTATTAAATTCAATTTTTCCTGTTGGACATTTTATAATTTACTGAAAACGTTTTATAATTTGTTAAATTTCTGTAACTATTGCAATTATAAATTGAAATACTTAGATTATTAATTTTTTAACATTTTGACTTTTCAAGTATAATCATTTCAAATTTCACTCAGTCATCCATTAACTACAAAATTCACAATCACTTCCTTCCCATAAAAAGAAGAAAAATACAAATTCATTCAGTTCCTTAATATTCCGCCATCGTAGAAAATGATTTACTCGAAGAACGTCCAAAAATTCGCGTGTCATCCACGATCTCGTTCATTCTCCGATCCAACCCTCTGATTGAAGGGAAAAAATCGAAGCTGACTTTCCAAATTGTTTTCACGTCCGTCACAGGCCACGGGTTTGCCCGCAGGACGAAGGACCATCCCCCGGGACAATATTAACACCCTCGAATGCGCTCTGCCAATTTAAAGTTCGTCGATGGTAAGCAGCCTTGGTAGAGCGAGGGTTGCGAAATGAGATGGTCCGAGCGAGTACTCGGGGATAAACGAAGACAGGCTGAACGTGCCAGTGGGTGAAAGAGGAAAACAGGGCAAGGAACGAAGGGAAGACGAAGAAAGGGGGTGAGGAAATAAAAGAAAAACAAGGATGAAGAGCGGTTTTCTTTGACAACGATTTCGCTCCTCCACTCGAACCACACCGGGATTTAAGTACCCACTCTGGTACACCACAACGAGTGCCGGTTAAGTAGTCCTTCCTGCCGCTGGAATAATTACCCAATAACAACTTTTCACCGGCACATAATAAAGGCTTAATTAAAACGCGATAATCGACGTTTATCCGGGCGCACGAGTTCCGGATATCTTCGCCGGGACGGCTGTTGATCTTAGGGGATCCCATCGAGGATTCGTACGGGCGAGAACGCCATCGACGAACACGGGATTTCCCTTGGGCAATCGGCCTGCTGTTCGGGAACAACCATCCAGGTATCGTTAATTGCTTTTTGGAACGACATTTTGAGTTAACGAACGACGAATTTATTGGATTATGGGAATAGTTGGTAGCAAAATTTAGTGATAACGTTAAGGTGAAATTGCAAATAAAATTTTCTCAACAAAGTTATTCTAATCGCGTTAGAATATTAAGTTAGATAATTCAATACAAAAAGGTGCGAGAGTACAGTGTCTGGCAGAGTTGACCAGAACGAAAGGGTTAATATTCATACACATACGAGCCGTTCGCAATCATAAGCCAAAGTGATTAAATCCACTTTTTGAATTTAAACAAATTTTAGTAATAAAGCACTAAAGTAGGTGTTTAAATTTTTGTATTTTATTAATTTTTCTACTTTTAATTTTTTCGCGTTAATTAATCTGACGACTGAGTGGCTCGTATAATAAAAATTTCATGGATTAAAATTATGAATGTTCGGATGTTCAAAATTTTAGACTCGGGTCGGATGTAGGAGCCCGATGGTCTGAACAACCCGACCTGATTGCTTGGGTGCTCGACACTCACGGGTATCTAGATATCCTTAGTACCCTCACACCCCTAATTAAAATTGATTTTGTGACACTTTCCAATGGTCAACCCGTCAACGGTCAAATATGTGGTTTTGTACACGCTTTTCACACCATATACGATCACTATCTTGGCAATTTTCCAAACCGTATTTCGGCAATTTTCAGCCTCGTTCCGATGTGAAATCCGTACATGTTCTCCATAGTAGTCTTGACTAAACATGACAACGGGGATGGCAGCATCTAAATATCGGTTAGAAACGCGATACCGCTTTAAAGTATTCATAAAGAAGCACAACCAGAGCGGAACTTATAGCATCGAGATTCTGTCCAATCTTCAGCTAACACGGGGCCGCGTGAAATTCCATGAATTTCGAATGCCCCGACCATGATAGCGGGCCGAAGTACGTGCTCGTGGATACGTTGTCGCATCAGCTACGGATATGCTCCGTGTATCATGCGCTGTCAGGCTGCATATAAATAATATGAAATTTCCTTTCCATCTTCGGGCATTAAAATCGAATTCTGCCGGGAGAGGCGATGCGACGACGAAAAGGAAATTGTTCGTCGATGCCTTTGACAAAAACTCCATGGAAAGGAGATTGCGAGCGGTTACCTTCAAATCCCTGTCCACTTTTTATTATTTTAATCTCACGTTTAACCATGAATTTTCAACCGACTATTTTTCAATATTTTTTAAGATTTAGTATTGTATTTTAATATTGGTAGTATCATTTTCAAGTTAGAAAAGATTCACTTCTTCAATTCATTTTTATTTTATTATACCTAGATTATTATTATTATAGAGAAAATTTTAGGTAAATATGGAATTTATAATGATATATTTCTTATGCTTGCTGCAAAAACATAGAAATTAACTTTCACAAGTTTTCCACCGAAATTCCCAATGTATACCGCCGTTTTATTCCAAGGGTACCTTCTTACGTGCCGTTTATTAATTCATATCACAAAATGGAGAAACTTCGGTCCGCGGAAACTGGAAATAGCTTTTTTTTTTAACAGCTACATAATTTATTGGCGCATCAGAAAATCCTGTTCTAGCAACGAAGATAGGCGTTAAATATATCAGGTGTTTTTCACTTTTAATCAATGAAAATCAGCATTATAAAGTGGAAAATATTTTAAATGAAGATTCTAACATTTACTGATTAAATAAAAAAATTGCCTCTTCCAGGTACATCAATTAAAAAATAAAGCAGGTATGTTACTTTCATATTATCTACAAATTTTTCAAAAAATTATTTGTCTTCGAAATTAGGATTGAAAAAAAAAATATTAAGAATGAATTGTTATAAGGATCTATTTTTCTAGGATTAATATGTAAAAATAATAATGCTATGCTTAAATAATTAGCAGCTAAAATACTATAATTGATCTACTATCACGTGAAATGGTAAAAGGGAATGCATGCTAGCTACTAGCGACACATTCTCTAGTCGAGTAACGTTTCTTCGGTGAAACAAAGTTTCGCGTGTCGTCTTTCAACATCGAGCCCGGTACATTCATCTTCCCAGGGAATTACGTCCTCGTTTTACCAACCTCTGATGTCTCAGCTACCTATCCTTGCCTATACACAACTAGGACATACTTTTCCTTGGTTTCTTCTCACGAGCACCGCCAATCGGCAGCCTTCGCCTTTTCCTTTCCGTCTTCGTCTCTTCAGCGGGAATCGGAATACGAAGAACGATGCAGTATCCCACGGGAAATCATTTATGATTCCCAATCCACGTGTTTGTTCTCATTGGTATTAGCATTACACAATCGTCCTTTGTTTCCAGGACGCGATGCGGTAAAATAACCGATAGAGAAATAGTGAAAAGAACGAGGTCGTCCCGTTATCATTGAAATCTTAACGTATCAATGTGAGGCCAAGGTGAAGAACAGTATAGTAATAAAATGAAGTGCTGAACTTTACTTTGGAGCACACAAAATTATTAATCTCATATTTAAATACTATCCGACGAGGAAAATTCAAAAATAAAAGTTTTAATTCTAGGAATCTATTCGTTTAAAAATTATACACGTGTAAAACTGAACCACTTTATTGTATTTTTGAGATTAGTTTAACGCCATTTTGACTTCTATCCATAATTCGTCCAATGAGAGAAGCCGATGCCTGTAAATAGATGTACGTAAGTGGCGCTCATTCTGGTGGGATAATCTCAAATGTCTATTTATTAGATGTACAAATTAATTCGGTGTTTTTCCTGTAATTTTAATTGAAGATTTATTTTCAAAAAGTCCTGCTAATAGCACCTAATGTACTTTGCATATGTTAATTTAGGTTCGTTTATTTGACGACAAATTAACTTCAAAAGTATGCTCAAAATAATCCATTACAAATAACTTTTTAACGAATGGATTTCTGCAGTTAAAAGTTGCATTTTCGAACTTTCCTCGTTGAATATTTCTAAAGTATTAAAAAAAGAAATCAATTTTGCGTGCACCAAAGTAAAGTTCAACCAAATAAGAAAAATAAAAATCTGAAATATTATAGAGAATAACAAACTTCTTTATTCTCAGATAGCTGGTTCCTCGTTTGGCTGAAAGGTAGGAGGAGGCAGTTTCGAAAAGTTGATCGTAAAAGACCCTCCTGAAAAACGATGTTTCCCGGCGTTCGCGTCGTAAACTAGCTTCAAAATATCTTAACATTTAACATCTTTTCAAGGGGCCGATATTAACACGAGTAATGAAGCCACGTGAAGTTTCGAAGACATTAATGAGGTATGGTATAATTTAAAAGTTCCGAAATGAAAACGGTGACAATGAACGGGCAAGGCTCGAGCGGCACGGATGAATATCCGTCATAAATGAAAAGTTTCGGCATTGAAACGGTGAATGCCGGTAATTTGCCCGGAGAAAAGACTCTCCAGAAGGGTCCGTGGAACTTCTGTCGTGCTTCAGACCACCAAAAATGCGATGGCGCTTGAAATTTTGCACGCGTCTAGCTCTGTTATCCCGTGCCTGTTCCACGCACCTGTATTTCAGTCAGCTCCCTCGCGAAATCGTGCACTCCCGCGGGGGTCGTTACCGACGAATTTTCAAGGTAATTTGGCCAAAACATTTTGGTTCAGAAAATGTTCCGCGATGAAAGAGCGCGCGAAAATGCTTTCGAAAGAGAAGAACAAAGGAACAAATGGAATAAAATAAAATGAAAACGGGGACAGAGAGGAGGAAAATCGTTTCTCCGGGTCGCTACATAGAAATTTACGCGGTGTTTCGCTTCCTCTCAGTGTCTAGACGAACAGAAATTTATTTTCGAGATTTACGCGTCACGTGTATTATTTTCTGCTGAACGACCCCCCTCCCCTTTGTCACTTTGTTTTCCGCCTCTTCTCTGTTCGGTCATTCGAAATTGCAGTCTTCTTTATTCCCTCTGCTTTGCGAATGTGGAATAAAAAGGATGAAACTGTACTTGTAATATGGTTGCATTTACTAGGAGCTGCTTTCATTTGTTTATTCATCAGACAGTTCTATATTTTTGTAATGTGTTTTTTTAATATTGTAATTGCTGGTTTTATGATATGTAAACAATTGTAATAAATACAAAATACGCTACATGGCTTCCTTAAAATCATACGTCATTCATCTGAATCAATTTTTATTATTTATAAAATTTTCAAAACTATGTAAAAATTATTGTTTGATAGTGTTTCATTTTCATTTATTCTCAGTCTTATTAAGTATCTCTCATTTTTCTATCCAAGAAGACCTCAATATCACTTTCTCATCTTTCAAAATAACGGCACAAGTTCGTGGAGAAAGTACCTCTCCATTCTTCTTCAATCCAACAAATTGTCCTTCCATCCTTGGCAAAAGAACTTCCTTCGATTCCCTATAAATTCTTCAATAATTTCGAACTCCTTAACCGGCACTCGCGGAGGGAACAAATCGTTTCTTTCGACGGAACAGTTTCACCCTAATAAACTAACAAATTTCTCGGAAGGAACTGCTTCTTAACAATTGTTTCGCGAAGTTGCACCGTCAAGTTTCCATTCGGTTCAAGGAAAATGCTTCAACTTCGAAACCAACGGGGCGATACTTTCATTTGTATTCCTCGGAATATTTCTTCCCATTCCCAGCGAACCAGGCTGCCAGTGGTTGCCGTATTTCATCCCCTAAAGCGTATCCGTTGTGCATCCCTTCGAGGATGCACTTTCGTAACGTCAAGTTGTGCCATGCAAACGAAATACGTATCCACCTGGCAGCAACACCTGGATGCATGAGTGATTCTCGTCTCTTGACGAAACGAGCATCTGCAGATCGAATATGTGGAGAAATTTTCCACAATCATTCATAAATATAAGTCGATGCTTAACCACTTAAGATTCCTATTTAAAAGTATATCAACGTAATATTACGTACCTGGACGTTAAGTGATTAAGAAAGATAATATCTCACTAATTAAAATAGATATTACAAACTTTGTACGTATTACTGAATATAGTTTATGTATGAAACGCATTATATTATATTTTCTATTTTTTTAGGAAAAGAATCAATTATTACATGGAAATCAATACCTGTATACGTTACCCTACTGGAAAAATAAAACTTAAAAAAATAGTTTGGGGTTTAAAAAATAAAGATGAAGAGGAGTTTAAATTAAATTAAATTTTAATTACTGCTAATAGGAGTAATGCGAGAACTTGCATCGAGGATTTCAACTATTTCATGTATTTCATGAAATACATGGTTACACGGGTAATTTTATCTACCGGAATGTCTCAGGAATACCCGGGTAAGTTTTTTTACCCAAGTATCTCACGAACACCCGAGTAACTTTTTCTATTGGAGTATCTCGAGTACCTGGATCAAATTAATAGCCCAATGTTGTTATCTCAACAGTCCTTCATTCAATGAATAAGTATTCCATTAATTAATAATCACTGCTTGGTCACCTTTTATAAAACATAATTTCTTCCTAATATGTTTTCGCACAGCTACTAATTTAGAAAAATTTGCAATCATCATGCTAAATATGTCCTTTTAGCAATTTTTCAATTAATCAGTCTCCACAAAATATATTTAAAATCAATTTTACGTATACCTGCCCAGCCGCAAATGCAACTGCAATTGCAATCATTTACGTATTCACATTTTACACCTGTAATCGAGGTTTATGGTTTGTTCAGCAGCCAGGTCAGGTACCGTGGGATTTTCAGAACGCGGGAAACCGCGAATTTCTACTAATTTGCAATTGCACCCTCGTTCACATTGCGAATATAATTTACTCGATTCCGATGCACCAAGTCCTACTGCAACGCTAAAACATGCGTCATGTACACCGGGGAAATTAATAAATTGAGTTTCTTGCTTTTAATCAGATCTTTGGTGAATACATATAGTGATACCAAACGTAGGAAGAATCTTTGCAAGTGTTTTATATAAGCGTCGAACTTTTGGAGCTTCGTCCGGGGATGAATTTAATATATCAATTTTATGGTTCCGCGAGTACGAATTCCATTAGATTTTGCGGAGTAATGGATGAGTATTATGCAATTATAAAATATTTAAAATGAAATATCGATGAAGTAAGATAATACAAAAATCGAATAAAAAGTAAAAATAAATAAGATTTCTTTTTTTTATACAAATTGAATAATTATTTTCAATTTTCTATATTTGTAACCTGAATGTTAGAAAGATGAAAGAAAAAAGAAATATTATTCGAGGAGTTCAGTGAAATATTGAATTGTTAAATTTGTAAAATGAAATTTTGTTTCTCATATTCTCCACCGTTTCTCTTATTTCTCGTGTTCTCGCAATTTTGATTATAAATGAAGGTAGCGCAGAATGTCTACGAAATTGTCTGTTTGAACTTATTGCTTCAGATATCGAAACGCGAAAGCAACTTCATAAGAGGCAGCTGCCGTTGTCGCTAACTTGAAATTCGCTCACCAAAAGTATATTGAAACGTTATTTTCCTATGAACTCTTCTGGCAAGTTTCGCTTCAATTTGGCCCAAATTCATGAAAACTTTAGGTTTCTAAAGCTTACAAACTTATTCTATAAGCTCCTTTTTCCACTGGACAAAAAAATGAACAAACAGCGAACATATACAAATCAGTTCTTCGTATTTAAAGAACGAAACTGAGAGCAATAAATATTTATACTTCAGAAAATATTTTTATAAAATCTTTTACAAATGTAATTTTTTATTTCTATTAATATCATATTTTCGACATAGTTTGAGAGCATAATTTAAAATAAAAAAATATTTAATATGTAACGAAAAACGTTTATAGTGTTAATTTTAAAAATTTCAAAATTATATAATATTTCTCAATTATGGGAACATGCTGGTGTCAAATTTTTCTTTTTTTTTTGTCGTTCAAAGAGCCTTCACTTCCTTACAGAGTCATTTGACAAGAAGTATCAGCGAGGCGGACGTTTAGCGAGAATTTCGCAGAGAAACGAGCCAGGTAGCTGTACTGGCCAGCTCTTTTACACGAATTACTTTCTTCGGTGGGATTTCGCTTAAGCCGGCGAAATTTATTTCAACTCTTCACACGGCCGGCTATACGGCCCGTATGCCGCAAGGATGCGGCCATAATTTTGAGAAACGCCACCCACCGGTTACGCCGACAATTCCCACCGTAATGTCCTCGACAATTCATTCTGAAATGGCCGAAACGGCAATTCTTAGTCGGCCTTGCGCACATCTTACGTGTGCACACGAACCGAGGAAAATACATTGTCGCCGTGGATAAGTTTCCACCTGCTAATACGCGATTTTATGGTGCCACTTGTGTGCTTCAGCGGCTACCACCGAAGGAAAGACGTCCACGCTTGCATGGAATTTACTGAGAATACTTTGTAAACGTAGCTGAACAAGGTTCATTCAATGCAACTGACAAATGTCATATATGAAGAGGATATTAACCCCAGGATGAGAAAATGTCACATACATCAATCAATTTTGGACCCTCTGAGGGTGAACCACTTCTAAACTTGACGCTCTGTACATACCAAATGAAATAATTAAATAATTCTTTGCCGCTTCAAAGCATACGTTTTCAATTTATAATATTCTCATTTATAGTTTTTATTTGTATCAAGATTATAGCAACATAAAGATATGAAGAACATTGTAACTAGTTTATGTTAGGTTTAGAAGAGAGCAATATACGATTTTTTGACTGTATTGTAACAAGGACTTAAGTATAGTTCTTTCTTTTCTTTTTTAAAAATGGTCATTTCTGTAATTCAAAGTATATTTTTAAGGCGAAAAGTCAGGAAACGTAAAATTACAATCTTTAATTTTTAACAATTAAAAATAGTTTTAATCTTAATAAAATCATGGATCCAAGACGAAAGAGTTTTTTTTTAAAACACCATAACAAAAGTTACAATATTGTTGATATCAGAAGTCGATTAAATATTAGCCAGAGATGTGTATGAATTTTTAAATCATTTTAATCGACCTTAAAGAATCAAAATAAAAATTTCAAGTGACAATATTTCTTTATTTATAACATTATATTTAAAGATTTAACTAATCATTTCTATTCTTAATTAAAAAATTTCCGAAAACGTCACTTGCATCTCTTTGGTTCTAATTATAAGTACCTCATAATAACATTAAATTCTTCATTCACCTAAAAAAAGCCATAAAAAAACACTCTGCAGTATTTAATCCCGGGTTTGCATAATTTTTTCCAACGACGCGCGTCAAACCATTTCGAGGAAACAGTTTTCGCCATAAACCGCATGGGAAATATATCGCATGTCCGATGATATTATACGCGATGTTTCCACGTTATAACGCGTAACTGTTACAGATTTAAAATCTGCTCGTGTGACGTGACGGATTTAATGAAAACGCGAAGACAATGGCTGCTTGTTATTGCAGAAGCGGTCGACGTGTTAAGAGGCGAGGAACAAAAATAAATGCTGGCCCCGAGTGGACAATGGAAAACACTTGACAAAGGGCTGCGTTATGAGCAGCGTACAATGAAGTTCGACGGGCCGAAAGGTGGAACTAGAATTCATTTACCGTTTGCGTTATAGCCGTGTTTCAAATATCCTGTTGACTGATATTGGTCACGGTTATAACCATGAGTAAATAGGTAAAAACTCTTCAGCATTTTTAGTAGATTTTCGATTTTCCGAGCTTTCCGTTCAAACCCATTCTTATACAATTAATTTCAATTTCTGAATCATAGTGTGGGATGGGTACCTTCAGACTGGGGAGCTATTGAAATGGATCGGATAGGTACTCGAGATACTAGACTGGAGAAAATTACCCGGGTACTCGTAAGATATTCAAGTAGACAAAATTACCCAGACTCCCATATTAACACTTGACTGCCAATGGTGGTCATTGATGATCCAGCCTTCAAATTTTGTGTCGTAGAATAATTAATAAAAAGAAAAAAGAAGAAAGATGGCAAACTTTATATTAGTGTTAATATTTTTTTATATTAACAACATTCTAATTTGAACGTTAGCCAATCATTTAATTATCACCGCAGTAGTTCACAAAGTCGAATTTACGAGCGGACTGATTTGTTGGAAATCGCGGCGTTACGATAGTAAAAGGAGTGATAAATTTTTATAGACCCCGCTTATCGGAACACCGTTGCCACAGACACTGCATTTTGCGTTTCTCTGTTTTGTTGCAGCAATCCCGAGAATGCTCGATGCCGACGAGGAGAGCTCTCCCGGAATGGGCCAATTCAGAAATGCCTCGATGCCTGGTGAAACGATAATGCAGTACTCTCGTTGTTCATTCTCAGGATTTTCGAAGACGTTCGTGCTTTTTCTGTTACGCTGAATGGCCCCGCTATTGATTGTAAATCGAGTTTACATTGCTTGTTACTCGCGCAAAGGAAGCCGGAGATTTTTCAATGCAAAACGGAATGATTTATTCAGTACGTTTTCCCTTTGTACAGAGAGTTTATTTGAACGTTCATGTCACAGAGAATATTGAAAGATACGTATTTTTTTCTGTACTTTCTTTTATGTCAATTTTAATTTAATTTTACTTGACATATTACCAGGTTACATATGACATATGATCAGCCATATTGCATTCAGAATATTAATAGGACATTTATGTGATCATTTTTTTTAAGCTTCAAGCTTTAAACTGATATACCATAATTGATATTTTGCGATACTTTTATGCCATCAAAAATATTTCACATCCAATAGCAAAACACACTCGGCCCATGAAAGTAACTATACGTTTCTATGAAACCTTATCGTGTCTAGTGCTGAATTCCAATCGTTCCATTTTGTATTTCCAACGCTGAAACACGCTCCGTTTCCCGTAAAAAGAACTTAAAGACATTCCTCGTTACATACACGATCGACTATAAAATCCTCGAACGCACGGCACAATGGACGGCCTTGATTTTCCTATTGTTCGTCCATCAGTATCGCCTGCAGCAGTCAGCACTTGCACGCCGTTATCATCGATCTCTTCCCGGTATCGATCGTCTCTTTTCCTCTCGTTCTATTGCCAGACCGTCGATATTATGGACATTTCCATGGCTGGAAAGCGAACGCGACAGAGAACCGCGTACCATGGCTGCTTCGTGTCTCATGTTTATGAAGTGTGCATAGTCCTCCACTTATGAATAATGTTACAGCCGATGCCGTTCTGTATCAGAACCCAACGTGACATAACGTAACGCCATCGGTGAGAGTAGAAATTCCGGTAGCACGGTCTCCTTTATCCATGGAGAGCACGATTATGGTTACAACGACCTGACACTGTCAAAGGAAATCGAAAATCTATGTGAGAATGTGTATAATAATGTTGAAGAGAAGAGACACTGGTTGCAAGGATTCCAATGGGTCATTTGTAGAATTGTGCGGGTACCCGTATGGATCGAGTATCCGCGGAGTCAAATTGGGTCAGGTGAAGACGAACGGGTTAGGACAGGTACCCGTATGCGTCGAGTACCCGAGCCTTCGGATCGGGTTGGATAAAATCGAACGGGTTCGGACGGGTACTCGAGACATAGGAACACTCGGGTAGTCTGCCACAATCGAGCCAGTCTTCGAACTCCTTCAACTTTTTCCGAACTGACCCGATTATATTGGGGAATCTATTCAATTTTATTCGAGCCAAATCGAGTTCGAAATTTCAGTTACTCCCACACCTCTACTTATTTTATCAAAAATTACAAGCGAAGAGGTAGTAATTTTAATTTTCACGTAACGCAAAAATCATTAGCTGTTAATTAAACCGGCAAAAGGATTAATCGTGGTGATTTATACGAAACAGTTACGAACATTTTCAAAGTCCCATTCGGCAAAGGGAATTGGCGAGTTATGACTCCGTAGAAAACTGCGGATAAAAGGGCACGATTCGTTGAATGAACGTCCTGATTGATCAATCTGGAAACGATCGAAGCAATCATGGTCCATCTCGTGGCAATGCGAGGCCCGCGATGGAAACAGTCGGTGTACGTATCTGGTAAAGAGTCGAACTTTGAAAAGCGGTCCAGGCAAAAACGTCACGTACAGTCGTTGAAAGTGGATCTACAATGGCCGTAAAAAGTTTTTAACCAGACGCGCCACACCATTTCCGTTTCTTTAACGAAGAACATTGGAAAGTTTAGCGCCGGCTTTATCTGTTCGGAGTTTAACGTTCGGCTATTACAAGAACGCCAGTCCTTTCAGCCGTGCAACCGAATGGGAATCATGCTTTATCGAGGAATGCCGTCTCTGGAACGGTCTCGGATGAATTTTAAGCAATTGCCACGGGCGATTGGATTTGCCCGCACACCGTCTAATTTAATTAACGCTTTACGCTCGAACTTGCTTTGTTACTTCAATCGGTAGACGGAAGTTGAGCAAGCAGCCTTCTACGGGTGAGAACGGCCAACTTAGCTAGCTTCTTTCCGCAACGATTCGCGCTCGATTATTACCCTGAGTAACTAACATAATTAAGGCTACGGTGTGGTTTACGATTTCAGTTATATATTATAACAGAGCTCGACGATATTTTCGAGATTTTAGAATTATTATTGTTCGTTATATTAGGCTATTGTATATTTCAAGTAGCAGATTTTGATATGAACAACATCTGGCATGATTTAATGACATAGTAATTAATTTTATACCAAATGGCTAATCGTAAATGACATCTGTAGCAAAATAAATGTCAAGATTATAAATAGCTAATTTTGTGATAAAAATAAATTTTGATAACTGTATTTTTTAATAATAATTTCTGTAAATTAATATTTGTAGGATTTAAGGTATTAAAACTTTTGATATTATACTACTTTCCGATCTAGACGTCTATGAATAGGGAAATCTTGAATTCTAATTAAAGCTTAGAAGACGAAGTTTCTGAAGAGCCTTATCTTCAACGTCCTACCCATACATGAAAATCAAGTTTTGAATAGGAACGATGGAATTGCTAATTAGTTTCTTGAATGAAAAATGTAAGATCCTGACTTATACGGTCGATAGTTATTTTATAATAATTATTCTAAATAGAAAGTTTATACAGGATGAGTTACACAAAGTTCTCTATAAAACTATAAATTTCCAATTATTTAAATTGCCAGCAATTTACTTTGAAGAATTCAAATCGAAAATACCATCGTACAGGAAGTTGAACGATAGAAGCTCGTATCCATCGATCGGAGAAGCGGGAGTTTTCTCGTTGGAGAAACACGGTAATTCCCGAGCTGAATGCATTATTAACGGCTCTCTTAATTTCGTTCGAACTCGATTAATGCGCGGTGCAGTCCGAGGTCTATACGCGTGTTAGCTGTTCCTTCACATGCAGGAAATAAAATGGGGTCTCGTAAGGGATGGCCATGCTGGAAAGAGGGTGATCAGGGAGAAATTCTGACCGGTTCGCCGGGAAACGAGAGGGAAGAGGAGATTGAAAGAGAGGAAGGGAAAACTATCGGAAAATGGAGTAGTTGAGCAGAACGAGAAGGAACGACGTGGTTCGTTAACGCTTTCATTGGAGAACGATTCTTCACAAAGCCAATATAGCCGGTGGCCCCTGTTCTCATTTACCAGCTTGTACATAGCCACTGCAATGGTTACGTTTATCCACCGGAGGCTTCTACGGGCCGTGTGATTCGCTTAAGTCATCAACGACCGATCAGGGATACCTTAATGCCGTTTTCACCAGACTCTATCGCTTCCTCGTTCCACGGCTATTCGAACCAACTACTTTCTTACTGACAATTCTTCAGCGAAATTCAATTACGATATCCTATCTTCGCGGTATCATAATTTTTCAGGCAGAAAATTTACGGTACTTTCCGATGCTATACAGTTCCAGTAATCGTTGAACGGCGGAGCCTGGGTCATCGTGACCCGAACTTACTAAAGTTAAATGTTAAATAATTTGTAAACGAGAGAGTTTTAGAAAACGAAAATAATTAAATTGGAATTGTGGCTCTCTCCATGGTCAAAATAACGAATACATGGCAATGGTCACCATATAATATAAATATAAATAATATTGATATTACAAAATTTCAAAATTGCACTTCTATTATTAGCCTGGAATATCTAATTAAATAAAACAGACAAACGGTGCTGCAATTGAAATTCAAGTTTCTGTTGAAATTTATATTGACTTATCTACTTACACTAGTGGAATTAATTCTCGACACTTAAATTTTTATTAAATTTCACATTTATTCAAATTATTTAATATATAATTGATTAAAATTTTTTAAAAATTTCCAAACCAAATCATGTGAAAATGTTAAGTATAAACAATAAAAATATGACGATATCAATTTAACATAGCAGAATATATATTTTCTGCACAAATATGAAATAAAGAGTATTTTTATTCATATTTTTTTGTTACGTCTATAATATAAACCTTCTTCGAATCTTTTTCAGAAATTATTACAGAAACAAGTGAAATGTACTAAAAAACACTGCTTTGCTCTAAATATCCTACCTATTCCAGTCGTGTTATTAAGTCTTTATAGAACTGCAGCGGATATCGAGTGCATTCTGAAAGGGACGATGCATGGTGTTCTGCGGTGCATTTTCCCTGCATAAAATTAGCATTCCGTTGCAGAGAGAATGCGTCGGGATGGTTGGAAAAATTTCGAATCATCTTTCACGGACAGGCCATGAGTTTCGGCTACACATATCAACTATTTATACGAGAGTAGAGCACTACCGGTTTGGAATGCTGGTTAACGGGTGGGAAAGAGAGAACAGCGAGCGCGGTTAGCCGTGTGTAAAGAATTCGTGCCGTCGATGCCGCAAACTTTCGCTATAAACCACCAATTCCGCTCCGGTGTGCGCGAGTGCTCGTATATTTGCAACGTTCACAAGCGAACACCGGTGAACTTTGCGCACGCCTATACTCGCATACGCGCATATACATATAGCTGCGCGTGTACTCTTTGACACAGGAGCTGCAATCGTGCGTGAGCATCGCACAACTATGCACATTTGTCAGACATCTCCTTTCGCATGATATTTCCTGTATTTCGCAACAATGCGGATCAACATTTGCATCGTTCGCTTTAAAAACACCAGAGGTTCAGAGTCGCGGTGAAAAATACTCGACTTGTGAGATGTAACGAGGAAGACTTCTTGTAGAATTTTGCGATTTCACGTGTGTAGGTTTTTCAAAAAAAGATAGTGAAGCAGATTTTACGTGGATCAATATCTGTTTGTTTGTTTTGAAAATAGCTTGGAGAGGGAGTTGAAGTATTGTACGAAATAATGAGCTGACAGGTAATGAGAAAATGCATAGCTGGTTCTTGCTGTGATGCAGGTTTTCTCAAAAGAGAACATTCTGCAATTTTTGCAAATATTTTGCAATTTTTGGGTTAATTTTTCAAATATAATTTTGAATTTAAGTGACTGTACAAATAATATTATTATAAACAGATTAAAAGTAATGTCTAAATATTTTTGAGGTAAAATAAAAAAAAAACAAAAGAAATTAAGGATGCATATCTTTAGATACCAAATTATTAAAATTAAAAATGGAACATTCTTTAAATTTTAAAAAACACTGACTTCTAAAAAAAAATTACCCCCTTTAAATTAAACAAGCTGAAATTACAAAAGACTGGGTTATTTATATTGACAATTAACAGAAAAATTAAATTCCAAATAAAATTATTTGATCTACATTCGAATACAGTTAGATAATTTAATACAGAAACGTACGTGTACACTTTCTGGCAAAGATGCTCGTAGCGAAAGGGTTAGAAATAATGTACAGAAATTCGCAAAGAATACAAAAAAGAACACAAAGAGAGGTCTTACACAGTGTATTCCCTACACTTTCCAACAAAACCATCCAGAGATTTTGAAACACGTCTCATCTAGCGCGTACCTACATCTCGTCTGAAGAAAAATCACGTTCTCTACACCTGCTCCACACGAGCTCGGCCGATTAATCATTCACGTGGTCTTAAGAACCGCGACTGTGTACACAACGCGGACTAACAACACGAAAATGTCAACGATAAATTCAACGGTACACCGTCTACGCGAGTAGAAACAATACCAAAGCAAACAAAAATAAATTTTCCACTCTGCAGTCTCCCGTTGTGGTAACAGAGAATACCATAATATCTCGTAACAATGAATTTGATTAATAAGATGGAAATGACGAAACGTTGCTATATAATCAAAAGGGACAGTCTCGTCCTTAGTTCGCCTCTTTCTCCGAAAACCTTTCTCCCGAAAGCGAGCACAGTTCGTCTTAACCCCGGATGCACAAGTTGGCCGTCGAGCTGACGGAAATTCGCAAAGTGTCCGCATAAATTGCTCCAACTGGGTCGCGAAAACAGTCTCGTTACTCTGTCGTTCTGTTCGGGACACGAGGCGTCGCGACGCCGTTTCCTCGACCCGTATTCCGGGGAAAAGGATTCTCGAAGCGTGCTGCTTCGCGAAAGCAAGCCGCAAGGATACGTTGTGGAAGGATGGAACGACGGAAGCGTGTTCGTCATTGTGGCGGGAATAAATTGTGCCGTGAACCGTGGACGCTTGATGCAATTTTGTTTAATTAAGCTGATCGCATTTAACTTTGGTAATTAACATTGCTTGAGCGCGAGGTTGCGCCAGACGCGTTACCGTGTAATTACCGTGGGCTGAAATTAATTTCTGACGATGACGGAATCGTGCGTGGAGCTGGTGAATCCACCGGTTCGAGTACTTAACTTTATTAATCGTTAATCCTCCTTTTTATCTTAATTGATGTGCACTCGTTGAATGAAATATTTGGCTTCAAATTGAAACGGAACGAGTGTCGTTTTGAGATCAAATTAAAAATTAACAAACTTTCACCTTATTTGGAAATTTTAAATAATAGACTTTAGGTGGGTTCTCAGTTTGTTAAGGGGGGAGGAATTCTTAGAATACAACAGCAGATTTCGAGTAACCCTGAGCATTTAGCGCAACGGAGCGTATTTAGCCGAACAATTTTATTTTCCACGTCGACAACACTTTCCGCTCCGCAGAGATTCTTCGCGAATTATTCGCCGGCTAATTATTTTGAGCGGCTTGCTAGGCTCCCACGGTTCTTCGTGCTTTGCTCAACTGTACGAATCCCTCGTTCCTCTTTTTCAAGCTCAAGAAACTCGAGAGGAGATGAAGGAGAACAGTTTTGGCGACGACAAAAGCGGCTACTAAAGTCATTCAATAAAAGGTATCGTTTCATGGTACCGATAATTAGATTACAGATTTTTGTTTAACAGGGTATCTTATAATAGGTCAATGATGTGTTTGCAGAGGATACTGATCGAAGGACTGATTTTCTTTTCGGATATCAGGAATCTTTGGCCCTCCCTGCAAACCTCGACATCGACTGCTTGTAATAGGCGACACTTTCGGAATTTCTTTCACGATTTATGGCCGGCTCAGCGCGTCGCTGACTTCCCGGTGTTCCCGGAAAACTGGCATGTGTTACAACTTTCGAAGCACGAGTGGGGCTCTGGCCCGCAGTCGCGATAAACTTGCGACTCGTAGATTCGTCTCGCGTCAGATTCCAGCCGTATTTCTTAGGGCGAGATTGGATATTTGTTATACCGGTGAACGATAAGGGGGCCCTTCTTCTTTTGGCCTTCCGTGCCCGGTGATTCATGCCTCGGGGGTGTAAGTGCTGATACAAACGTTTTATTTATGGAATACTACCGTATCGTGTCTGGTCCTTGACTTTTCCGAGACGGACTATCTTGTCGAAAGAAACATATCTGGACCCCGGAACCAAGATGCATTACAAGTCGCACTTTCGAAATTTTAGAACAGAGCAAATGAAAGGAGCAAAAGCCTTGTAATTTTGAAACTGTTAGAGTCATGTATGTAATTTTTATAATGCAGATAAAGAACGTATCGTTTTATTGTTTCAAAATGAAATCCTATACTAAATACTGTTGCTGTCTAAAATAGAAAATAAATTGGACTTGATACTGTCTAGTTCTATTTTTAGCCACATAACGTAAAAGTAATTAGTACAGAATCACAGTTTGTATTATGCTTCGTAAAATTAGCATTTCTTTTTTTCCATAATTTTAGTTCAGGCTATAGAATTATTTTCCATGATTTGCCTTGGAAAAAGGAACGAACATCACGTAGCGTTATCGATTTCGACATTTAGATTCAACTTAACTGAGAAAAATGACGTGCCGTATATCTGACGGGGAAACATATGTTACAGCATTTACAACCAGAAATTTCATCACGGTTACAATAAATTTGTAACTCCGAGGATGCTTCGACGTCAGATTTCGTTCATATTTCTTAAAGCTCGATCCGATATTTATTGCACGTCCGACGATAACAGCGTCCTCTTTCGAAGATTTTATTTGAGTAATTTATGACCGAACGGCTTTTCACCAAAGAAATATTACCCGGGTAAATGTTAAGCCTAGATGTATATTTTTAAAATGGTAAAATTATAAAATACATGATTTAATTATAAAATACACTATAATTTTGATTCGCTCTAAAATTATGAAACCTTCAATAATGTAATTTGAAAAATGTTCAGTTCTGGCAGAAAGACGTATCTCATTTATTTCTGCAAATTGCAGCAAAAGTGTCAGCTTAAATGGTTAGCAAATTCTGACAGACATCGCTAACGAGACAAGCATGGATCCTTTCTCCCGTAGGTGGATATCAGTTGGTTAGGTGTTCGTGGCTCACCGATAAATTTTCGTCGACGGTAAAATGAAAGTCGGGGAGCGTAAGTTCGCCGAATAATTCCTATTATCGCGCGTGCTTCGCTAAATTCATAACCCGACCCTTAAAAGGACACTCGAGTCTCCTTGAGGAGGCGAGACTCCCGGCCTCAGCCCACGCAGGCAGAAGCACTAAATCTTGGACTGCACTTAATTACATTCTCAGCCGACCGTTTCCTTCCGCCCAGCCCCGTCCAGGAACGGGCTAACGATGTTTTTAATGCCCGGACTTTAAAAAGCGCCGCCGGATTACCTGCTACGAAAGCAGCGCGCTGAAAACACCGGCCAGTCTGTTTGTCGAAGATCCGTGAGAAAACAAACGGCGGGGCACAGATAAATAAAACTCGAGTTATCCTTTCTACCAACGCCCAGGTGTAATTAAGGGTCTGTGGGGTTGGAAACTGACACACAGAGCGGAAAGAACATATTTATAAATGGTTAATATTAAAGGTTTACATCATCTCTGTAGCAATTTTATTAGAAAAATAAATTTGTTTAAGGAGGTTCGATAAATCTCTCGAGTGGCATGCGGTGAGTAGGGATTTATCTATGTTTATTCATACGAAGTTTCGTATAATATCAACCAGTGGAAAATAAATGTACAAAAAGCAAAGATTTATGATGAATATTTCTGAAATTTTTCCAAGAAATTATTAAAATAAACAAATTTTAGGTTCATGTAATTTTTTTCATTGCAACATAACTCCTTAATGATAGTATTTGTGTTTCCTTTCTAAATGGAAGTTTTAAGAATATTTTTGGATGGCATAAAATGTTTCAAGACGATGTACTGTTTAACCTTCGAAGTTTCATCGATAATTTAATAAAATGACGTCTCAAAGGGGATATTAGATAACTGAAGTGCTTTTCACGACATAATTACATCCTGTAATGGATATTTGATGAAATTTAATCGCTCATAAACCGGTAGAACTTGCCGTGGAGACGCATTCTGATGGCTGCGGAAGTTTCTCCGACGAGGCAATATCGGAGCAAGCGAAGCAGCATGGAAAGAAGTGTCATTAATATTAAGCGTAACGAACTCATTAACCGTTTTGTACCACGTACACTCTATCTTCGAACTATCCTGTGTCAACAATTATTCAACTACTTCTCTATTTTGTATTCAAAAACTATTTGTAATTCAATTTTACCGAATTTCTTATGCTGATCACCAAAATGATTAATTGACAAATTGTAATTAACGCATAATACAATAGACAAAAATAAAATAAAATTTTAAGCAAAATTACGTATGCATGATATTGATCGTGAATGTGTTAATAGGGGATAGTTATAATTACCCTCGGTACACAGTTATCACTTGATCCTCCGACAGCGGACCATGGAGAGAGACCCAATTTTAATGTAATTTTGTAAGTTTAGCACACGATTGACCCAAACTCCGGTGTTCAGGGGTTAATAACTGTTGACTATGTATAGTTAGGGACGGACTGGACACCGGAAGTTGAGGAAAATCTCCGGTGGACCGGTAGGTATTTGGGACATAACTAATTAAAATTAGAACCCGTGTTCTACAAGAGGATTCGTCATGTCATTTATTTCTCAGTACAAATTTTCCCAATTCCTGACTATAGCCATCTTTACTATTAATAGCGAAAGGATTAACCCGACACTTAATTCGTGAAATTTCTCACAACCCCAATTAACATCCCCAATCTCTCCACCCGAATCAGCAAATGATGAATTTCTTCCATGAATAGTCGTCGACGACACGACGGAATGATCTCTTAGAGAAGATAGAGCAGGTTGTCCGGAATTGAATCGGTCATAATCCAGCCAGGGTTTCTACGTTGGGTATACACTTGGGTAGTTGCGGATGCTTCGCGTAACGCAATATCGGCTGAAGGGAAGCCATGCGGAAGGAGTGGCACGGATATTGTGCAAGGGGTGCAATAATACTAAACCGGGCAAGTACATCAACCACTGACTAATTGTACGGCATTACTCGTGCAACAACCGAACGGGCTGCTTTACTTTGTCTCGTTTGGTCTAAATAGAAAGGGACGGAGGTTAGAGAGAAATACCTCGATCTCTTAAGGTCGATCGTTGCGGCGATAAAAGTCGTTAAGGATGCGAACGCATCCGGCAGAGACTTCACTCTCGACAATTGCAACAAATTGAAAGTGATGTCGGAATTCCTGATGCCCCCCGAGCGGAGAGATTCCCGGTTAATGGCGGGTCGGATCGTAACGCGAGCAAATTCAGGCCGAACGGAAGGGTTCACTGGAATTTAACGGAAGCCCGTGACGACGATCGATCGTGAACTTGCGTGAGTGATCCTAAATGCACACCCACGTGCATGGATGCCTCCCTTCGAGAAAGAGTAATGTCGGTTAATTAATTTCTGTGATTAATTGCAATCCGAAATAATTTCCGATCCGAGCAGATTCTCGGGTAGCACATCTATACTTTCAGTATTGGGTACCCGAAATTTTCGGGTCTTTGCACACCTCCAAAAATTACATTTCAAAATTTTAACTAAAGCACGTTTCAGGATGGATTATTAATTTCTAAATCGTAATTAGATAAAAATAAAGAAAAGAATAATAACGTAAAAGGTTTATAATCACAGCGGCTATTAATGTATTAAAAATAAATTAATTTACTGGTTATAATGCATCATTTATTATAATAAAATAATGATATTACAGCGAGTAAACGTGCTGAAATGAATCAATGGAGCATTCCACGTTTCAATGAACAGTGTCGCATTGGGAATAAGAAACAGAGAGTCAAATAAAAACACGCTTGACTAAATCCAAAGGCTTGAAACAGAGTATTCCACATTAATGGCTAATCATTTTATCCTCGTCGTTACTATTTAATTAACTCGAAACAAGTAATTAAAAGGCAATACGGGGAAAAGGTTTCCGATTACCCGGCGGAATAAGAAGCTCCATAGCGGAAAACCGTTTATCAAAGAGATCGAGAATTCGATTATCGATCAAATTACGATAAAGCAACTGGCTTCTCGGCTCCACGGTGCCTGATGCTGGCCTTTGGAAGAGGAGATTCCCTGTACATCCGCCCCTGCGAAATACACGCGAGAGGCGTTGCCACAGGACGAATTAATTGTATTACCAGACAAGCGTTCTACTAATGAGCTAATCTATAGCATTTGCTCCTTTGCCTTGTAATTAGGTAATCCCGATGCCTTGAGCAAACTACCTTCTCCTCTCGTAGCGTCGAATTCTCTCGCGACACCTGATTAAAGTCGTTCAACCAACTTTCAGCAACCTGATAGAACCTCTTATGCTCCTTAACTTGTCGATAATGTTCATTTTAAATCAACAATTGATAACTACAGGTATCAAATGTTATTAATGGAATTATGTTTGGAAATTTTATTTAACGTTTGCTATGGAAACCAAGTGGCATTCGACAATTAATATGCATTAAATAGTTAGGATCAATTGCGAATACCTTCTTTAACCGTGTAAGGAGCAATAGAAGCTAATTAAAACAGAATTACCACGCCGGATTTCGAACCCACTTATCTCCAGTATTAACAGTTGATAACCGTCGCGATTGTATTGAAGTTCGACGTAGCAAATTGACGGCCAAGCTGGTTCTAATCAAAGGTCTAAATATGCTGGTACCAGCACTTGCTACACGGAGCTAACAGATTACCAACGCAAATGTAGAATCCTGTACCGAGTTTGCTGCCTAAGACGCCCTTCTCAAATAGGCCCTGTAATCTGTCGAATTATGCACGTTCAATTACGAAGCAATTACGATTCCCTGGTGCTCACTTGCGATCAGCACTGAACGCTTAAGAGGCCACGTATGTTGGTACACCTATGCGCAACGTAGACTTCCTTCGAGGCAGGTTTCTCTACCCATCCTACTTTCTCACTCCACTGAATCGTAGGAGAAAGTCCCTCGATGTACCTACTACTTGTTACAACTGAAGTATTTGTGTTTGTTTGTGTATCAATTTATTTCTATTATCATATATCAATCACCGACAAGAAATACTTCGAACGCTCGCAGATAAATTTCTGCTATCAGTGAAAAAGATTTTGCTTATGTATTATATCCACAAAGGGGCAGATAATAGAAACAGGAAATGAGAAAGATGAAGAGGAATTAAGTGTGATAGAAAAAGCGCAATGAAAAGGGACGAACAAGAAACGAGAAAATGAGGGCGAAAAAAGGAGAACGGAGAACAGAGAAAAGAAGCTCATTATCTTTCAGTTCAATTTGTTCATGTACACAAGGACTATAAATTAAAGTTCATGCGATGCTTCGCTGGCAAAATAGCAGCCAGAAAATTACTAATTATGAAAGTATACACAAAGAAAATGGTGATTCACGTGGAACACGATAAAATGGAAGTATTTAGAACGAATTGTTGCTACCAGTTTTATTTCTACTTCTGATCTAAAATTTAGTTATTAAACTTTAGATTTTATAATCTTATACAAATAAATAATGAGTAGTTTCATAAAAATAAAAATTTCGTTATGGAATAAGCAATGGTCACTTTTATTTTTATAAAACCATTCACTACCAATTTATTAAAATTTTTTAAATACCAAAATAGAAACGTAATATAATTAATATTTAATTTCTAACGTTTCTGATCAGTGACGTGCCAAAATAACCCTCACAAGGGTGAATTGAAAGACCGAAATCTGCCGCCTGTGGGTTCGAGTGAAATCACAGGAAAGCACAGCTGCTTAGCAGCATCATTTTTCAATTTTCCTATCCCGTTCTCGAAACGGCAAACAGCAATCCCAGGGGAAACAAAGGAAAGCCAGCTACCGTCAGACGCAGAGGTAAAGAAGGAGAAGCAGGAAGATAGACAGGATAACGAAGCCCAAATTCTCGCCCGTTAATCGGGATGTGGAAGGAATAGAGAAAGAGAATTACAGGCGTAAATGTACAGACAGATAGATGAGGACGGGATGCCTTGGAATATTCTCCTCGCCTCGACACCCTGCTATTGTACTCTATTGTCAGAGCACGCAATATCTGACGGGGGTATTTCAAGAACGGTCGACAATTACTGTCCTACCGGGACAAGGATGTGCCAGGATCGGATCAGCCATTCCGAGACAAGGTCTCTCATCGAGGCCCGATATAGTTGTGCTAGTAGTTACGTGGGATGAGATTGTGGAGTTCGACCGTTAGTTCTCAACGTGAAACTCCATGTTTCGATGCCGTTCAATGTGAATTTCCACACGATCATGATAACACTGTAGAGGGTGTTAAAAAGGAGTTAAATATTTCACAGGTAGACAGTGCTCGTCGGATAGTATGCAAAGTTAGGGAAAATAGTTTTTCTAAAACTTTGAATGCCACGATGAAAATGAACATTTGTTATGGAACGTATTGAAGCTGTAATTACTAAGAATAGTAATTAGAGCTTAATAGATTTTAAATTTTCAAATTTTTAATTTCAAGCTTTCTATTTGCTGTTTTGCATTATTTGTACCATAAAAATATTATTTAAAATAATGTTCTTCTATTGTTTTCTTTTAATTATAGTAGTTATTTCTCTTTTGCAATATAAATCATTTCTAGAGGGTTCAAGTCCTTTTAAAAAAATTTATATGCATAGATAACTACCATTTGCTATTTCATATGTATACATATATATATTTAAATTGTTTTTTAATTGAATCTACTTTATATTTATTTCCTAAAAGAGGATCGAAATATAATAACCAAAAATTGGTAAAATAACATCTTCTTTCAATTGATAATGAAATTAAAATTGAATGATGAAGAGCTCGAAGCGAGACAAAGCAATATAATCGCAAAGAGAAACCGACGAGCGTTACAAATCAGCTGGTGGCTTTAATTCCGGTGAAGTACTACATCTCTTTATTTCAGTTTAGAATGAGAAGAGTTCTCTCGCCACTTTGTAAATTAGACGTTAAACATAGATCGAAATTTCGCCGAAACTTCTGGGAAATGGTAGCAAATTTGGCTGTGTTTCACGTTTTCAATTAGTTTCGCTTGATTCTACGCTCTGTTTAACTATCCTGTTCCTAGTACTCTCGTGATGCATTCCCTCATAAATGAACGTTTCAACGTTTGATTAGATGATTGGAAACTGTAATTACATGTATAGGCACAGGTATCTGACCTATAAATTGATTGAACGTCCCAGGGAAAAGTAAATCATTGTGAGTCAAATAGAATTTAAAGTTTGATAGACTGAATATACATATGTAGTCGTATGCAAACAAAAATTGTATGAAACTAAAGCATAATATTTAGGTCATAAAATACTAGGTTACTGCAAAAGCAATTATGGCATAATCACTTGAAAGATAAAAAAAAATGTTGAAAAATTTTAATGAATTCATGGTACTTACATATCCACCCCTTGCAATTCTATTCTCAATCAAAAAGAAGAAAGAACGAACCAATGCTCAATGTCTTACCTGAAACAGAAAAGAAATAAGAATATCATTAACACCGCCACGACAACTTCAAGGTACGAGCAATTAGCACGAAGACGTCGAGTCTAATGGTATAACTAACGAGGAAACTCGGCATCAACACCTCGTTTCGTGCTAATAATTAATAGCTACAGCGATCCGTCAGCCACCCTCGCCGAGTTTCAACCCTCTCCGAATGCCTCCCTCTTTCCGCGCCGCGTGCATTCATATTTCACGATGCATTGTGCTCGCCTCGGAGAGAGGTTCGTGGCACGGATAGCCAAGAAGGGGCTCGGATAGGGTGGTTAGGGGGCTCAGAAATTGTTTCGCCAGTCCTGAAGCCAAGGAAAGTAACAGTGGCACGCTTTTACAACTGCACCGCTGTTAAAGATGACGTCTCGGTCCAGTTCGAGCAGCAGCCAAACCGACTGTCCCTATTTAGAATCTATTTTTCACCGAGGATTAATTTCCAGAAGAAGCAAACTATTTCCTTTGTTTCCATTTTCCTTTATAAGTCCTATCCCATTTATATTTAAACTAGGGCTATCGATTCGGACCGGGTACCCGTGAAATACCCGGGTAAATAAAATTACACCTGCCTTCGGTCAAACTATAAACTACAAACGCTGATTTTAAGTAGGTGAACTTTCACAGATCTCGTACGAATCGTACTCTGACCGCGAAATTAAGTTTGCATCACTAACGGCGAACACCTGTAACAATAATTAATGAGCACGACCGGTGTCGCTTAACGAGTATCGTCCGACTTATGGCTTACAAACACGCTTTACCTTAAATTTTAATTAAACCTGCGGCACCGTAATAATCCAGCAGACACCGAGAAGAAAATTCTCTGGACCAGGCTAACCGGAAAGAGAGAGGGAGAAAGACAAGAGAGGTAGAGAGGACGAAATATTCCTACGACTCAGGTTGCTAGCATATCGTTCGCGAAACTTGCTCCCTTCGCTCCTGGCTGCAGCGCACAATGCAATCTTCCCTGCCTCCGCGAGCACAATGGCGAAGTTACTGAACTTTCCGAATAAATCAAACGGGGCAAAGATAAAATTGTAATGAGCGAGGAGATAGAGAAATTTATGTGTCTAGTGCACCGTCACTGGTACCCACCTCGAGGAAAGAGCTTCGTAAGCCCGGAAAAGAATTGCTCCAGGGCCAACTGCACCGTTACGTATCACGTTTTTTTTAATGACTTTTCAAGTTTTTTCCGGGAAAATTTAAGACAGCTGTGATCTGTGGTTTCGTTTAAAACTTTGATAATTATATTGATTAAAGGCCGAGAAACGTGAAGAGATTTGGGTCAGTTAAATTATTTTCATTCCTGTTTTGCATCTACAGTTGAATACAATGATTTTACATAAAATTAATTTAAGCTTAGTTTATCAAAATCAAAGGTGTTCTGTTCCGTAGATTTAATTTATAATTTCTAAAAAATTATTTCATAAATTTTCATAAATTTTACAAACGCATTAAATCATATTTAACTTAACTCATTAATTCCCAGATGTCGGAAATAAATGATTTTCATCATTCCATTTTCCTCTTTTCTTTAACTGCGCCGAGGAACGTTTTATTTAACAACAAAGAATACGATATAATGGCAGTTTCGTGGTTTCGTTGCGAGGATAACGAAAACGGAAATGAAATTCCGGGATCCGGGTACCAGGGTATACTTTAAACGCTTCATCCCGTTCGCAAAGAGGCGAACGAAAGGGGATCAAAAGCAGTTACCGAAAGCCACGAAATTCGCGTATTCAGGGACGTGTTAATGAAATGCGTCGTATCAAGAGGATTCGAGAAACGAGAAATTCAACATTGATCAGCTGCACTAGGTGGACTCGGCTAGAAAGCCGTTACGACCCCATAACGGTCGAGGTGGAGTAACCCCATTAATGGAATCCTTTAAATCCCACGGCCACGAGGGTGTACCAGGAGTATCCGTGCAGCTACCGGTGCTCTTGGAATCCGCAGATATGTTCAGAACGATAGGCGACCGGCTGAATGAGAAGGCAAGGGGTGCCAGCAGGGCTGCTTTTTGGTCTTACCGGTCCTCTATGACCGGAGGAGTTAATCTTCACTTAATCGCTCGTTTTATGGCCCTGTTGTGCCAAATCAACTATCCCAAGGATGCATAAACGAGAACATCCATCTTGTGTCTACGGTACATCGGTTCGTTAGATGCGAATGAACGCCACCTATTGACCCTTGCTTCAGGATTAAAGGCGTTGCTCGACGATTATCGTGAATTATTGCGGATACGTGTTCGATTGTCGCAATGGAAATTGATAATTGATTGAATTCAATTGTTCTTGGTGTGTTTAAGCTACCTATATGGTAAGCAGGATAATTCGTGTTGCTTTTGTAGAAGAAAATGGGGTGGAAAGGGGGTAGAAATTTAATGTCAGAGGATAACTGTATTTCAATTACAATTTGGACCTACATAATTAATAATAGAAATATCTTTTTTTAATCAAATTTGCAAGATTGAAATAATTTATATTCTAAGGTCGAAAAACCACCCAGTGTCTCCTTCAAATTTGAATAACCCACTTTCCCTTACAAAATAATAGAAAAATATACTAATAACGTGAATTAGCAAATGGAAAGCTTGAAATTTAAAAATTAATTATTCCTATTCTTAATAATTAGAACTTAGACAAAACAAATGTATATTTTTTATTGTGGTACTCAACATGTTAAAATGACCAGGCTAGTCTAATACTTTATCAAAAATATCTCTTGATATGAAGAAAATAATGATAAAAGACAATTATTATATCACACCTGTAAAAAAACTACAATCATCCCCCAAATCTCGGGATTGTTGATATAACGGAAGAAACCGTTCGACATAGCCGGGCAAAGTAATTATTTTGCGCTTCGTTGTGCCAGCAAGTAATTAACTCGTCTGCCCTCATAAATCTGACGTGTTTCCAAGCAGTCTTGATACCCACGACGACCGGCTGCCTCTTTTCCTCGACCACGTGCCATTTAACGGAACATTTTTAAGGCGAAGCGAAGGCTGTTTAACGAGCTCTAGCTCGTCTCGCGTAATTAGCCGCCGCTTGTGGCTAATTTTCATTAGCGATACCTTCCTACGGCAAAGGAGGATCCTGCGGGATACTTTTGCCGTTTCGTGCTAGGGGACACCCGACGGAATCGTTGCTCTCTGTCGGTGAAGTCGAGAGGAAAGATCGGCTTGGACGGGAAGAAGGATTACAGGGATTCGTTTGCGACGAGTTTCAAGCCTTTTTAGCAGACGAAAGAGGGTTAGTGTTAGGGGTTGTTTCGAGAAAATCACGTTTTGAAAGTACATACACAGGATGCTTCACTCGGGTTAATTTCGAAAGAGACGCAGCCCTGAAATTAAGCAGGAAATTTCTACGAAATTTTCCTTTCCAGGAAGCTAATTTGAATAATTTTGTTTATTTGGTAATGCATGTATATTTTCGAAATTTCAATTTGTT
Organism: Osmia bicornis bicornis; assembly: GCF_907164935.1. Lineage (NCBI taxonomy): Eukaryota > Metazoa > Arthropoda > Insecta > Hymenoptera > Megachilidae > Osmia > Osmia bicornis. Next base: position 10,451,084 of record NC_060217.1, on the reverse strand, counting down.
ATTAATGATGCACAAAAAGCTTTTGTAATAGAATACCTCTGCTTTTTCGAATTAAAATTAATAATTCAAAGTTCTGAAATAAGATATATCTACGACCGTTTCAAAGTTTATACGAATTTCGAATATTCCTATAGATACAAAGTATAAAATAACAGAACATTATACTCAAGAAATATTTTCAATAAAAACAATATCCATCCTATTGTTAAAAAATTCTAATTCAAGGTACCTCCAAAAAAACCGACCAAAAACGTTGACAAAGCGAAAGCAATTCCAGAGAGGAAATAATCTTGGGGGGGGAGGGGGGTAGCAGAAAATGTCCATCTTGATTTTCGCGGTTGCACGAGCAACGAGCGATTTGCATCGCGAGGATGCAACGTCTCGGGGTAAGAAGCGCGTTTCAGCCGAGTGGAGCGTGTAAGGAAACGCCAGGTCGGTGTGCACCGAGTAAATTCATCAGAGGCAAGAGAAGTGGCGTTTCTTCGTGCACAGAGGGAAAGCTTTATTTGTCGTTGCACACGGGATGGACTTCTTTCATTCGTGCCCTACGTATCTTTCTCGGCGTTACGCGTCTTCCATAAAAGTGTCAACTAAATCATCGCGCGTCCTCGACCCTTAGACGTCGTTCCATTTTTAGAGCAGGCAACCTCTAGAACCACGGAAAAGAAGACTAACGGGATCGTGAGTTTTTATCAAGGAGCTCCTCGACTTCCTACCAATCGCCTTGCTATCGACGTTCCGCTGTGCTGAACGTAAATACGCAGACTTCTGCGGTTTCGGTCGTGTAAAGGAGTCAACGGTATTGAAAGGAAGATATTTATGTATTGCGAGCTAGATGAAAAGCTGCAATTAATTTTTGAAAAGATATAAAGCGGGAAAATGATCTAGTTTCTGTTTTTCTTTTCATTTTTTTTAATGTTAGGTTTTGAAAGGTGAACTTCTGATATATAGAACAATCTGAATTTAATTTTAGAATAGAGTGCTACCTCGGTAAACCAATCTTTCCCATAAGAAGTAATGTAAAAATGATTAATCCGTTCTCATGTGAAAAGAAAACTCCTACTGATATTATATCTACATTAATTGGGTTGTAAAATAATTTAAACACTGTTTAAACAAATGACGCAAAATTCACGCAAAAAATTTGTCGTATACCGAGCAAAATTTGTCACGTCCAAACAGGACGTATTCCGAATTGGACGTATACCGAGGTGCCATTGTATATTTATTCCCATTTTCTAAATTTTAAGTTATTTCTTTAGATAATATTTATCTAGTATTAAAAGAAGTTTTTAGTTTAATTCACAAGTTTACTTTCCTTCTCTATCTGGACGATACTCAGAAGGACATTCTTCTTATATATTACCTAAGTTATTAGAGCCTACGTTAGGGCCATGGACTATTATTATTTAAAATTTTCATTTATGATTATAGTAACTTTCGATTATTTAAAATCTTCATTTTTAATTATAATAATTTCTAATTAATTAAAATTTTCATTTTCAATTACAATAAATACAAAATCCTTGACCACGCTTATAAATGGTACCCATCGATAAATCGAGTCCCATAAAATGAATTTCTACGACACGTTACATCCGCCACTTTAGAGGCTGCTAACCTGATCAGCCGCAAAAAGGTCAAACCACACGAGACGTCCTGATCGGTGTGGAATTCGCCAAAGCCCCGATTGCCAGGTTAATGGCGCGTCCGCTCGTAAATGGTAATCGCGGACGACCTGTCGTGTGCTTCCGTCGTTTATCAAAGAAACCTATCGAAAGGTATTGACCGGTCGTAAAACCGGCGACAGACAGACTGTTTTCGTTGGAAAGTCGCGTGGCCTTTGAGTTTATGCGCCATTTCGCGGCTTTCTCCGTCACCATATCCTGAACAGTCTTCTTCCGTTTCGGCTGTGGCTTCGAAATCTTGTATTGTCCATCGAACTTGTACGACAGATTGTCGCAATGATATCACATTTGTTTGGTCAATGGGCTGGGTAGAATTATATTAAATGTATCAGAAGGATTCATGTGAGACCATTGACATAAGTAGATAGGGGCCAGGGTGGGCCTGGCCCCCTAAGAATCTGGACTGGTCTCCACTAAAAAATGTGAACCTTCATCATTCAATTGAGAATTCCGATTTTAAAGTTCTAAAATTCTAAGATTTTAAAACCCTAAAATTCTAAAGCTTTAAAACTTAAAAACTCTAAAACTCTAAAACTCTAGAACCCTAAAAATCTAAAACTCTGGAATCTAGAAACTCTAAAATTTTCAAGCTCTCAAACTTTGAAATTCTAATATTCTAAAATTCTAAAGTTAAACTCTAAAATTCTAAAATAGTGGAATACTTCCGAAAAGAAAAAGGAATCTCTCCTTTATCTTTATCTTTCCTTCTCACTATTACCTTCACCTAAACATCTACTCCATCATTAAACAAGATTGTGTTAGTTAGTCCAAACGAAACGCCCCAACAACACGAGTCTCAAACAATTCAATCAATTCAATTTGCTAAAGATCGAAGAATCGAAGCCTGTCTCTCCTAACGATCAGCTTGCTACTCTATTTCGCGCAATTACTTTTCATTCCCATCAGCGGACAGCCCGGCTAACCGTACATCTGCCCTCGTGAGTTTTCAGTATCGTCCAGCTCCTCGGAGCTGGAGGAAGGATAACGCTGCAGCCGAACAGAGAGGAAGAGTGTTCATCCCGATAAGTGAGATAGGAACGAGTTTCTCTTTGCTTGGCAAGTTTGCCTGGCCAAAGCAGATCCCATGGCGGAGTCTCTGCTCCCCGAAAGCATCCTACAAAATTAGGCCTCCTTTTTCCTCTCCATTTCGATCACCGCTGTTCGCTGTCTCCTCTATCCTTCGATTTCGGGACCGCTCCATCCCCTTTTCCTCATTTCGTCTCGTCACCCATCGGATCACCATCTCTTTTTCCTTATCATCAGATTCGTTCTTTGATCCTTCGTTGGGACGGGTCTTAACGGGCCGATCGATCTTCGAAAGTAGAGGGAACCGTGTGACAAGCGACGCGACGGAGGAACAACCGGAAGACGGGACACGATATTCCCGAGGAGCCGGTTGACAAATTCATTCCATCTCGCGGGAGACGCGACATAGCCATACATTTATATCGCTCCGAGGATTCGTTGCCGGATATCGAGGTTCCGTGTGAAAAACTACCCATGGATATATACGTTGCTCCATCCAACCATTCTCCGTCCCTGTTCTCCTCTTCATCTTCCGCCCGTTTCTTCTACTCCGCCAGATACCGATGCCACTTTTGTATACAGCCTCTGGAGTCTGGCATATTAATGCTTTATGCTAATGCCCGCTCGGTATGCCTGGGAATTTATCATCCAGCGTTTTAATTATTTTGCGTTTTTCTTCCCGTTCGCCTCTCGAACGCTGAGTTCGAACGACAAGTCCGGAAATACGTTAAGGAAACGCATTATAAATTTATATCTGGCGCGGAAATCGCTCGTTCCGCGAATCGTTTGGCAATTACGCAGCTGTTGCTGACGTTTTCACGTGAATACGTATAGACACAGCTCTTATAATATTCGATGTACAGTATCGAGCACAGTAAAGTTGAATTTTCGATCCTCCGCAATGTTAATATTGATCAAACGTTTAAATCGCTATTTTAATCAAAATTTAATCCTCAAACTGATCCGAGGTAAACATGGTAGATGCTTTTATGTCGCAGGATTATCTGAGACTTTCTAATATATTATAATTTTCAGAATATTAACGAGAAAAGCAATCTTTCTAAGTTAACGGGTTAAGTAGTACGTGCAGCTAGCCAGCTATTATCGCTCGGACCCTTGGTTAGTTTAATTACTATCAAGTAATCCGTACACGGTACGGAAGATTAAAAGATTACCCGGAATATTAAACCGCAGCTTTAATTTATATCTTGCCGTTTACGGTGCGCCGGTAATTTTGTCACGCCATTCTACTTAATTCAACGATCCGACTGAGCTTCCTCTTAAATCTTCCAACTATTTCTTCAAATCTTTTCAAATGCTCTATGTCAACTCATGGTTTCCGAAAAATTTCAACAAATAATAATAAAAATCGCAGCTAAAAAGAAAAAAAATAAACCTTCCTGTTTAATTCGCGAATAAGGGAACAATAAATTCTTTCTCTCATCCGGAGCTTCTTCGAAGTTAGCAGACATAAAAACAGCTCCCTGTCGTCTGTTATCGTCGCACCATCAATCACAGCGACTTCTAATCGACTTTTTCAGACCTTCGAATACTTTCCAACGATCCGACAACCGATTAAAAAACAGAATCACCTAAATTACCAAACAACCATTTCCTGCGTTTGTTAAATTTTTTTCTTTAGAAACCTCTTTTCAATCAGAGAAAAATTATTTTCAAATTTCAGTTACTACATAATGCAGTGAACAAAAATAAAGCAAAGAATGCTACAGTAAAAAAATACATTACAAACAGATGACACCCGCCGTCAAGGTGTTAAATATTTCACCGTAATATAGAATATTAAAATGTTGATATCTCGACAACGATGAAATTAATCAACAAAGTTTCCTTTTGAAGTGCCCATCGCGATGCAACCTGGATGCATCGAGATAAACGAGAAAGCACCGGGTATGAAAGAAAAGTGTAATGATACTAGTCACGCGATGTTATTTCGCCGCTCTGAAAATATTGTTTATCTCGGTCAGCAGAACAGCAAAGGAAAAATAGATTAATGAAACGGCCGGCTTTTGTATCGGTGTTATCGTTTCTATGGGGCTGGAAAAAGGAAGCAAATTAATGGAGAAGCCGGCTTTGAATCGACACCGGTGGAAATGTAATGAAAAACAAACAGCAAATCCGTGCATTTGATATCGTAAGAATAAATATGCTTCCACGGAAGTGTAAAAAACACTGTAATTGCGTTTGTCGTCGTTTAGCTCGCCGATGAATATCGAATGCTCTGTCCATCGGTGAATCATTTGCTACCGTTTATTCGAGTTCCACAATTCTTTGCCAAACGAGTGATTTCAACAATTGAACTGTTTGTTCTTCCGTGCACTCGTCCCGGATAATTATTTCCCGTTAATTTATGACGGCGAACAACTTTTTTTTTTCAACGGTGAGAAATACTTTCGACTTCACGCAGTAAGTCCCAGCGGGTACGTTTCGTAGTTGAATAACTTCTGAAGCAAACTTTTTTGTTTCATACACCCTTTCTGTTGAGATTGCTGGCGGTTTTTTATTAAATCAAATGAAATCAAATAAAAGGAGAATTTATAAGCGTTAAATTTTTAATAACTAGGCTTTTTAAAAATATTTCTGTAGCACGTCCTGCAATATCTCTTCTAAGACAGGGCGACGTACACAATTGTTGACCCCTTTTCAATGATTGTTTATGTCCTTCTTTGGGCCACGATTGACCTAGGCTTCGCTGTTCAAGGATTAAATAATAAAATATAATTATCTTCCATAATCCGAATACTTTTTGTTCCTAATAAAATTACAGTTTATTATGTAAGAAACGCATTGTATTATATTTTCTATTCCTTTTTTAGCAAAAAGGTTAATAACTGTATACGTTACCCTATATAAAAAATTTGTTTTATAAAGAATTGCTCAACTAATTTCCGAATTTCCAAGAGGCCCACGAAATAGCTCGTTCCCCTTTAAACAGTTGCCACGATAATCGCAGGGTCGTAGCATGCACGCCACCCCCTGCTACCCTTCTATTTATCTTATTTTTTGCGGACCACCGTCCAGCCCGAAACGACTCCAGCACCGAGTGAGTAATTATTCAAACAAGTAGAGTTGCAAACCACCGGCGTCGCTATCCGTCCCTCCTTGTCGCAAGGATCGCGGCCGAAGGGTGAGTTCGGGTGGCAACGAAACGGTTCAAAGGCGGCGGGACGCGGGACGAGGCGTCAGGGTGCAGAAGCTCGGATGCTGGGACGTCTGAGTTGTATATAGGCAAACAGCGGCGCACACGTGATAAAGTTGGAGGAAGTAAGTTACAGTTATACTGGCTAACCTCGCGAATGAAGAGTTATGCCGGAGCTTCCTCTCCCTCGACTTACCGACTGGCTCAGCAGGGATTAAAACGTCGCTAACACGGGGAATGGGCCTTTCCTTCGGCACGCAGGCCGCAAATGGTAACCCTATTACCAACGACCAAGCTGCCTGGCGTGATAATAACGGAACGGCTAATTTCGCAGTATCCCGTTGCTCACGCACGATAATGTGCTCCTGGAGGGTGTGCCACTGGAGACATTACGAATTTCCATCTTTCGGTCCCTAACTTATTCCCACCCTTTTCTCCTCTCAGCTTCTTAGAGTTTCTGTGGTAGAGTTACTAATCAGGAGGTCATACCCTACATGTTCATGAAGTTTCATCATTTTTTTCAGTTTAGGAGGAAATTGAAAGTAAGAATTACACCTCTTAAACTCTAGTTATTGTCAATTCATAAGGTAATGCAGCACTGTGTTAAAATAAACTCCTTGACAAGCTAATACACGATAAAAGTTAAACACCCGTCGAACGAGCTTCGTGTAACCCCTTAAAGATATGGTTACACAGGACTGAACACCTTGTAAATTCCAGCCGTGAACCGTGGCTTGTTCGTCGGGAATCAATTTGCGTGGAGGCGCATACCTCCGTGGATGATGAATAACGGCGGTGTCTCGTGTCAAGCGAAATGTAACCATCGGCCGGCAATAACGCCGTTCCGAGTAAGTAGAATGTAACGATTTCATAAAAGGGAGCTAGGCCCGATATGAAAGCACGATGATCCGCGGAATTCGAGTAACAACGATCTATCATTGCGACGCTCATGAATACCGCTATCAATGCTCAACGAGGATCTTCATATAAAAACAACATCAATCTTCAATATGCTGCATCGATTTCGAATTTCTCGCCGCGATTATGGTTGACTGGAAGAATTGTATTTCGCTTCTGCCCACGATTCTGAATCAGTGTATTCAGGAATCAGGGGTCATTTGGCAGATCGTACAAGCAGGATATAAAAGAGACTTATAAAACATGAAGCATTTGTTCTTTAACCCTTTGACTGCCGAGTACTCTAGGCTTAAACTAATCAAAAGGTTTATTCTTCCTATTTTATCCACAATATGTATTTTAAATTGATTTCTTTCAAATAGGGTTCGTGTAATAAACGAATAAATATTCGTAGTTTCGTTATCGTACTTCGTTTAAATAGAATGTTACTACGATTTACGAGATTTAATTCGCAAATTGTCCAGAGGATTCGCAAACATGACGGATGGATGACGTGCAACCATGACACGTGCAACAACGAAGCTTCGATGCATACCAGCCATGCTAAATATGGATCTGTGTCGCAGCTATTGCGTGCTGATACATCATCTCTTTGTCATTGTATTCCATAAATTTGTATTACGTTGGTGAATTTCAAATTTGCCCGTAGACATTTCGTAATACAGCGACGATACGTCGGGCGACGTGTACGCTTCAACGAAGGATACGAGCGAAATAATTCACACTATATTTGGCTTTCGCGTACCCGAAACAAGACGTATTTCCAACGTAATAACAGTTGGTAATAACAGCTCGTTAACCCTCTATTGCATGAATTTTTATGACGAGTTGAAAAAAATATATATGGCTGTTAGTCTACTTAAAAATGAGTGTGGTCGTGAAATATATAATGAAATTTTATTAGAAAATTGTGCAATGTTCCCACTTGAAACCAACTCAGAGTCTTCAGTATTGTCTACTTAATTTACTATAGAACATTTGAAATTTAAGTGTACGATCATACCAAGTAAAACTTATTCCCGATCTAAATATACTTGCGAAATAATTGCGGATTAATTAAAATTCTAATTCATAGGTGAAAACCCTTGATCTGTTAGATGGCTCATTTTAAACTGCAACAGATTTTAATAGGACACGTAGAAGAAATACTTCAAAGGAATGTAAACTTAGAAATACCTAATATTTAATATATTGTAAGATAATGGAATTTAAAGTGTATAATTTTGAAATTAGAGCTGCTTATGATTGATAATCTTTTACTGGATTCAAAGTAATATTAAACCATGATGTATTCAGAGAATTTGGAAATGAGCATTGTTTCTAGTTCCTGGCTATTCTAGGTCTCAAAGATTAAGGACGTTGCATAGTAATCAAGGTTCTTACTCTGTTGCCATTGTACACCGACTATTTCAGCTAGATTGTCTCACTGACTGTTCTGTTTAAGATTTCAGTGTAATGACCAACGTTTTGTTAAACTAATAGCGCGATTAATAAAATAGGTGCTAACTTTTGTGTGTTCTAATTAATAGAGATGTACGAGAACCTGAAAACTGGAAGTACCCAGTAGTTGACTCGACAATAATTAATTCTGCCATGCCATTTCACAAATAACCTATTTTTAAGCATTCTATATCTTATCTGCAATATGAAACTTACATTTTAAATAATTTACCTTATAATTTTTGTTCATCCATAAATTCAAAAACAAATCATTGTAACATAGTTGCATTTTTCTGATTTTCATTTTATAAAATTGATCAGATTCATTTCTAAACGACACACGTAACAAACTTCTCTATAAAGTAATTTAATATAACGATCCAACTATAAAAGAGATTGAACGTGATGTAACAATAATAGCCATGTGGTATCAGGAAGCTGAGGGGTTGCATTGTAGCAGCATCTTACAATCGCTGCGGTTCTCCAAGATTAACAGTGTAACATGCTAATTAGGACTCTCGTCGAGAAGTCCAGTTTAGTCTCGGTAAGCGATTTGCTCTGTCTTCGGACATGTAACCCTGGCACGGTTGTATATCAACGAAGACGCCAGAGCACGTAGCAACCTTGCACACAATAAGCCATTGTTGTCCCTCCGACGTTACCGTTTCCCCAGTTACCGTTCATCGAAGACAAAGCTGCCATCGGGCTATCTCTGTCCGTCCTCCTGATTTCGTACGTCTTCCATCTCCATCTCCTCCTATCGTTTCTTTATCTATCAAATTTCTTCCATAGATCTTTCTCGGCTTCGCTCCTTGACCCGTCGTTATTAATTTTAACCCTCCCTCCTACCCTTCCATTCTCTTCTTCACTTTCTCAAGCCGAGTTCTTCCTTTGTGTCGTTACTCGTGCTCCTTTTTACTTCTTCAGTTCCTTTCGATTCACTTTGATGAAAGAAAACCTATTCTACACTACATTCAGTTTCCTCTTCATAGTATTTTTGCTTAATTGAATTCCTGTTTCGAGTTCTTGGAACTGAAATCCAGTCGAAGTAGAATAATTTCAATTTTCCTCCATTTTTCGTTTTCTTAAAAGACGACTGAAAAGTTTTCTTTTATGATATTATTAATGTCATTCCACGGTATCATCTTCCAGATGTTCATCCGAGTTGTTAAGTTATTTCTCTTCCTCCTTAGATTATTATTATTTCGTGTTTACTGCTTCAGCTGCCTTTCATGCTAAGTATTTCTTCGTACCTTACGTCCCTGTTTTTCATGCTTTAGATTCATTTCTTTTTCTGTTTCACATCGTCTTTTCTTTGCAGCACATTTAATCCCCTGCGACGTTCGCGTTTTCCTCTCTGTTCTATTTTCATCTCTGCCCCGCACAGTCTTAGTAGGTTTTCATGTTTTTCCTCCGGTATCCTTTATTTCGTTTTCTTGTGATTTTTCTGCTTTAATCCTGCCACCTTTTTTTCAGGATGTTCCACCTTGTTCTCACCGATGCTTCGCGTCGTTTTTTTCTTTCCAAAGCAAGTCGATAAATAGATCAAGATCCACGACGTAAAGATGAAAGATTTGAAGCGAAGCAAACATCCTAATTCAATCGAAGAAAACCGGCCGAGGCCGAAAGGGTTCGCTAAAAGATTTAAAACCGATCCCGGTGACCGGCTCGAGTGGAGCTCAGGACTTTCTGAAAACTTTTCCGATTCATTTTTCACGTAGAAACGCGCAGTAAAACATTTTACTACTGTTCGAACGGTGCACGCAGCCGGAAGGAAGGCTGCAGAACGGCATAGATCTGTGCGGAAGCAAAGTTCTGGCTGCTGGAACAAAGGCAACGGCCGACCAAGACCTCGGGCGTTAAATCAGGGAACTTCCGGTAACGCTGTATTTCCGGGATAAATATAAATTCACTTTTTACGAGGGTTTCTCCTGTTTAAATTTTTTAACAGATATCGAAGATAAGTGGATTACGTCCGGGAGGGAATTAAAAGACGTGGAAATATACGTGCGATCGTTTCACACGTTATCGGTAAATGTTGCATCAATCTCCAAACGGTAATCTCGATTTATTTCCACGCGGTATTTCTTCTTCTTTTTTTTTTTTTTAATTGAGAGCAAGCTTTATGAGAGTTCTTTCATGAATACTAAATATATATTTGAAGTGTTATCCGTATCTGGGTGACGTATGAATATTTATAAGGAACTGTTATTAATTTTATAGTGAACAATCTTGTTTTTATTTCATTGTTAATAACCAATGCATCGATTCTATGGTTCGACACGATTTGATAACAAATAAGAATGATATATTTTTATATAATAAATGGCCTTCGTCGTAGGCCTCTTCTTCCCAGGCTCCCCCCTTACCTCGAAAGTGGGTAAAAGAAAAAAAATATATATAACAGCAATGTAATTAAGTGAATAATCGCTCTTAAAATTCACATGTATAGAACATACTTTTTTTATGGTACTAGAATTCTAATTTCAGTGGTATTTATGAAAAAGCTGAAAATCCCTGTTTTATAATATAAATAAATAAACTTTAATAAACAATTGAAAATGTTAAATATTTTCAAAAATAACAGATTAGAGTTTGCAGAAAATAAAACTACTACATTTCACAGAACCAAATCGTTACAGACGACTCGTACATTTTCCAGGGAAAAGAGTAACGTAAACTACAGCAACTACAGTAACAAAGAATCGATGCATTAAATCGGGGTGGTTTGCTGGAAGTCATGCTTCAAGGAAACGAATGCATACGATTGCAACAACAATGTTCGTTCAGCTAGTAAACATAAGTAAAGGCAAGTTTATGCGTGGTGATCGTTGGCTGAGAATGAGCATTCTTTGGTCGAATAAGAAGAAAAAAGAACGCTTGGCTACAGGCCATCGGTAGCTTAGAACTCTTGGAAAGTCCTCTACCCACAGAAATCGTTACTCCTGACTTGAAGAATTTATTTTTTTGTTTTTGAAATTCAAGCAACCATAATCGTACGATTTTATCAGCTTCTGGTTTGTTAGATGTTGATTTATTTTCAAAGAAATATTTCTGTTTTTTCATCAATTTTCTAATAAAAACCACGATACAAATTGTTCTGTTTTAAAATAAATATTTAATATTTGTAGCTCAGTATAAACAAAAAATGAAAAGAAAAGTCACAGCATCCGCTATGATAAAAAAAAGCCAAGGAATGTTGCTTTTCTAAACTAATAAACGAGAATATCCCTTTAATTACTGCTTTCATTTTTAATTATCTTTAATTACCAATTGGATTTCCATAACAAAAGCAAAAAAACGGCATTTTTTTTTTCTTGCAAACTTCCATTTTCTACTAAGTCGCTGAATTTAATTATCAGCTAACAACTTCTGCTTTTTCTTTTCTTTCCTTTGCACAAGGCAACCTTCCTATACCTACTTGATATTAGCTTGCTTCCATTCACGCGTATTAGTACTTTTAATTCTTGCATAAAATTCTTGATTAAATCGCTTTAATCCAGCCTCAGTTTTCAACATTTCCAGCGGGTTAAATTAAATTTCGGTTTTAATAATAGCAGTTTCGAATTAAAGACGTTTTTTACTACGGATTAAATATTACACATTTAAACTTAAATTTCACAGCTGTTTTCTCCTAAATCTTTCATCATCTCTCTATTTCTAATACTTTGATACAGAGCTTTTTATATCCTCGGTCCGCTCTTGGGTGGTCCCCACGGTATTCAACGTGATAATTAAAAAATATTATTTTCAAAAAATGGCGGGGCTGAACATACTCTACTATATCGTCGCTGGATCTAGAAGTTATGGTTGCAATTCATTACCGGGACTCGCAATTGTGAACATTGTCAAAGGCTATTGAGGTTTCTAATGTTTTTCTATTAGAATCATTTCCAAACCGCCCACGTAGAACGCGTCCATTTCACGGCCCGTTTATGCAAACGCAGCCGGAACGAAGTGGCGACGGTGACCCAGAACGATCGCGCGGAATTACGTGATACTGCATAATTCAATATGATTTAATACGCCGATGTAAATTTCAAAAGATCCTCGGAAAGCGGCGATGACATAGCCGGCTTACGTGCCCACACATGCAAGGGGGGACGCGCATTTTCAAGCAAATCGGATTCCAGGGTCGCTCGGATTTTTCTCTTCCCTCTGCACCTCTTATGACCCCTTTCCTTCCTTCTTTCTTTTTTTTCTGAAACGAGCTATTAACATAATACTGCTTTAAATCAGTTTTCGAAATTACCAACAAGGTATACGATAAATATATCGTCGTAGAACAATGATGCAATGAGGAATTCTGAGTTGAAGAACTTCTGGCTTTTTAATTAGCATGCATTTAGCGGAATGCGGGAAACTTTTGTGGAGAACAAATAGAATTTATATGAATTTAAAAATATTTAAACAGGGAAGTGGGGATTCTGTTTTAACTGATTTTTGAAGGATTGGAAGAGCCTAATTTGATCGCAAGTGTTGAAATAATAAAAGATTAGGTATATTTCAATTAAAAGGAAATTGAAAGGAAAGGTTACACCTTTTAATCTTTAATTATTGTTGAGTTAAGGTGCTAGAGCTAGTATTTTTTATTTATTGCTAGTAAATAATGTGTTAAAAATCAAGTACAGTAAAAATCGTAGGAACTTTCAATATTAGTTTTATCATTTTCAAAATGGATAAAGGATTTGGATACTGCAAGAAACGATCGGTTTTATAGATTATACGTTGTTGCAATGGAAAGGAAACTTTCAATGGTACATTGCCATCGAATAATATATGTCAACAATCGTACAGAACTGTGGTAATGGCCCAGGAGAAATGTATTAGGTGACAGATATAAGTACCTGGGAAATGAGGTTCGCGGGATTTACGACGTCGCGATTATCGTTTCTCTTCCCTTGCTCGTAATTTACGACCACTCGATTCCTGTAAATTGCTGCGAAAATCTTTCTCAAATTCCTTCGGGAGCTAAAATCTACCGATGTGCCATTACGCTTACCAATATGCAATTAGAGGTTTCAGTCGGGGAATTCCAATGTTCAATTACACAGAAATGGACAGTGTGAAAGTATATGAATGAACAATGAACAGCATTAATCGTCGAATCTCGAAAATAGGTCAATTGCAATTCAGATGTACAAAATCTATTATAGATAATATTATACAGAATGATAGTAAAAAATTTAACGCTAGAACTACCAAAGAGGTCAAAAGACAGGTTACAATTTTCTTATTTTAAATTACAAAATTTAATTAAGTGTTTTTGTTGAAATATACATTGACTTTTGTTAAGATAATAAATTGTATATGTTAATTTAGGTTTCAGACTTTATCCATTTATTTTTCTATTTTATTTTCAATTTAAAAAATAAAAATGAAATAAAAATCTAAGATTCAATCTAAATTATTGTAATCTTAATAGCCCATTATAAAAGAATTAATTTTGATATTATATAATTTGAAATATTTCTAATATTTCTCAAAGTGTCAATGATTTTTCTTTTTATATTAATTAGAAAATTTTTAAAATCATCCTGAAAGGGTAGCAAGAAATGGCACCCAGAAAAACATCATTGTACACCGTAAAATAAATAGCATTAATAAAACATAAGCAGAAAAATGCGCATCAATCAAGGCAAGTAGCTTTTATCGCCTTTCAGACAGCTAAAAATTCTTTGGGAAAAAAGTTTCGCGAAAAAGTTTGCCACGAAGAGTGAACCACCTTCGGGAGTTAAAATATCCCCGGAGAAAAGGCGGGTCGTTATATCTGGCAATATTCAGGGTACGTATTGCCCTGAGAAATTTATAAAAACTTTCGATAGTTGCCTCCGCCCTGGTCGACAGGGAAAAAACGAAAAAAGTATATGTACGTGGCAAAAGTTACCCCGACGCTGCCACATATCCAGGATCAACTTATCGACGTCGATTGAAGAAAGCTGGTGCTATCGCGAAACTTGTTCTTTAATTTTGTATAATCTTGAACGTTGTAACTTCGTGACAAGACGAAACGAAAAATAATTTTTAACAAAAAATGCAGTCACCTCCTCCTTTTCGAATAATAAAAATAATAAAAATAATAAATATTTACAATATATGCTAAAAAAATATTAAAAATTGTAATACGATTAATTTCATCGTTAAATTATTACAATGCATCCATGTTACATTAAATATTTGAAAGAATGCGAAAATTAAATATGTTATGTTAGCATAATGTTCGCTATCAACTGTCAGTCGACTTCAGCAAAAAGGTATGAATATATTAGAGTGTGAATGTTGAATTGAACTCGGGTGTCGAAAGCGTCCCGGGACGTTCTCTCTAGGTATAGGCTTTTTTGCACCCGGATGGTTGTATGAGAACTGTGGAGTGAATTTTTGTGAGAATGATTTTTGCCTTTTTTTAAATATAGCGATAGGCAGGCAGGTAGTTTACTTCTGGTGAGATTGAGTTTAGTTTATAAGTAGGCAGGGCCAGAGCAAGCTTTCATGTTTCTCTTAGTATTCTCCTCTAATACGTGAGAAACTTGTATCTGTGGTTGGGAAACCAAAAATCAAGAGGAAAGATGAAACTGCAATTTAATTAATTTATTACTGTTCTGGGAGATTTTACGATTTCAGGGTGGGTCACTAACGTAGCCACCTTCCACGTGGTGTGACCTGGTAATTGATATCATTTTCTAAAGATAACATTTAGAAAACGATATCAAGCTAGGAGCTACAATAGGGAGATTTATATTTCTTAATTGGAAAACAATGGTTTAAATTGATAAAATTATTTTCGGGATTGCGATATTACTGCAATATTAAAAATACTGTATAAGAAAGTACAATTTTAATAACATTTGTAATTAGTCAGAAATCATACAAGTTTCTTGTCTAGGGACTATAAGATAAAAATGATGAAAATGAAATAAAAATATGGTATCAGACACTAAATTCTCGCAGTACTTGAACGCGTAAAGGTACGACATCACGTGTAAACATAGTTGGGTCTTTTCGCTAGAAAAGGATTTCGAGAAACGGCAACATTTTCCGGGAAGGCCAGAGGCTGTGAAATACATAATCGCCAGCTATCTCTTATCTCATCCCTCGGGCGATAAAATGCCGGTACGAACGGTTTTGCGATGTTCTCGCGACGGCGGCAGCATTCTCACGAATTTACGATCGTGTCTCAACGCTCACGAACTAACCGTAGTGAAATCTACGATGGGAACGTGATGGAAAATTAATGTTAGGAAAATAATTTACACCGACTCTGATCCCTTTAAACAGCTTGTAAAAAATTGCTTCTTTAACAAGCGAAAAATTGCATGAAATCATTTTTGAAAGTGACTATTTCCTGCTTCTTATTTTTACTTTTTTATTTGCTATCTTACTTACATTACATCAATATTATATTCAAAATTAACATTTCGGAATTCTTTACAAGAAAGTATTAAGACACTTGAATTAAAAATTGATTAATTCAAAAAATATCTTAAGGAGAGACCACTAGGCTCTCCCTGTCTCTCCCTAAGATATCTTTTCAACCAATCGCTATTTGACCAAAGTACCATTATAATTTTTTATAGAGAATAACAAGATGCAACAACTAACATCGACAGAGGTACAAAATTCCCAAAAACATTTTATCAATGTCCTAACAACCCCTAAACTAATCTCAAAGAACTTTCCAAACCAATTGTACAATTCGGGTATCCTTTCGGAGCTCTCCAGAGATATGAACGGCTAATGATCCCCTGTGACGCGTACATGTAATTAATGTGAGTCCGTGTTAAGTGGATTTGTAATAGCCGGCCGTCTGAAACGTGTATAAACCCGGCCAAGGAACTTCATGAATAGAAGTTTCGACCAAGTTCACCAGCGGAAATCTAGCTAAGGACTTCAAAGATTAATCACCTCTACCTCACTTGTCCTTTATTCGCAATAATTGCAACTCTTTATACATAGTTGTATCACCCGTGCGACAAGTGTGCTGTTAAGGAATTTCGTTCTCCGCTAAGAAGTTACTGATTTATAGGATTCGCATGGTTGCCTCAAGGGATTGTTGTAGGATTTGATGATTGAGAAATAATTATGGTTCTATGATTATGGAGAAGTACCTTATAGGTTAATCTATATATTAATTATAATCGAAAGTTGGGGGCGGGCCAAGTCCTTTAGAAATTTGGAAACTCTGGGATTTTGAAAATTAGAAATTTTGGAAATCAGAAATTCTTGAGTTCTGGCATTTTGAAAATTTGAGATTTTCTAAGCTTCGGAGTTCTGAAAATCTGAAATTTTTAAATTCTGGAATTTTGGAAATCTAAACTTTGATGTTCTGGAATTTTAGAATCTTAAAACTTTTTAATGATAAATAGGGCCAGTTCATATTTTCTTACAGCAGAATTTTTACGTTAATGATATTCTTCCCCAGGAAAAATGTATCGAACAAGAAAATCGTAAATTCTTCCTTTTAACGTGACTTTAATGGATAGGATATCCCTTGTTACCAGAAGCTGCTCGATCGTGAACAAATTGGATCGTTTTTCCTTTTTCTCAACAAATGAAACACAATTTTCTTGGATCATACGATGGAAACGTAAAAAGCTTTCCAACGATATGTGGGACGTGCCGTTTAACTTTCCAGATGGCTGTTCCGGATTTGTCCACCTAAATTTGCAGAATGAAATATCGTATCCAATTTATCCTTCCGTTCTTGCCAACTGCGATCGCAATTATGCTTTTTGCTATAATGTATTAAACGCTACTCATGAAAGGAGTTTCTTGCCACCGAGTTTCCTACGAGTTTGCCAAGTAATATGACGATCGGTCATACTGACGATTAATTACACGCGATCTAACGTTTAATGACGTAGTTAACATACTTGAAGCATCTTTGATCTGATAATATTGTCAACCAAGCTCCATACGTCACTCAAATTTCGTTGCATCTAACGAAACAAAATTGACTGATCAAATTAATGAAACCCCGGTCAATCATGAAACTTAAATCAATTTACATGAATAAAAAATTAAAACCTCCAAAGTTTTGTTCAACCAAATATCCCTATGGTAATTAAAATTAATAAGAACAGGAACTTTCGAACGAAGTCTTAAATAATGTCACCGTGGCAAGCAATTGAGAACAAGTTTCCACTCTAAACGAAAAAAAAGGAAGCTTTATTATTAAACACTTTTAAACAGCGGTATTAATTGTGCAGACAAAACTCCGACAAGTTCTTAAAAGATTTTAAATTATAGTTAAATTTGTCTCTTTGGAATTCTATATGGTGACAGATAAATATAAAAGAGAATATTGGTAATTCATCTTTTGTTCTTTAGTGGGTAGATACCGAACGGTTGGAAATCAGGATCCTTGTAAAAAAAATCTCACGAAAGAAACAAGTAAATAACTTCTTCGGCTGCCAGTACTTTCAATTAACCTTCGTTAAACTTAAAAGTAGTACTACCCAGAGGGTGCAGACAGCAGAGCCAGGATTATCGATAAAAGTTTAACCAGCAAGGAGGAACAAGAAGAAGAACGAAAGTACCGGAGAGGAAAAACAGTAAGTTAATTCTGATTGAATACGCTCTATGATTACACGATAATTACAGCCGCGTGAAGCAGTGTATTACCTTCGTTTCACAAGCCGTAATGAACATCGGCTGGAAACAATTTAATGTAAACGCAATATTATCACGTGACTATCTCATTAAATTGAATCTTGTAATAACAGGTTAAGGAAATTTGATTGGATATAAATTTTTGCTTTGTTAAAAGAGAATTAAAGGGAGAGAAAGAAATTAAATACGATAAGAGAGATTCTTTTTCGTATTTTATATTGAATTTTAATTCCAACACCGTTTGCCTGTTTTATTGAAATATTCCAGGCTATTAATTAGAAAATTAATTAGAAAAATATAACGTATCGAAATTTCAATATTTTTTATTCTGATATGTAATCGTGAATCTAACCCTTGGACGACGGCCCCATGGAGAGAGCCTCAATTTTAATTTTCTAAATTTTACACTGTTTCTTCAAAAATTATTCTATCAATAGACGACTCTGGTGTTTAAGGGTTAATATATAATTTTTTTATTTTTACTTCTATTGATCACATTGCATACCTAGTAATTTCGATTTGAAAACTGGTTCTTTTTTCTAAATTAATAAAATTAAAAATTACAATATCCATTGATCCCGAGAAGATTATTTTTAGAATCACTTCGTCTCTCAATGTCTCTCAATTTAACAGAAATAAAAATTTAAAAAAATGTAATCAAATCTGATTGGAATAAACTTTTATTCAAATAAAGCTGACCAGCACCGGCGTCGCTGTTCTCAATCAACATTCATCCAAGTGAAGAACCGAGCCGAGCACAGAACAGGATCAGTGAAGTTAGCTCGAAGGTAGAAAAGATCGAGCAAGAGGGTATCCAGCATAAACGTAAGATGACAGACAAGAACAGAGAAAGTGGAAGAGGGTGGAAAAGTGAGGTAGTACGGTTCAGCTTTTCCTTGCATCCCCACCAAGCCGGGTTATGCATCCAATTCCATTTCCCATTTCAACTTTTCTCATCTCTAACGGCTCGCTCCCAGTGGCGGCCACTACGCGGGAGAAGTTAAATACCGTTACCGTAATGTTCAATCATTATTTCTGCCATTAAAATAGCTTCGACAGAGAGAGAGTAGAGCCTGATGGCGAGAGGAGGGGAGGGGAACATAAGGATAGCTGGAAAGAACTAGGGGAGTAAAAAAGAAGATTTAACTCTGCCGGTGGTTCTCTCCGGAATGGCTCCACTTCTCTGATTCCCTGCCGCCGCGAAACGCGTGGAAAACTTTGCCAAATGAATAGCATGAAAATCAGTGAACAGCCATTCTACTTTTTACTTAGCGGGATCGTTTTACTTCCAGGTGAACTTCAGGGCTGAAAGAAGTACGAGAGGAGAACAGGCAGGAGGGTAGGGTGGGCTTTCCTGGAATAGTGTTGATGCTGGTTGTATTTTTCTGCTGTGAACTATTGCTGAAATTTTTATTTCATTTGGTTTTTCCGGCTGGAAGACATTTTCAGGTATATATTTGTTGCGGAACAATTTCAGTATGCTCATTGGTGTAACTTGGACCTCTCCGAATGGGCCAGGTCTCCTAGAAATTGGAAATTCTGATGTTTAAATTATAAAATTTTAGGGGTTTGAAATTGTAGAGTCTCAGAATTTTATAATTCTGTAATTCTGAAGTTCTGAAGATTTGGATTTTTGGAGTTTTGAAATGTAGAAAACCTCACAATTTTGGAATTCTGGAATGTAGGAATTTTGAAATTTGGAATCTTGAAAATTTAGAATGATGAAGGTGCACGTATTTGAAAAGGAGCCAGTCCAATTTTTTAAGAGGATAAACCCACCCCTGGTTTCTAAATAATAACACTAATAAATATATCAGGTAGCGACAACAAATATTCTTCGAATATGAAAAGAAATACCTAATTACTACGTTTTTAGAAGCTGTTTCA
The DNA here is from genome assembly GCF_907164935.1 of Osmia bicornis bicornis. NCBI lineage: Eukaryota > Metazoa > Arthropoda > Insecta > Hymenoptera > Megachilidae > Osmia > Osmia bicornis. The sequence goes on along the minus strand of NC_060217.1, from coordinate 10,431,359 downwards.
TTTAAAAATTAAATTAGATCAAAAATAATTAAATCAGATGACCCTAATTGCAAAATTGAAATCACTATTCCTTTTTAGTCATTTTGTTTCCAAATAAAATAAAACATATTATGACATATTTCCTATTAATTTGTCACGTTTTCCATCAACGTCACTATAAACGAAAGAATATTTCATCTTTAAATATCTAAAAAACACGATTTGACAGATACGCCCGTATTCCAGGGAGCTTCTCAATTACCTCACTTCGTGCAGGGAGCAAAATTGAACGAAACGAAGAAACGAGCTAATGATAAAAGACAAATACGAGAGCGAGAAAGAAACGAAACGAAGAAGAAAAAGGAAGAGGAAAAACTGGTAGCCGGGAGAGAAAGCTTCATCAGACCGATCGAAAGGAGTCCACGACTCTGTTTGCTTTTTCCCCTTCCCCATTTTCCAGCTCGATTTCTGAGCGAAAATTTCGTGAATTTATACACGGTAGTCGTTCGTAATTAGCCGAAATGAGAATTGGCCCCCAAACTACGCGAAGCTCAGCCGAGTCGCTTAATTGAAAGCGACGCTCCGCTGAAAAGTCGGATTCTCGGTCAATGCGCATCCATTCTGCAATTACACGCGATGTGATTTGCCGGCAAACACCGACCACCAATGCAAATGCACCCGTTCATTGGTTGAATTTTAATAAAACGGAGAATCGAAGGGATTATCGGCCCGCGAGCCTTCAAACGAACATTGCCAATTGATTTTCAAGGCCTTGAAAGAAAATTGATTTCCTCCAAAGCAAACAGGTAACAAATGAGAAAAAACAATGGGAGAAATAATATTGGAATAAAAATGTGCGTTTCAAGTATCATAAAACTGTGATGTGGTTTTTAAAAAATACACCGAAAAGAAAATTAATATATTGAATTAAAAAAGTCATCGCTATCCGTCATTCGTAATAATTTCACACATTCTTTTCATTAAAGTCAGAAAGTGATATTTATTACTTTTTTAATAAAGTGTAATATTTAAAAAAGGAATTTCCTGGTTAATAGATACAGACTGATTTATATCTAATTTTTCATAAATGAATTAGTCATAAATGAAGTTAGTTACGCTAATAATAAATGAAATTCAGGAATTTTCTGCTTTTAATGATTTATTAATAGAAACTCGTGGATGCTTCAATTTGCCACAAACGAATGGAAATTAATATCCTGATGTGTTGAATAAAACTAATGAATCATGATTTGCGAAACAAGAATTGTGTATTGCGGTGCTCCAAATGAAGAAATTAAAGTGGAGCATCGATTGCAATCGATAATTCAAATATTTGGGAAGAATTTAAAGAAATATGTACGTATACGAAGTTGATAAATGTGTTTTCGAAACGCAGCCAGAATAAATTGAATTTGTAATGCCCGATATATTTCAAAGGAATTTCATTATACGTGGTAATACTTCGAATGAAGATAGTTCGATTGAATTCACTTCCTGTTTTTCCTATTTCAACGATTCAACGCGAGAAAATACAGTGGATTTATAGTCGACGATAGTAATTGGCTGAGGCGATGATTGGAACTGCCTGGGAGCGTTATTCATTGCTTAATTGGAAGTGGAGAATTTCTCCAGTTCAAAAGCCCTTATTAATCATACAGAACAAAAAATACTTTGAAAGCACGATTTTTCATTTTTTCTTAACAAAAGGAAAATGTCAATAATATTTGTTTATATTTTATATTGATTAAGTTTTAATTATCCATTTGGAATTCGTAACTGAATGGGAATATATATTTATATATTTAAAAGATATCTGTTTAATCTCTTGAACTACAATTGGATTATAAATAATTCATAAATAATATCTAAAAAATGAGAAAATCTAATCAAAAAACAATAGACACCGAGCGTAAACGAGAGCGGGAGACGGGGCTGGGTGTTAATATTCATAAAACGAGGTAGCCAGTGTCCACAATTTTAATCAGACCTCTAGCTGGCGTATAATAATGAAAATAAAATTTCCTGTTTAAATTTCGCAGAATTATTACGAAACATTGCGCTGTCGTGCCAGTGAAAAATGGCACGTATACCCGCCTCGAGTTATGACAGACAGCAGAGCGTGAACGTTGCTCGGAAAAAGCCGGCACTCGTCCGCAACGAAAACGAATTGTTTTCCTTTTTCAAGTCAATTTCAAGCCTCGAGCAAAGCTTCGGATACGGTCAAAGATTCCTCGTTTATATCCCGAATATTGGCCGGTGAAGCAAACATCAATCGATCTCGAAATTATTCGTGCAACTATCAATTCTCGATCATCGATTTTCCGGCGGACTGCATCCACGTCGGAATTTAATAATAATTTTGGCAAAATTTACGGCTCGCATCAGTCGGATATACAATTTTGTAAGTGAAATTCGTCTCGTGCATTTTAATAACGATGACAGAGATACGATACAACGTGTTTATCGTTACTTCCGTCAAAGTTTATTAATTATTCGTCCCGATTAAAATCAAATAGAATAGTTTCCTGCGTTTTCGACAATTATGTTACAATGCACATACGATATTTATCGGAATCATTTATCATTATGATAATAATTGAAATTCAAATGAAAAGAAGGAAAAATTTGAACAAATTGAAATCAAGCGAATGTACCTATAACTTTTAAGCGGCATTATAGACTCATTAATTTACAGCGTTAAAAGACTGAATCTTTGATAAATCATTTTAATCCAACACGAAAAATAATATCTATATTTTGAGGAAATATGCACACTTACAAAATTCTCCTTTTATCTAATTCTATTCCAGCTTCCATCAAATATTACTTACCTGAAACAAAAAGAGCAAAATTTAATTAATTATAGTTCTATTAGTATACAAAATATAAGAGCTGTAAAATCAGTGCTTTAGCAATTTGTAAATAAAATTATCTTAAATAACCATTTAGTTTGAGATAATTGCAAGAAAATTATTCAACTACAGTTTAACAAAATTATTGATTGTGTAAATTTTATAAAATCTTTTGTTGAATTTTTGTTGAAATTTCTATTTCTAATTAAATATTTGAAATGAAAACTACTTCTCTTAAAAGGTTCTATTTTTCATTACTTGAATACAAAAATCCGATTTTTTACACTACCTAATTGAAGAATACTTAATTGAATTCTTTTCAAAGCACTGAAAACGTGGACAGATATTTCTTTTTTTCTTTTTTGAAAATAGATTGAATTTTTTTCATCATTCAATGGATTTCCATTTTGCCTATAACAATGTCATAGAGATTACAAAAAGGAACCACGTGAATGCAAATTTACTTCAAAAGAAAATTCATTAAATATAACATTTGTTTATTCATTATATTATTCTTCATGAATTAAAAATATTGTTTAATTTATTTAAGAAGAAAGAATTACTAACATTACGTGCGCTATCGCGAAATAAAAATAACAAGCGTATGTTTTATATCCTTTATCTCAGTGTACTATTTCTGTTCGTCCTCGACGTCTGACCAATTTTGCCTTGAACTACTTACGATGACGTCTGACTCGTGTGTTCAAGCTTTTTCCACTTATTTCCGCACTTGCGAGGAAACGGTTTCGATCAAATAACTCCATTTCGTAAAATTTCACACAGCCAAACCGTACAATTTATTTCTACAGTGTACAGTAAAACCTGGATAAATGCAACCAACATTGGGACCCAGTGGTTGCATTTATCCAAGCGAGGTGACGAATCTCGGATTACACGCGACGACCAGCCAAGCGTGAACGTAGAAAGAGACAGACAGTGGTGGAAAGAGAGAGGTCCGATGATCAAAGGAAAGAGCCGAAACGTATCGGTGTGACTAATACTAATTGAAGTATAAAACTTTTTTATTTTTGACTTTTTTTTATTGAAACTTTTACTAACGCATCGGTGAAATTTTTCTGATTACAATGGTACCAAACACGATATAGTTTCAATTATAATTACTTGCTAAAATTGATGTTAAAAGTTGGCAAAAAGCAACAGAGATCGACATCAAAACCAGTCGCGGTGTTGGCTCTGGTATCAAAGGTTTCATTTATCCAAGCACGGTGGCGATTCTGGGCATTTAATGTTGCATTTATCCAAGCAAGGTGTCGATTCTGGGCATTTAATGTTGCATTTATCCAAGCGAGGTGTCGATTCTGGGTATTTAATGTTGCATTTATCCAAGCGAGGTGTCGATTCTGCGTCTGTACACATGTTTTCTATTCAGCCGACATGCCGACTCTGTGTCCGTACACATGTTTTCTATTCAGCCGATATCATTTATGTTCAGTTGTGTTGTCAATTCTATGTTGTTTATTCGATTACTATTGTTTATAAATATAATTCAAACTATATCGTGTTTGGTGTCATTTTAATCAGAAAAATCTCACAAATGCGTTAGTAGAAGTTTAATTAAGAAAAAGTTAAAATAAAAAAGTTTTATCGTTCAATTAGTATTAGTCACATCGATATTACGGTCGGATCATATTACACGGTTTCCTCGCTGAGCGGCTCGGTTCGGCTTAGGGGGATCCCCCCAAGTGGAGGGGATAGCGATGTTGCACTTATCCAAGCATTCTTTCGTTGCATTTATCCAGGTTTTACTGTATGTAACTGAAATATATCTGCGTTCAAGGAAAATGTATAAGAGTAAAAAACGTACAAATTTTCTGCAATTTTGTTGCTCTCTTCCTTCCGTATCCATTTTTCTCTTCTCTATTTAAAATGAAATAATATCGTGATACAAGCAATATTTATCAAAAATTGCAAGATCCTACACAATTTTTGGTAATAGCTAAAAATTATTTATACTTGGTTTTTCAATACAGCATTATTTTAACCCATTAAGGACGAAGCATTTTTAAGCTTCTAAAGCATATATTATAAATCTTTACTGTCTACATTTATAGCTGTGTTTTGTATGAAGAATACAACGCAACATATACAAAATTATAAATTATAATGAAAATTAAGTTTGGACATATTATACGTGCCGATCGTTCGCAAAGGATTAATAATCACTGAAGGCGTTAAAATAATATTCTGTCTCAACGTACTATATTTATATTAGCAATGATAAAATACACCTTTCCGCGGGTTATTCTTTCATTTTCTTCTCCCCAACGTCTCCAAACCCCTTACCACCAACTGATACGAAAACTCCAAGATACAAGTTGTATCCTGGCGTTGTTTCTTTCACGACGCGGATAATTCCTTGCCGGTCGTCGAGCAAGAAACGATCCGCAAAACATTCCCGGAAGAATGCAAATAACAAGCGAGACGAGGCAGAGCGTTATCCGGTGGTCGTTACATTAGCGGGCTGCTGGCTGGTTGGTCGCCGGACGAAAGATAAATCGAGGTGACCCGGGCCAAACGAGTACACGTGGGAAAGCAATTCCGTGTCTAAAACTGTCCTCCGAAGGATGCCGTTTGTTCGGTCCTCGTGTCTCGCCCATTCTCCCGCTGTCGGCGCAGTTAATCCACAGTCATTGAATTTCCCGAGGATTTTACAGGACATTAAGACGTATCCGTCGACACGTAAAAACGACGCTCTGTCTGGCGTTCGTCGGCGACCGACTCGGTTACACGTAAACGCAATTAACTCGAAAACTAGAGGAAACCAGGTCAAACGTAACACGACGGGAAAAGGAGAAGAGAGGGTTGCCCGCCGATGTGTGCAACCCCGAAACATTGAACGAAGCCCTACCCGGTAAGGATGGATCATTAGACGTTGCAGAACTGTTTACACAGCCAGCTAACGTTGATGTTGCAAGACTTCTACGCTCGAAACGTGGACGCTACTTTCGACTAGTAAGGGAAACTGGGATAACACCATTTCCAACTCAGCGTGTGTAAATTGGCGAAGGATATGGCGGCAAGTTGACGACGATCGCGTCTTTCACGCTCCTACGGCGGAACTTGTTTCGGAAATTTCGAGTTGATTTGTTTAACACGTTGACAACTATAAAGTTAACACGATGTCTGAGGACGTCACGAATACACGTCGACATGGGGGAAGGAGATTAATCAATTCTTTCAAATGACCTAATATGATCATTTTTAATAGTTAGAAATAAAATTTGACGCTCTACATTGTCAAATGTTCATTTGTCTTATTAGATTATAATTAAATGATTGCAACGAAACCTCTTGCAAAAAGTTTTTTTTTTTTCGAAACTTTTTGGTTTTTAAAAATTTCATTTTTATGTTAATCAGTTCAAATTAAAAAAATAAATTAAGGGTGCTAATGGAATTTGTAAAGTCCTTAGAGATGAAAGCAGGTGAAGATATGACTAGGTGTAACAAAAGGAAGGGGGGAGACAAAAAATGCAAAAATTCTATGGATGTCCTTCTTTGTGTATGATAGTAATACTGTGAATTAATAATATATAAATCATTTAATCTCTAAAAATCGTTGACGGTTCAGTTGCATCTTAATGGATATTAAACTGCTTCATGGTCGTCAAAGCAGACATTAAGATAAATTTTCTTGGGGAATGTTTATATGTTAAGGTTGCCCTGAGATCGCAATGAATATTAATGCGAGCAAGTTTTAACAGAATAGAAATATCGACGTCAGTCGCCGGCAACTGGGAGCTGATTTGAATTGAACCAACGCTGGCTGAAACTTGAGGAATATAAATTGAGCGGTTTGAAGAGGTGAATATGGAAAATGTTTCTCGATACTCTGCACCGTTGAAATTCATTGGAAATACAAGTGAAATCGATATTGACCCCGTGGATCCTTGACCGAACTGTAATTTTTCAATTTACATTTACAGAGAGTATCTTTGAGGTACAACAAATTTCATTTCTATTAATTAAACCAGTTATGAAATAAACTATGTGAATGAAAATATAATAAATATTATGAAACAAATTCGCATAAATTGGAAAATTTATATTGATAGAAAACAGAAGACGGAAATGAGGATTTAAAATATGGGATGAGAAACATCATTTACATTTTTACTTTCAACAGAATGAAGAGAAACAGAAGTCACCTGGGACCTGGATTTCCTCGTCATTTTCTAGTGTATACTCTGATCTCCTAGATATCATCGTATCTCCTACTTTCTACTATCTATATTCTGTATTCAATTCTGCTCGATCTTGTTTACATCTTTTTCAATATTTTCTGAAAAGAGTTCCACAAACTGAAATCACTCTTCTATTAACTTTATTTAATAAAAACAAACACGCAACTGAAGAACTAGACGAGTGAATTTTTCTGTTGTATAAAAAATGTAATATTTGAAAACGAGAAAAATAAAAATATTTTTTTGAAGAAGGTGATATATTTAAAATTGCTATTCATATTTATTTTAAATTTTAATCCGATATTATGAATTTAATTCGGTCAAATAATCAAGAAATCAGAACAGTAGAATATACGTTATTAAGATTAGAAATCACACTAATAATTAGGAATAAAAAATTGAAATATTATATTAAAAGATTAATGAATAATCGTATTATCGTATGTCGTATTAGATATAGCTATTTCTACTGTAGCGCACAGCGCGTTAAGTAGTACAGTCGATGCTTGATCAGACGCGCCGACAGCCACAGTAGAAAAGGCTGTGAATAGCGCGCCATGCTATATCACTTACATATGAGTCGTTCACAGGCCAAAGTGATTAACTCCACTTTTTGAATCTGTTCAAAATGCGTAACTTTTTGTATTTTATCAATTTCCTTACTTTTTACTATTTTGGAGTTAATTGATTTAGTAAATGGGCGGATCGTAATTTTTTCACTCCCCTAGCCTCAAAAGTAAAATTCTCTGATCTTGACGATATTTTTTGAAAATATTCCCCTAATAGATAATAATTCACCCCCGAAAGTTTCAGCTTTATATTGTCATCCCTGCACAAATAACAGAGGGTGAATTTTTCACCTCTTGTCCCTACAGTGGTATCTTCAAAAAATAAATCAATATTAATAAAGATTGTGGGATTTCTCCTTAGAATTTTTTGTAATCTCCATTTTCATACAAAGCGTAATCTGACATTGAACCGTAGTTAATTAGGAAATATTGTAAGTAACTTACATATTTCTTCATTTCAACTTTTTGGAATTTGATACCATTTCCAAAATTACATTTGGAAAACCAAAAGGAGTTCCTGGCGACCAGTTATGAGGTCATTCACACACCGGTTATGGGTTAAATCCCGTACAAGGACGTTTTCACGGTTGATACAGAACCGGAAGAGCGCACCATGCGCCCATTGTATGAGACCCATCGACATTGGCCTGATATTCTACAGCGGAGTGGCGCACGAACCTATCGGAGCAATTAAACTACCGGCAGACAGGGGTAGTTGTGTGATGTCACGGCATAACGGCGGCCATTAAGATAACACGCCCGAGGGTGATTAGCCTGCCTAATTACTGCGAGACGTCGTAGCTCGCCTATGCTTGCCTCCGCTATCGGACATGGTCCTCCATTCTCTGACGAATCTTCACTAACCACCGAGCACACCTGTCGCTACGATCCTCTTCTTCGTCATTTACTTACAGAAAACATGCCAGACGGTCGAGCTATTGTTTATAACATTTCATGCTAAATTATGTTCCCCCGTTCCCTGGCTTTTGTATTTAGCACAGAAAAATTGAGAAAAATCACTTCTAATTGATTCTAAATAGATTTCTCGATCATTACCAGACACGAGGCTTGGGTGCCCCAATTTTCGGGTACCCGCTCAATCCTAATGTCAGGGATCCAAACAGATCCATACACTGTCAGTTTCCTAAATCTTAAAAAGTTCTGCCATTCAAATAAATATCTGTGAAATTTAAAAAGACGTGTATACCTTGAGAAATTGAAAAACCCTCTCGATTTGCATTAATCAGTAAGAATTGATTTCCTTTAAAAGAACCTTCCTCAGATTCCGTTGTTAATATTTGAATATGATAATGCAGCGATAAGGTATTCAAATGCTGAAACATTTTCATCGCCCAAGGCCTTGGAAACCGCGGGGAATTTGTAGCATTTCCAACTTCTTAGAATGCGAAACAAGTAAGACGCATCCTCGCCATCTCGAAAATTACATTCAGCTGCATCTTAATGCACAAATGATATTCAAGCTTTAAAAAACTTTCGCATTATCCAGAGATAACAACGACCAACCCGTTTCGTGATTATTACGATTTTTTGCCCCGTGAAATATGAATCCTTTTCTTGCATCTTAGAACTACTGAACTGCCAGTTAATCAAGGCATTACATTTTCCTTTTTGCTTTGCTATTTTCATTTGTAATTTATATCATAGATGTTGCAATCATTTGACATCATTTTTCATTTATTACAGTTCTGTCTAATTTAATCCTTTCAGAAATATTAAATTAATTAGGAGTCTGAGAAAACCATAATTAGTACAGAATTATTCGCACAGAAATCCACCGTTATTTTCACGAATTTACAATGTAACCTCTCCAACTACAACTTTACACGTGGCAAAACTGTTTCCAGGCGAGCAGAAAATTTGCAGCCACGTTTCAAAACTTTTTGACCCAGCTTTCAGTTTTTAAACGTGTCACAAACTAGGACAGAAGTTAACTGGTGCAGCCATTCCGCGAATTTTAAACAACTGTAAAATTCCTTTCGCGTTCTATTTTCAATTAGAAACGACAGCCATCGCGGAAAATTAAAAACAGTACGTACCACTTCAAACAAAAACATAATTACAGCAATTAGTGATACGAAAAAAGTTGATAAATTTATGGAAACGTAGTGTATATAATTTGAAGCAAAATTGTTCGAAAAAAATATTAAAACTAAAATCAAGAACGATAATGAAAAATAAGAATTTCTAAAGATAAATACGCATGGAAATAAGAAAAAATCAAATACTGATGACGTTAGAAAGTGAGAAAAAGAATAAGAAGAAAGCTTGAAAATTCTACGGAAAGACGAGAAAGTAGGTCACAATGTCATAGAAGTAATCAATCAGACTCGAGTGGCCACAATTATCCATCAGCGGACTGTCAGATAATTATTCAAAGCAGAAACAATTAACATTCGAAGTCAGGATTGTATCGTTGGAAACCATCGTTCATGTTACATCAGCGCAGTCAGTTGAAACTGTCTGTTTTGTCTTTACGCATCATCAAGTAACGCTTGAAATCCTGATCAATCTTAAAAGCTGATGGATTTCGTTCTTTAAAGAGAAAAAAGCATCTCGTGAGCGATTACCTTTCCATTCTTTGTACTTTACATATATGTGTACATGCATTTTTTATCACTCTATGTAACTACAAGTCATTTTACAAAATGTTTCTAATTTTAAGAAGATTAATAGCAAACATCTTACAGTGTATACACGACGTTCCAGATAAATTTAAGAAACAATTAATAATTCGTGAGACATTGCAAATTTTGCAATTAAAGCCTCTCTTAAAGGATACGATCAAGAGACCTATTTTACGATCCTATATAGAAGGGAATGGAATTCCTAATGCTCCTAAGGCTGTATCGAATGCTAGCTGCATTATCACCGTGCCGGAGATAAGTCAGCATTAATTATTGACTATAACGCGGTAAACTAACCCCCAGCGGCATTAATTATGCTAATCATTATGCTAATGATTATACGACCAGCTCTTAGCCACTTCATGAATGTATGCATGACTCACTGACAAGTAATCATACTTAATTGTTCGATCGCATAATCACCCCACCAACGACACGGTAAAAACCAACGTCGCCGAACAAAGGGGGTGAACGGTTGCACCATAGGCAGATCCTATCTACTGAACCGACGTAGATTACAAATTCGTGTCCACGCGTAATAACTTAACTCTTAACTAGCCTATTAGCCTCACTATGGGAGTAATGCACCGTGATACGAGTCTGATATTAATTAAAGAGGCATCCTGGAAATTTAATGTCCTTGCGAGTACGCATTCCTGACACGTTCAGTGTTGCAATAGAAATAGCCATACTTCTGTACAGCTTGAGATAATATGGACATTACGAATTTTAATACTAAATATAATTTTTTAAATATAAATTTTTGATAGAGTCGACCTAGGGTTGGAGGTATTTTCTGCTCAGACAAATACTACAACAGATTTATTAAAAATTAAATTACCAATTGAAATAATTTCTTATGACTTTAAGGGGAGGTGGCATTTTCTATGGTACATAGAAAATAAGCCAAGTTGATATTCTTTTTTCTCAAATTTACTGCAACTATCCAAATTTTAGCCGAAAAGAATGTTGAGATAACAAAAAGAAAAAATTACTTAGAAGATGATGCTAATCTGGTTGTAGGTCGAATTTCAAAATACCCTTTGACTAAAATACGTGCTACTCTTAGTGGTAAAAGGACACAAAATTTCAACTCGATTGGTCGAATGGTTACTGAACCTTGCTTCTATCAATCACTTATAACACCGGAAAAATTGTTTTAATTATAGATTCTGATTCCAGTTGTTTATTATCAAATAAAAAAATAAAAAATGATTCAATTTTTCAACCTCAAAAAATGCCCACTCCTTTTAATATGCTACTAAAACCATTACTTTGATTTTCTTCGCTTTTTTCTTTTTGCTACCAATTGTTTAAAAGAGAGCAAGGCTAACCGTAGCACGCCTGAAAAAGACACATCGCGCAGCGAAAGGTACGTCAGCGTTTTCACAGGGAATATTTGGTAATTTTAACAGCGCTCCGGAAAAGAGGGACAGAGGGTGTAGAAAGACAAAAGGTAGAGAGTAGTCCAGCGAACGGGAATGATGTAATTACGTAGTTAGCGGGACCTCACGTAACGGCTTGACATCTGTCTTCTGCCTCAAGAGTCGTTCTAACCGGCATCTGCCGGTGTCGCCCACTTCGTGTTTCAAGGAGCATTTTTCATCCGACCGGATACCAGTTCCCTCGTTATTTCCTAGAAAGATTAGAAGCGGCCGGAAGAGGAAGAGGAAGAACGGGGATCGCATGGCTCGCTAATTACGTTGCGATCGTCGAGCAGTTTGCGAAGCGTGCCACTCGAAAAACTGTATCTTACGTTTTTGCTCGCTTTCCTCCTCGACCAAACGACATTTCGAAGAGCACCGCTCGTGAAAGAACGAAATACCGACTATCCGTGTCGATCTTCAATTCCACGGTAATGAACCAACATCACCGTCCAGGAAATGCTTTAAGTAAATTGGAAGAATTTCTGTTTTTCCAGCGGCTTTCAGTACCATGCACACAGTGAAAATTCTGTGGACGAGATCCATCGGTAACAGAGGACAAAACTCATCCCGTAGGATAGCCCTTTCTTTTTAATCAGTAGGAATTAGAAAATTAATTAAAACTGACCACCGGTGGATCTATTTAGATCCAAAAATATTTGAAAAGTGGTGCAAAAATATAATAACAATAAAGATTACTTCAATATTTGGAGTTGTCATGATTTTTAAAAAATAAACCTTCAGTTAAATAAAAAAAGAAAAGGCGTAGAATTAATCGTATTTTCCTACCCTAAAGCATTTAACACCCCAGCAAATAGACTTAATTTGTACATCTACTAATATATCAGATGATATTTAATTACAATAATTTCATTAATTTGCAAAATTAATACTTTCACCGTTAAAACTTCAATTTCAACAATTTCAGACTCTTAAAGATTAAACTTATCCCTTTTAACAGGTAATAAAAGAGGTTAATAATGTTATAAATGTTACATAAAAAACACATTAAAGTTAAACACTTCACAGGTAGTAAAGGTAAGGCGTTTAGCTTTTGAGCCCATTATAAAAACATCACTGAAGTTATCCTATTACTTAATTCGCTTTAAACTTTTACTTTAAATCAAAAATTTTTTTTATATACTTTCTATTCTAACATTTTTTGTGCTATTGAAGAAGTTTTCTCATAACAAAGATAATAGTTGATAGAATTTTTACCGAGACAAAAGGAGACTGTTCGAAATAATTGTTCAAAAGGTTAGATTATTTCATGTTAAGAAACACAATCATAAAACAGTTTCTAGAAAGGAATGAACTTCATAGAACTTTTCCTTCCACGTTTTCAGCAAGAAAATAAACGTTCCTAACTTACGACGTATATAGAACGCTTTGAAGTTTGCAAAAAACTCCATTTCAGTAGAACTTAATTCAGCTGAACTTAAACTGGAAAGTTACTTGGCAATGCATTCCAACAGCTGCGTCTGAATAGAATTCTTTAGCGAAGTCGATGCATGTGGATAAAGGATCATGTATAAACAATTTTTAATTCTTCATACTAAAAATTTCAAACGAAGCTCTGATAGCCATATTCAACCGAACAGAGTTGGGTATTATTTCAAATAATCTTCTGATTCATATTTTGAGTAAAATGAAAACATTTAAGAATCAGAAATAATTTTTTCCTTGAATGAAAATCTATTTATATAAAATACCAAATAATTTTCAATTTAAATACCTTTTTATTTGGAATTAGCTTCTACTTTAAATAAAACTTGATTTTCTCTATTATTTTCGAATAACTAATTGAACTTTTAATTAAATGTTATCTTAATTACTCGAAGAAGTTCTTATCCCACCATGGTGATTAAGGGTTGACGAAAAATTATATTCCACAAATAACTCCTGTACTATTTGAGGACATAGAAATCAGTTACACAAAAATTTATTTTTCCAAAAATATTAAAATATACAATATAAGACTGCTTCCCAGATTAATTTTAAGACCCAATGAATGATTAAAACTGCAAGTTTATATAATGGTATGGTGGACATAAAAACAGGTACCTGGACCATTCCCAGGAGTCAGCTGGAAAGCATTCCAGACGACCCACGGTATTCAAATACAGAGGAGAAGAGTAACGTCGATCGGCTTCTTCCTCCTTGAAATGGAGTGCCGTCGGCCAACATTTATCTTCGAAGTCGGCTGGTTAACGCAAAAATTAGCTTTTCGCCCGAGCGGCGCAAGAAAATGGTACCAAGGATGTTGGATCTGCATAATTTCGAAGGGAGTTCCGCGTCGAACGAACGAACGAGAAAGAAGACGAGGAAAGATAACGACGAAGAAGAATAACAAGTTTTGAAAAAGAAGGAGAGAAGAGAACGGAAGACGAAGAAGAAAAGTAGCAGCCTGAAACAGGCGACAGAGAGAGAGAGAGAGAGGTCTAATCCACATTCATCAGGCTTATAAATCGCTAAGAGGAGCCTCACGATATTCACCCTGGTTGGCCACCACGTGCTCCCATCGATGGGAATAAACCCGTGTCTTTGAACTCGCCTAACATTATTATATCACGACCTCCTGGACAGTCTTCTACGATTTAATTGATATTCATATCGAAGAAAAACTGCATCATTAACGAACTTTATTTAGAACAGCTGCATCGAAATGCAGTCGAAAAAAGTTAAAGGCACCGCTGTTACATAGGGGTAAACTGTATATGCTACCTTATTATTATTAAAAATGTATCGAATTTAAATTGAAATTTCTAAAGAAATTTCTGTACTTTTGAGGACAATAGAAAATATGTTTATGAAAAATCAACTGAGCGTATATATACGTCTTTCGTAGTCAAAGGGTTAACGAGATTCTGTAAGTACATCGTGCATACCTATCAGGCTTGATCGATAACGTCGAAGAAGAACGACGACAGAGAAGGGTATAGGAAAACGAAGGAGGAAGGGGTCAAAAGGATAAAATGAAAGGAGAGAAAAGAAAACTTTCATCGACGAGTCGACTGGTGGAAGGACGGTAACTGCAAAAAAGGAACGTCACGTACGCGGCACCTGACTACCGGCAGGACATATCCAAAGCGCTATCGTTGTTCCTCCTGCAGGAGTCGTTTCCACCCCATCGAGATCACGACCAAAGTACCGTCGCTAGTCGGCTAATTCCACTCCCACCCCCTAGCGTCTCCTCCGTCCACCCCTTCTTCTGTCCGTCTGCAAAGTATCTTGCTACGTGACGTCGTGTCCCGTACAAGGAGCAGGAGAAACGAGGCAAAGACGAGTTGGAAAGAGCTGCAGGGAGGTTCCCGTTCACCCCTTCGAGCGTTTACGGGGGGCTGACATCGACGGAAGAGACCGGTTGGACGCGGCCCAAAGCGTAACGAGGGCTTCCAACCGGCCAGAAAGGACGCGCGTGTTACTTTTTAGATATACGTGGAACAGTCTCTTACCACCATGGGTCTTCCAATGTAAGGAACTTCAAACCTTGTACTTTTCGCGACTCTGAAGGCTCGTTTAAAGATTACAACCCGTGTCTTGATTCTTTGGAAATAATCACGTGAATAGATGCAACATTTAATAATAAAGGTCTGGTGTAATGAATTAATTACTTGGAGCTGAGTTGATCTAAAAATTTTCAATTCGAAGTTTAATACGCATTTTGCTTCTGCAATTAACGAATAATGGTTAGGCAACGATGTAATTATACTGCTACTGATAATAATTATAAGAAAATTGCAATGTTTAAAAAAAATTAAGCTATTATTGTGTTTAGACAAATTTTGTTATCATAATATCTTGTTATTATTATATTTTCTACTTTTTTAGGAAAAGGGTCAATCATCTCAATAACTGTATTCGTTGTCCAATATATTTGAAATTTTTGCAAATGAATAGATTAAGTATCCCTTTTACAATTTCGTTTGAAAGGATTTGTAGAAGAAGAATAGTCTACCATATGAAGATAAATTAATCAAGTATAAAATTCAATTTATCGCTGAATGAACGGTCGGATAAATGGACTGAATCGTTCGTAAAATTGTCTTTTCTAATGCATCGCGTGGATGGAGCTCGAGTAATCCTGGAATTTTCGGAAAACACACGACAACGCCATCGATCAGAGTCCACTCGCGTGTAACTGGGTCAATGGGTCTCTTTTAGCGTCCTGTTTTCGACTGTATTCCAGCCAATCTTCGGAAGTCGTTACGTAAACTATTACGAAGTAAAGATCGAAATGTTCTTTCCTTTGTGGCGCTCACCATTTCGAGTAATATTGTAGCGGGATAGTTATTTTCGTTTACGTTCACGTTTCTGGGCTGTTCTTAACCGGGTCAGCGAATAATTTAATGTTTCGAACTTTCCTTTTTTATGTCCAATGTTCGTAAATTTAGAGAAAAATTAAAATTAAAGTGGATGAAGCTTTTTTGTTTAAACCATTCACTTTTAACTTTTCTAAGTCAAGATCATTTTTTCAATATTAAGTTTGAAAAAGAAATGAAAATAAATAATTGTTTGCAAATTATTAATATTTTGTAGTTAGTAAACTCCTCTTTTTCTCTGTCTCAACCTTTCTAATTCTAGAATTAATGAATGTTATCTATTAATTGCAATTAGTAGAGATTCAAAAAATTCTATAAGAAAATATCGTAAAAATCTTTGAAGCTTTCAAGGTTCAACCTACAACACTCTCCAACTGCAAAGTGGACCGCAAAAAAGATAAAAGAACAGCCAGCCCGAAGACCATTCACGCTTTTACCGAGCCGTTATTCTCTTTTCGGGTACGCGTGCCGCAAAAAAAAGTGTCCGCGAACTTGGCGCCGTAATAATTTCGGCAAAAAGCTCGGAACTTCGGCTATTCCGGTTTCCATTAAGCGGTTACTCGTCCTGAAACTTTGTCTCTCTCGTGAACCGCTGCCAGGAAGCAAAACAGCCCCCCAGACGACGGGATAAAGAGGACAGATCAGGTGGAACACGGAAGGCAGGTGCACGATCCAGGTACTTGTCGGGTTTAAACGAAATTTTCGATGGTTAAAAATGCCCCGGGTCGAAGAACCAACGGCAGCATCGTTATTAGAACTGTCGCTGAGGGTTGTTGGCTGAGTTACGGGGCAATTATGCCATGGGGGTAATACTCGTACGTCAGTCCGGAATGGTCCAACATCCCCTTCGCTTGCGGAAACCATCCTCGGGGCTGGTTTTATATGGCCTACGTATCTCGCGTTCAGGATCGAAACTCCTGAGAAACGGCAGGACTCTCAATTTCAATGGACTCCCGTCCAAATCGCTTCAGAAACCAATTATCTGATTTATTTGCCTTGTTGCGACCGTTTCAAAGATTCTTTCGACGGATAATACACTCCAAATCGTTGCATTTCTTTTTTCAATGGGTGATATTGTTAAAAACAAGCATCTTTTTCGTCGTTAAAAATTTATTTAGATTTTCCTTTTAAGATTAATAACATAAATACGTACCATAACCCTCGTTTCATCCACAACTTAATTTTATATTATTAAAGAATTATGGGATTTTAGGATTTTAGAATTTGTGGATCTTAGAGTTTTAGGAATTTCTAATTTCCTAATTTATTAATTTTCTGATTTTCTAATTTATTAATTTCCGAAATTTCCAATATTTTGGCTTTCCAATTTACTAATCCATTAATTTTCTAATATAGTAATATAAATAACATCTATAAAACTTGGGAAATCTTGATAAGGCACTGATTGATAAAGACTTTTCACTTTTAAGATTGGTTAATACAAAAGAAACAGAAAAGCCACTCTTTAATAATAATTTTTTTTAACTATAGAAAATGTTTCGTCCAACAGAAATTCGTTGAATTTCTTTCTTTTTTTAAAGAGAATATACGAGGAAGAAGGTTTCTGGTTAACTTTTGATGCAATTTTAAGTCGGTCGATTTCAGTTTCTACGTTTGCAGTTTTAATTATGTTTGCTTTGCAAACTCGAGATTTCCAGCTTTGATAATACTGTGTTTCGCTTCATTTCTCGCTTGCGAACGCTTATTGGTTAGGCGATGAAGTATTTCAATAAAAATATAAGTGAGAAATATTTTTTTTAATACCTTAAGTTTGACCCAAAATACGTTTTTATGAATACTAACACAACGAATGACAATTTTTTCATTAATATCATAATAAATTATGCTCGTTTAACAAAATTGCTCGTTCAGTTTCCGAACTTGCAGGTCTGATTATTTCTCTGAAGCATCTCTCGTTTGTTCATCACTTGACATTGCCGCATTTTCAGCATCGATCAAACGCGCTGTTTAAGCGGAAGAAGCACGGATTTTCGCTTTTGTTCCATTTCCGTTCACGATCGACTGGAGCAGCTTATAAATAATTACGAGATTTATATAGAGCAGGTCAAAGAGAGAAATATCAAGTTAAAATGAAACCTCCACGTTCTGTAACTAATTAACTCTCTTCTTTCGGTGGACTCTCATTATTTCTATGTACCTTCATTGCTTTGTGTACCTGTTCGTCCGTGAAAAGAGATACAGAGGTCAGCGAGGTAAGCTGAATGAATAAGTCATTAAGTGGTACAGTTTCAATTTTCAGTCCCTCCATCAAAGGCGACCCAAGTATTTTCTTCATTCTGTCCGAGCTGATCAAATTGACTGATAACAGGCCGTGGAAGAGAAAACGCCTTTGTATCATATATTATTATCGACCATTGTTATCGGAATCATTAGTTTCGTGTTTTACAAAAGATTTCACGTTACCAGTTATGTAAAATGACCCATCCACATTTTTGGGAGTCCATACCTACCCAGGCCTCTGCTCAATTACACCGATATTCTAACATTAAATCAAATGCTAAGGAATAATTAATGCTCGTTAGAAAATAAAAGATTTATGCAATTTTTTAAAAACAAGTATTCTGTAATTTAATAAATATTACACATTATTGTTTACGATACCCAAAAAATAAAAAAAAAAATGAAAATGCAAGAAGTTGCACCAATGTTGATTGCAATTACTTTTATGCACCTTCGAGCAGAATAAAAAAAAAAGAAAGGAGGGCTTGTACACCGTGGGGTACACTCTTTAATTATGAAAGTTCGAGAATTAAAAGGAAATAAATGAATTTACGGTAGTCGTGAAACTTAACGCAATTAGAGCAGATTGAGGAAACGAATTTTAATTTCGCCCTCTTTGAAACGCCAGCTGATTCAAGGAACGCTAAATGGACGACGATGACTGGCTTGCCCCTCTCTCTACGAAATTTTCTTCAAATCCATTGTTTTCCACGAGAATAAACTTTCTTTTCCGTCTTCATTTGCGCGCTTATTGTTGCTAGCACCGTCTTATCTTCTTGCACGTTTCATTTGAGACTATCGACTTGCCGCGTGATAATACGATCTCTACGGCTGAAGGTGCAACCAATTTAAACTTAGCGAATAGCTATGCTATTTTCACTGTCTACCCCGTTAGAACGAAAAGTTTTTCAATTTCAACGGAAACTTCTAATAAGGTAAATATATAACTTTTGTCCTGTATATGCACGATGCGCATTTCAAACAAAATACATGATTTAACCCTTTACGCAGGAACCTGCATCTAAACGGTTTAATCTTATCTATCCATAATTTACTATTTAAGATTCATTTATTATACCTTTTTTTTTTTTAATTTATAGATATTTTTTTAACATTTGAATATAATAGAAGTTATGGTAGGTACATTCGCGATCAGAATAGGTTTCCCAAAGAAAATGATGCCACTTCCCCTCAATAGGCTTCCCCAGATTTTCGGGTTCCCGACCTTGCCCTTACAATTCTAGGGGTTCCGAAATTTCGGGGCTCCGGGGTTCCAGATTTTCTAACCCTTCCCGTAAATCTCTCCTTCACCCAACTCGCGCCGTTCCCCTTAGGCGTTCCCGAGCAAAATGACAACGTGGAAAAGGTGGCCTCGTATAGGTATGTATATAGGTCTCTGACTCCCCCATCACTTGCGTATAAACATTTACAAGGGATAATTTGAATTAATATTTACTGTATTATCCGTGGGTTTTTCTAATTATACACTAAATTTTATAATATTTAATAATTCAAAGTTGTATTATTTTATTTCTAAATTACCTCTAATATTAATATGGTTAAAATGAAGATTTTGATATTCCTGCTCTCCCTACAGTGCTATATTTTCCATAAGAAAGCTTCAATTGATTTTAGGGGTACCTATTTCAATTTAAAATTATAAAAATTGCTAACAAATGCAGAAGTCTACTTTTTCATGCAATTACTATATAATATTTTGAACCTAAAATCAAATGAATTTATAATTCACCTCGTCTACCCTTGTTCCTACAGTAAAAACCTTCAAACAACAATCCCACATAATTTTCAAAAAGTAAAAAAATAACACAAGACATCCCCGACAGAAAACTCCACTTCTAACTAAAATACCGCACAGACCTGAGTTCATTGCAACTTTAGGATAAAAAAGAAGCGTTTCCGGCACCGCAAGCGGCATCAACCTTCTCCCATAACAATAATTATGTCGTTTACAACCGTGTGGCCCATGAAAGCGAGCAAATTGGGAACAAACATCGGGACGTTCGTCCCTAAAGCAACCTCTATTATTCGTCGACGTAACGGTGTCTCGTAAAAGAATCCAGGATGGAGGTTGGTCGGGAAACTAGCCGCATCGTAGCTCGTCCAGCACCAAAATAGGCCATAGAGAACAGCTAAATGGCGCAGTGGAATCTCCGTGCACGGGTTAGGTGGCAAGTTGTTATCGCTATCACAACGGAGATAGCTGTTCGGAGTGCATTCGAGTGATCGTCGACGAGGATCAGAGTCTTTGCTGAGACCAGCTAGCTATACACGTTTGGCTGAAGCTGGCAACGATTCATCACCAGATACTCCTGTCGTATTTAGATAAAGTCTACCGCCATCCTCTCTCTTCGCCACCTATCGCCGATTTCTCCTTCATTCGTGGTGACGTCTGCTTCTTCCTCTTCTTGTCGCTTTCTCACGGCACACCCTCACGACATTCTTCGAGAGAACAGAATCCTCACGAGTATTCGATGAGCTGACATCGCTTCAAGGTAAACGAGCTTTGGAACGAGGACTGCTTAACGAGTCAACTTCTTCCTGCTCGGAGCGAAGAGGTTCCGGCGATTTTCAGAAGACTTTGGAAACGTTTTTAACACTCCACTTTTTCCGAATTTCGAGCAGTTTGGAATCAAGTTTCAGAAGAGGTCTCGATCGAACTCGTTTTCCTCGAGTTAGGCGCTCGTTATTCATTTGTGAAGAGTGAGATGGTTTGAAATTATATGTGTTATATAGGATGTTCCAGAAATAAGGGAGTAATAAGAAGGGGTTGTTCCTTTTGAGAAAATAAATCACTGATTCACATTATTATTAATAGTAATCTTAATATTTTCTTACGTCTTTCTTAATTATTCAATTATATTTAATTTCTGGAATGTGGCTATTATTAATAAAAACAGGGATGTTCCTCTTGAGAAAATAAATCAACATCGCACTATTCAAAATAATATTTCCCTATTATTCTCTTCTTTTTTTTTTCATTATTCGATTACGTTTCATTTTCGGTACCATCCACTGATGGTCCTCCGCAATAACGTAAGTGTTCAATCAACACTCTCGCGTATCAGTCAAACCCATAAACTCTGAAGAAGACATCGAAATAAACGGAAGTTCGATAAATCTCGAAACAAAAGAATCTTCGTAGAAACCAAAGGAGAAGGAGAAAACGATTCGAGCCAGCAACTTCTGACATTTTTTAACAGTTGCTCGATCGACGTTCGAACTTTTCGCATTACTCGAGCGTCGACGAGGCGTGGGCGAAATAAATTTCGCAATCCAAGTCGGTGCGACCGCGTCTTTCGTGCTGGGTGAACGACATAAATTGTATAGTAGCCCGAAACGAGTGAAAATAGTTGGTAAGGTGGCAATTTATCGAGCCAGGAGACTAACAGCCGAAACCTCAAATCCTATCGTACGCAACTGAGCTGATAAATTAGGGAGATTATTAGGAACAAGCTGTTGCAAGGACTGTTTCTTGATAAACGCGCCCGGTTTCTCTAGCACTTAGTTTAGCCACGTCTTAAGCTGTGATCGTAATGGTAAGCCGTAAGCACGTACCTAACGTAAGTCGTAACATAAGGTCCTACAGTGGCTCTGTATGTGTGGCATACTTCTCTTACGTGCTTATGGTTTCTCGTTAGAACCGCAGCCGTATTACCACTCCCTAAGGAATGTTTTGTCGGAATTAGAAAAGTATCGTTATCGTGGAGGAAGGAAAAGTGTACCACGCAGAACAAGATTACGATCCTTGATAAGTAACACAAGCTGAACCATGCAATTGGAACAAGTATATTAGGAATCAAATCAAGCTAAATGCATTCAACAACTATTTTTAAAAGATTCTGAACAATATTAATTTATTTAAAATTATCCTAATATTTCTTAAAGATATTGCTATACTTCATTTAACCCTCGGACGAGGGACCATGAACAGAGACCCAAATTTTAATTTGTTTAATTTTAAAAATTATTTTGTCAGTATATAAAACTCTTTATATATTATTTATATAATTATACATTTAATTGTAAATTTTTTGTAAATTTGGCTCACGATTGACCCAGGTTCTGCTGTTCAAGAATTAATGTAATATATCTAAATTTTCTTATTAACTCAGAAGGTGTATTAACTTTTTTTCATATAAAAATATTCATAAGTTGTTATTAGAAGCTACTGAAGTAACAAATTATACCAAGATATCAGTACCTTATTTACAGTTACTACAATTGTAACAAGCAACCAATAACAGAATTATTACCGAACGTCTCCATTCGTTCCACCCAATCGAGCTGATCGATGGCCGAGAGGAAAATAACTGTCAGGAAGAGACTGAACTACAAAAACAAGTCTGCCATCGCAGAAGGCTTCTTCCGGGAGATTTTCCCGATACAGATAGAACCGGAATAAGGGTCGAGACTCGAATTCAAAGAATCGGACCATAGCACACCTATGCGGAGGGAACACATCGAGAAACTTTTATCCGAAGTCGGTGAAGGCTTTGAGGGAAGTCTGTTGAAGCGATCGAAGATGGCCTAATCACGCGGACCGGGTCTGCGAGCTCGACGAGTTGTTCGCGGCAATATTAACTTTGATATTGGATGGCGTTAAGAAGAAACACAGCCAATAACTTCTGCCCCGGAATCTACACCCTTTCCACCCTCACCCCCTAGTGCCGGTTCCTTCTCGCACACCATCAAACACTCGACACTTCTCACGCTCTTCAATAATCGCCGCGACACATTACAATAAAACCGATTCTCTCTTTGCTTCCGTACACACACTCACGCGCGCGCACAGATATATATATACACATACGTGAACAAGTGTGTATGGAGGAACCGATATTGAACTGGTGCTACTCAGCCATATTGCCGGAGCCACGTCGCCATTTCGACCATCGTTTCGTCTTCAATCCTCCAAGTCCGCCGGCTTTTACCGATTCACCGGTTGTGTGTTCTTTTAATTTCAGCCCCGCGATCCTCCTCATCGATCCGCCAGCGGATTTTACGTCGCACGCTCCAACGGAAAGACGATCTCGCGAACCCCATTTGCATATTTTATTTCGCGCCTGATCGGGTTCGCTTTGTCTCTCGATCGGCGAACCGAAACGTTTTTATTTGAACTAATTCTTTCTACGATTGCCCGTCGCGTCTGCCTATGATAGCTTACGGGATTGTTATTCAGGGGTTTAGTTGTTTGGACAGGCTGAATTCCCTGTTCGAGGGGAGTGGAAATTAAAAATTCATGAATTAAATGATCGAAGGGAGGATAATTATTTGAGCAAGAACAGCGAGAATAAGGGTGGTTTCTTAAATCATGAATATTTTCACTTGGTTAACATTTTTCTATTTTTCAATCTAATTTAGAATTTATATTAGAAACTTTCAATTTCATAAGTATCGAACGCCTAACACGTTTCAAATAGAAAATAGAAAGAATCGTCAAGTTCGTTCGATCGAGCAGAAGAAGAAGAATAAGATTCCTGGCGATTCTTGTTGCTTGTTCGTAATTATGTGAAACAACAGAAGACTAGGTAGCAAGCCGGCATAGGTATATTGAAAAATTCCACGGGCTTTCAGTGCACCTCCCTCCGGGAAGAAGCTGGCCAGCGAGCAGCCACGACAGAGATTGATGCGGGGAATGCAATTTCCTTCAGGCTCAGCCACGTTTATCCTTCGATGCACCTTTTCCCTACGTCCCGATCTCTCCCGCGCCAACTTGCGCATTTGTATTAATACGATCAAGCTGGATTCGAGAGGAAATTCTTCGGGATCGAAGGATGCTAAGCTCACGGAAGTGTGCCGGCAATCCTATTATCTTCGGCCTCCTCCGTTCGCTTTCTCCTAGCGAACGGAATCGCAGCCTGGATCTCTTCGATATTGATTCGGCCGAGTGAAAGAGTTTCCTCGACGAAAAACACGCTAGGGGGAATAAACAGTTCTACAATAGAACGAAATTACGAAACGCGTAAGAACGACGCGATCGTTTGATAAACGAGGAAGAAACCGTCAGTGATGTACGGACGATGGAATGCGATATAGGCAAAAGCTAGAAATCTGGCTGCGTGAGTGAACAATAAGGGAAGCATGATTAATGAGCGACAAACGATGAAACGATCAATTTTTCTTTCGCTCGCTGATTTCATTCTTTGATCCACGTGATAACTGGTCACTTCTGACCCATTTCTTTTCATGAAGATCTGGGTGCTATGTAGACTATCAGTAAAAGATGGGATCATCCATTAATAAGGATTAAGAGTGCGCGGGTACTGCATAAATACAAGGTTGGGTGGGGTTGGAATTGTTAGGGTCAATTCGGGTGCTCGAAAGTAAAGATTTGAGTATTGGGTACTCGAAATTTTCGGGTTGCCGCATATCTGTACTTTCGAGAAGACGATTCAATTCGACTCAAACAATTCCAACCCGATTTGACGCGACTCGGACAATTCAAATTTTGACCCAACCCAATCTAAGCAATTCAAATTCGACCCGACTTCTCGGGTACGCGTAACTGCGGGTCTCCGACACCTCTAAAAACCCTCGAATACAGAATAAAATTTTAATTTTTCATTTTCTAATGCTTTTATTTATCGTCAGTACCTTCCAAAAAATAATTAATGCTGAATTAAAAATATAGACCACTTTGTGAAAATTGAAAAAATACAGGTAATTAGTCAGTTTTACTGGACCCAGTAACGTTTGAACAAAGAGTTTGCTATTCAAACAGACGAACAGGAAGGCCGCTGCTTGATTTTTCCACCTTCCCGACATTTTACTACCATCGCTCGTAAACTCGACGATTCGGGTCGTTTATGCTCGCACGAAAAAGCATTTTGCACGCGATTAAGTTCTTCTATCCGCAAACAACTCGCCGAGACGCGAACAATTAAACGCGACCGTCGAGTGGAAAATAGAACGACGCCCTTTCTGATTCTCGTTACGTTAAGCAACACCCGGTATATTCGAGTTTGCTGCTTGAATTTATCTGTTAGACGATGCTGAATCGTATTAACTATTGTTAATCCTTTGTAAATTTACCGGATCCGTTGGTTAATGGTTCCCGTGTTTGCCTTTCCTATCGAGCACGCACAGTTAGATGTAGGTAAGTCATGACATGCGAATAACGAATCGGCAGTTTGTGAATTACTCAACGCGTATAACAGCCGATAGAATTTGTTGGTCAGATAGTAATCATTGATTGGACATGTTTGGAGATTTTATTGAGTTAAATACGAGGTGAACGTTGATTCGTGCCGAAATACATTTGAATTTACTGTATTTGGGTAAAGAGCAATACTGACTTTGTAGACTCGTATGCGATAATGTATGGTTTATCAAAGAGCATACAGGATGTCAAATGCAACTAGGTCAAATTATAGCTTTAATATAATAGAACGTAAACAACTTTGAACTACTCCCTTTGAATAGAATTAGAAGATGAAATATTTATAAAACATTGATACAGGAATTAAACGATGTTAACTAAAAGAATTTAAATTAAAATAAAACTTTATGCTTTTCAACTGCTAATTAAAAAGTAATTAATAAACCTCTGATCACTATTGAATCATTTATAGCTACAAATACTTGATAAGAAAAAGACAAAAATCAATATTCAAGTGAAAATTGTTCCAATCTCGTCGATAAGTAATAGAACACAAAATTCAATCGATGAAAGCAATAATAAACGAATTCATTAAATAGAAAGTCCAAGAAAGAGGAAACGGGTATATACTTTCGAGTATTATCACCGCAGAGAACTAACTACTTAAACAAGAACCGAGATACGAAAAGTGAAATCCAATCAAGAAGCAAAAGATCGATGAAGAAGTTCGGTAGTAAGTAAGTAGCAATCATCGACAAAGTCGTGGGGGAAAGAATCGAGGAAGAAAACGCGGTTTCGATTACTCGATACTACGAGGACCGTGCACCACGTGGTCGTAAAGAAAGCGGACTAGGAGCAAGGATATCCAGTAAGCGACAAACAAACAAACGAAAAAAGAAAAAACAGGAAAGAAAGAAAAAAGAAAGGAACGCGCGCAAATTCGATTCCTTGGATCGTGAAGCTCGAAACACGCTAACTTAGCAGCAAACTCTGGCTCAATCAGACCCTTGTTAACTCCAGCTGCTGTTACTGCGGATATTGAAGTATTGATTTCGTTCCTCTCCCTGGAAAGTTTATACCGGCATTACGGATTTCATGCCTCCTCCTCTATCCCACCCCCTCACCCTCTCGCTCCTTCGCCGCCTTTCTCCCTTTCTCTGTCTCTGTTTCTCTTCCCATTCAACCCTCCAGCCCCATCTACCATCCCCCCCCTCTTCCCTTTCGAGTTTCCCTTCCTTGCAAGCACTGCAGACCGACCCTCTGCAGTAGATATTTGCATTTCAATCGGTTGATTAAAAATCTATAATTATGCCGCCCCGTCGGTAAGAAATGGAGAGAAAAAAAAGGGAAACTTTTCGACGTACACTCCCTCCGCCATTCCTCCGCTAGCGATCAGCGTTTTTCGGGCTACTTTTACCGAGACATCCTTTTGTTCGAGATCGGCGCATCTATTCGCGATCAAGACCCATCCTCCTAAATTCCACCCCCCCTACCCTTAGCCAGCTCTGTTCGTTGCACTATCGACAGATGCGATGTTCGAGATGCTCTCGTAATAAAGAATCCACGAATTCTTTTGTCAACTTGGATCTCGATGCTGATTTCAAAGATGTCTTACGATTTCTTGGTATTGACCGTTTGAACGACGCTGTTGCAGTTTCAAGAATATCCTTGTGGGAATTGTAGTTTTCAGAAGGTATTTCGCGGTGATTTGTTTGTGCAACTCATAAATAATTTGGCTTATTTTTCAATATATTCTTCATGTATTACTTGTACATTCTTATTACTTGTAATTAATAATTTAAAATTAATTGGAAATCGAAATAATTTTATTCTATTGAAATTACTGCGATAATTATAAATGGTAGATTAAGAGTGCGATTTAAGAATATTATTTATTTATAAGATTGAGTAATACTGTTCGTGATGTTTCAGCGTACAGTAGAAGATAAAAGTGTAATGTACAATTTAAAATTCTAGAAGTTATAAAATGTAGGTCGTTGAATGTATCCATTCTCCAGCTTCATTGGTAATCAAACTTCCCTCCTATTCACCAATGCTAACGATTTAAAGTTCTGATAAAACTGGAATAGCTACCTACTGGAATGTTGGCGAGCCTGTTAAATATGGTAAATGTAATTAAACGCTCAACTCCAAACAACTGCGAAGCACTCGCCGCTGGAAAAAAGTTCAATCCTAGGAACTTTAACAAGCTTTTACTTATTTCCCGTCTAATAACAACACAGAGAAATTGTGTTTCAAACACTAATGAATTCCAATCCTTCTGTACGTATTACAAATATAATTTCAGTGCTGGACAAAAATAAAATTAAAAGTAAACAGAAGGAAGAAAGGAATTGTAAATATTAATAATTTCAGACTAATGAAGATTCAATTATAATAATTTCAAATTATGCGATTAATGCATTAAGGGAAATATTTAAACTCAGCAATCGCATAAATTAAGTTTAAAATTATAATATAGAATATCCTTCTAACTCATGAGATATGACCGACTACCCGGGTAATTTTGTCAAAGCGGGTATCTCACGAATACTCGGGTACCCGAACCGAATCAATAGCCCAAATATATAGGCTTCTAGCTTACGAGGTACTCGACTACCCGGATATTTCACGTGTATCCGTTCCGAATCAATAGCCCTAATATAGAAACAAAACCTAATTAGTCGAGAAATGTTTAAAAGCACCTAAAACCAGCGAGGAGAGTGAGGTTCCCGTTCAATGTCTGTCAACCTAAATTTCCCCTCGAAAGCCGGCCGTTGATCACCGTCAGAAAGAATAATCGCGTAATCCTCTGTTCGAAGAAACAAGCTTCGTCTATCCGTTTGAACTGCGTCGAAACAAACGAAGCATTTCCCTCATTAGAACAGACGACCCTTTCTCCCCTTGCTACAATAATCATTTTCGCGGACGAGCTGGCCCCCAAATAATTCCGTGGTAATTTAAGAGAAACGACCGAGCACAGTGAAAGCCCAGTGTCTTTTTGCGAACGATATTTCCGTCGTCGAGAAGCAGAGAAACGTTTCTGAAAGAAAAACTTGCGAAATCGAAGCAAAAGGAGAAACGAAAAGAAAAATTCTAGGTAAAATTGCAGTACGAGATGCATGGTCGATTGATGGAAGAAGTGTTACCGTAAATAATGATTAACAGTGAGGGAGAAGAAGCTTCGAATTGACACAAATGAAGATTAATTGGAACAAAACATGAAACACAAACGTAACGAAGTTAGAAAAAAGACAAAAGAAATCGAAGAATGTAAACAGTGAATTATCAAAGATAAAAACTTAAAAATTTCAGAATAAGTTCAAAAACTATTAATAATAATAAATCAATTGCAATCATATAACATTTCTTTTTCCAGTCAAATAAAAAGCAATTTTAAGGATTACCATTTCGCTTTGCTGCGCGAAAACGTTTCAGAAAATTGAATTTTTTAATGTGATCGATGAAGGCCGAAATGATTTGCTTCGCATAATGACACGCCGCGATGAAATTCTTATTTCATTCCGGTAAGTTTCATTTATGCAGCGACCTACATTCGCCCAGTTTTACTGGTACAGATTTCAATAACAAATTTACCGAACGACTTTAAATTTCAAAGGGACTCGGGTTAAGAAATCCCACGCTCTTCATCTTTAAAATTGGATTTAAGTTCCTTTCGGCACAGCTGTTGACCAATTTCTTCTCGAACCCTTCGTTCCCTTCTTAACAGTGGCAATTTTTCATTCGCGAAAGGAGTTTCCTTCTTTTTTTTTTATATAAAAACTGATAAGATTTTGGGTGGAAGGCGTCATCGACGATCAAACAAGTCGTCGCGCTAATGCGAGCCATTTCCAGCTCGCACGTTAAATCGCGCAAGGAACTAACGTAATTAATTCTCTTCCCACCCAATGGAAGGCCGTATATCGTTCTTGGAACAAGTGGCATATATCTCAAAAGTTTAATCCATCTTGGATGCATAGCTTCGCCGGTTTAGGAGACGTCACGCCGGTGCAAGCGAAACCAGAAACCGGCAGCCGCACAATTGGGGTGCGATGCTCAGTTGATTAAACGCAGCCTGAACTGTTGGTGCATAACATGGAAAGCCAGGAAACAGCCAAGCCAAGACATCGTTTCCTACCCCTCGTTTCGTTTTGAACACCTACTGTTCCTCTATCCCGCCCGTTCATAGTCATCCGACGCTTGTTGCGACGTCGTCTTTCACTCGTTATAATTTCGCGATTCTATTCGAACGAGTAATTAAGAAGCATGTCACTACAGTCTGTTTGATGCCTGTCCGATGTCGTGCTGACTGATTTGCATCCACGAAACAGTGTGAACAAGACTGAGATTCAGAATAGTTTAAAATATTCGTACAGTATCGAGGAGATTAAGTTTTCCTAGGAGAAATGGAGTTACAGAGGAAACAAAAATTCTTCGAACCTTAATTTTGAGAAAAATTCATTCCTACGAGAAAGATTTACTTGTAAATTTTAAGAAAATTATCTATTATTTTTTTTCATATTAGATGAACCCATTAAAGCGAACAAAGTGGATTACTCTAGGGAAAATAGCGTTACAGTGGAAGCAAACATTTTTTAAAACTCCATTTTGAAAAAATTAATTGCTACAAGGAAGATGCACTTGTAAATTTAAAAAAAATAATCTTTTTTCTTTATTAGATGAACCCAGTAAAGCGAACAAAGCAGGATTCCCTGGGGCAAATGGTGTTACAAGAGAAGCGAAAATTCTAGGAAGCATAATTTTGTGAAAATTAATCGCTAGAAAAAGACGGGGTTGTTTGCAAATTTTAAGAAAATTATCTATTTTTTTTTTATATTAGATGAATCCAATAAAAATGTCACTTAGCACTGTTAAATTTGTTAAAAAGAAACCAGTCCTATGGAATTTTTAAATAAATTTTTGGAAAAATTCTACAATCTTTTTACTCACTGATAAAATAAAAAGGGTGTAAAAAATTACTGAACTCTGTGCCTAAAAAATTCATAAAGATGACGTTTTAGTCTTTCCACGTGTATACGCTCTTTTGATGAACATGTTTGAAAGAAGCTCTAATTTTTACAATTTGAAGTACAACAAAATTAAGCTACTGATAAAATTTGCTCTTTAAACTCAACAACCGATGGGTGTTTCAAAGTGCACACGTGTAATATTTCGGTGAAGGTACGAGGCTGATTTTTCCTCTCCCTTCATGGCGAACGAAGTGGTCGGATTTGACGAAAGTGAAATGCCTCCCCCTTGAAGCTGATACTCCTAAAAACAGCTAATCGCCCTCGAAAAACCTCTAGTGCAGGTATAAAAATATCCAATATGCATTTTACGAGTAAAAGAAGCTACCACTGGATGCTGCCTGCCACGAATAGTTCGCCTCTGCTCTTCTTACCTCCCTTTTTCAAGACTGCAGTCGTGCCGACATAAAAGTCTTGATTAAAATTTTAACCGACTACCAGCAACCCTCTCCCTTGTCTGTCTAACCCTCCTCAGTTAAATTCATATAACATATCTCTACCTAACTGGTGGGTATAAGAATAATAAGTAGGTCTAAAAATGTTGCCAACAACAGCATATTCTGTAAGGACCAAAAAAAAAAGAGCGTATAATAAAATGTCGATTATCTCGTAAAGAATTTTTTAGATTTTTACAAATATATAATCAAATCATTGGAAGGCATCATTTTTTATGATCTCAGAAGTCATTTCTACCTATTCACAATGGCTGCTAACAAGTTACACGTTAGAAATTGTATCCTCTTTATATTTTAATTAAAAAAAAATGCAACTAAAATGATACTTATGCTATAATAATTTAATAATTAAAACCTCACCCTCAAAACTCCCTCTTGCAATCATTCAAATAACCCCTCCAACAAATAATTTTCAAACGGTATAAAAAGGCACAAAAGGATGCAAATCTAAAAATTGAAACCTCATCCTCAAACCTCCCTCTTGCGATCATTCAAACAACCCTTACATCAAATAATTTTTTCAAGGTACAATAAGCGAAGTAACAACGCTAATAAATAATAAATAATATGAAACGTCGGTAGAAGTGGAATAAGGAAGAAGTAGAGTGTGTTTGGGCGCAGTCAAATTCTCCTCATTGCTCTCGAAGGAAATTGGGGCGGTCCGACGGGGGTTGGTATCGTGTGAAACGAAAAGGTAAAGGGGGATGGTTATGTGTGCGGGGCGGCTCGAGCAGGAAGGGTCTCTTTAATGAATCCAAAGTAGCTGCTGTTTCGTTTCGCCTTGGCGGGTACGCTGCTCGCGAAATGTCCTAATCTGCAAAATGTCCTAAAGTGCTGATGCGGAAGACCGTATAAATTCTATGAGGCGTGAGACACCTCCCCCGTTCCAAAAAGCCTGGGCGTCAGAGAATAACGATCCGTCGTACGTACTACGTACGTGTGCGTCTGTAATTGAGGAAGGAAAATTGAAGGGAAGGAAAGAGATCGGTGGAAAAGAGAAATTTTTCAAAGAAATGGATATTTCCACTGGGAAAAAGTATCAGAGAAAAATGAAATTTTAAAAAGAATTTGAAATTGAAGAAGTTGAAAATGTTTAAAATTATCAAGAACAAATGTTTCATTAATGCAATATTTCAATTTTATCCTACTCAATTCTATTTTTTAATTTCAAACCTCTGTTGCATCATTTTTTGCATATCTTTTGAATTAAAGTTCGACAATTATTCCATCCGAGCACTTTTTAATTAAGGGATATTTTCATTAAAAAACACTAGCAAAATTCACCCTAGTCTTTTTAGTCCTAAAGGTAATGGGGCTCCTGAATGGGTTAACCGTGCTATATTTTAATTTACCAAAATTCGTCTTGCGTTTAAGGCTCGCTACTACAGGGAAGCTGTACAGGCTATATCGTCCCTTGACGCTTTTCGTAGGGACTTTGAATTAACTGGAACGGGGGAAAAGGGGGTTCTCGTGTTTGCAGTAATTAAATAGCGACGAGCTTGAGTTCCCTTTGTGAACGACAAAGTTTGACTATGTTACGCATTGATACAATTATCATCGAACAAATGAAACGAAGGACACCGTAATAAATCTCTATTATCTATTTGTTAATTGCCTTGATATCAAAACCTTTTTTCAGTCAAAAATGTATACTTTGCAATTGAGGAAAGTGTGACTGCACTAATTAATATGACACAGATTTGTAATACCTAAATACCTACTTTCAATCTCATACATAATTAAAAATTACAATGTAAAATATAGTAGTTATACTATTGTCTTGATTTTCATGAAAAAATTATGTAGATTGAAAAACTGTTTGTAGAGAAAATAAGCAATATTATTCTAAACATTGTTATTTAAAAATATTTGCAAAAAAATATCATAAGTATAAATACTAATTACTGATATCATATAAGAAATACAAATGCAGAAGTGCACTTACCATTTTCTCCATCAAGACTATAGTTTATCCAAACGTGTACCAAAGAAGCTGTATGTATCTTACCTGAAACAGAAAGGAAATACTGGTAAGTATAAATAAATTATTTACTTATTTTTTTTCAATTTATTTTTAAGTTAGAAGTAAATACACATCTATAGGGAAATAATGAATCACACCATAAGTTGGTTCGTAACTTATAGAGTGACGAAAATTATAAAAATTCAATCAATAAACATTTATTCTAACAATTGTGAATTAATTAACAAAGTTTTACTGGGTAGTAAATAAATTATAGTAATTGTTGATAAAACCTTATAGTACACCTACATATATTAGCACCCAATTGTATAAAACAAAACAACGACTAGAATAAATGATTTTAAACAACCAAATCCCACATAGAGTAGACTATTGATAATCTTCTATACTCGGGGCTGTAGAAGAGGAACTTCCTGAGAAACGGATACTTAATAAATGCCCGTAACAAATTATGAACGAAACAGCTCAGGGGTAGGAGATGATTACAAGTATAAAGTAATGCTTCCAAAATAAATCACACGCGTCAAAAACGGTGTATTGAAGATATATCAACACTATTGATAAAAATACGTATAAAGGGCAACAGCCCTCTGCGAACAATTAACGAGCGGAAAGTTATCAAGAGTCTACCGTATTTCCAATCCCACGATCCCATATCTTGAAAGGTTCGACATGCAATCGTGGAACAGAAATAAACACGAAAAATAACGAAATTCTTCATTCCCGATTCTTGTTCACGAGTAAAAACAGCCTGACGCTCACGTTTTATCGCGTGCCTGTACGTCAAGGGATATCACTTCGAGACCTTGTACGCGGAAACGTAACAGCACTTCGCGATCCTTAAGCCAGCCTTCTGTTTTACAACGTTCAATCTTATGCCAGGCGAAACATTTGCGCAACTCGTTTCGTCTTGTTAATACACCGAACTTTTCTTTCAACCTCGTAAACCCTGACGCCGCGTTATTTCGCGTGGCACTAAAACGAGCCCGGAAACTTCCTACAGCGAGCAGTCCTCGAGAGCCCGTACGAAAGAAACATGAAACACAGAAATGGTTTTTCCTGCTTCCCGTCAACTGATCGTCGCTTGTTCGCAAAGCTACCACAGTCGAATTATGAGCTATCGCCGGTTTGTAAATGATGATGTTGAATATGGAACATACATTACCCCGTTCTACCGTCGCGGCATCGTGACATTGTAATTACGACACGAGCCTGTCGAGTTGTAAACCCGAGTGTTCGATATTAAATGACACGCTATATTGTGAATTCATATTGGATATGGATGTATACGTTGCATTTCGAATAGTCATATTAATGAAGTTATTGCTGTTTAAAAATATAGAAGTTTGGTAATTAGAGATGTTACTTAATTAATGAAGAACCAATCAATCTGGATTTTGAATATTAGTAAAAGATTGGTGTAGTAATTTTTATCGAATCTTAAATTTTGAATTCGTATATCATAAGTAGCATTTTAGGATGCTTTTATGTCATTAAATCAAGTCAAATTTTACGTTCCGAGACTGCTCATTTGATGTGCAACAATCTAATGCATCCGTGATCGTTAGCTTAATCTCCGTATTAACCAGAGAGAACGCTAATTTCTGTTTGATCATGCGGGTAAATGTTTGTTGAACATACATAATAACGTGTAATCTAAAAGTGATTTTAGTTGATACTGAAGACATGACATTACCTGCAGTATTAACTCTTTGAATTATGTTAAAGTTAAAAGTGCTCAACTTTTCTGATACCTAAATACACACGGTGCAATATTCCTTATACCACCTCGGAAAATTGAAGTAAATTCCTTAATACTTAAAATAAATCCACTTTGTTACATTTTATAATGAGTCCTTTTTTTTAAATAAATTTTCCCCGATCAAAATTTCGAAGTATCAAAATCTCCATATTAATTTTAGAAAAACTAAGGAGGAAGCTCTTTGAAACCCCAGCTAAAAAATTATATTTCTTATCTGTAAAATTTCCAAAAGATGATTTATTTTCATTAATTAGCATTAAAAAAGGGATTTTTGTTTAGTAACGATATTATTTTATATATCAATTTTTCTAAAGTTAATAAATTAGTAGTTTGCATATTCTACGTGTATAGCACATTATATGTCACCATTTTCCATACTAATTGTCACCGAGTTCCATTGAGGTCGAAGAAAGCAACGTTAATGTCTGCTAATTAGAAACACGAAGAGTACAGTCGCAAACGGTATTTGCGGCTCGCCGCAGCTAGGTTCAACAAGTACCATTTGCAACACGAGGGCAGAGAAAAGTTGATTGCAATTCTGTAAAGCCACAACTCCATCAGCCCTAACATCGTAGAAGCATCGTGCAAATTTGTTCGTGCGATGCGTTTTGACAAGTCCCTGCGGTTTCAACGTGTTTGCAGAAGTCTCTCACAAAGCCGATTTGCTATGCGTAAAGTTAACGCTAGGGGAACAGAATGTATAGCGGAAATCATGATACCCACGCAACGCAATTGTTACATTTACAGGAACGCTGAAAATGGGTTGCATATTGCTGCTTCTAACATTTCCTTTAGTGTATCGTTGCCTTTTCACGACGACTGCTATTTCTCGCAAAGTTTAAAAAATGGCCCTAATTCGCTGCCGCTGTACAATACAATATCATTATTACCCTTTGTTTAGTAAAATTATCATAGACAAATATCGAAAAATCTCGTATCGGGATACGGTGTCTTGATCACGTCCAACGGGCTGTCGTCGCTGGGACGGTAAATAAAAAGCGACGAAAGGAAAGAGGATCACCGTCGTCGCAAGAGACACTTCTTTAACGGTTACGAGGGGCGATAAAAGGAACTGTCACAATTTAAAGTTGGCATTTCGCAAGGAGCATGGGAAAACGAGGGAGTCCGAGGATTCTACTCCCCGAAGATTTTCCGCTTCCTCGAGTGACTAAACTTCTCTTTTTTTTCTTCTCTAATACAGAAGAAAAGAAGCGATAAAAATAATCCTGCCTGACCATTTTCACGTTTCGTACCCTTCCAGCCCCAGTAATTGTATGCGTTCGGTCCTGCCTTTGTTTCTCGTCTTATCTCGACGAGATAACTCGTCTTCCTTCTCCTATCTGCTACGCGAGAGGGTTGCGAGAAAAAAATGTCCCCGAGAAGAGGGAAATTTTCTTCGAGTCCTTCGTTCGGTCGTTTCGTCATTTTAGAGCGAAGAAGACTCGTTCTGTCATGCCGTCGCGATCGGCTAAAGGATGTAACGAGCGAGAAGAGAGGCGGAGCCGAGAGGAAAGGAGCGACGTCATTTTTCTTTACCGTCGTTTAAGCACGTAGCATCATTAATTTAAAGATTCTTCCTCCTTCTTCATTACTCCTTTCCCTTATCCTTTCTCCGTGTTCGTCCTTCGTCCAGGAAAGAACGATCGGAGGACATTTAAACGATATATCTGCCGGTCGTACGGATTTAAAAGTTAATAACGCTGGAACATCGGACTGGCTCGAATTTTCTGCCAATTAACCCGGTGAAAAAGTACGTTTCTCCTTGCGCCATTTTGAACTTATGCAATGGATCTCCTTATATTAATAATTTTGATTTAGAAAGTAGATTGAATTAACCCTTGGACACTGAAACCTATGTTAATCGTGATCTGAACTTACAAAATGCATACAAATTAAATGTATAAAATTAAAAAGGATTATTAGAAATTAATGTATAATTAAATTAAATGTCTTTTTAAATAAAAGGATTTCAATAATTTTTAAGGGAACAGTGCAAAATTTAGAAAATGATAATATTGCGGATAATGAAATTAAGGCTCTCCTCATGGTCCAAGGGTTAATGAATGTATACTCTCGATTAAATTAGACTTCTACGGGGTAAATAGTGACATTCTCATGAAAAACGAAATCAAAAATATTTTACTTGGGAATTGTTTGCTATGACAACTTACGTGATTCTAAATCTAAAAAAATGACATAAAGAAACAAAAATAGTTCACCTCAAATTTTAATCACACAAAGCTCTGAGAGTATACTTGCAATAATTGTTGATTTTATTTCTCCACAATCGTGATGTAATGAAAATCGCACGGCGAAACGAATTTTTTAAGCGATTACAATGAATTCTGTTCCGATCACGCGTGAAGCTTTCGTGACAGTTGCCGCGTATTAAATTTGTTACGATCCAAAAAGCAGATTGCATTCGCAAAATGCGGAAATAAATGCTTGGGCAGCGAAATGCGGTTTTAAATCGCGTTCGTATCTTGGTTCGCACGTTATCTTCGTTTCCCATCTAGATGGTGCAAATTAAAAGCGTAAACTGCAACGTGATTTGTTGGTGAAAAAGAAAAACCAGATTACGGCATCGCGATACGTTTCGGAATTATTCGACACAGACATTTGGAAAACGATACGATATTTTTGCGAAATTCGGCTAACAATGACGTATTTAAATAAACGCAACTCTATAACCGTTTAATAAATTTAACAAGAAAACTGATCAAATAACTGTATTCAATCAGACTGTTATTCCAAACGATGTATAACGAAGTATTCAATTTAATTGAATTCTGAATTACAGTGAGAAATAAAGAGGAGAATAATTAATGACTCGTAACTATTGATTATTGACTAATATCAAATAATAATTTCAATTATCGTATCATAGTAGGCTGATTATTATAATTAAGCACGTTTACTTAAACATTTATAAAGTATAATGATTTACAACAAAACAATTTTAGTACATAAAGGAAAGCAGTCAATATCTAATTCAAATATATGTATATAAATTACAAAAAAAAAAAATATGGAGAAAACACGTCTGCAGCGATAAATCAAAAATATGCATGTATGGATTTGCTGTGCATGCAATTCACTATGATCAATAATTCAAACTCTGATCAATAATTCAAAAATCTGATTACCAAAAGTCGAATGAAAAACGACAATCAACTATTTTTCAGATTATGAATGCAGTATTTTCCAAACTCTGTGCTAAAAATTTCAAAAAGTATTTCAAAAACCAATATCTCTATATAAATAAGCAGAAATATTTTGAAATATTCATTAATAATACACTTGCGATTAGATGAGGTTTTCCGAGGAAAAATAATGATGACACAGGTTCCCATCCCCTTACCTGTAGGCATCTCAGGCGTAAATGACAATATAGCGAAGGAGGCCCCCTACATATAGGTACGTATCCCTTGACAATATGTATATAAACATTTACGAGAGAAAAATTTGAATTGATGTTTTGTTTATTCTTCATATTTATTTACTTTTAATATTAATATTGTCAAACTCAAAATTTTGAAAATCCCGTTTTCTCTAGGGTAGTCTGATTTGATCACGACAGAAAATCATAAAATTACAAAGACATGAAGAAAAAAAAAAGAAAAAAAATGGAAAATGCGATAACTTTCTTAAGCGGCATTTTTTTACGCTCGGTACACGTGTTACAGTTACATATAGCTCGGCAGTATGCTCGTCTATTATGCAAATACACATGCATGAACGATGCACGTACAATTCACTGTCGCTCGCACGTGTTACAAACGCCTGGAGATTTGCTGGTTCCATTTGCCAGCTGGCCGAAAAAGAGAAGGGAAAAGGGACGGGAAATAAAAGGGAGGAAAGAAATAGAGCGATATCGTGGAAAAGAGAAAGAGGAGGCTGCGAGATGACCGGTTGAGGCGACAAATTTAAACGGAAGTATTTTTCGGTGGCTAGCCTCATTAAAATCCCTGTATATCTTGCCGTGAATAAAAGGGTGGCCGATCTTATCGCGATTAAATTTATTCCAACTGGACACCGCTGTCTCGCTCGAGGCTATAACCTCCCCGCTTGGAAAAGTTTATGCCGCTCTACTTGGAAATGCGAAATGAGGCAAGGCCGCGTTTCCAACCCTCTCTAATTGCACACTATTTTTCTTGCCCTGTTTACATTACGTTCGTCGAAGCAAGTATAACAATGTACTCCCGCAAAACGCATTTATACATGCTCTGTTTACTCGCGATAATGTATCGCCGGGGTGATTTTATGCTTCCTAACCCTCCTGCAATTATATTCTGTGAGAAAAAGAATGATTAGATTTAACACGTTTGATAATACGAGGGTCGCTGATGACTGGTATATCGAAATTAATCTTAAACAACACTGGCAATCTTTGGGCTACACAAGTACAACTATGAAGTACTTTTCACAGCAAGTTTTGATAAGAATTTTAATTAAAATGAGATTTTAGAAGTTGATGCTTTTTTGATCTGATATAATAATCAAATATTCTAAAATCGAATGGGGTACATTTGTACTCTGCCAGTATAATTAAGGGTTAATATTAGATTATAACGTAGAATATTATTTTAAACTCAGAATATTGTTTAGAATACTTGCTTCTATTTGCTAAAACCTTTGATACTTCTTCTATTCTCTTTTCAGATTTACTGAAAATCTTCACGCTATGTTCAAAGGATCGCAAAGTTTTCACGTTTAATCCGC
Organism: Osmia bicornis bicornis; assembly: GCF_907164935.1. Lineage (NCBI taxonomy): Eukaryota > Metazoa > Arthropoda > Insecta > Hymenoptera > Megachilidae > Osmia > Osmia bicornis. The sequence goes on along the minus strand of NC_060217.1, from coordinate 10,392,055 downwards.
GAATCCCTACTTTTTGCGATCGAAAAGTATGGGGAACGGGATGCCGAAGATTACACGTTGGCTCGACAGTTCGCTAAAGTTGGCTTCGAAACTTCACAACACTCAACGATATAATACCTTTACCGACAATAAAAGTGTACCTGTATTTACCGAATGAAAATTCCACTTCTACTTCCGGTATATTGTCTTCTTTATAGATGCTTATCAAGGAACTTGAATCGCACGAACAATCAAACCAAATGGTAGGTATTAAAATTTTCGCAGTAGTTATGAAAAATAGAATCTGAATATTCTATTCGAGACAATGTGAAATTGTGAAAAATTAGCCTAGAAAGACTACAATTATTGAAAAAATACTAGTCTACAAATTGCCCTGTATTATTAATCAAAATTGTTAGAAAAACGTTTGGAAGAAAACATTAGGGGATGGAAGTTTTAAGTATAATGGTGAGTTATGTTACGCTTGAAAATTAGTCTTACTTTATGCAGAGTACAGTAATTTTCTAACCCTATATTTACGTATGGTTTAATGGGTGAAATAAACCTACCACAAAATGAGCTTCCTGGGTTTAAAAGTGCCAACTAGTGTGTCACATAAATTACGGCAACTAATCACCCCATTTATCACACAGGTCAGTAATGTCCTAAAGAAATTTATGGTAGCTGGTGTATGAACAAAATTTGGAATAAAATGTTTCTATCAGTAATGAAAAAAAAATTAAATAATACATGTAAACTATATGTATAAGTAGCAACTATGTTATTATTTTAAATATTAATTAAGAAGTACCAAGTATACTTGCCTTTTAATAATACATGTACTTAATCCTTCTGCTTTTTTTAAAATCAAACCTTAATATTTCTAAGCATCTAGTAACATGATTTATTTTCTATAAAAAATAATATTAATAAATAATGAGTAAATTTTCTATAAAAATTGAGAATTTTTCCACATTTTAAGAAAATGAAATTAAAAGATTTTAAAACCTCTAAAAATGAAAAAATTGCTTAAGGGTTCTATAACAAAATAAATGATTAAAAAACGCTTTTACTGTAATCGTAGCATTAAACAGTTTTTCTTCGCTCTCAGAGGTTCCAGAACCTTTTTACCTCATTTTCTAATTTTTTTGTATGCTTCAATGTTTTTGGACAGAGACGTAAATCAGAATCATTTTATCAGTGTGTCATACCCTAAAAACCACGATTGTCCTCGTCCGTTTCGAGCCCCAAATGAAAAGGGAAAAGGTGGGAAAGCAGAGTTCCTCGAAAGTCGTGCGCGAGAAAATTTTCACGGATACTAACCTAAATACAAATCTCTGGCTCGACTGGCTAACCGCGTAACTTCGCCGGTGTGTATTAAATTATGTCACCGAGACCAGTCTCGGAAGTTGAGTTGTTTATATTTATCCCGGTGTTTGCCGGTCCCTGGCGAAATAAGGGGGTGGTTCTCTCACGGTTTGCCGGGACAGGCACTCAGCCACGTCGACGAAGACGCTCACCGCTTGCAAACTTTCCACTTAGAGCTTTTTACCGAGTTGCAATTTTTAGTATTTGCCGCGTTTCCGTATATTACCGCGCCGTCAACCGTGTCCGGAACTTTTCCGCTCCGCTTTTCGCCTCCCCCGTCGCAGTCACTGCTGCGCGCATTCCAATCGATTATCCTTAATATTACCCTGTATCTATTACAATATATCCTATTTTATTATACAAATAAAATAAAGAAAATGAAAAGCCATTGGAAGAGAGTGCATTTTCCTAAACCTAAATCGAAGGGTGGTGTTCTTAATATCCTGCAAATTTTTATAAAAGAATAGGCAGTGTCGCCAGAACTGCCAAACGGTGAGGGTTGACAACCTAAACGTTCACGAAGTAAACAAGAACGAAGATTACCAAATGAATATTTAAACTGGTCTGTATCATTTCATGTCTCTCTAAAAGTATCGCCTATTATTATACCTCCTCTTTACCTAAATCACGAAATTTCGCTATAACAGACGGATGATCAGCGATGTGCTCGCATCCAATAATCCGGTAATCGTTTCAAAACCGAATGCATTAATCCTAATGAACAGATTCGATGTGCAACACCGATACACATATAAGATACTCGTCTCTAAACAGGTGTGCTTACGGGCGTTCGATCTCTTCTGTTTCCCAGAGAAGCGTTCAAACGCGTTGCCGTGGGGAAGATAAAGATAGTTTGTCAGCGAGTAAATTCAGTGTGTCATAAAGCGAATCACTGGTACTCGGGCCGGTACACTAGTCGACGAAATCGAGGATTTATTAATCGGTACCGCGCGGCGGGGACGCGTGAATTTCTCCTATACCGATCGACTGCTGATTGAGTCGGTGAAGGCCGTAACAATTTGCGCCGACGCGTTCAATCCTAATTGAGAATATTGCTGGAAATTGGCAGTAAATTCATGCGTATCGTAGAAGCCAGCAATTCCCGCTAGTTAATTAACCGGATAAAGCTCCGGCGCGCTCTTCCATTTACGCTGATCCTTGTTACTTGGTTGCTTCGCGTGCCCCCATTCCTGCTTTTGCCCTGTCCGCCTCATTGGCTTGCTCGTCGACCGTGGTCATCCGATCAACATGCGAAACGATTGCCACGGAACTGGAAGAACCTATCATAATCTACGTCCTCGTGTTCTGATTGTAAATGGATAGATTGGGAGACAAAGAAATGCGAAAAAGAAACAAGTATGTTCAGCACCGGATCAAAGAAACCTAAAGGAGGAAATGGGTCCAAGGGGGTTTAAAGGAGTATAGGGGGTGTAAGTAGTTCTAAGCAAATCTAATGGGAGGCTACAGTCCCAGGCCCTATTTCCTAAAAGAAACCTATTTCTAAGCATTCCATTTACACTATTCGTTAACATTTTTATAGAGGATTAGATTAACAAAGGTATACAAAAAAGCATCTATGTAAAATTGTTAAAAGCTGAACAATTTTTACATGCAAAATTTTCCAATACCGTAATAATTTTAAAGAAAATTGCATCTAACGTTTTCAATAGATTGGTTTTTTATATGTAGAATATATCTATCTCCATTTTCCCCGGGGAAGCCTGATTTAAATGCGAGTGTAGTTAAACCGCATATCGTACATCCCACGCGGAACCGTAATTAAAAAAGAAAATTCAATTAGCTGCCGAATGGAGAACGGTTGTAGTACGGTTTCGAAAGCTTAAACGAGGATCCATAGAGTAAGGTAGGTAAGTACCAAAAAATTCAATTGAGGTGAAAAACCGCTGATCGCTTTCAATAAACGAAAAAGCAAGATTCGAACCGGATATTCGTGTATTCAATTTTCCTAGGGTAATTCGAAAATTACCAATCAGAGCGGCGCTGCTTTTATTACCGAAGCACCGGTTACTCATTATCGAGATTTATGCGTTTAATATCGTTGCACACTTGTGTTAAGCAACGAGATTCAGGTGGTCGCCCCTTACGGGGTAACCCCTAGCCTGGTGAACTCGTTCAGAACACCCTGTTTCCTCAGGGGGCGGCGACGTCGAGAGGGTAGAACAAAGCACGGGCCAATCGCCGCAGCGCAAAATAAAAGGAAAGAAAAAAAAAAACAATTGAAATGAAAGAAGAAAAAGCCATTAGGTAGTATTGTATTACATTAAACGACCCGGTTTCAAAGCGTAGAAACTCTGACACTTCTCAAAACAGCAAAGAAGAAACAAAAAGAGCAAAAAATAGGAAAGAAAATAGGGAAGAAAGAAAGAAGCACAGAATTTAAAAAAAAAAACAAATACGGGATCGAATAAAGGAACAGGTGCAAGGGAAAAGGAAAATGAATTCAATAAACGAAACACGTAAATACCAGCATAAAATTCTCCAGATAAAATTGAACAAAGAAAATAAAACGTGTAATGAAACAAGGTATAATATAAATAAAAAAGAAGAAAAATGCATTGAACTCATAAAACACGATGGGGATAAGAAATTGTAAACTAAACAAGAAAGAAAAAAAAAGTAATGGAAAATAATTACAGGAACTGGAAGCAGTAAATCGAGAACAAAGAAGCAGAAGACAGGATCGTGATAATAAAGAACGGAGAGAAATGTACTTTAGGGAAAAGCAACGAAAGCCATCGAGAAAAATGTACAGCAGGAAGAAGCAAAAACGCGATAATCAAGAGACAAACGAGAGAGTAGAAAGGAAATTAAAGATGGAAACGGGGAAAAGAGTAACGAAGGGTGGATTGTTAAAGGCAAAGGGTAGACCGTTTGGTCCCATGTGTGCTCGTTCAGCCACGAAGAGTAATGTACACACGCGGGCGTTAATGAGATTTAAAAATAATGGTGATTACCTGCATTACTCATTAGGTATAAGCCAGCGAGCGCTATGAGATTCTGCTTTTTCCTTCTGCGTCCAACGCGTCCAATACGCGTGTACGCGTCCTTTTGTCATACGTGTGTGTAGAAACACACAAGCGAGGGGGAAAATTACTCGGGGCAAAACAATCGGGTCGGGAAGAAAACTCATTATACGTAGCTCCATTATAATCTACGCTCCTTGTCGTATCCTTCGACTATACTTATATTTTCGCGGCCAGCTCGCAATTCCGCTCGCTGTTTTATGCTGAATGCAACGCTCGTCGTTGCATTCGCGGCTGGCGAGCGAATTAACATCGTTGAGCGAGCATGGAATTTGTCCCCGCCTCGTGAAATGAATTTACTTGCGTTCGAGAGGAAACACTGACGACAAAGGAAAAAGGAAATCTGCCATCTGCCTGATTATTAATGACCAAGATAAATCAGATTTTATCTTAATCTGTTTCTCAAGAGAAATACACCATGTTTTATCAAAGAGTAAATAACGGGAAAAAAACATTTCTAATTAATACCATCTATCTTTAAATGGATATACTTCGAAATAGCTAGGCCTCCTTATCATTCTGCAATTTTAAGGTTTACAAATTATGAAAATCCACAATTCCAAAAATTTAGAACTCGGAAATTTCGCAATTCCGCAACTCATAATTCTACAACTCTACAACTTCAAAATTCTGAAATTTAAAAATTCTAAAATTTTAAAATCTTCTTGAAAATTTTATGGCTCTCCCTAGAAATAAAGCTAACGATGCCAATGCTTATTACCACCCCCTTATTTTCGAACGATTTGATCGTTTAGCATTCTGAACGAACGGAACAAATTTAGTTGGTCGACTATCTTACCAAAGAACGATTAATTAGCTCGGTGAAAATGAATGAGTACACGCGTGTCTTCTGCGTGGCAATCAGTGTTTTTATGTCACGAGCAGCGGGCTGCGAGCTTTTCTCCGTTGCTGAAGAGGTCCCGGCAAGTGCTCTTCTCTCGTCGAGCTCCACTTGCTAACGAACACCGGCCATTAACTGCCTGCTACGCGTTCACAATGCGTGTTCACGCACAATCTAGCGTATGCCGTGTGTACGTGGGAATTCGCGCGATCACGCGCACCTCGTGTACATCAGGAAATTGAATGAGCTCGCCGAAAAACTTTTCGACAGAACGCCGCAATTGAATTTCGCCCGAACGACGAAAGAATGTTTGAAAACGTGCTCCCTTTTATCCCACTCTTTTAGGATTTTCAATTTGAAGTTAGAACGACGGAAAAAGTTATGTTGGCACATCAGCAGTTTTTGATTTCATGACTCTTTTTATTTTTTCCATCAGTATTAAATTCATGAAAATATAACGAAGATATTCACGTGAAAATTGGTTGAATAGGAAAAGTCAATTTCTCGAGATGGCAATGGAATATTTTTAAACGCAATTTTTTCGGATATACATTGTTTTTAAGACACTGCAATTATTTTTGGAACATCTGGCGTATTTATGTGTAATTTATTAAATGAAAAGAAAAAAAGATTTTGTTCAAAAATAAATTCTATTCACACTTCTATCATTTGTCGAAACCATTTAAATAAAGAGAATATCGATCACTGTAAATACGATTTCTCGTTCTCCATTATTTTTGCTAAAAATTTTACTGGATAAAAGCATCTCGAACGAGGCATTAACCAATCTCGTCGGCGATCAAAATTTCCACGCAATTATGTTTATGCGCTCGAACGGGAAACGGAAGTTCACAATGAAAGTTGCACGAGAGTTTGGAGAGAAAAAAAAAGCAAAAAAAAAAGTTACCGCCTAATAATCCGCGAATTTATAATTAAAACGCTATCGAGCGTGGTGCATTCGAGCACCGATCCATTTGTTAGAAACGCTTCGAAACGAAAGGCACTTGCGTTCGCGTTTCCCTGAGTATTCTCCATCGAAAACCCCATTGAATTAAATCGCGGCAACAGAGAATCGGTTATTTTCCAGCGGGATTTTTCGCATTATTAAAGCAGAAACACGTTTAGTTTCGCGCAAAATAACCGAACAGATGGCATCGCATCTGTTGTACGAACAGTTCATCGTAAACATTTAGTTTAAAATAGTCTGTTTGTTAAAAAATAGGTCAACGAATCTAAACGTGAGAATGCACAAGTGTATTTGTATTCTTAAAAATGACTATTTCCTTCAAGAAATATTTGTCTGACCGTTTACTTCTACTATTCCATCGTCCACCGTTCGCAACCCGTAACTCATAAGCCACGAAAGTGTGCTTTAACAGAAAATAAGAAACGTGAGCCGATCTTCAACAGCAACGTGAGCCCACGTAGTCTGCAGCTGCCGCTAACAATCTATAAGCAATTTAACTCTTCCGTTACAAACTGCCTTCATGAACGTGTACCGAGTCATCTTCAGTTTTTATCAAAGCCAATATATTTTTAATTAAAATTTATTCAAAGAACGACAGCACGTTGCTTGCCAGGTAACAGTGACAAATTACCAAGCAGGCTTTCCCAGGAAAATTGCGATATAGGGAAAGTAGGTTTTCTCGGAGAAAATAGCGATATAGGATAAGTAGGCTTTCCTAGGAAAAAGGGCGATATGGGGAAAGTAGGCTTTCCTAGGAAAAATAGCTATATATGTAAATAGAATTATCTGAAGGGAAATGACAATAAAAGGAAAATAGGCTTTCTCGGAAAAAAGGCGATATAGGGAAAGTAGGCTTTCCCAGGAAAAATGGCAATATAGGAGAAGCAGAAATTCTTAAGATCCTAAGTGAGGAGAAAGTCAGACCTGGAAAAGAGGATCGTCATTTTCCCTGGGAAAGCCCTCTTATGCTCGATATTGTACAATTATCAAACAATATTAAAATTATTATACTGTATATCGCACAAACTATCCGTGTATCTATTATTCATCTTTTTCTCACGTATCATTAGTGGTACGTGTACCACTAGTTCAAAACCGCTACCATATACCACAATAATGATAAACTACAAATATGACAAATGATTTAAGATTCTATCAGTAACAAAACAGACGGTTTTAACTTCCCTTTTTTCCACCAACAAATGAAAGAGTTACGAACAAAAGTAGGCTCATGAGTTTATTATTCTTTTTCTGAAAAGCAACTCGCGTTCACGTTGCCCGATATGAAGCGACAGTAATTTGTATCCACCTTAACTTCGTTGAATTCAGCCGGGGAAAATTTGTTCTCTCCGGTGAAATTGCAACGAATCTTAACGTCTAACTCTGGAAAATTTTATCCACCGGGAAAATTGTCGCGGTTCAACGAGAACGAAAGCCTATCCTAAAAGTTAAACGAGTTCCAAAAGTTCATAGACAGTTGAAATGTCCCTGTCAGAATGTATTTGAACAGTTCTATTGAAAACGTTCCGCTGAAACGTGCTCTGATTGCGAAAATGTACCGGTCGAGATACGTTTAAATCGTCCATTGAACGTGTTCCATCTGGCCGTTCCATTTAAAGCAGCGTATTTACAGAATCAGGGAATTCTGCATTAGAATGTAATTGAAAAACCGTGAGAGAAAAGGGCCGACGCGATACGTTAAACAAATAAATCGATAAACCATGAGAATCGTTAAGCAACGAAATGAACGAAATTCACGAGTAAGTTGTATAAAAGAAGCTGCAACAGTGTCCTATAAACTTTTATCGTTATTTCTATTTATTGATTTGTTTTATATCAAATCAGGACCGGTTTAAAATATCTGGGACCTGGGGTTATCAAATCTCCAAGAGTTCCTTTGTTTAATAAACTTGGTACAAAAATTTTAATTTGTTTTAAATAAAGTTGAATAATATCTAATTGTAAAGAAAATGGGTAACATTGAAAAAATGTTTCGTCTTTGACATAATAAATGAAAGGATTGTAACAGGACTCCTGCGGGGGGGGGGGGGGCACGTGAAGAGCAGTGAACCCTGGGGTGTCAATCACAAGTATAATAAAACTGCAGTTAATTGCAATAAATAATAAAATTGTAATGGAAATTTTGAAATTCCTTTCTGAAGTATTAATTGTAATGTTTAAAATAACATACCAATATTGAAGAAAATTAACATTGAAATAATAATTATGAGATAAAAACAATAATTAACGTCAAAATTTCCTACTTTTGTACGGTTGTGGAACGTCAACTCATTGATTAACACTAATAAGCAATCGTTTCGGTATTTATACGTTCATTTAGTTAAATTCCTCGGCGAATTATTTCACGACGTGCTCACAGGTATTTTGCATACGTGCGAAAATATTTGTGTATCCCATTGAATTCGAACGATGGCAAGAAACAAAGAATTTCCTCAAAATTAAACGAGACAGTGAAAGTCATATTTGAACACTTTCGTACCGATGCGTTAAAGGGCCATCGTAAATAATCAGGATAACACGTAAGCGTCCACTTTGGGTGCTCATCAAAATTCGTCGACGGATATTCCTTGTGCAAATCTTTGGCGAATGCCAACGATAAATATTTGTAGGCATGCAAATTTACGAGTTTGCTGGTAGCACGGGAATTAAATGAGTTTCCGAATACGGTCTGTTGATGTTTGAACAGTTTTATTGAAAATATTCTCGGAAAACTGGTCGTAATTAATTACACGGAGCGAACGAATTTCTATTTTTTCAATGGGTATCATAAAGAAAATTATTTCTCGAACAAATAAACGAATTTCAAACCCAGTGAGAGTAAAAAATGATTCTCATTCAATCGTATTTTCAATTCGAATGTTTTGGATCGGAAGCTATGTTGAAAATTTTTAGAATTATTTTCTATAAGTGAGCTAAAGGGTTATCCAAATTGAGTATCACATCTTCAAATTAAAATAAAATATAAATATCAAATACTTTGCGTTTTATTTCAATTTGAAGATGTAACACTCAATTTGGATAACCCTTTAGTTATTTGAAACAATATAAAATTTTACAACTTTCGCAATCATAATAATAATATGATTATAATGATGTAAATTTCCAATTAACTTAAAATTTTTTTAATTGGCTAAGGAGTACAAAACTCATCATTTTTTACCATTATTCTTTGAAACTAAAATTCCAGCGTTTGGTAACATATTTCAATTCCTGTCAGATACGCGATATCAGTGTTCCACGCTGGTTGGAACAATGATTCTTGGTAATGGCCAGCTGTAATTGGCCGCAAGAACGTCTTTGTTGTTTGTCTGGGAACAGCGGAGCCGCATTCTTGTTTTCCGCCACCGGATGACCCACTTAGCTTTATCAATCCGACCAATTCCAGGGCAAAATGCGAGTCCGCGCGGATTTTCGACGATTGTCAGCACAGTTCCAATGTAATTAATAAAAAAAGAAATTAAAAGTGCAAAGGGTTGCACTTAATAAGACACCCTGCATATGCATCCCAAAGAAAACGACAGAAAGTTTATCTAAGGCTGACCAAGGTGTTAATATCGCCATAATCTACGTCCTTTTGACGCGCACCTTATTATCGATCCTTATTTCTTGACCGAACTTACGGTACTTCGATTTCAACGCTCCTGTCGTACTTTCATACTTTTTATTTCCAGCTATCCTTCTTCTTCTCACCGAGGGTAAATCGAAAAGAATTGGAACAGCGTTGACGAAACGTTCGCGATCAAACGTGGAAATCTTCCATCAGAGACCCTCTTCGGCTATGATAAATGGTCACTGAGAACACATTGGGCATTCTTTTCATATCGTGCCTGCACGCGTGCATCCTCGCGCGATGACCAGCTCCGAGAGATCAAGGGAATCGTATTCTCCAGGGAATAAGTGGAAAGGAATTTTCTCATCTTTTTGTTCAGCTACAGGACCTTTCCTCAAATTAGATTTTGGTCGGGGAGAGATGCACGGAAGTTGATAAATGGTGGACGGTGTGGAAGATTATTGGATGTATCACGTGATTTCTTGAATGAACGTATGTTTGAAGTTAAATTTTGAAAAGTATCAAAGTATTGAAAATTCAAAGAATTTCAACTAAATATTTGTCTTCCTTAAAAGATAAAAATTGGATGGATAATGTGATTTCTTGAATGAACATATTTTCAAATTTTGAGAAGCGTTGAAATGTTAAAAATTCAAAGAATTTCAACTACATATTTTTCTTTCCCAAAAGCTAAAAATTGTGATTCACTACCATGGAATGTTACGGTGTTCATCGAGAATTGAACAAATGACATCGTTCCAAGAGTGAAGTAGGTACAGCAGTGAATTCTCTTAAATCGTGACACACGAGGTTCCCGAGTAAAGGTAAAAGCCTGGCGCCGGAAGACGAAATAGCGTGGATACATTGTGTGGTGGTTTGTGCGGCGTCACACACGAGTCGCCATATAACAAGGCTGGTAGGTTGAAATGGAAGAAGGAAGCGGAAGAGAGTGGAAGAGGTGTGCTGCGCCGGTGGAAATAGGGTTTGGGACGCGCGAGAGTTGGCCTGGACCGTTTTATGCATACCGAATGCATATCGAGCCCATTCTGATGCATCGCATACATGGACAACTGATTTATAGCCGAAATAAACCGCCTTCCTTTTCGATAAATAGAAAAGCTCCCTGTGGCGTGCTCGAAAACGCGACCGCACCTAGGAATTTCTCGTTTTCGATAAAACCGCCTGATAAAAAAGCTCAACGACATTAGAAAGATATTAGCTTGCGTATAGTTAGTTCTATTCCCTTAGAGCAATCTAAATCCCTTCGCTTTTCAATCATTTTCTAACTTTCTGGAAAGAGATTATTATAATTAGAATTTCTGTTTGGCCTGGGTCAAGGCTTCTAGCTTTACTAAAAGTACAAATTAATTTTAATATCATTTATAATTTGTGTTGCATTTAGGTGCATTACACATTGCATTTAAGCCCAAATAGGGTAACGTATACAGGTATAATGATTGATCCTTTTCCTAAAAAAGTAGAAAACATAATATAATGCGATTCTTACATAATAAATTATAATTCTATTTGGGATAAAAAGCTAGATCAATCGTGACCTAAACAAGAATATAACCGAAAGTTAAATGTATAATTTTTAAACAAAAGAATTTCATGTATTAGAACAATCATTTTTAAAGGGACAATGTAAAATTTAGAAAATTAGAATAATGCAAAGTATAAAAATAAATTAGAATTGTGGCTCTCTCCACGGTCCATCGTCTTGGGGGTCCTTCTATGGTCCGCTGTCCGAGGGTTAAGAAATACATTATCATCGTATTATATTTCTTATTTTTTATAGAAAAAAGTCAATCGTTGTATAGGAGTCAACAATTGTATACGTTCTATTAAAAAGCATCGAACCAACACTTGAATAAAGAAGATTAATCATTCCCACAATGTTTAGTTTTCAACATTGATTCATCTCATCTAAATTATTCAAACAAACAGTACAGAAGCAGATATTCCCAAAAGACGCCGAATATCCTGCATATAACTAACAACGAACTAGGAACCGGTAATATTTATGGCGTGCCATGGAACAGCGGAAACTTCCCCCCGTCTCTTTATCGTTCACCGGTCGCGGCTGTTTCGTAAAATCAGCCATAAATCCCGGTGGCGTTGGTGAACGTTGCGGAACAGTTGAAAACTGCTTAGCAGAGGACTTATCCACGTCCAGGCCGAGTCGCGTTCGAAGGAAAGACTTGCTGGATTAATGGCGTCCCATTGTTGCGACGAAAGGCCACGTGAAAGCAGCAATATGAGAACCCCTTACCATTCTTATTGCCAAAAATTCCGGGCTATCGTTCGCGTATTCCTTCCTTTCCCTTCCATTTCGTTACATACTGACTTTTCTTACAAGTTGTTTGTAACGAGTCATTTTCCATAAAAAAAGGATTAGCCTATTTATGATAATTATTAATTTACTAAATTATAAAATTCATTTCTTGGCTATCTATGGATCTTACAAAGATTAGAAAAATAGAATAGAAAAGAGAATTGGCTCTGAAGAAATGACTAAATTATTAAAATTTTAATGAAAGTGTGTAGAGAGAGGCAGAACTAAAATCTAGATAATTAAACAAAACTCAAACTGAACCCACCTTGAGTTGCAAAGCGATAATTGAGTCGCTCATTTTCCAAATAAATTAACTCAAAAAGAAAGAGTAAAGAAATTGATAAAATATAAAAAATTGAGTACTCAATTAAGTACTATGGCAGTAAAATTTTAACAGAATCAAAAAGTGAATCGAATATAATTGAATATATTATTTTGAAACAATAATATCCGTCAGTAATAAATATTTCCTTTAACCCCATCAAATTCTAAAATTCAAATAACAAACACCATTATTTTTAAACGGATTTTCAGTAAGAATAAAGGGACTTTCCACTTGAATTTCAGCCGGAAGATCGTGAACCTAGGTCGTGGTAGTAACGAAGGTGGGGTTACGGTGATGGTAGTAGCAAGAGTGGAACGGGCTGGTCGATTGTAACGTATATTAAAATTCCAATATCCAGACTTCTGATAACTTTTGCCGTATATCATGCAAAGCAACGCTGGGAGCTAGCCCGCTCTCGGAGGCTACCCATACTGCAAACTGTCGGAGACTTGCTATTAGAAAATCTCGAATCAACGAGCAGCCGTGAAATCCAGCATAAAATAAACCATTTCTTGTCCGTCAAACTAATCTCGTCTATACATTTTTTTTTTTTGAAATAAATTGACCACCTATATACGATTAGAAATATGTTCCTAAGAAGATTGATCGAGCGATCTAAGATTGCCAGGCAACAGGATGAAAATTTCGCGATCTGATTAAACGAAACGACCATCTGTGAAAGCGGAAATAGCTTTTAGGGATGTCACGTACTTTATCCAGTCTGGAGCGGTACGCCGACCGTCCACGACTCTTTCTCTTCAGTCGTGATAAGTTTTCGATGGAATTAAGGATCGTGTTCACAATGGCGATGGCCGCGGCTAGCGGCACCATCCTGATCCTTACAATAGATCTAAGATAGCCAGAATCCTCTCTATTCCTTGAGAGCCATAGCAGTGTCCCGTCGATAGATTTATTGTGGTTTTCTTGCCGGGCAGTTCCTCTTTTCCTTTCGTCTTTAGCTATCTGCAATCTATATCGCGGTCCGATGTCCCCTCCTCTCCAACCTCACCGTTCTTTTGCTCCCGCCGAACGCCTGAACCTTGATACTATCGCTATTGCAACCTCTGCTGCATCCCTCTTTTGCCCTCGAACCAACGCGCGGACCAACTTTCGAAAGCTTCGTCCCGGCAAAGAGATCTGCGGAATTGACAACTCACGGAAACCTCGGATTCCTTCTACTTTTCTTCTTTCTTCGTCCCTTTCTTCCAGTTTCTCTTTCTCTCTACGCGTTTTTCTTTCTCTCCCTACCTATTCTCCTACACCCTTCCACCCGATGCTTTTCTTCTTGGCTGCGTTCACCGAATTTTTCGTCCTCTGATCACTCTTGCCGATCTTCGATCCCCTCCCAACCTCTCGCCCTGATTTTTGCCACTACCACCCATCCTTATTTTTTGCCATCGTTCCAGATTTATCTCGAGGTTTTATAGCTTATGCGGCTGATTCGTCGAGGAGATCGCGCGACAGAACCGCGGACGAAAGAACGCGTTAACGGTGAAAACCGTTCCGGCCTGCGATCCAGATAAGCGAACGGATTCGTTTGTTAGTCCCGTCTCCTCCTCGTCCATTCGGGTTGCCGCGAGATAAAAACGTCTGACGCGGTTCCGCCGACGCTGTGACGGCCGCAAGAACCTGGGAAACGGTCTAAAAGAGACCTCGTGATACGATACACCGATTCGTCGGTTGATCGATGACGCGGAACCGAGGTAAAATATTGTGCTTTCATTGATTGCCCGATGGAATAAAGGTGCGCGGACCGGGGTTCCGATAAGGACCGATCGGCGACGCTGATCGAGAGTTGGAAAACGAGAGATGATGAAAAATGAATTCGCCTCGTCGTACCCTTCCACCGAGTATATTTGAGTAGATTCAAGAAAAGTTTGTATCTGTGTGAGGATTTCTTAGAGTAATTAGAGGGGTAATTCTTGCGGTAATCATTAGAGGGACATCCATCTACGTCTGCGAATTCAATGAATCAAAGAGTATCGGTACACTTAGATGGTGATAATTGAATGAGAAAATTTAGAAAATGAAAATAACATGAAATTCAAGACTAAATTAGAATTATGGCTCTCCATAGTCTGCTGTTCGAAGGTTAAAAAACTATTTGTACAAATATTTCCTATCTAACAATAAGCACATATAAAATAATCAATCATTTCATCAAATTTCAAAATTGTAAATCTTATTTCGCATATTATCAGTGACAAAATATCACACATCAATAAATTGGTTAATTATGTCAATAAATCCAGAGACAACCATACATATTCCCTTGTCAATGAAATCACGACTAGCAATCTAAAAGAGTTCGTCCTCGTTATTTCGCGGATCTAACAGCGGTTAAAGAGCGACAGACAGCAGTAAGCTCCGTTTGACAGCGGCGATATAACATTCGTAGCCGGAATCACGTAATTATGAAAGTGTACGTCCGGTCGGTTGCAATTGGTTTCCAGTCAAATTGTCCACGAATCCGCATAAATGCGGTACACTCGTCCCGTGTGTCGATGTGGCTCAGTGAAACTTAGCGTGTGACAGCCACGGGACACGGCTGGTGCCGGTGCAATATGTTCATTATGCGGGGCCATTGTCCATTCATACGTGCAGCAATATGTAATTGCTTTTGTTGCGGTCCGTGGATAGAGTAATGCAGCGCTGCGCGGCTCCTATTTATCTCTAGAATAACGTTTCGCCGTTGGCATAGGTGTCGCTTTAATTTCATGCGATCCTATTCACGTTGGATCGACGCTTCGGAATTATTGTCCGCTTTTGATTTGTAATTGATTGACAATTGCTGGCAGAAATATACTTAATTTTATCGACTTCTATGAACTTGAAATTTATTACACATATTTCCTTCATGCGACATTGGTGTAGAAATAACTTTAATTTTGCGTGGTTCCGTTAAGAGTTGTTTTATCTGAGTTTCATATATAATTGATTAATCTTTTAACTGGAGATGACGAATTAATTCGCCACTGCGTATGCCAAAACTATGCCGTCATAGAATTTTGAAGGCAGCCCACGTAAATCTAAACTTGATACATTTTTAACCTTTTAATTGGAAACTAATTTTCCGAAAGCGCCGTTTGTCCGCATCATAATTAGTTAACTCACCATCTCCAGTTAAAAGGTTAAAAATTATAAGAGAGATGTTCATATGGTTAATATTTTTTAATACCATGGGTACAGTATCGAGCAAAATAGAGTTTCCAAAGGAAAATGACAATGTTGGATAAACAGGAATGATAAAACTCCTAATTTTGATAATATTTGTCTGCCATACTATTCTGACCATCTGCCCAATTATTCTAGCAATTAATGTTTTAGAACAATATTAAACCACTGAATTACTATTATATCCTAGATTATGATTCTTCATATTCATCGCGTATTTGCCGGTTAACGAAGCGTAATAGTTATGCAGAACTGCATGGCGTTACTAATGAACCTAGTGCAAAGTGACAAGTAAAATCATATTCATGACACATTTAGTAAATTATGGAAATTTCTGGGGTCGCGTAAGGTTGCAATTGCGAGCAATAACACTTCCCTTAATGGCGGTGGACAATAAAGCAAACGTTTTGTGGTTGGACATTCAACTGACTTGAACTGGCAAGCATTCATAGAATTTCATAAATGTACATTATGAATCAAAATTCAAATATCTATATCGATAAAAGCAAGAAATGAAATTATGAAAAAAATCTGATGTTTGAAATTTTATAGAGACCGTTCAAACACACTGTACACAGATTAATTTTCTTCTAGGATGTGTGTTTTAATAGCGAACAAAGTAAATTGCTTAGAAGAAAATGCAAAAACATCGCGAGGACCTGACCATTTAATTATAATAAATTCTCTTTAAGCATTTTAATTATAATTAATTCTTTTCACGACGCTAGCTTTCAGGAATTCCTGCCTTTTTTATTTTAACCTTCCTCAGTCAAATTACCAAGTTTCCCTGGACAAATGCAGTTCATTTCTTTCGTAGAATAAAATTAACAAAGAAAAAAGGAATTTACAACTCCTTAATGTAAACCTCGTTACATATTCCTTGATGATAATAGAACATTCTTTTGAATATTCATATCGGACATATTAAATTATTTATCAGTCATTATAGGTAAAGTGATAACATAATTTATCAGATGATTAAAATAAACAATTCTATTATCACTAATTCAATACAAAAATTATTTACACATTTTGGCAGAGTTGCAAAAAATGAACTTTCGAGAAATATATTCCTGTACGAATGCTTCGAGCTGATAAAACCGATTCTATCGAATACGATAATAAATTGACGATAAAACTAGCCATAAATTTCACACTTTTCCAGTGTATCAGAGTTTGAACAGTTTCGATGAAATATAATATCAGAAACGAATATTTTTCCTGGTGCACGGTACACGTTAATTTCAGAATGTTATTTTTTTTTTCATTCTTTTTCTTTCTCACATTATTCGTGGTAAGTTTTGCAGATGTAGTAGCACACGTCAGAAGCAGGCAGCCAATATTGGCTCGTCTCTGCTCGCCGTCAAATTCTCCACCGTCTTATCACTACTTCTTCGATGGAAAGTTTCACGAAGACGAGGTGAAAATGATTGGAAAAAAAAAAAGTATCGATAAAAGGTTTTCCGCGCCTGCTTGCAAAATTCTAATTTTCTATGACTACCGTTAGAAAGTTAGTACACTGAAACATACAGTGTCGTCTAAAAATATCTACTTCACTTTGTAATAATATTCATTTTTAAATTAATGACACTGTAGTTTCATTTCACTAAAAATTAATGCAAAAGAACTGTTATCCTCTTCTTTTTGGAACTGCTTCGTGACTGTCGTGCGGGTGATATTTTAGTCGGCGACTGTCACCAGCTGGACAAGTAAAGGGTTAATTCCGGGAAGAATCGCGAAAACAATCGCAATATATAACCGAGAGTTCCAATCAGCTGGTGCAAATCAACGTCGTGCGTAAGCAACGTCGCAGTCGAATCGTGAAAAGAAACGAAGAACCGCAGCCGTTGGATTAAACAAAGTTTCGAACAATGTCGGTCGAAAGGTGGTCTACGATACGTGGAAGCTGTTGGAACGTCTAATTGGAAGCGAGGTGCGAGCGGAGTGTAAATTTTGCAGATGTGGCTGTATACGTCAGCGTCAGAGAACCGATATTGGTTCGTCTTCCGCTACCTCCGTTTCCCTCTGTTCGCCATATTCTCACCAACCACCACATTCTCTCGCGGGAACCTCCTCAACACTAGAGAAATTCAGGAAGCTGGAAGGTAAGCCAGGATGGCGTCTCTTGAGCGTCGGATACTCGGTTCAAAGTTTTCGAGCAATTTAGTCGCCTGAAATGTTCGAGCTTCGGCTGTTATTTGGGGTCAAAAACGTTCGAAAATTCGGGGATCTGCTTAATGGGTTTAATGAACACGGAACGATCGAACACCTACAGAGTCTTGTCGAATAGTTTGAAAAGTTTTAGATGGGGTGAAGAAATTATTCAGTGCGATAGCGTGAGATAAATGTGAATCAGAAATGAAAAATTATGATTATATTTACATTTGCAAATTCTGTTAATAATAATTGTGTTATTACCATAGATACTACTCTAATTGTAAGTGCTAATTTCATAATTCTTTGTAACAATACAGGATGTCTTAGCTAAAAGAGGCCACCTAAACGTCTCCTTCATTTTTCATAACATGAGAATCGAAGGAGATACTTAAGTGGACTCCTTTAGGTGAGACACCCTGTATATTTGGCAAAATGATTTTAATATTTTCATTAAATCTTATATACTCTCGTGTACAAAAGAGAAGATAAATATCTTAAGAAGATGAACCTTTGTATTACTAATACCATTTTGCAATATTTAAATAAAAGACTAACTTCTAATAATTCAATTTTCTACTAAAATTTTCGCTACCTATTTTCCTATCACCTATATGAAAATAAAAAAGAAATTGTTGACTTTCCAAAAGAAGACTTCTAATATCAATTTATATATTATTATTTTCATCATCATCATCAGAATTAGAGCAAGTGAAAGTAGGATTGTTGTTAGATAGTTTTCCCCCCGATAGTTCTTCCTTATCGCAACCAGAGCAGTGAAGTACGAGTCGGTAACGTCAGGAAAGTGACTGCTTTTAAACCGTCTCCGCCAGCGACTGATTGATGGAGTTTCCTAGCAGTGAATTGCATCCTGGGCACGCTCCAGGATTCTACGAGACGTGGCTCAGTTCGTCTCG
Source organism: Osmia bicornis bicornis (assembly GCF_907164935.1). NCBI lineage: Eukaryota > Metazoa > Arthropoda > Insecta > Hymenoptera > Megachilidae > Osmia > Osmia bicornis. The sequence continues at coordinate 10,373,380 of NC_060217.1, read as the reverse complement.
AGTACCGCCGACTGCGGTAACGCCATTACGCAAACATCCACGTTTCTCAACAAGAACGCAACCGACATAGTACTCGCTTACAATGACCATCTTCAGGCAAATTGCTAGGGAATAAAGCTTTGGGATCGATCCTGTCATCCTTTGCTACGATACTCCGTTCGTTAGTGTCCGTTAACGATCTCTCTTTAATGAGAGATTACACCTGCACCAAGTAACAAATGGCTCTTGTTCCTGGATACAATAGAACAGCAAAGCTGTTAAATGTATCATTATTAAATATACAAAAATTTGCATAATTTTATGAATTTAAAGAATACCAATTCCTTAAATTATTTTTATTTGTAATATCTATTCTCTAAATCACCTACGTTGAAACGAGCAAAGTAAAGGGGTTCAGCGAAAAAAATTCCGAATAATCAAAAATTTAATCGGCCTAATGGTTCAACTTAAGCGAAGAAAATTTTCAAGGGACACCTCGGGGAAGAAGGGAAGCGTGCCGGTACTCGCAGTTATCTTGGCGCAAAAGAACCGAGCAGGCCGGGCATAAAACCGCGAACAGTTAATTAAGAGAAGAGGAAAATTGCCGGAAGGGACGGACAAATCTCGTACGGCATATTATTCTCTATCATCACGAGCAAGGCGAGGACGCGGTAGATAGGTGGTAATCCGTGATTAATGATTCCATAGTCGCTTCCATCGCGCCACTTACTTCATTACGATCGTTTCTTGCCTCCATCGGGAGTGCCCGCCCATTAATATACCTTCCACCTATATCAATGATGGATTAACCTACTTGCACGTTATTACCGGTTAGATCGCGTCTTCCTCGTTTATTTGCGGACTAACCGGCCGAGTGCTCGACTGCACCCTCGCCCCGCTCTCGTTCCTCTTCAATACGCTTTCCTTTACCCGCTTGCACTTTCACGCTCGACGAGCTTTTATTAATGAACCTAACGTTGTCCTAACGGTCCGACCTCGGCTGCGGTGTGTCTTCGACGATCGCTTACCAATCTTTACCCACTGACGACTTATTTTCGCGTCACCTGTTCCTTGCTTCCTTATGCATTGAAAAATTGATCGCTCTCGAGATGGGTATCGCATAAATTTCGGGAAAAATTAAGATCGCACCGATCAAAAATGCATAGTTTACACAGATTTCGGAGTTTTATTCGGAATGAAATTTTAAATGACGATTGAAAATCGAGGGGGGGTATAAAATAAATGTTCCAGAAGCCATGACTAAAGTAGAGGATGGGCAAAAGGCGCAAAACTATTGGAAAAATTCCTGATTATTTTAAATTTTCCTCTTCATACATAAAATGAACCAAAGAGACTAATCAAACCATGCAGATCACCCTCGTAAATCATCCCTCGTTCACCTGAATCGTGTGGATAACAGGAAAAAAGGAACTCTTGACTCGTCGAACACGGTCACTTAACTATCTCCATTTCCACATCGGACAAGAGAAAGCTGTCGTAGGTATCTCACCCTCCACCCCTTTCATTCTGTTCGAAAAAGGAAAAAAGCAATCGTAGATGGTGTGATACCCGCGAGACACAGATCCGAGGTGATCGTTTAACCAGTGTCTGTCCCGAAGTGGAAAAAGGGTAGCGCATCGTCGAAATAAAATGGTCGACAACCACCGACACCTAACCCAGCTCGACAGCTCGTTCGTATCGGACTCTATGAGTAACGGAGAGAAAAACCAACAGAGGGAAATAGTCAGCATAGAACATACCGGTGCAATGTAAATGTATGTAGATTGCTCGCTTTTTTGTACCACTGTGGCAACGTTTCTCCTATTTCTCTGTCTCATTCTCTTCTATCGCAAACTTCTATTACCTCTCTTTTTCCTTCAAATTTCACTATCTTTCATGGATCTCCTCTATCTATCATGCTTTCTAAATTAAAATTTTTTCGTTTAGTGTGGATATATCAATTGTGGATGAAGTATCAGAGGTCAAAAGTGAAATTTTAGAGTGACAAGTTAAAAAGCATTGCGATAGTAATTATTCCTAACTTTGATTACTTCAACTGAGTTATAGATCAAAATCGAAAAATCATTCATTGCTTCTTCATTAACGACCCATAGGGTTGAAAAGTCTATTAATAGGATTCCAGTAAATAAAGGGTTAATTTTCACGTAGGGTATGAAATATCCTAAACAACATTACTTTCCTAAGCAAAAATATAAAAATGAGAAGAAATTAAGATTCCAAAGAATTTATATTTCCACTCGAATTCCCAACTTGCTTCCCCTGAATCTCTTTCTTCGATACTTTCTGCATCGCCGCTTCGGTGCTTAATAATTATTTCTCCGTTAATTACATCCCCCATCTGCCGCTGACTTGAGCCTGATTTATGCCAGTGTGTTAGCTGACAAAGTCTAACGACTTCGACCCGGCCGTGATACTCGCGTTGGCCGCGTTTTCATCGCGGAATCGCGCTATCGAACGGTGATGCGTTCGTCAACGGGGATGACAACGACGACATCGATGACACACCGTCGCTTCGCTTTCCTTTTCACCGAACAATGCGTCGTCAGTTTAGCCATTGTTCCTTTCTGGGCCGATGAAATGCACACGCGTGCATCGACTGACGTTCATGAAAGGGAACGTTTAGATTTTCGTACAATCGGGTGGTCGGTGTTTGATTACAGCATGGATTGATAAGCTTTCGAATGATGCACGCTGATTCGTGAAAGATATTTCAATGACGATAAGATTGTGGCTTAATTTTCAATTTTCATGCAAATTATTGCGGGAGAATATAAGAGAAAAATCTAAAGATACGTGGTAGAATTAACCTCCGCAAGGCGGATGAAGAGTTATTTTAACAAAATTATGATAATTTATTTGTAAAGCTTATGTTAAAAATAAAATTGCTTTGTGTATTATAAAAATATTCGGAATTTAAACTTTGATACTTAAAAATTAGAATTAGAAACTTTGAATTTTTGGAAATAGTTCTTTAAAATATTTTAAAAATTCTCGATAAGGATTTCCATCATTTTTTTTCTTTTTACTTGATTCCCAAAATACGCTACCAAAATTTGGAAAAGGGACGTCGAGAAGACCAGCAGCGAAGGGCGCACTGATATCGAAATAAGGTCGCGAATGTTTGCGATTTACGCGGATACGAGATGATGCATCGCGGGTCGAGTTAGGTAAACGTTGCATTTGCATCTAAAAGAGTCTGTCAGTAGTTTATATGAAAATGCGAAATGAAACAGTATTTCACATTGGATCTTTTTCGCGACGTACCGTGCGTCTGTCCCTTTCTCTCCTTTTCACTCGTTTTTGTTCAGTTGCCGTTTCCTTTCTTCCGTTTCTTCTTCACGGGACCTGCTCACCCTTTAAGCTGCTCAGCGTTCACTGTCTGCACGAACCGCAGCACAAACGCAACGACCAGAATCAATTTTCTCCGTCCGTCGGTGAAATTGGAAGGTTACTACAAATATTTGCCCAGACGCATTAAAGGCACGCAATGTACCGTGAAAAAACCGTCGACTATTTACGATCGATTATCCGCGATCGATGTTTTGCCGCGAAATTGGGCGATCCTCCATCTGCCTCGTGGAATGTATTTTTTCCAACTATTGAAAAGAATTCTTTTATCTTTATCACTGGACGAACGAAATCATAATTACAATTTGTATTATTTTTTCATTTTGTAACTATTTCAAAATCATGAAAATTATTTAAACTATGGAATATAACCAATTAAAATAGTTGAAGCTATTTTAAAATGGACCCGACTCTTCATCATAACTTGAATTGTTTTTTCATTTTGTAATTATATTAAAACGGTGAAAATTATTTAGGTTTAATATATTTTCATCTTTTTATTTCATAATCGTTAAAGTAGTTAGATCTATTTTAAATTAGACCAAAATAATATTGTAACTCATCGTTACAATTTAAATTATTTTTTCATTTTGTAATTATTTAAAACTAATTAAAATTCTCCTGTTTGGAACTTGTATCTAATTTTCAGATGGTTTGAACGGAAATGAACAAAACTGTTTGCCAAAGTGATAATGGAACCGCAATTTGTAAAGTGTAAATATAAATGGAAAAAAGCAGGGATTTTATAAGGACGAAGATAGAGTCGAACATATTGCATCATATTTTCCATTACGAGTAGCCGATTGCTACGGTGGTTACACGTTAAACTGCAATTCCGATAACATAACCACAAGTTATCGCTCCTCCTGGAGGCCAAGAGAAAATCCACCATTTCGATCAAATAGCATACAACGGATTCACCATGCAATTCTACGCAGCCCACCATTTTGCACGCATATATTAAATTTCTGTAGATTCACAGTTCGTTCGAGAGTAACAAATTTATGATTTCATTATTAGAGTTACTTGAACTACATTTTTGGAGAGTTGCAATCTGTTTCTGTTTTTAAATTTTCAAACTGCTAAGCTTCATCTAAAGAATAAATTTTGAGATTATTAACAAGTTGAATGCCTTGGGGATCAGTGGCAAATTACACGTACTCTAATAATTAAAATGAAACAATACAAAATTCAATTATACCAATAACGTAAGGTATCAAATTAAAAATTTGAAATCTGAGAATGAACTATTCTTACTCTTAATAATTAAAGTCTCGATACGTCTCGTAACAAATGCCCCTTTTCACTATGGTAATCAACGTGTTAAAAATAGAAGAAATTTTAGATGGACAAAGTTGCTGACCCATTCTGTATGTTATTAACAGTATACAGGACAAAGTTGGAATATATTTTCACGTCCAGCCGGTTCTAGTTAAACTTCAAGGATGCTCTGAAGTTTACACCAATTCTGTTTCAGGTCCAAGATAGTTCTAATCAAAGTCTAGATTCTAAACGAAGTTCAGAATAGTTCTATTAGAAGTTCGCATGTTTCTGTTTCTACTACTACATAATCTTAAGAGATTCGTGACCACCAACATCAAATTTCCTATCCTGATGAACTGTAGACGAAATGAGATAAGTCGTAGCTGAAATTATTCACAAGCAAACTTCAAAGTACTTGGAAAATTAGTATCAATAAATAAATTGTTACGATATAATTCCCTGCTGATGGAGTTCTAGAGGTGGACACAGGGATGGACTAGATAGATCCCTGCCCAACAAAATTCTTCTTGGATCGATAAAAAATTAGAGCTTAATTAATTAAAATTAGTACCCACTAATCTTCTCGCTAATCTTCTGGTAAGAATTTAAGTCCCAAACCGTCCCTGGGTGGACATTTCAAATTATCAAGCATGCATTCCTAACTATGTAATTGTATGGCAGGGAATTAGCGAGTGCCTATAGTACCTCCATAGACAAGATAAATATCTCGCGTCCTAATGAGAAGATAGACGAGATAACTCGTACAGAATTTCACAACGAATGGTGCTGTGTCGCGAAATATCTCGTTCATAAATGTGAAGGGGTTAATGCCAGCCTTGAAATACAGACAGTGTGTGACATCTCTGCCGTGATTACTTTACGTCTAATATTATAATTAAAGTCCTATGTAGGAACGAAGGGGCGCAAAAGCAAGGTAAAATCACGAGTTTCCTTCTGGTGTAGCCTGTTCGACCATACGAGAAATGACCGTCTATTACCCAGAGGCGGTCTCCGGGGCTGGTGCGGCGAGGCCGACTTTGATAAAGCGTTTAACTAAGCGACTAAGCGGATGTAAATCTATGCAGATTGCCTGCTGACAAAAATCTCGCGATCTCTACCCTCTCAGCCGTCTTTGCCTTCGTCTCCCGGAGGCGGATGCCGCTTAAAGGACACCCGTGGGACGAATTAGGTCGCTAATGGCGCCCCTGCGCAATACCTACCGACTTCAGAATGCTGAATGCCGTTGTTCAACGACGTGTCTGCGACTACGATCCTCCGTTTCGAGTACCTCTCTTCGTTCTTGTCTTATACAAGACATCCAGTAAATCGTCCAACCAGACGGCAAGGAATTGACTCTACTCTTACCGGGACTGGTAAAAAGTGTTTGAGAACCGGCTGGAGAAGCCATTTGCCAATGTAAACTTTCAGGATGTTCAATTTTTATTTAGGATCTAATTTAGTAAAATTTCTTTATAGGTATTTCTTTTTAAAATAATCGTCTGATTGCTCGATAATTTAAAATTTAAATACTTCTTACAAATGCTCATTTCCACTGCGATGACCACCGTGTTAATAAAAGTAATCACTGTCCCAATTATCTCAATTCTTATAGCGTTTTAAAATCACAAAACTGAATAATCATTCAACGGTCAGAATTTGTGAACATTAACCAAGGAAAACAAGGAATTTCGAGCATCGGCGCGGTCCACCGGTACAATGTTCAACGATACGTTAATTTATGAATTAACTGGAAAGTGGCTCGCCACTTTTCCCGAACGTACACGCACGGCTTAAACAGCAGTAATCTCGATGAATATTACGAGGTATACTCGAGAGAGAACGGTGAAAAGCGTAACGGCGCGGAGCGCCGCGATGCCCGAAACAGTGGAACGTATGTATATAGCTATATACGATGGGCGTTCTCGAAACTGCACGGCCATAAATTTCGAACGAAACTAAGCTTCGCCGAGCTGGGCGATGCAACTTTAAAGCCCGTTAAGTGATTATTAACGTTCCTTCCACGCCAGCCGCTGTTAATATGCAAGAACCCGAGCCATTCTGAAATACGCATCCGTAATTACTTCATCGTCTTACACCGATGTTCCTGTCGGCGCTCGCTACCCTAATCAAACTAATAATTCCTTCCGAGTTCAGCAGCCAACTTCGTCGACGATTCATGGAAATATAGCGCTTTACTTCCATCAAAGGTAGTCACAATTTTGACCTAGTGAACTTTAACCTTAAGACGACGAATAAGGTGCTTAGTAGATGCACTACTTAGATGATGTTCAAAATTGCATATTATATTTTTTGCATTTAAAAAAATTATGAACAATTATTTATTTTCACTGGTGTCTTCAACGTTAGTATTAAGGAATGGCTTTGGCTTAATAAAGATATTATTAACACTTTGATTACCACGTCATCCATATGGGGTGGTACTTGAATTTTCATAGAAATCTATCACCCATGTCATTGGAAATTTTTTGATTTACCTAATTAGAAATACTTGCATTAGATGTTTGAAATTGTGAATAAGAGATATAATGAAATAATATAAAAATAATAAATAAGATTTGTGGAGAATAAAAATATTTAATGGGATTTAAATGCTTCAAAAAGAAAGCATTAGAAATGTGTTAGTGCACATGACGTTTAGTCTTTCTAGGAGAATCTTCTCAAAAACAAACTATCTTTGAGTCCACCAGCGAGAAAATCATCCTGTATAATCTATATTGTTATTTAGAGAATCTTGAAATTAAATAAACAACTCAAAATATCAGTAACCAGATTTTCGTTAATCTAATCATTCAAACACAGCTGACCTATAAAAGTGGGTCAATTCCCAAAATCAGCGAAATGAAAGCTATTTACGTTTCAATAACCATCCGGGTCAATTCAGTACTGATAACTCACAATTTACCAAAATATATTCTATAGGTTTTTCAAAGCTAATAGCAGTACCTATAACCAGTTTTCCAATCGCACAGAGCTTCAATCAAGAAAATAACGTCCTCGTTGGTAGCTATAAGGACGCCAAATTACGAAGAAACGACGAATCGTGCACTAGCCAACAGAGTCCTGGAAGCGATAAAAAGAACTCTAACTGCTTCTGGAATCTCGAGATCGTGTGTGTATTGCACGTATGTGCTGGAAAAAGACGGCCTCCTAGAGCATTTCCCAACAACCTTTAACAGTTTGGCGTGCAGCCTCACTATTATGCCGATGAAGGAATTAGTTTTGCGGACGAAACGACCGGTTATTACTGACCCCGTTCGGGATCGCGGCCAGAATTCTTTGTTATTAACTTTACCATTTGCAACGGGGCCATGAAAGCAACTATAAAACTCGGACAACACTCTTGAAATAATATTTCATAACTTCGTTTTCAAAATGCTACGAAATAACGGCGGATGCTAAATCAATCGTGATCCAAACCTACCATTAGATCAATTAGAAACATAACATCTAAAGAAATGGTTAAAATATTGGCGTGGCTGGATTTTTTCTGGAGTGAGCTAGGTGTTCTAGAAATTTTGGACTTTTGAAAATGTACAGATGAGTAAATAGAAGCAGATTAAAAGCTTTATCCTTTTCAGACAATTTCAAAAACCATTCTTTTATGTAATACCAGAGTCATTCAACAAGATATTTATCGCGGAAATAATGAATGAAATTGTTGCAAAGCAAACGAACCAAAATCTGCTTCGTCGAATTTTATCCAGTCTTATGGGATAGCTAGATAATGCAACGACGGATGAAAAATATTCATTTACCGTAACGGAATATGCATTTAAAAACTTTAAAAACAGACATATCTACCACAGACGATTTCAACGCGTTATTTATTCTCCTGTTTACGCTTATTGCTTTAATCGCTAAGTATAAATCAATAGGACAGCGCCAAATCCGATAAATAAACGAGTAAAACTGTAATTGATACATCGAAGTTATCCAAAATCGTTGGACCGAATCGGTTGTTTCGAAAATAAATATGAAAAATATTGAAATGTGAGAGAGGGGGAAATTTTGTAAGAGGATGGAACTGTACAGTGTTAAAACATTTTCGTAAAATTATAATACATTATTATAAATATTCGTATTTGGCATTTGAAATTATTGTAAAAATAATAGATAAGGTTTGTTAAAAATAAATATTTCCAAAAATCTAATGTAACTTTCAATAATGAAATATTAATCTTAGATAGCAAAAATGCAAATCACGTACACCTACGAACCCCACCAGAAGAACACGTATCATTCTTTATCATCCCCGAGTAGTGGACATCCGTTATCACGTCACTGTGACAATATTGCCCCAAGAATTACATAAACGGCAGACAATAAAAAACAATTTACTCTCCAAGCACATTTCGAGACACTCGCGACGTACCGTTCTCACCTAACCCCCGAACAGCCGTAGGCCATTCAAAGGGAATTGGACGTCTCCAATGACTAAATGGGAGCGCGGTCTTTCGTCACCCGAGTTCGCCCCATATTTCCGGAGAAAATAACCACTTAAGCTCTTATGCGAGCGAGGAAAAAGGCTCGAAGCGATGACGAAGAGCCGAGAGGGATGAAAGTCGAAGCGAGACACGTAAAGGAAAAAGAAGGGTGGAAAAGGTCATGGAAGGTGGGTTGCTCGGCCTCCGTAAAATTACTCCTGGCCCTCGTCTGTCCCCACTTTCACGGATCCGTAGAATATGTGTAAGTGTACGTTATAAGAGACAGTGAAGTAGAAAAAGAAAGAGACAGGGAGGACCATCATGGGTCCTAGATCGTTCTATGTACATCTACTTAATGCTCGCCGCTATCCGGAACAAATTACTCGAGGGAGCAGGAAATTAAGTCGACATCTTCACGGGTTTCAACATTCAGGGATTAGTTAGCATAGAGAGACATTCTTCCGTCCGATGAACAACCATTTCCCTTTTGTTCCGTTGCAAATTGCACGTGCTCCATGGTGTCGGAATGTCATTATTGCGCAGGAGGTGAGCACAACCTTGTTACTACCTTCTGACACGGTCCACCCGTTCCTCCTGATTCCATTATCCAACGGGTCGCGCGCGAATCCATGGAAAAACTGATGGTTACCTGCTTTCTATGCTGGCTACGGGATCTTTCACCAAAGGGTCAATGGGGTGGTTCGAACAAGAAATTGGATAAGACACTTGAGGTAACAGGACGATCCATTCTGAGTAGAACTGTGAGACTTAATTACGGGGGTGGTTAACACGTTGACTGACAGAGGGTGATACTAAGAAATGAATTTAGTCGATGAAATTTTGATGCTATTCAATTTTTTGTTATTTAAGGGGAGTCGAACATTGCTTCTTTCCAATATAAATTTCTCAATATTCGATATTTCTTTTTTAAGGAATTATAAGCGATATCTTCAATTTTGACAAATTTTCAAAACTTGGTCCTAAGAAAATTTCAAAAAATTGCACTTGCAGGTAAAATAAACTCGAAATAAAATGTGCAAGAGAAAATAAGAAATTAATTAAAAAAGAATTTTCGAAGATAACTACTAGCTTCTGAAAAAAAAAATAATTTTCGGATAACTTAATTCAAAGTTTAGGAAAGAAAATGTAGGTTCTGCAAATGTTTGTTTATTTATATAGGTAAGTTAAGTGAAACATTGAAATTCGACTCCCCTTAATGATTAAAGTTAATTAAACCCGTTATGTCACTAATTTCCCTCTAAAAATTCATGTCCCACTCCGCCCTTGGTTCACCCTCTACAAAATGAAAGTCATCCCAGAAAATTTCGATTTTCTTCAAGAACAAACGGCAGAATTTCATTCCACATTACGTAGCAATAAATCAAGTGACTCCCTGTACATCAACATGTATCTCCATTAGTTACACCACAATATGATCAACAAAATGCACACAGCTCCGCCCGGTTTGGTTTTACCGTGATTGCTTTTCGAAGAAAGGCCAGAAATAAATAAAGCATGGCCGTGGAAATCGTGCCAAGAAAACGACAGACTGATCCACGGCTTAATATATGCAGATTATCCTCTGGAAGCTGCGTTCTTGGTGAAGATATTTACTACAGCATGAGTAGCAAAGTCCGCAGCTAATGGCATCCGAGATCGTTTCCAACAGCGCAATGAGACGGATCTTCCGATCGCTATTTGCATTGTTCTTCTCCTTCGTCTTCTTCTTCTTCTTGCCATGACTAGACACAGATTGAGCCAGACATGGTCGGGGTAGATCCCTTTAAACGCATCGATCTCGATATCGGCAATATCCAAAAGTGGTTTCCCGCGTTCGAGCACTTTTTCTTCTTCCTGTTCATCGTTTTTCTTCTGTTCCGTGTAAACTATCGTCTTGATTCATCATCGTGCTCGAGACTATAGAACATCTTATCTTCAGAAAGGATTTTTTTCATCTTTGAAACTAGAAAATACTCGTTCTCTTATTTATATTCCCATTGGTAAGCCGTGATAAGCTTTACTATATTGGAATAATACTTTTAGTAATTAATAATTTTCTTCTTTATCAGTTCTTATAATTGAGTATTGCCTATGAAAAATGGAAGGTAAGATATATCTCCATTTCGTAGATTTATTACCGAAACACCTGTTGTTTCGATGAAACACAGAGACGAATGGTTTGTGGAAGAAGTTAATGTATCTTTATTGAGTATTTAATTTATGGTTCTTTCGTACGCCGAGGGAAATTCGAGCAAATTTAATTAAATTCGAGCTAATTGAATCAAATGCTTTCATCTGCGAGTAAATATCATATAACAAGAAAGTTATATAAAGAATTTCTTTTAACAAATATTTAATTTGCTATTATTTAACATTAAAACAAGTTTTGTCTAACTTACGCGAGGTATCAAACGGAAAGCATAAATTAATATTCTGAATAATTGCAATTAGAGGAAATATGAAGTGTTACTAATTAAAAGGAATTTTAAACACGATAAAAGTAGATTTCGTCGCGATAACACAATTCTATTAGCTACTTAATCGCTATTTTAAATTTCAATATTTTCCTGCGCTTTAGTAAACTTGAAAAGTGACGCGAGAATTCAAAAACGATAATGATTATTTCAATAATTGAAGTTACTGTAACTATTTAAAAATAAATCTTTAGTTTAAAAAAAAGCACCAAATCAATTTGCACTAACAGAATCACTAACAAATCTAATAGAAGGTGTTGGCATCCAAAATCAAAGTGAACCAGTACCACAGAATTGACCCCCTATTCCGGGTCAGACGGATCCAAGGATCAAACGGTTTTTCGGTGAGATCCCGAATGGAAAGTTAAACCGAGTCAAGACGAGGTCTCTGTTATCCAGCAGTGGTGGGTCGTTTCACGCCGTTCGTAAGGTCAATTCTCTTCTAGCAGTATCGAGAAACTCTGGACGAGACGTAAACCGTACAATGCGCCGCCGGTTCGTTGGTATCGATGGAAATTGAATCTGGCGTATCGTGGAAACCGGGAATTCGTCAAGTCGAAAGTTTTCAACGAGAAAAGAGGAGGGATGCAGAGAACGTGAGCGTCCCAACGAATCCAGAGAAAGAGAGGAGAAAGGGGGATGGAACGTCGGAATGGTACAAGTCGGTGCGAACTGCCAAGCCAATGGTAGTCAGCCACCACTTGAACGCCGCTTTACAGACGACCAAAGACTCCATTCCGACGGCGAAGCAAACCAAACAAAACCGAATCGAAGCCAGGCAGAGGGAGAGAGAGAGAGAGAGAGAGACTCGAGGTTGAAATCAACTAAACCAAACCCATCGAGAGCTGGCTAAACGGCAAACTTATCTAATCCAACTTGGCTGACACTGGTTAGAAAGAGACGGCAGGTCTACAGGGATGCCGCAAAACAGAGAGAAGAAAATACACACAGCAAAGAGGGATAAAATGGAAGAAGAGACGTCTTCGGTCGGGGAAGAGATACCTGAAAACCTCCCTCTACCGTACTCTTTGCTACTTGCCATCGGGGTACGAAGTTTGTTCGACGTGCCAGGGGCCCAAAGCTTTCGTTGAGCTCTTTAATTACTCGAGAAGGAACACAGCACACGCTGTTTAATCAGCCGTTCGCTGACTCCCCGTCTAGCCGAGAACTCCGGTTACTGGCGTCAGAGACTATAAAAGTGGTGGGCGAAAGGACAATATTTGCGAAAGCAACGTCAACCACCGAATCGGTACTCGCAGATTAATTACATTTCGTTTGCACGCGCAAGTTTTAACGAAACTACTCTATCAGAACATGCTCCGGTGTTTTCTTCTTCTGTCTTTATTGAAAAAATCTGGTATGTTGCGATCAACCCTAAGAGGATTATAATGTTTGCGAATGTAAGTATATTTAACACCTTGATAGATGGTATCGAATTTCTTGATTTTTATAGAAGAAAATTTATATTTGTTGGGAGATTGTCAGTCGACCTATGTGCGTGTCCAAATTAATTAAATAAACCAATTATGGAAATCTACTTAGACTCTTCTTAGAAATGAATCTAATTTTAACAAACATGATGTTAAATTCTGTTGAATATTTTACCCACATGACAAAATGAAAAAAATATTTCAGGAAGACGCTATTTCAACAGACGACAGAATTTAAATTGTTGGAAAACATGTGCAACGTTAAAAGAAACGAGCTGTATCACTTTTGACGTAATTCTCTAGCATTTACGTTATAAAACTGCTTTGGAGATCTTGTTACATTTCATAAACGCTTTTTAATTATTCGAAAAGAAAAATTACCTTTGAGAAGATTCTTTTTAACTGGGAAAATGATGGTTTAAAGAAACATGCAACTGTACTTATTTCGTTAACCGTGCTCATCGCCGATTCTCTTTAAACAATTAAATAAAAATAAAAAGCTCGCGAAGGATAGAAAGAGTGAAGTTATTTAATGCTGGAAAGCAGAACCCTTTTGATTTCTCTGACAACATTATTCGCTCAGTTTCACTGAAAGCAATTTACTCCTAAAGGTAGTGTAATTCCTTTAAACTCTATTTATCTCGGTGTAATATTCAAAGAAAATTAGTCGAGCAGTTATTATTACACTTTTTCACTTTTGCAACAGAAGAAAAATAAAAACAGCCTGAGATGCAAAGTTAAATAATTAAATAACTCCAAAATTTGTTTTATAATTAAAATTTGTTCAAATTAACCAAATTGTATTTGATTAAAAAATAATTTAATTTCATATCAGAAATATTCCAATTTCCAATAACAATAGTTAAAAAAATTACCCTCAACAATATAATTATCATTTAGGACCGAATGATTATTTCAATATAGAAACCCAACATAAAAAAAGTAATTAATTTTATATTCAGATTACTCTCAAAATAGATTTACTAAAAAGGGTTTGGATTGAGCTGATTTCTCAGAATCAGGATCGAACAAGTTCAATTCGATCGGTCGCCACCAAGCCAGGAACCAATCGGATCCTGGTAGAAAGTCGAGCCACAACTAAGTGAACTTTCCCTGCGTAATTTTACGAAGAGCAGTTCTGTTTTATAAGCCGTCGTTAATCGCGGTGAACCTGGGCAACTGTTTGGCGGCCCCTCGGGATGTCCGAGGTACAGGATCGTAGCGATTTGGAGATAAGGTTTCGAGGCTTGTTGGTGCAACCTGACCAACGTTAAACCCCAAATCCCTACGCGACTATCCAAGCTGAGCTTTGCGGTGTTGTGGCGGCATTGGCCGACCTCTTCGTTGGATCTATCTCGAGAAATCCGTCCCCTTGCGTTCCGCGAAACGTCGTTGTTAAATGTATCCTCTGTTCAATGCGCAGTCACCGCACTGACCACCACAGGACCTTCGTGTCCTGGGGCAAGTCCTTTCTTGGAAGAAAATCGGCCGAGAATGTATGCACTTGTACCTGCATCATCCTTCAATTTTGATGGATACTGGTATCGAAAGGAGAATGAACTATCGACTGAATGATCGATGATGGGAAGTTAATAGGTTAAATATCGAAAAGTAGCTACGAGCCAGAATAGACTTGGACCTCTAAAAAAATTTGGACTGAACCACTTATTTAAAAAATTTTTTAATTCAATAATTTCAGATCTTCAAAATTTAAAAATTAGGAATTTTCAGAACCCCAAAATTCCATATTTCCAAAATTTTTGGATTCTAAGATTCTAAGCTTCTAAGTTTCTTAAATTGTAAAGAATTCCAAAATTACAAGCCTTGAAATTTTCAGAACTAAGAAGTTCCATATTTCCCAAATTTAAAAATTCTAAGATTCTAAGCTTTTAAAGTTCTAAAATTTTGTAATTCCAGAGTTTAAAAATTTCTAAAGGTGTCCATCCCAAGGAGCCTTCTATATTTTGCTTCTAATTTAGAAAAAACGTAGGAGAAATTAAAAGCCCTAGTAAACTAACTATGAATTAAATTCAGTGTTGGTGAGCAGTGCAAAAAAAAAAAATTGCAACTAAATCTTGCCACTTGTAACTTATCCTGTACGTTTTTAAAATTCTACACCTCGTGCAACTGGCCTGAACTCGACTACTCTCAAAATCTTAACAACAACAATGCACTTCGAAATCCATTGTCCCGTTGTAAGGAGTGGAATCCTCGAGAATCTAGAACGCCAGCAAGGGTTTTTGAGGAAACCGTAGAATAGAAGCGCGAACGGAATTACAAATCGAATCGCATAACGAAAGAAAATCATCCCTTTGTGGACTCGGTATCCACGGAATGTCGTAAGCTTCTCTCTTATTTGATCGTAGCTGGTCTGAAGTTGAATCGATTCGGTATTCACGAGGCGAAATATTCCGACGATTTTCTTGAAAACTCTTTCAATTCCCTTTCAATTTGTTTTTATTGTCTTTGATCACTCTTGCACGGCCATTTCCAGACATGTACAATCATGAGAGGAAAACACAAATGAAACGTACCCTTAGTTCCTGCCAGGAACCACGGGAAAACCTTAAATTACCCGTCGAAATTGCGTTACGCTTAATGGTAGATCGGTAAAGAATAGGAGCAAGAACATTTGTAATCGGTTTCCGGCCAGCTAATGAGATCAAATGTTACAGTAGGTCAGTCATTAATCTCAACGAAGGAACATCGATCACAGCCAGCTACGTCAATTAGTATTCAACGAAACCAATCTCGTTCATTCTACCCTTATTAATGATTTCGTAATTCGGTAGCTCCGAGCTTCATTAAAACTTCACCAGAAGGAGAAAGAAGAAACATCGGTGCACTGCATAAAATCAAAAGGCGATGTTCGTTATTAATTTTCAAATCGCAATTTATAAATGTTACCAGAATGACGACATCAAAGTCACGAATGCACTGCGGGGACCGTACAAATATTAATTATTCAATAATTTAAACAGAGGTATGCTACTCAGAGGAAATAATATGGGTCAGTGCAAGTCACGAGGTTAAATATTAACAGATTAATTGCAAAAATATCCTTTGGTAAAAAGGAGCATTTCGAATAGGAATGTTTCAGTTTGAAAAGCTGCTCTCTGATCGTCTACGCGGATCAACGCAAAAGATAAATTTGCACTTTATCGCCGCGATATCGAGGCTCTTTAAAGCGACCTGGCCGACTTTCCTATCGGCCTCGAATCGCTCGTTTGGCTTGCCAGTGATTAATTAATCCATTATCATCGGACTGATTACGCGCAGGGTCGGCCCACTTCGTCAAGTCTGACGACCAAGTCAACAATGTGACCACTTAAAGGGTCGCGTTCACAAAAGCCCTTGTCGAGCTGCCATCGCTGCGGTTCGGCCATAGTTTTTATTGGGGCCGCTTGTAAAAGGGTGAAAAATTGAAGCTGTTTCCGCGCCTTCCACACACGATCACCGAGATATTCCGGCGAGAAGCTGAGAGGGCAACGAGTGGAAAATTTGACAGGCCACAAAGCCGAATAAAAAGGATCAAGGAAAAACAAGGATCAGTCTACTTCGATCGGCAAATAAATCCGTATTTTTGCGTTCGAGTGATAAACAAATAGATGAATATTCATATATATTGCAGAAACATTTGTTGCTATCTGAATAAAAATTTTCAGAATATTTTAGTTCAAACTAGAAATGATGAGCTCTTAAAATAAATATTTTATCAAGTGTACAGATTAATTCTGTCTTTTTTTAATTGAAAATTTATTTTTAAAAAGTCATGATAACTCCAATTACTAAAGTAATAGTAAAGTACAATTATTTACCAGATAGCAAAACATTGTTAATTAATAAATAATTGTTTGAATAAATGTATTATATTTTTTTCAAACAATTATCAAATCTAATAAGCTGTGAATATATATAACACAATTATTTATAATTCTTTGTTAATTCTTTTTTTTACAAGATGTACGATACCATTTCTATAAAAATCTTTAAATGTATCGTCATACAGTTCTATCAATGATTTTGCTAAAAATCGAGGGTGTTTTTGAAACAGAAGTGAAAGAGAAAAAGGAGGGCAAGAAATGGCAATAAAAAGAACGAATCCGTGGAACATCGCGAACGAGATTTCATGTTTCCGCAAAAGCAAAGGGGCTGTCACGATGGGACAACCGCGATAAAAAGCACCGTCCACTGCAAACGCGACCATTATGACCGCGAAATTAATGTTCGTTACCCTGGCTTTTTACAGCCGATTAGCAGGCTAACTTTTATGAAAGTGTTCAATGATCGCACGGTTTTCTAAACGCCGTAAACACTGTTCGATTAACGACAATTCGGCAATTATTTTAACCGAGCCGATTATCGGTCTCCTTCCGATTTCGTCGCACGAAACAGATTTTTCAGGAATCGTATCGTTCCGAGTGGGCAGCACGGTTTTTCTCGATATTTCGCGTAAATTACGTAGAATCGCTGGTGAAATGGTCGGTTCGCGAGCATGGCACACGGAAAATCGATGAAATTGCAAACGCGTGCCGATTGTGAGATTGCCGACCCCGTTTCAATTGGAATTAGAAACGATTTTCCAAGTCTGGATTGCTTTAATTGCGTTGAATTATGCCTCGCGATGAATCAAGGCGTTGAATAACCTTATCAATTTTCAATGTTTCTACACGAAATTTCATAGATTTTTTTTCATTCATTAATTCCTAAGGTTTTTATGTATAATGTCACTTCTTTTGTAAAATGAAATAATTCTGTTCGTGTTTCAAAATTAAAGGCTGCTGTCAATATACCAATAAATTAATAAATTTCTTAAAATTAATCAAACAATTAATAAAATTCTATCCTTTTCCAAATTTAATTCGTACAAACAGTGTATCTATGTTCATGTGTCCAAAAATTATTTACATTTGCTTGCATTCCACTGCAAAAAAATAATCTACAATATATTTCTTTCCTAATAAAAAAAAGAAACTAAATTAAATTGCAGAGTAATTATTTTCTAAAAAATTCTTGAAAAAGTCTTTCTTTAGTATCAAAGTTGTATATCTCCTTTAGTAAAATCATTAGAAAAAAATTAGATGCGCCAGTACTTTTCTGATTGAATGGAAATTCCTATTGTTTCTTTTAAAGCGAAGTTCAGCTAAAACAACAAAGTACCATTTCCCCTGGTGGTAACAAGCTCATTAAACGATGAAGCGCTAAAGCGAACCGTACATCAGTCATAAAAAGACGATGATAATTATGGGGAGCACGGTTCATAAATCACGGTAAATGACGTGAAACGAGATTAAAGTGCGAATCGAGAGGCGTGTACGCGAATCAGGATTAAGAGGGTGGCCTGACGAAAAAGTTGGTCGCATTTCGAAATGTCTGAAGCCGAGTGAGAGGTCGATATTTCGAAGCGAATCCAGTTTCCTGCGCTCAAATCACGGCATCGTTAAACTGTCGGAAGGGGTTCCTGAAATGCGATAAATCACGGTTCATAGAAATCAACGGCCTTAGGAAACTCGCGTTGGTCCGCCACGGCGCGGCGCGGCGCGGCGTCGCTTTTCCATGATATCTGCTGCCATTGGCGGAAACGTTTTAGGGTGCGGAAATTACCGGAAAATTCCTCTCTTTTGATTTGGCCGCGGCTCGCCCCGATCAAGCCACGATCCCTACAATTTCAACGTTCCTTCAGGATAATGTAGCTGACGGAAATGCCGTTAAAAACACCGTTTCCGTTCGCGATGCCACGTGATTCGACTTTCAAAACGTTGCTGTTCCAGCAAAAATTTTGAAATGATTTTGCTTCTCTTTATTTTCTTTTTGGATCAGATAAATCATCTATAATATCAATGGCATAAGTATGAATTGTGAGGAAATGGCTGCAACCAGAAATACTTGGAAACTGTTTGTTATATGTAAAAAACATCTATAATCTACTAATCACAGCTTTTAATCAAATTATTAGAAATACTAAAAAATCATGGAAACTATTATTGAAAACAAAAAGTATTATTGTACCCAAAACTGAATTAAGATTTTTAAAACTTAGGACTATTAAAACTTCGATGGTCCCCTTGGTTGATAAACTTAGTCCAATAATTAAAATGTAATCGTAAAAAGAATAGGACAACAGAAAAAAAAGTCATCCAATATTTCTTAACAGAATAAATGGAAGACTTACAACGGAGCTTCCTTAGATCTCCCCTTAATCCCGCCCTGATTATAACGTGATAAGAATTTCGAAACCTTGATACACGAAATGTGTATATTCACATCTCTATTCATCACGTTTGCCAAAGCATTACAGACATTACAATGGTGAGCTTAAACGACCCCAAAAGCTGAATGAATGACGAAGAAAAATCATGACATTCAAAAACGGCGGCTTTCTATCAAAGTCCTCGAACGATAGGATTTTCCTGCGCGAGAAAAGCGAACGATTCCCAAAGCGGTGGCTGAAAAATACCTAACGATCCATAGAGGGTCCACAAGCGGCCGTATCGTTCCCACGACCGCAGGAAATCCCACACGGTGCCGCACGGTCGCATCTACCTCGCATTTCCGTTTTGCATTTCAAATTCCCGCCGGGTTACGCTTACGCAATCGTAAGCGCGTAACTCGGAGACGATAGTCAGCATCGATCTCGAATAGTTTCCATTCGATGCGAATCGAATCTATACGTTCCACGTTCTCCTGCTGCTTTCCTAGGAGCGTGCACCGAAACCGGAAATACGATCCACGAAAATACGGATAGAAATTTTTGTTTCGAGAAATCAGAGATTGCAACTTCATGTATAGGGTCCAACTTTTTCAAGTTGCGATCAACTAGGAAAATGAAATGGTATTTTCAGTTTTATGATAAAAATATTGTTTGAGATTCGATGATGATTTGAGAGCTGGTTGGACAAAGTGGTTTTGTTTCATCTCTCTGACACAGTTCTATTTCGAACGATTTTTAAAGGAATCTTTCAGAGAAAAACTTTCAAATCTCTTGCAAAATATTTGTTCTATTATAAAGTATTGCTCATTTTAAACATTCCATATTTATATGAAAGACTGGAGCTATTTATGAAGGGTATGCAACAGTTTCTATAATTTTCAAAGGAATTTTCTTTTTTAATATTTCATAGTTAACTGTTTGAAACACGGAATTTAAAAAAATAAAAAGGCTCAGATTGCACAGAAATTCATTTTCATGAAATTTAAAAAATGCCGTGTATTTTAATTATTAACACTAAAACTACCGATGTTTGATGTATATTAACTTTTAAATTGAAAATAAAATACGAAAATAAATAGATAATATGTTGTCAACATATATGTCAACAAAAACATGTTAATAAATCTTGTAATTTAGAATAAAAAATTTGAAACCAATCATTGTGACTTCTTTGATAGTTCTAGTGTTGGGCTTCGAGTAAATTTAATTTTTATAGATGGTATAAAAATATCCTACTACGAATAATTAGGTATTAAAAAGATGGGACACTTTTGACTCTATCATACTTCAAAAAGTTAACAAAATTTAAAACTGACTATTGCAATAAAATAAAATTATTCGGCGGATTTGACACGAACTGAACAGGCATCGATCTCGGTCGATTTCACGCTATTAGGCAAAGCAATACAGCACCTAAAGGACGAGAGGTTCACGCGAGATGGTCTCTGATAACCGAGACAACAGAAGGAGGAAGGGCGTAGGAGGGTCGAAGAAGAGGACACAAGAGGGTCGGATGGGGCAAAAGGCGGTTTGCGGCGGGATGCGGTAAGCGGCAATGAATTAATCGCCGTGAACAGTGCAAGCTCGGTCCAAACCCCGACCAAAATCCCATGCTGGCCCTGCACCCTTTCCCCCATCGTCCCGTAAAGCTTCCCTAAAACCCCTAATGCCGACGACCGCAGCCACCGCCCCCGACTCTGTCGTTCCGGCTGCACCATCAACGATCGTCCGCTACCTATGACGCCATATTAGGCGAAGAAATGTGGCTACCTGTCCATCGTTGCCAAAAATTTCATTCTCCTAACCGAACCCTGCGGTTTAATGAACGTCGCATGGCAATTCGGTCAACCGTGAAATATATTCAGTGGTAAATTAACCCCCCACCCTTTATAGAAGGTTCCTATTTTTCTATGATTGGGTCAATCGTGAGCCAAACCTACAAAATATATGTACAAGGATATTAAGTTAAAGTTAAATAAATTTTTAAAGAAACTAATATGAAGAGGAAAGGAAATAATATGAAATACGAAATTAAATTAAAATTTGCCACGTAGAAAAATAGTTAAGTATAAAAATGGAGATCATCATTCTTAAATTTGGCACCTGCCACTCAAACTTAAGACTGTTACTTTGAAATTAATAACTTAACAATGACTATTTTAACGCTTTTATACACGATAAACCACTTAGATCAATTTAACTGTTCAAAAGGGGTATTTCGGAAAGTATCGGCTGAAAGAGACCACAAAGCTCGGTAGTTTGGAATGATGAGGATATAAGAGATTTCCATTGACTCGAGGCATCGATCCATCAATCAAGCTTATTGAAGCCGAAAGGTGAATAGCAATTTAAGACTTTAGGTGACAAGCGACGTGAATCCGCCACTAAGTTTATAGTCCCCTTCTTAAGTCTATCGAGGTTCTAAAAATCGAATCAACGTTTTTAACCGCGTTTAATTGTCAAATTATATTAGAATTGAAAATAACAACTTCTAATCTTTATCAATCAAGTTACAAATTATTAAAACTTGAACTTAATAAATAAATTATAAAATTCTGTACCATTAGCCTTTGACTATTCACCCCAGCTCCGTGTACACGCGATATGAATTTATTAATTTATATGAAATATTGTTTCAAGTACACGTACCTTCCTCAGGAAGTACAAAAGACGCAAGAAACTGTCGACATACCTGTAACAGAAAAAGAGAAGATTCTTGTTAGAATTGTCCACCTGCAGTTCGCATCGATAAGAGTAAATCCTTTGTTCTATTTCTATCAGTACACCCCCTACTGTACGCGGCAATTTAGGAAAAATAAAAGCCTTGTCTTTAATCCAATCGGCAATCGTATTTCAGATGCAGCCGGATACTTTCGCTCGTCCTATCGCGGGAACAGCAATCGACATCAGGATACTCGCTTGGTATTTTCCATCGTCCCAAAGCCAGGGCAATCTGGTCGAAACAAGCTTGCAGTTCTCAATGCGTCCTCGTTTCACCTCAAAATAATGTAAAGTACAATTTAAGCCCGGGCCATTGCCAAACTTCCCAGCTAAAACGACCAGAATCGAACCGATGTTTTTCGAATCACGACCCCAACTTTCTTCCTCCCCCGACCCTGTCTAATTCTCTGTCCGATCTGGTCACTTTTTTCTTCTCCCTTTTCCCGTTCGGCGGCCAACTTTAAATAATGATTTCTCGTTACAGACACACGGCTATCGCGAACGTAAGAAGTTATCGGATTTCCTAACGTAATATCACTGTCGACATTATTGATAGGTTGGTACACATTGACCATAGAATTTTCTTCCTCCTCGATTTTCCTTCTCTTTGGAGCTACGGAATTGCAAGGATTTCAAGAGATACGCTATTGCAACAATGTTCGAGGTCTTGTAACAACGAGTATCATTTTGTTCAGAATTTCTTGGCATTCAGGATTGAAGTAGTTTTATTTTTTGTAGTTCTGATATTCCAACTTATCAGATTATTACAGATCACAATAAGAATAAATTTAAAAATAAGAAACGAAAGAAATTTGTGGTATTCTTTAAAAAAAAATAACATTCGATATACTGTATACTTAAATTATATTAATGAATTTCAAATGTGAATCATTAATAAATTTCATCTAAATTGAACTAGACACTGGACGATGCAAAATGAAAATTAAATGATTTTCACTTGAAATGGATGGAATAAAACTGCTCTCAACGCAGCACCAGGACGGAAATAAATTACGCAGGTGTTCGCAATTCAAACAATCGAAGCTGAAACAATCACTGTATTTAAAAATAAACTGCTCGAACGCAAGACACTTTTCAGATTTATATAGCTGTATCATCAAAGTCAATCACGTATGAAACAATTGCAGTCCGGAGAATTAAAGCGAAAAAACAGAAACACGTTCAATCAATAAATGTTCAACGCTGATGAAGAGGCGGATTAAAAGGAGCTCTATTTTCGGAAGAGGGGCCCCAATTTTCAAGGAACCCTCTCTTAAGCTTCCCAGTTACTTATTAATCAAAATATTGCTACCTTCTGTCTTTATTATTTAATGTTATTTCATTTCATTTGAGATAAATTTTAATTTTTTAATCAAATTTACTAAGGGGGCCCCAGAAATTTTATTCCAATCCTGCTCATATATTACTATTTTAATGTAACAACGATGCCTACATAGTTGAAACTTAATTGAAAAATTTTCTTCATTTCTATAATCTTGGAGTAAATCTGCTTATTGTTCTATTGAACAGGTAAGAATAATGAAAGTGGAATAATTTAAATACCGCAGACATAGTATTTTAACAGAACAAAGAATAATTTACTAAGCTGCTTTAAGCTCTTTCAAGGAAAAGCACCTTTTTCTATCTGTAGTGCTTTTGTTACGAAGTAACACTCTGTGCTCTAGATTCTCAACCAACCTGTCAGACCTTTTCAATTATCCTCACGCAACCTCTTTTTTTCCCTTAAAACATGACCTTAAAACAAAGATAGCTATTTCGTTTTTAATATTTTTCGTTTTTCGTTAATTTTCATTCGATTCTCGTTAATATATTTCGTAATAAATTTCGTTTTTATATAGCCCCTGAACAAGACGAAATAAAATAAGAACTGAAAACAAAAATAATTTTTGGATTGTGGGAGGAGGTCTATATCTTACGGCATCAAGTGGATTATCCATTGTGGATTCTAATGTGGTCTATTATTATTAATTAACTATGTTCTCTGTTTAGTTTTATTAAATTCTTTTGCAATTTTTATTGTTTTCCTGATCTTGGATTTAACCCTTTACCCTATAATATCAAGTCATACTCGTAACGTAACATACAGTTCAAGTGTGTTCCGATTATTCGGAATATCAACAAAATGAGGTGGAATTGGCGTCACCGGTGATAAATAAATTGAACAGGTGAATTAATATGGAAAAAACAAACAGATTTATGTATTGTTAAATTTGCAAGACTCTACTCTATGGGTACTGGCTGTAAAAAACCCCAGTCGAAAGTGGGGAAAAAGCCTGGTCCCTCCTAATCAAATAAAACTGTATTAAATCAACACCTAAAATTAAATAATGTAAAAACAAATATATATATAAGAAGTGTATCAAACTTGGCTGATATTTTTAATATGGTTGAATTTTGAGTTTTATTCTAATTATAATTTGTCCAGTCAAGAATCGTTGAATGCCATATGTGCATATAATAAAAAGAGTTAAAAAATCCAACTTGTCTCAGAAGAAATGTTATTCTTACAATTTCGATTGATCTGCTGAAGAAGAATCAATCAGTTCCTGATTGTACCACGATCGCTGGGACAGCCTGTATTGCATCGTGGAGTAACGTTAAGCTTTACAACCGTTCGATACGAGGCTGGCATCGGGAAAAGATTGCGAATCTTTCTCCTTGAAATGACTCGCGTAGGTAGCATCGACTCGACCTATTTCGTGTCCATTCAAGCTACATCGAGCGTCTGTCTCGTCTGCCCCTTACCTCGAATGCCCCTCGCAGGTGAATGCATGCAAGGCTGCACTTCGCTATCTGCTATCTCCTATCAGCTATCTACTCCACTTGCATACTGGATTTAGAATACTCGGATATGGCAAGGATCGAGGTTAAACACTTATTTCTAGAGCCACTTCCTCAGACACGTCCTACTTCCCTTCGTGGTGTTGGATTTTTCCGGCATTTCCCCCTGGACTACCATCGCGTTACATCGCCAATTGTGTATCATATGGATTCTAACGATAGCTACATTCGAATTTAACTGAAAATTACGAGTAGAATAGTCGTGAAACGAAATACAGTGGACATTTGACACGTTGAGTGGTAAGGTGATCATAGGCGATTCAAATTTAATTTAAAAAATAATTAACAAATAAAAGAAGCCGCACCATTTTTCCGGAGGGGAAAGCTGATTTGATTGCGAGTGGACTTGGACCATATTTTAAAATTGAAAAATTACTGCTTAATATCCTTAATAATCAATATTATCATATGTTTGATTAAACATTGATATTTCTACTGTAGCAGGTAGTCTGACTATACCAAGTCATATTTCACCTACATTTTAAAATTAAAAAATTACTGCTTAATACCCTTAATAATCGATATTATCACATTTCAGATTAAACATTGATATTTCTACTGTGGCAGGTAAAGTCTGACTATACGTTGTCATTTTCACTGGCAGTCAGCAATATCACTGAAATACGTGATTGAAACTTAAATATTGAATACAGATACAACAGTAATTCTTGTTTTAAAGACGTTATTAATGAAATTATATAAATCAAGGAAGCAAGAAAAGGCCAAGGGTATTACGGTGTTATAGAAAACATTAGAAGAAAGGAAAAGCAAATAACATTTGGTCTAATGAAGAACCGAGGATTAATGTCTCGCTCGTTCTCCCAAATTTCTGAACGAGCAATATGGCAAACCTGACAAAAAAGCGAAGGAGAAAAAAGCCATTAGGGAAATAATTATAACACCTCCATCGATCTATCAACCTAAGCAATCGTGGCTTAAGTCCCACTGACCTCCTCACGCGTTCCATCAACGTCAGAACGATGGAATCGCTACTTTCTCATCAACTTCATCAGAAAATACAGCATACAGTTGGTAAAGGTAATGTTATACAACGAATAAAAAATGGAATTAATCTGAACACCAGATTTAATAGAAAAATTCAGAAATAAGAATGTCAGTTTCACTAAAACTTTACAAAGGCACTGTGTGGAATTAATGACCAATCCGTCATTTGAAAAAATTTACAGATGAATAAATTAACATATCAAAGAATAAATATAATTTCTATTAAATTTACATTAGGTTCGTTTCATTCGTTTCTAAAGATCATTAAAGCTTGGCAAAGGCACTGAGTGAAATTAATGACTATTCCATCATTTGCAAAAATTTACAAATGAATAAATTAACATACGATAGAATAAATATAATTTTTAAATTTACAGTCAGTTCGTTTCATTCGTTTCTGAAGACACGCGATATCGTTGGAACATTTAAATAAACCAGAGACAAAGTGTAAAAGATGTCGGCTATTCTGGATGTTCCACGATTTATATGTAAATTAGCTGGTTAGTTCTGGGCGCCATTTCGAGGTAATTTGGACGATCGTGCGCGATCAAATTGCCGGACGTACAGAACTCGTAATTGCACAAATCCAGACTCGTTAACTGTGTACACATGCCAATACGGGGAAGCATATTCGTTAAAATGTGGCTACCACATGCACGGACCCATCAGACCGCCACCTGATGAAACCCTTCTTTTTTTTTTTAAACAATTTATTGGTGTGCGCAGGTGCAACGTCACCGATGCAATTTCCCTGTTTCTAATTACAGATTTTGATAATAATCCAATGTTAATTCCGTGCGGCTTGAATCCACGGACGATTGGAGTTTTATTGCATTTTCTGGCTGGTTATTTCGTGTTCGTTCCACCCGCTGTTGTAACAGTAGCCGCACGAGTGTCGCGATGAAATTAAATAGGGAAAATTGCAAAATTTTAACCAATATCGTTTCCACTTATTTATTTCAGGCTTTCGCTGACGATTGTTTATGTTTGAAATTAACTTATTCAACTTTAGTAATTATTTTTCCTTATTTTATTTCTGAATTGAGATTGTTCTTAAGAATACTGTAAAAGCTGCTGATCCCAAATATTAATTGAAAAATAAATTTCTTTTGAAATATTTATCACAAATATTATTAGACATGTTTGCGAGTATTTTCTCTGCAAGAAAACAACGTTCAAAAGCAGCCCGATATTTCTAACGCGCACACGGACGACGTATTCCGCGTGCAGCAAAGACAGCGGAGACAAACGGCATATTTTAACACGCAATTCCACAAAAGTGCCTGGAAAAGGGAGCATGGGTACAATAAGTTGTCGGGTGATTTTTTCGAAAAAGCGTGCAACAACAGGGATTGCCGGCGCGAAGTCAACAAGCCATGCGTATTGTTCGCTGTTCGCGAAACGAGGGCATACGTAAACTGGATGAACAGCGGCGAGGAGGGCAGCGAAGCGGAAAGAAAAAAGGGGGGAGGAAAAAGAGGAAAAGTA
The DNA here is from genome assembly GCF_907164935.1 of Osmia bicornis bicornis. Lineage (NCBI taxonomy): Eukaryota > Metazoa > Arthropoda > Insecta > Hymenoptera > Megachilidae > Osmia > Osmia bicornis. Next base: position 10,346,133 of record NC_060217.1, on the reverse strand, counting down.
AGTTTCCACCGAAGCAACGAGCAGAACTGCCGGCTGCACTGTCTCGCAACTTCCCCTGTTGTCCTTTGCCCTCCCAATCTGCCACCCCTTTCCACGATTTCCGCGTTGCAAGTCTCCGTGAACTTTCGCGAAATGGAAGTTCGGTAAGCCAGCCACCTCACGACGACATCTACGACAGCTCGTGAGAGGCTACCATGTTCCAGCCACGTGGATAAACATCCTACAATTTCACAAGAATCTGTGAACCAGTTTGACGCTCGGCTCGAGAATAACTTCGCTGTATGTGTTACGCTCCTGTATTTATAGTAAGGGAAATAAAGAAAAGCTGCTCGCAATTAGTGGTAAGCTCCATATTTCATACAAAGCTACAATAATATCATAAATCAGAACATAATAGTTCTCTTTTGATAAAAATTTATATGACAATAACAATTTCTTTCAGTGTGTCCTCCATTAATTAATGATTTTATTTCCAATGAGTCAGATAAAGAACTACAAATTATTACTTCTACAACTATAACAGCTATCAACCTAATTCTTGTTTTTATATTGTGGCTCTCTTCTACTTCAGGAATTAATCCGATGCAAAATTAAAAATAACATCTTTCAACCCTTGAACAGAGGAGGCTGGATCAATCGAGAATATATCCTACAAGGATATCAACCTAAAGTTAAATGAAAATTTTTCAACAAAAAAGTTTATAATATAAAAGAAAGTAATATTATAAAATGAAAACAACTTGAAATACAAAATTACATTAAAATTCTCTCCATATTCCGCCCTCCGAGGATTAAATGATTATACTTTCATATTAACGTAGTTTAACCCTTTTCTTTTATTACAACGAGGAAAATGCATTTACGTACTTAAAAGAAAGAACTTCCTTCATTCCTATTCTATTCCCAACTGAAGATTTTCGTGGTATAAGAGAAACAACACCGAAAGAAACTTCTCTTGAACTCAAAGTGAAATTAAATAAAATAGGAAAAGACAACTTTCTTCCAGGCAATAACATCCGGAGAAGGTTCGAGAATCACGTAACATACACAATTCCTTCCAGCGAAACACCCAAAATTCCGCTACTTTTCCGCAATTCCCCTCGGTTCGTCGAACAATAAACCCATCAAGCGAAGCGAGCAAGTTCCGTGCGCGAGAGAAACACGTAGAGAGACCGGCGGTTACAAAGGAGATCCGTGGCCGAGCAGAAACAGAATCCGCTCGGAGCATTCAACTTTACACGCCAGCCTTGTGCTTTCTGCACGCGGAACACCGCAACGGTTTCGTTGAGTTTCTCGCGTCAACGACGACGCGACTCGCATTCGAAATACCTAGCAAGAAACTAGCAAACATTCGGCTCAGCGAAGAAGAAGCCAAAGGAAGAAGAAGAAGAAGAAGAAGAAGAAGAAGAAGAAGAAGAAGAAGAAAAATACAGCGACATAGGAAGCAAAGGTAAAAAGCATTCCCATGCTCTTCCGTGGATACACTCGTGTCACACTCGCGACCCGGAATTGAACAACTTTTCCAAAGTCGCTGGTGTTGCAGCGGGAAAGAGAAGACGCAGCTCGGCAAGAAAGAAACGGGGAGCCAGGGAAAAATGAGACAAGAAGATCTTCCGGGAAAGTAGTTCCGGCAAAACAGAAAACTCGCACGCGTCCGCCACGACGCCGAGCCGCGCCGTCACGTCGGAGATAGGATGTTTTGCGAGACGCGTCTTGTCCAGAAAAGACGCACCACCGAGCGGCAAACAAGTTTCCGCGGAGAGGAAGCGGAACGAGCATTGTGCTGCTGGCCGCAGATACGACACGCGTGTAGATTCAAGAGAAACCATTTCTGCTTGTATTCGCGCTTGATCCCCGGCCGAACCGAGCGAGGAAAAACTTGATGGAGATGAATGGGAAGGACAAGCTTCCGATGAAATCCGAGATTTCTCAACCCCTCTTTGCCATTGTAACCTTCTTCTTCTTTTTTCTTCCGCTTTCTGTAACCCGTTTCCAAGGCCCGATCAATGAATCGAAACTCTTTCTGGAGCAAGGAATTGTGAACCATTCGCTGACTGCGCTTTCACGTAGGGTAGAATGAGATTTTTTTTTTAGAAGCAAATTGGTATTGCTAAAAAAGTTCCGTCTATTGTACTGTAATAAGTGTTAGGGGTATGCGGGTACCCGAAAATTTGGGTCGGAAATTTTTTTCGATCGGTACCCATTAAAAGTGTACAAGTACCCGAAAGCTTCAGGCGGTTGGGGGCCAGTCCCAAAGCTAATTGAGTTCCCAAGAAAATTCGGGTCGAGTCGAAGAGAGTCGGTTAGGGTCAAGTTCCAAAATTAGGGTCGAATTCCGAGGCAATTTCGAGTCGGGTCAGGAGTTGATATTCGGATTCCAAAATTTCAAGATTAATATTCGAACAAATTTATGTGCTAGGCAAACTATCAGAATCCCGCTCGAAATCGAAAAAAGTTTCCGACCTAAATTTTCGGGTACCCGCACACCCCCAGTTCCTATTACAGTACAATAGATAAAACTTTTTCTCGTTTGATAAGAAAGAGAATTTTAAGCATCATCGAAGAAACATTTTACCCAGTAAAATTTTCTCGTAACAAAGAAAGTTGGATCCATAATAAAAGTGAAACAAGAGGGGATAAGTAGAAAGTAAAAGAAAGAATAAAGAAACAGACGAAGATAGAGATAGGATCTTGGTATCCGTGAAATTGAGAGGAATCGAAGGTATATTTTCACAGACGATAAACTCACCGCGAAATTTATTTGCGATTCTCGACGCCGCGCCACGCTCCATTAAATATTCTTAACTCCGTCTCGCGTGTGCAACTCCGTGTATCTGAGAGATAAGCCAGAGGAATATTATACTTTTCCTTCGGTGAGAATGCGGATAACCGAATCAGCAACAACGATTTTTATTGAGGCATAATGTCGCTACACGCTCGCAATAACTGTAAACCACGAATTGGTAACGGCTTATTTATGCTAATCCGATTACACGATGGAACGGGACGCGGAACGATATTACGTCGGTCGGACGGTAAAACTTTTGTAATTATGTTACCCGGAGACATCTTAATTCTTCGTGGTTCGCTAAAAAATTTCCCACAGACTCTACTCGACAAAATCTTGTTTACCCTCACTTTTGCTACATGAGGTGAAAGTTGGACGATGATTTTTAAGCTCTACCTTGGTACACTCACCACTCAGGAATTTCAAGAAAATTTTCAAAACTCGATACTGCTGCAATTTGAAATATATTAATAATGGTAAGAACACATTGACTGCCACAGTAGAAAGGACTATGTATGGTCAGACACGTTATAATTACAATTATTAAGCTTTCCATTTGATACCAATATTGATGACATATTAACCCTTTCAACCGACATTTCTTTAGCTTTATGTAGACGAAATGCAACATTTAATTTAAACGATTTAAATAATTACATGGTACAGTGTATAACTTAAATGAATTACAAAAGGGGAATGAAATCAAATAAAACAAGTAGTGTTTTTGGAATAATATGGAATTTTTGAAGGCTCGATATCATTAATTAACAATAAAAGAAAAATACAAAGTATATAGAAATAAATAAAATTCAAATGATCAGTAGGAGTGTACGGGTACCCGTAGAAAAATAGGACTATCCAAGGATTCATATATCACGAGTACCTCAATTTTGCCCGATTCGATATTGTTTGCCCCATTATTAAAAATATGAATAATTAATTTTAACCAACTCAATGAAATCACGCACTGTAGAAGACAGATCCTCCACCAATTCATTATAAATCTTACCAAAGAGTAATCCTAATCATATCACAAATTATCTCGTCGCCAACATCCAAATAAACTAACCAAAGCACCCGAGCCGAATCAATCAGGATTCCAAGAAAGAATTCGTATCATCGCGCGATTAATCAGACGGAAATGGACAGAAACGGTCCCGGGGAAGCTTTTAGCCGCTTTGATGCGAAACTGCAGAAATCCCAGATTCCCCGTCGCATTAATATTTTACAGTTACCCAGCTATCATAGTTTCTCCCGAAGCACGGTCGGAAAATTATTGCTCCACGCCAGCAACATTATTCTCTCGGTTTCTTGTGTCACCAACTTTAAATGTTCCTCCTATTTCACCGTAAACGATTTTCGTAACCTACTTCCAGCCCGTTCGTCTCGAAACAAGCAAGGGATCGTGTATCAAAAAATTATCTAATATCCGATGTTTTAGTCGCGAACGGACAATAGAGTCGCCGGTTGGCTGTCGTTATAATGTGTATTTACAGAGCCGTGCAAATGTGAGCGTACAACGGCTGCATTGCACGGCTATATATGGGGTGCAAGTCAAAGGGAGAGGGAAGGAAAGGCAGAGTCTATGACATAGAGGCAACCTAGCTCGGTAAAGTGTAAACTATTATAATTATCCACGAAACCACTGTCATTGGTGAACAGCTTGCAACATTGTGGTCCGTGCAAACTTTGCCTACAAGCCTCCTCTGTGAAAACACGAGATCCAGATGGTCCTCGATCAATATTCATTTTGTGTTTGTTAACAAAAAGTTAGTTTATATACTAAGAGCAACATTGCTTTTAAATCCCTTACAATTAATATGTTTAAAGAAATATACTGAAATTATTTTAACCCTCCGTGAACCAGGTGAATAAAAGTCACACCCTGAACCATGTAGGGTTAATTTTGCCCTAAATCTACATGCACATTATTTAAATAAAAGTGCACTTTAAAATCGTGTATCATCCATTTATAATAAAGTTAGACCCAAATGAACAAAAATGATTTAATAAAAACGCAAACATAATGATTTGTCAATCTTTAAATTCACACAGGATTCACCAAGGGATAATTTTACCATCAATCTTTTTATCTAAAACTCTTAATTCAATTCAGGCTAATCAGAATGTAATTTAATTAATTACACCTTTCTGATTAATTAGACGCTCGATCATGCAGTTAACAGCAGCCTCGATTTCGTTATAATAATTGAAACGAGCCAATTCAATCGATCAAACGTATCAAATGTAAGCGATACTGATGTGGCGACAGCAGGTTCTTCGCGTGCTTTAAAACAGTCCCATCATAACGACGAAATAATTTGCGATGCAGAGATCGAGTATAATACTCGTTGATATCGCTCTTCAGAGCGATGATGGTTAGCAGATGCGTGATATTGCGATAATTAAATCGATTTCCTGGCAATGGTTTAAGCATCAAATCTAATGAACTCGTCGCATAGAATGTCAGTGACACTATGCTTCCATATAACAAACGTTTACCATGGAAAGCAGCTTTCAGAGATTTCAGCTCGAAGTAACAGTAACTATTGTTTAATATTTTCTGGTAAGAATTAAAAATTATATCATCTTGTTGCTAAATCACTTTTAATATTATATCATCAAAATTAGAATTTTGAAAATTCCTGCTTCGTCTATATCACTATTTTCCCTAGAGAAGTCTGATTTAATCACTAGTGCACGAGCTAAGTACACAAAATTTCAAAATAGAATTATGTATCATTATTTAAAAAAGAAAAACAATTAAATAACATTACTATTATAATAATAATATAGGGTAGAAAATTGGAAGATTAAATTCATATCCTTGTCTATCTTCACCGTGGTAGTCAAGGTGATAAATACCCATAGCTAATAAAATTTAATCGTGAAAGGGTTAAGTAATTATCTGCCCAACAATTTATAAACACCACAAACGAGAGGATCGAGCGAGTGCAAGGCAAGGCAACAATTTGCCGGAAGCAATAATCAAGCTCCGATACACCAAGAAAACAATTAAATAGCCGTTTCACGGTAGCTTTGGCGGACCTCAAAGAGAGTCCCGGAAACGAGTACAAGGGTAGAAAATGAAATTCGCCTGGCTGGTAATTCCGGCAAAGAGGATTCGATCGACGCGCGTAGCGGCGCATCTTCGACCTGATTTCGAGCTGGTACACGGGGCTAGGTATCGTGGCAGCCTCGTTATCGTCTACCTAATTCGAGAGTTAATTTAAGGCGCGACGATCGAGGGGAGGAGGGGGTTTGCCGGCAAGGCTGCGAGTTACTTGATATTCGCAATAAGGGAATGCCTTCCAACTATTCGTGGACTGTTTCGTATGCGGCCCTGGTTACCAAGCTAACCTAAGTACAGTTGCCTAACTTATATTGAAGATGTTTGGAAGCTTTCGAGTCTGAATTGCCGTGCCGCGCACGATGCGTCGCTACTACCACACCTCGACGCCCTCGACCCACCCTCTTCGAAACGCGCACAACCCCTCTAACAAACGCGCGCACGAGACAGAAATATTCTTGCATCGTGTTGCTTTCGGCGCGTGTGTAAAGAGGCTGCCGGAAGAAAGCCGGAATTTGTAGTCAACGCGTTTCGCAGCTCGCCTTCTGATTACTCCACCAGTTCACACGCAGTTGCACGCCTCGACCCTCTGCCGCTCTATTTTCAGGAAAAATATATTTTTTTTTTTCCTTCCTTCGGTGCTGTTTTCGTTTGGATCCGGATTACATTTCCACCGCGTTCGAATAAGGTTTTGGCAAAGAGGGTGGTTTTTGTATCAAAAATATTTGTGAGAGCAAATCTGAAGGGGGTTGCACACGGTAAAGGATCGGAAAATAAAGATATTTTTGAGAATTTTTTTAAAGCAACTAATATAATACAAAAAATTTCTGTTTTATGGTGTACACAATTTTGGAACAACAATTTGAAAACGTTAATTTTTTGAATTTCGTCCTAAAACTATATATGCATGTTCTTAAGATGGGTATTTATCGAAATATGTGGTAAAAGAAATCCTCCTTAAGCTTCAAATTGCTATGCCATAAGCATTTCCTGTGTCTCAAAATTCATCATTTATTATCTCAATGTCAAAAAATTTTTTATTTTCTAAAAATTATGTTTTCCTTGCTATTATCAACATCGTTAATTACTAACGACCCAAAAGGCACCCAAAAGGCAGAATTCCGTTTTAGGAATTTATTAAATTAATAATTGATGTAATAGATTTCAAGGTGTGAAATTTTCCAAAGGTGTCTACAGGTTGGAAACTCTTCACGATGATCCGAAAAATTGAAAAACTGTCATTCTTCACACCTGTCTCTCACCATATTTTCCAGACCCGATTTCCCTCCATGCGTCAAAGAACAAGCCAGAGAAAAGGCGAGGATTCGTGGGAGAATAGAGGCAAGAGGACCCTTCATATTTTATTAGCCATTGATATATTACCCTGGGCACAGGGGTGCGACCACCCAGTCTGCTTGGATAGCCGTTGTTCGAATATATCCATGTTTACGTTTACGCGATGGGGGATGGATAGAATCCACGGAAGATCGTAGCAAGGTTTGCTTTGGCACGAGGCTGGGTGCGAGTGTCGTCGATTGATACCGGGGAAAAGAGCGAACAGGGAAAAATAAAGGAAGACAGAGGGGTGAAAGCTCGACTGCTGATATTTACCCCCGTAGGTATTTCCACATCGAAATGTTATGAAACCAAATTGCTGGAAAAGTGAACATCGATCAAAACGTTCGTATAAATAAGCAGCTGGCCCGGGATCCTTGTTGATGTAAAAGAGAAATGCAACGATATCTTGCCGCTGGTGAATTAATAAAATCCAAGATTTCATGCACGCGACAACGTTTTCTCATATTTGGAACAATAGTAGAATACTGGATGGAGAAAAAGAGAAATAGAAAATCTTTTATTATAATTTGGAACATCAATATGGGGTTGTAATAAGTTTCTCGAACGACAGTACATTTTTTTACTCTTTAAATATATTATTTTAATTAGTGAAATTTAGTATATGTAATTTACTAAACTGTTAATAATAGAATCATTGTATTTTCGTTAGATCTGACCTCATGACTGGATTAATCTTCTCTCGTTTTCTTTTCTATTCTTTGCAGTTTGTAAAATAACTACATTGTTTTAATTGACCCACTTTTTTATTAGAAAGTAAACATTTCAGATATTAACAATACCTCAATTTTTTAATTAAAATTCTTTTTAATCTTAACTTCACATTCACTTATGTAAACATTTAAAATATTAATAGTATTTGAATTTTCTTAATTAAAATTCTTTTAAATCACAACTTGATACCTACTATTTTACGATAAAATATAAAATAAGAGTTTGTTACTTTGTAGTAATAAAAAATGGGTTGATCAAGGATGTAGTTATTCTACAAGCTGCAAAGAACAGAAAAGAAACGAGAGGAGATTAAACCAGTCATAAGGTAGGATCCAAGAAAATTACAGTGATTCATTCTGTCTAATTCCAGGATCATAAAGAAAAATCTTGCCAACCTTTCGTTCCACAATGGTCGCTCGATATTGTGCGACAGAATTCTATCGGACAATTCGAAGCTCGTAAAGTTTCAACGAAACGGGTCGGAGGGTTACCCTGAAAAAACTCAACCGGTGGGAAATACTAGCCTTTTAGGATCGTGCCAAAGGATCGGTCGTGTTTCCGACGACATTGCGAAATATTTCCATACATCAAAACACCCGACACAGGTGCACGACATCGAACGATCGACAATCGCGAGAAATCACGGAGATTTGCTCGCAACCCCTTGTAACCCCTCCAGAAAATTACATGTCGAATGAACACCTATTGAAAATTTTTATTTTTAGCTGAAGAAAAGATGAAGTATAACTCCTTCCTTTTTCATTTGTAAACAAGTATTGTTCATATTTTCTCACAGTATACCCTCCATTCCATATTTGTATTTAAAGAAAAATTGTAAAAAATCATTATTATCTGCTATTCATACGTGCATATTTTTATTGAAAAAGTTTAAGAGAAAGAAGAGAAAAGTAAATGTCCAAAAGCGGGATATTTTTTAAACTGATCAAGGTGGTAACCCCTTAAGTACCCTCGCAAAGCCAGAGACAAAAGGAAGAGGAAAGAAACGTACCAAAGCTTTCAAACGATCCCCAGGACTAAATCAGCCTCAGAAAAAAAAGCAACTTCGCGGGAGCATTTATACAGGCGTTATCAAAAGGGTGTGTGTACACATATGGGTGGAGCGAGGAAGGGTTGCGGAGCCACCAGGCGGCGCCATCATCCCAAGTAGTTCCTATGTAACTCAGTGCACCCTGTGCGTCTCTTCAGGGAGAGCGAGGGAATGTCTGTTAATCCTTTACAGGGAATTCAAGTGATAAATTCCGTAAATCCCTGTTCAAGCACACCCTTGCACCAACCCACCCACCCGTACCATTACCGGGGTTTCCCTCCCCTTGCCGATCCTCAGCCCACAGGCAGCAGCACCACCCTTCGCCTCGCCGGTCCTCGTCGCTCCATCTACCCCATCCACTCGGAATCTAGACTCACCTCGCCACCCTGGAGCGAACCCCCCTTCCCCGTCACCCGGACTCTTGGAAAAAGTAGAAAACTGCGATTACAAAGACTTTTCTGTGCTCTCCACCCCTCCGAAGGCCCTCGCCGCCCACCCCCGACCACTCCTGCTCGCATCTTTCTTCCCTTTTCCGGCCGTCTTTACTCCTTTCGTCGTTTCGTCCTCCTTTCCTTCCTGTTCCTCGACTCTTCTCTTTCAACCGTCCTCTTTTGTCCCGCTACCAACCACCTTGCTCTTCGCCAACGGCCGCCCGAGATCCTCCCTCTCCGTTCAGTAACTCGCTCCTAGTTACACGCGGCTCGCTCCTCGCCGGATTAAAACTTTAACACTTTGTTACCCTTTTTCAGAAAAGAGACGGAGGTAAGAAGAGGTCTGAGGAGGACACCGGGCGCGAAAGGAGAGTTAGCTGTGAAAACGGTGAGAAAGCGAGCGACACCGGTACGCGCGGTCGCAAAGAATGGAACGAGACGGAAGAGGCCGACGTAATCCGGGGCTTCCGCTACGTTGGACAAATTTCAGTCTCCGGGACGAATTTCGCTTTTGATAAAACGCCCCATTTTGCATTTTGCTACTGCGCCACGTAGCCCGGCCCGCTACCGACACCAGAACGACCAACGCCGCGATAATGAAGGGTAAGCGAGAGAGCCCTGAGCGTAAAGAGCAAACGCATCCCTCGTTTAGAGGGGTTGCACGCATGCCCGCGCCCCCTGTCAGACGCAAAGTATCCGGAAAATGAGATTCTTAATCCGGCGCTGCGATAATTCTTACTGCTTTCGAGCAATCGTCGGTTGCCACTTGCTTGGCTTTTTTTAACCCTTTCTTCTTTTTTTTTATATCAAAATTTCTAATTCAATTTCCGAATGTAAATCAAATAATTTTATTTGCAATGAAATATTTTTTAGCACAATTCAATGGCAATATTAAATATTGTTTTTGTGTAAAAAAAACCCTGTTTCAATGTAGAAGGATTTATTTTGAAAAAAATATATGTATATAATAAACTTGGTTTCTGTCAGTCAATAATATTTACACTAAACAAAATTCAATACAAGAGTTAATCCACAGTTAGATAAAACTGACGGAATATTTGAATAGAACCAGAATGAATGGACCGTTTTAAAATTCAACAGAAAAATTTATTCACGTTCGAAAATAGTTTATTGTTGTAGCCGGATGGGAGAATATTCTATTTTTCAATGGTAAATTTACAGCAGTCAATTCAATATTATCAGCATTCGATGTAAAGATTATTAAAACTGCTTCATTTTCCGCGCAATTAGCTTGAATCTCTGCGATAAAAATGAAAATATCAATTGCAATATTATCAGTACTTTTGGAGTTATAATTGTCTCCAGCATATTCGAGGCGCGAAAATTATGAGATTTTCCTTCTTCAAAATTGCCCACATATTTTTCACCAATAACAATATCGAACAACGAAAATACTGTATGTGAACAGTTTCATAACCGAGCTGTTCAGTGATCATGTTTCATAAAATTGCCAGAGTCAAAACTAAAATTTCGTCGAATTTCCAACATCTCGTATCCAGAATGTAGCACGTAGCGAACGCGTACGTTCTCGCAACTCGTTCAGCCACATTTCAATCGCATATCGATTTTACATTTCTCAAAGTACTGAATTTTCCAGCGGACCGTGTGCCGCTCCAAAGATTACGGGCTAAGAATTCCTCTCGGCGAATAAATCTGGTGCGCGATCGATCAACCGGTCGACTATCGATTTCCAATTTACTAAAAGAACAGCTACAACAATAAACTCACCCTGAACAGTCATTCCTAAATATTAGTGTAAATAGGGTACGCAGATAAAATTTTAACCCAGAAATTAATTTTTCTCAAAGATTAATTAAGCATTTAAAATTTCCAAATTTTACAAATACCTTTCCAAGGAGCGAATTAAGATTTCTGGAACCTAGGACTGTCAAATATTCGAGAGCTCCCTTGATTGACAAACTTGGTTCAAAAATTAAAATTTATTCTAAATAAAGTTAATATTTAATCGTATAGAAGCAGCAACAGTAAAAACATTTTAATTTACTGTTGATAACTCTATACTTTACTCTAACTCTATACCAAAGAATTTGATAACTTCTTCGAGCGGAATAAAATGCAAAATTAATTTAGAGAAACGTCTGAAGGCTGTATTACATTACAACAAGAAAGGAGAAGACGAATAGATAAAGAATCAAGCGACGGGCGAGGAGTCTTTGAGCATTAGCGTCTGATTGCGAAATTGCAGCGGCCAAGCGATATTTTCATGAGATTACGTTCTTTATTTCTTTAGTTCCTTCTTTCACTGGCCGTGTCATCCTGTAGGTTCGCTCGGCAAACGGTAAATGGCGTCTCCACGAAGGCGTGGGATCCTATAAAGCGCGGCTTAACAACTCCCGGCACAGCACTTAAATTTAAGATCACGGGGATTTAACTAGGTACTTGAACGTATCTTAAGAAGAGGGCCGGCACCGGAAACCGATCCGTTTAGAGTCAAGAAGCGTTACACAGACCGGATGATGTAATTACTTCTACTCTGGGACATGTACACTAATATATTGACGAAAAAATGAAAATTCTGTCTGGAACTCAGAGACCCAGTATACCGGTGGAGGATTAATTGACAATAATATAATAATTAAGATGCCTATAATTACACACAACAATTAAAGTTAAAAATATGAAATACTAAATTGAAGTATTATAGTTAAAAATTAATTTTGATATTGGTATAATGAAACATCTCATAAGTTAGAAAACTAATGTATATTGTTTAACATTTTTAATGAAATGCTTTTGAGGGGGGAGATTGAATATTAATTTCATTAAATACCAATGTATTTCCTTTTTCCTTCTTTGTACTTCAACCTCAGGTAACATTAATATCTAATACCTACTGTCAAAACTTAGAAAATAAATAAGAAAGAAAAAGAGAAATAAATGCAACTGTAACTGGATCAAAATCACCCTACATCCGTCGTACGAGACTCCAATATATTGCACATACAGATTTAAACGTTTCCAACAAAAATCAATACATCAATTCCATCGATACACGAATACTGTTCTTCCCTATTGGTGGAAAACTGTCGTTCGAGTAACCCATTCCCAAGTAAGAGACAATGGTGAACGAAATCGGTCTTCGGTGGAAAGATTCGCCCGGTGGTGGTGGAACTCTTATAGAAGTTTCGAACTTTAAAAATCTCTTCCCGACAATTCTGCCGGTGGTAAGGGCGCAATGGGGCCGCGAAACTCGCAGTAAATCTCTGAGCACGTAGCCCGCTTGAAAGCTAGAAATATATGTCTCACTCCGGCTTCCTCCTTTCTTAATAAATTCCCCGAACGGAATTAAACTAATTACAAAACCGGCCATGGAATTTTAAACGCGAAATCACTCGTGGGGATGCCAGGCCAATCCGAAAGACTTTTCGCCGTGGGAACAGGTGAAATACTGCGGCGCGGCGCGGCGTCCGAAGAGTACGTGAATCGCTCACGAATCGGTACGTGGCATGAAAAATTGCCCTCTGTCTTATAACCGCCAACGAAAAGAAACTGCTCGCGAGCCTGACTCGCGTATCGAACTCCGGAACTTTTATTGAAAGGAGAATTTATCGTGTCTTTGATGTCTGCCCCTGGCAGGATACCGTTCCACGAATTAATGGAAACGACCAGAATTTTGTGGCATCGTTCGAGCGAAGCGTTTCAAGTATCGAGTGTCTTATAGATGAAAAAATATTAATCGTTTGAACCGCTCTGAAACCAATTGTGTAATTGACTTATTAATCCTCGGACGGCGGACCACGGAGAGAGCTCCAGTTTTAATTAAATCTTGTACTTTATATTATTTTCATTTTCTAAATTTTATACTGTTTCTTTAAAAATTATTCTTCCAATATATGAATCCCTTTCGTTTAAAAATTATACAATTAACTTTAGCTTAATATCCTCGGTTATATTTGGTTAGCAAGAATTTTTTATTTTTAATTTATCCTGGAATAATGTTTCATTATAATTTTATAAATAATAAGAAATACATTAGAGTCGAATACTTCATCAATCAAATATACCTTTGTATTTTAATATAAAAATCAATTTCTTTTAACAATAATCGTATGGTTTCATTCTTTGTCTTTTTAATCGATATGAGTTATTCTTTATGCAAGTGCATTAAAGGGAATCCATTGTTAATGGGTTAAAATTGCGCCGACCGAATCACTGAAATTCAATGTCGATTTAATCCGATCCAACAACAGGGAAAGATATCAGCAAGCACTTAAAATGCACGAAAATGCAATTCATTTACTTTAAAATTAAATTCATAGTCATTGCAACCCTTATGGCGACGAAGGTGTTAAAAAAAATGTAAATAACCTCGTGTGTATATTGAAAGAAATATATTTATGCATTTTAAAAAATTTAATTTACACCACTATAGCTTTCATCCCTTCGAATAATCGTGAATCTAAATAATATGTTTCTTCAATTTAACACGACAACGCAACAGGAAGTTGACCAACATCGACGGGAGTCAAAACGCAGAATAAAAAATTCTGGTAGAAGGAGAAACGAAGACAAGCAGGAAGTCGCATAGGAAACTTGGTACACGAAACTTTCTACAGGTTTGAAGACGAAGCGAAAGAAACAAAGGAATGCTGGTCGGCTTCCTCTTGGTGGTTCCGCGCGGAATTGGAAGCAACTATCCAATTTCCGGGCAAACGAGGGTAGAAAAAGAGCGAGCTATAGGCGAAAGACGCACGATGGGGCCGAGGTAAAAACCAAAGAGGATAAAGGAGATATGGAACGCGAGGCACAGAGGGGCCGAAGAACTACGAGGTGGAACAAGGACGAGCAGGCAGAAGGGGTGGAATTCAGCTTAGCGATCCACCGACCCGGAAACTCTGACTCTCCGAGCCCGAAACCTTTGAAAGATTTGATAAACGCTGACGTCACTTCTTACGATCATCCCACGAAATTGTAGGCGGCGCGACGCCGCCGTCGAACGTCGAATATTCGACGTACTACTTTCGACCCGGCTGCTGTCGAGGCTACGTATCCTCGATATTTCATATCGTGGGCCAAGCTACGCGGAAAGGCGATCGACTTCGTCGGACGATAATGAAAATTTCAATAATCCTTCACCGACTCGCCGATCTCTCTTCCACGACCGCGATAAACCTTTATCGATTCACTGCCAAATAACCATGGGCTCGTTTTTTCTGCAGATTTTCAAGCAATTTGATCATTTTTTAATTTTAAATTCCTTGGGTACTTAATTGAGAAGTAAGATTATTTGGAGCATCTGAAGGCTTTGAACAACTTGATTAATATTTTAAAGATTTTGCAAGTTAGGAAACAGGGTAAATTATGGATATTCTCAACGTTATCAAGAATTCATAGAATATTCTCTGAATATAATTTTAGCTCCAGTTTAATTTACCCAGCTATTATTTCTTAAAAATGAAGAATATTTTCTTAGAAATGAAGGTGAAGTTAAACTTTACCTTCGTATATGAAAAGAGCAATATATTATACGAACTACCCACCATAATCATTCTCTGCAAATTGCCCCAAATCACTAATTCGTAACAGCGCAGCGTCGTCGACGTGCACCGTGTAGAACCGATGGCCACGTCAGAATGACGGATAACGTATTATCGGAGCGTGTTCGCGAATTTCCCAGCAACACGGCAACCCTCGCGACTTCGTCTTAATCCCAACGGCGTCAAGCAACACGAATGCTTGTTGCTCGCCGTCTCGAGCACAGGAGCGCACACAGTGAGCGTACGTTAGCTAGCCTGGTTTTGCCGTAGAGCCGTATTCGTAGACCGAAAACCATCCCCGATCCTCTTGTTGGAATACCTCGAGCCCGCCAGACTGCGGAGCGAAGCTTTGTCAGCTCGGTTGGCGTCTGAGGCGAACGCAGCATTAATACCTTCCTAGCCCTCCTCGGCGTCGTTGCTGCTTCCGAGGAACAGCCACCACCCCCGTACGCCATTGCCGGTATCCCGGGGTACCGACAACCACCTCATACCATCCTCTAACGCCGGGGCCAACCTCTAGCTACCGTTAATATCGAATTCTTTGGAGCAATTTACGAGGGAGCCGCGCGAATTCAGGGGCGCTCGTTTAATCCTCCAGTCAAATCCTTGCACGAAAGCAACCTACGTTTCGCGGACTGTTTTCTAACCCTGTGAATCCTTTCAAGGATTACCGCGTGCCTGTGCACCATCCGTCCCCCGACACCGACGAGTCAACGATGAATCTTAAACCGCCTATTACCTACCAGCTAAACGGAATGCCGGAATCGGTTCGAGCGGAATATCTAGAGCCGGCTTTGACCCAGCTACTCGAGAGCTTTGGATTCTTACCTCCGAAACGCATCTTCGATGTCATGGATCATCCACAATATGATTCTTGAAATATCGTATTTTTATCGTTAGCTCCTTTCGTAAAAGTGATAAGACGATTAGGATTTTCTGTGATTAACTAGTGAAATTTTATGTATATGTGAGTGAAGGTTGGTAAGGGAGAATTTTCATCTGCATTAACCACTTTTCAAGAAAATAAATAATATTCGTAAGAAAATGAATAAAAATGCATATGTTCATTGAAACTATGTAAATTAGAGTCATATGCCAAGGTGATTAACTCCACTTTTTGAATCTGTTAAAATTTTGGATATAATTAAAATTTAATTGATACTTAACTTTTTGTATTCTATCAATTTCTTCGCTTTTTGTTTTTTTGGAGTTAATCGATTTACCTCAAATGTTCTATTATATAAGATTTCCCTTTCTTCTGTGACTTAAACATAAAAAATAACATTTTTCAGGCAACCCTGACTTGAGTTGAAAACTTGTAAGCTTCTCTAATGTATGAGAAATACAATCTAACCCTATTTCCTTCCTGTGGAGCATTTAACACAGCATTCATAGAAAAACAGAAACCTTCTATGAAGGGTAAGAAATAGGGTTAAAAATATTATAAAACAGTGAAGGACACGAATAAAGCAAATAACTGAAATAAAGTAAAATTCTTAGGGGTGTTAAGTTTAGCAGAGAGCAACATCTACTACCAATAAATTTCACGAAAATCGAGTTTACAGCAATTTCTATCAATTGACATTAAGGTCTCGGAAGCAATTTAAAATGGAATGTCGAGAATCTAAAGAAGAATGTTCAATCTGTATCAAAATAGCTGCACGTAAGAACGAATTGTGGAGAAAATTTTCTCCCTGTTTGTTCCTGGTGAAATTGCAACTGTACGATAAAAGGAAGCAAAACTCAACTATGCTGCATGTAATTAAATGAACATTTGTAAAATTTAAATAAATTTCCACATACATCTTCATTTAGTAAATTAGGAATATTTATACAAATGTATATTTCTGTAGAAAATGTGGAAACTAAATACAAATTTGTTTTATCATTAGATGGTTTGAAAAACATATTTTTGAAAACTTAATAATCCCTTTGCATTCTTGAAAAAATGTAACAACAAAGTTGATTGAATATTAAATAATTAAGAAGTGTCGTATTAATTATCAGAAGTAAAAAACCTCTTTCTACAAAAAATTACAACTGAGAGAATTATTAAAAATTTAAAACCTTAACGAAATAAATAGAAAAATGTTGAATTTTCTGAAAATAAGCGGTTTACGAGTAAATATTAAATCGTAGCATAAAAATAAATCATCACTTTACTCGAGAAATGTTACAAGTTACATTAACCAGAGAATGACTTTAAAAACGGAAGTTAATACGAGCGTAACAAATTACGATAAAGTGGCTCCTTACTTGATACCAACCGCCCTTTCTTCATAAATTCTACTTACTTTTTTCTTTTTGATAACATAAATTTAAAGCTGCATATATATGCCCACGAAGAAAAACTTTAAATTGCAACGTAAAAAGATAGCAGTAAGTAAACTTAGAGATAAATTAAAGCCTTTTAACTAATGTTTAATTACTCGTATCAATTTCCTTATGTTACGATTTTTATTTTCTAATCATAATTCTCTAATACTCATTTAATAATAATAATTATTCATTCTATCATTTAACTAATCATAAATTTCAAAAATTAAATTAAAATCAGATTGAAGTTAAAAAAATTTTTATTATTAATAAATGCATAAGCCATAAAATTTCATTTTTCCTTTCTTTTTTACAAATCAAACCCATATTATATTTAGAATCTTTAATCTGAGAAATATAAAAATTTGAATGAATTATGTAATGAATATTCTACTAATCAAATGCAAAACTGAATCACCCCTCCTAAAAATTTTCATTTTTAACTTAAGCAACTATGAATACCAAGGAGCAGTATAAAGATGGTGTCTGTCGAAAAAATAACATCTAAGTTTCTCAAAAAAGAAGGAAGAAAAAGAGAACCGCCCACAGTCTCCTACATCGAATCAGGAAGATCAGACAGTCGACTCCCGAGCGTTCCCAATTAATGGGACAAAGGGGACAAAAAGGGTGGAGGATAGAGAACAGGGCGAAAAAAGTTGGTGACGCCGGTTGAATGCATAATTCCTAACGAAAGTGCGCCGTTATGTCCTAAGGGTAGCGATGTAGTTTTCCTAGAGCTGCAGCCTCTGTCGTAGTGTGTGTATATGTGTGCATGTGTGTGTATATGTGTATGCAGGATAACGAGAGGATAGACGGAGAGGAACGGGGATACTCGACGTTAGTTCCAAGCGATTTGGCTCTCATGCGATTTAACACGAGGGCTATTATAACTCGATATAGATATAATGGCCCGGCTTTGCTCGGTGCCTCTGTCTTTTGCAATGCACGTACTCGCGAGCGCAAAACCTTTCGACTACGGGGAGATCCAAAATTCAAGAACAAAATTTCAATCTTAAGTGAAGATTCTATATGAGAGAAGGAAATTAAGTATTTCATATTCTTATCTGGAAAATTTTTTAAATTAGAAAAAGCTATCCCCAGTTTTTTAAAAATACAAATAATAAAATATGATATATATAGAGTTCTGAGGAATATATGTTGCCTATCTATTATATTATCTTATTTTGTTGTAAGAAACAATAATTTTAAAAAAAATTGATAGAAAATTTTGATATTATCCTATTTTTTAACCCTTTCAATCTTGATTGTTTTTTTTATTTTTTTTTTTTTTAAGTTTATTTGATTATATAAGGTGATAAAAAACAGGGTGTGATGATTTTACATTTTTTATTCTACTGACAATGAGTGGAGTAAATTTTTTTATCACCCTTTATAGTACTATCTTTTATTTTCAACTATTCATAATAAACATAGCAACATACATGATAATCTTTATTTAAGCAATAAAAGTAAGAAGAATAAAATCCAAATGGAACATACTCAGATTCAAAGGGTTAATTATCCTACCGCAATTAAAACGTTTAAGTCAAAGAAATTTTTATTTTTCACAAGCATTTCACAATTTCTCAACAATTTTCATATAAAACTTCACGTCTTCTCGTTCCAACCCCCTTAAACCCTTACCGGAGCTCCGTCTAACCGTCGGAGGTCCTTAATAATTATTTAACGGCAGCAAAGTAGTCGAATGAAATTAACAAACTATTAGAAGTAATTAGATCTTCGCTGGGTGAAATTAAATGAATCGCTCCCGACAAGCTATTTCAATGGTTATCCGCTCGCCCCTCTATCCCGTAACCCCAGCTCGTTCCCAGTTTTCCGCAAGCATGCCCCGACAAGTCCTGTCTCACTCCCCGATGCCATTACTAAAAGAGTCGGGCTAATTATTCCGAAAACTATTCCAAAGTTTACGGCCGTCGATCGGAACCAAGCGTTCCTCTCGCGTCCTGAACGAAACGTTCGCGCTTATCTGCGAATTCCTCGTTCCGTTTCCTCTTCTATCGTTTCACGATGCTAGCATCAGAATCGCGATCACCAACCCCCCATCCCTTCGACAATTCGAATTCTTCTTTTTCTCCGAGCTGTTCTTGCTAGCACGGACATGCCGAGGAATACCAATCGGTAAAACTCGGAAGTCTGCGTCGTGCAAGGAATTCGAGTGACGCGCGACTAGAATTGCGTGGCTGTAACGCTTGGAGAAACGATGGCTGATGAGAATCGGAACGATGAAAGAACTGCAGAAAAAATATACCCGGTGTTGCTACTTTTTATTTCTGACGAAACTACTTTAAATGAATAAATATATTTTTTTAGGCACTATGGAAAAATCGTTGTAGATTCAAAGAAAATTATTATTTTTATGTACAGTACCGAAGGCTCGATACTACCCGGTAACTACCCGGTAACCATCCCCATCACCTACGGGATCCCTCTTGAAGAATAATCCCTCTCCGATTTTCTCCATTTTGTAATATGTTACAGTATATTAAAAGACGCTAATTCGTTCGTTTAAGGGTTGAAAACCACCACAAATAGTTACCCCGAAGAACCGTGTTTTCTACATATCTCAAGAACGAATTGGAATTTTTTAATGAAATTAACGACAGAAAAAATTAATTCCCTTTTTTCCGGCTTATTTTTGCTTATAGAATCACTCCCTGCCCGGGTTGTACTACCCGATCTGAGACACCCTGTATATTTTTCAAACACTAATTTAAAAAATTACAAATGTTTTAAATTCCTGTGTCTATTAATTATCCTTTAAAAAATTCCCAAGAACCACCTAATCTTTCAACCATCCCATAAAATGTCGCGCTCTTTAAAATTTCTCCGAAACGTCCAAAAGTATCATCAACTTTTCATGCCGCTATGCAACCTATCCGTAAAGAAAATTCCTCCTGGTCGAAATAGTAAAAGGTCTATTTCCCTCGCGAGCGTTACGTCAAAGTCCACGGTCACAAAGTGCACGAAAGCAAGCCCGGTGGACCCAGGGTTGCTTTCTATCAGTCGTTGACACGCGAACGCGTCCTAACGAAATTTTAATCACGTCCCTGGAAACTCACGGGATTGCCTGGTTTCCGTGCGCACACGTGACCGTGGTTCTAACAAAACAAAACAAACGGTGAATCTGCCTGGCCAGAGATCTTCTGTCCGGTACTGTTCGAGTCTGTCACAATCAGAGCGTTGGCGAGATCAAAGCGACCCTATGACCTGTCTGCTTCGTTTCGCGTTGTGGCTAACGTAATTAAGCCACGCGAGACACGCTAAAGTGGCTTTCGGATCCGCGTTAGAACTCGCGGATATACCGTTCTCCGCCAACGAATCCATGGGAAAACGTTGAAACGGTGGCGGTGGTGTCACGCTCGAAACACCGGCTCGAAATCGCTCGTTCTTGCTGTTTGCTGAATAGCTGTGAGCGTAGCCACGGACGTGAAGCATTAATTATAATGCAGATGGAACGATTAAATCCGTCGGTTAACCCGGCAACGAGCAACGCTACGCTTATGCTTTTCCCTTATCGTTCGAAATGCGCTCGTTCTTTGGTAACGCGCCGCAATTTGCAGATAATGCCTGGGACATTTCTATTGCTCGTCGACCTCGTGAAACTAGAGCAGCGTGATTTTTCGGAAATTCCTCGGTTTATCGGAATATCCTCGTTACCAAACTATGGAAATCAATGCAAATGTATATTTCGATGGAAATAGATTAATAGAAATATGCTTTGTGATTAGAAGATCTTAAAAATATAAAGGGTTATCCAAATTAAGCGTCAGAACTTCGAATTGAAATAAAATTAAGTATTTTAAATTTGTATGGTTTCTTAATTTTGACACAAAGTCTATGATATTAATTGTGAATGACAATATCATTCAAGTGTCCTCCTCGACTTTTTTTCCACGAGCCATTTGAATAATCCTTCATATTTTCATTTTATGACAAACAAAATCCTACCATAGCAAATGTATATTGTTTTAAAAAGCGAGTCATTATCTAATATCTAAGCTCTTATCAGAAATTAACAGAATTAGAGATATTTAATTTCATCCAAATTCAAATAGAGTAGTAGAGATCGAAAAGCTTCTTCACTCTTAAAAATTTATTTTTCTAATAGTTTACTATTCTATGTAACGTAGATTTTGGAATAATAATAACAACACCTATTCAATATAAACAATATGCTTTGAACTGGCGAGGGATAATGAAGACTTGGAGATGAGTAAACCCCATAGCAAAGTGGTTTCGATAACAGGTACCTTCCAAATAATCGAGGGCATATTGTTGGTAACAACAAAAGCAACGTAGATCGTTAGCCACATGATATCAAGTTGCTTGTAACTTTGAATTAGTTTTCGCAACAGGACTTCTCTCGACTCGTATATTCAAGGAGAAACCGCACACGTCCACCGGCGTCTTCCACGCTGTCGTGGCTTCGTGAGTGCCATCGTGCCTTAAATCACCTCAAAGTGCTCTAAAGCGGGGGTTAATCGAATTTAGGTGCACATAAATCGATGTCCCTTCACGGTGGAAGGAACAATTTCATTTGGCCGCGGTAAGTTATATCTCACCGAATAGCAAATACCGAGGAAGACGTACCGCTGAAAAATATTAGGTTGTTGCATATGAAACGGAGGATCTCAAAGTATACCAGGTCTGACATGATTTCATAACGTAAAAATGACGTGAAATAGGGGTGGATATAGTAACATAGCCTGCTATATTAATTTGACGAAGATGAAAGAAGTTAAAATTAATTTTCCTCTTATATTCTGACGTTAACTTCATTTAGAAAAAATATCAAACACGCTATATTGATTTGAAACTTAAAATTTAACGGAGATGAGAAAAGGTTTAAATGAATTTTATTCCTATATTCTGACGTTAGTTTAAAGATATCAAATGTTCCATGTTACACGTGGACCATGTATGATCTTTTTGTTTGACATATGTTAATTATTGTTTGCGTTCAATCAGTGAATATTTCATATTTGAGAAAATACAGTTCGGTTTATAACCACTATCCACCACTGAAATTGTAGCAGGACGTTATTATTCCAATGTTATTATTACATTATAACGCGATACCACTTTCAGAATAAATTGGTTTCCAGCTTGTTTAGCACTACTATTATCATAACGTTGTTATTATTAAATTAGAAGCGTATAAAATTAATGTTGGAAAACAACAATCTTGTACAAATTCCAGCAGATGCATAAATTGAATTATGAAAATTATGAAGAATCTCATTTTAAGAAAGATAATTAAGACGATCAAAAAGAAATTTAATTAACTGAATAAAGTAATCATTTTCTTATATTCTTCGATTAAATTTATGTTTACGTGTAACATGTAATCTAACACGGTTTGTATTTAAAATATTAATTTCATAAAATCAATAAACAAAAAGTTACTTTAAACTATGCATATCATAAACTTTAATTAAATAAATTGAGATTTTGTTTTTAAACAGGCTTTAAAAATGGAGCTGCCTGATTCTTGCATCAAATCCTCCAATTCTCCTTCAAACTTCAATTAATACATAAATGACTTCCAAACACCCTGAATAGGCGATGATCCTCACAGAGTTCATAATATTTAGAGTCCTCTTTAATAAAACGGTTAGAACCACCACGATGGGCCCTTTAGTGATCCAATAAAGGGTGATCAATTTCGGTAGTTACGTCACTCAAGCATCAATACACAGATGCTGGTGTAATATTCAACGCCGGGCTTAGCCCATCGCAGACTATGGAATTTACAATGCGATCCATGTTTATATCTCAACGTATAGGGTTCACATATCGGGATAATAATTGCACCATCATGCTTGAATAACGAGCTATCGATAGCACCTACCAACAAAGCGAACACATAACCGAGTAATTTTAGGGGCCTTTAAGTGTGATAACTGCATACTGACCCAACCGCCTCATCGCCTTCCATTTCTACCACCATAAAGGTTTATTGACCACGATCTATTCTGAAGCAATACAATCACTCAAAATTTTACAAACTTTTGTAAACTTTAATTTTGAAATCTGAAAATTTTAAAACTGATTAAAAATAACATTTTGAGCTATAGAAATATCTATCATAATTTCATGACATCAAAATATTACAAAATGGTACTTATGGCACATTAATTTAAAGCTTAAAATTTAATAAGAATTATTATATAAATACTGCATCGACATTCTTTATATTTAAAGAATTAATTCAATAAACAAGTCCACTGTAGGAAAATTTGAAACTTTCAAACAATCATCAAGCATTCTTTACTTTCAACAAATAGTAAATTGTTTCTATAAATGTCACAGCATCTCCAGCTTTGTACGCACACTCGGCGATAGTACTTTCTTTCATTCTGTTTACATTCGCAGCTCTGTCTCGAGGAGTAACGATACTCTCCAGCAAGAAGTTGGACCGAAGAAAGACTGTAAGCGTTTTAATCTCGCGAAATGAACTTTTGCTTTAGAAACAATGGACGGTATACTTAGGCGAGGCTGTGTAGCGTAATTTGTATGTGACGGTTCTAGGGAAACAGTGGCTGTGTTATATGTGATGAGGTTATTATCATAAATAACGCCGCCTCTGTCTTGGCAAACTTAGTTAAAATGATAACAGGTGGAAGGTGTGTTCAGTTATTCCGAGTAAATATAATGAACGACGATGGCTACCATTAGTTTAAAAAGCCTGGCATATTTGATGGCTGTGTCAGCTTTAATAAATTAATCATTTCGCGGCTGCTTCGTACTTTACTTTCTTCGCGAAAGGGTTCACGGAAATTTATGTAAAATGTAAGTGGATGAAAACGAGTTACCTTGAAAATCTACGCTACAATGAAACTTCAACTAGTTCAACAACAAAAATTCAACTAGTTGGTTGGTTCTCGATGTTCAAGTTTTATTTTTCGACCGATGTCAACGAAGCTATTGTTGCTTCTGGCGCAGTTGTTATTCGCACAATCAACACCAACAATAGAATTTTTTTTACCTCTCGTCTACCTTTTACACGAGAAATTAAAAAAAAAAAAAACAGTCGGACTGAAACCTGACCAGAGTGTAAATGCTAGGTTGTCGTACTCTATCGAGCACAGTAGGTTACCCTAAGGAAAATCCTGTTACAGGGGAAACAGAAATTTTCAAAAAGTTTTTAATTGTGACTATATTAATGGTAAAATGATTTGAGAAAGAAATATAACATACTTTTTAGTTGTTAAATATTCTAAAATTTAAGCAATCTCGGAACTGCCGCCGGGAACAGAGGGGAGCCCAAAGAAAAAGAAGCAAAAGGGAAAAGTCCTGGAACCCGAGAAGCTTATGTAAGGGAGGGTACATCAAATGGTCAATTTTGGAACACAGAAGTCTAACACAATTTGATGACATAAAAGCACCGCAAAATGCCACCTATATCACATAAATTTAAAATTTAAATTTTCTTAAAATTCCAAAGTAAAATCATCATAACAACTACCTGATTATTACAACTACCTTTACAACTGCTTTAGTACAACTTTCAAGCATGTTCCCAAATCCGTAATAAACCTTCTGCAACTATCTTTTCTAAAAAGAAGAAGACATGGCCAGAGATTTATTCAATAAACTGTAACGTCTGGGAAACGTTGCGAGCGTTTTGACGTATGATGGTCATCGGTCGACCCTAATTCGAGAGCATACAGAGAGAGGCGAATGCAGAAGCATGGAAAACGGAGGAAGTTTCGTCAGCAACCCCCGGAGAATGCAGCCTACAAAGCGGTAGGTAGCTGCAGAAAGAGAAGCAAGCGGAAGGGAGCTGCGCCGGGAGGGCAGGAAATTACGTCTCCGGACGTCCGTTCGTTCGGCTTCAGAGCCCTCTGCAACACAGGACTTAAGAGAAGCTGCCAGCTCCTTCACAGACCAAGGAAAAGGGACGCAAAGAGGGTTCTAGCAAGCAGGAATATAGAGAAAGAGAATCGCATAGAAGAGACTTGGCTCTTCGTCCCTGACCGGGAACAAGAAGAGGGAGGGCTCCGAAGGAAGACGAATGCGAAGGCTACTGAGAATCCTGACCTGTCTATACTTGCAAAATCACTGAAATTCCATGGAATTCCCTTTTCCTCCGTGTAAACAGAAAAACAAACTGCGAATAATACTTTTAAGTAATTTAATAATCCTTTCATTAATTTACTGCACAAACCCACCAATCTATCTGTAAACTACATCAACTTTAACTGAAACTATAATAATTTACAAGTAACAAAATTTCTATTGATAATGAAAAGTATTCAGATCAAAAGAATCAGAGTTGTCAATGTATTAGTTTCAAAGTAGAACCTACTTATACTGTAACTTAATTTATTTTAAATTGAATAATTGCAAGTGTCTCTAACTTCCGACAAAACAAAACCGATCATCTTCATCCTACACGTTACTTTCGCCCCCATTTTTCTGATCTCCACAATCATAGAAACGAGCTGATCCCTAAACCAACATCGGACTTCCATTAAAGTCGCAGAATCGGCTAAAACGATAATCAGCCGGTAGCAGACGCGAACGTAATGTTTACCCGCTCCTCGATTCGCACAGCCATAGTCAAAGAAAACTTCATTAGCTTTGAGCACTTACTTACTCCACCCCATACCAAGCCTTGAATCAGCCTCAAGACACACTCAATCCATTTAGCATATAACGCATCCTCTGCTCGAAGATACCTTCATCGAAATCAGGATCGTTCGTCAGTTTGGATCAAATGAATTCATCGTATCTACTGGCGAGTATTATCATCATCTAGCAGCAGGTATCCTAAATCATCCTAAATCATCCTGAATCTAATTCCAGCCTCGTGACGCGTTTCTGCGTAATGTCGTGGCGGATTTTCACGCAGATATACCTGCTGCTGTCGAGAAGGAAAGAGGGTGCGACAGAAAAGGAGGGTAATAGGTTCCTTTTGAAATACATCCTCCGGTCGGTGATGCGGCACATACATCTTCTCGCGGTAATCAGCACCCTTCGGTTTAAAAGCAACGAAGGTAGGTAATATCCGGGGGCCATACACACGGATGCGAAAACCTTCTCGCCGCACCCTCTCTCCTCCACGCTTTCCACGCTGAAAATCACCACTCTCGTACCAGACACCCCACCGATCCGATGGATTGGGCTCCACGGATGTGTGCTGGTTTCTTTCCAAAGTAGGCGTAAGTGATCGGTACGGTATGGCGAAGAAAAATTGATGCGATGTCATGCGAGTGTTTTAGAATAATAAATAAAAATTCTCCGTACTTTGAATGATGGTGAACGATTTTGGTATTCGCGTTAGGGAAGCGGTTAACCCTCTAATGGTTTCTTTTTTTAATATCTTCAATAAACCAAAATTACTTTTCTAATCTTGAACACATAAATGAAAATAAATAATTGTTTGGAAAAAGATCTACTTTGTCGTTCTAGGATTAAATTTATTTACTTTTTAAATAACTTGGAATATTTTGAGAAACTACATATATAAACAATTAATTCGATCTCGATGTTTTTCTATTATTCCGTCCCGCTGTGAAAAACAATTTCCCAAAAAATTTGTAACCATTGAAAAGGGAGTGAATAGAAACGATTATGACGTAAGGGATTAAATTGCATCGACATGACGCATTCAATTGGCGTAATACAGCAGAATTCACGAGCCGCTGCTCAGCCATGAAGTAACAAACTCCACCTGTCCACGCTTGTTCATCGTTTTCGCTTTTCACGAGCTGGCAGTCAAAATGAAAGAAAATACTGCTTCTCGTATATAACAGAGTTTACAGTGACGCAAGCTGTAAAAATTCTACCCCTGAATAAAATGCTTCGAAAAATGTCTGCTTTCAATGACACATGATACGCTTATTTTATATTCATACATCTGTGGTGTCAATTTTTCTCGACATCTATGAATCAAACAACAGTTTATTTATCCTCCTTTTGTAAGAATAAAAGGAAAAATCAGAATTAAAAAGACTTAATTTGAAAATTAATTACTTTAAATCTTCAAACTTTAAAAATTTTAATTTTGTTTTAAATGATAAAGGTACCTATATTTCGTGTAAATTTTAATTTCACTTCAATGAACTAAATTTCAAAATGAAGTTAAAATTAATATCTCTTCGAGGTAAAAAGGATTTACCATTGATGAAATTTTTCAACGAAATTCTAGTTAATAATAGAATAGCTCGAGGGGTCGAATGATACAAAAGGTAAATTTGCGATACATGATAGTCGCTTCCTATCTCTTTCATAGACACCAGAATTTTCACACCATTGAACCACCGCTTTTTCTATTCAACGACAGAAATTCGCCTGTTATTTCGACGAACTACATCGTAACACAGCGTGGTAAAGCGCGAATCGCTGACACCGAGAGGTCGAAAGTAGGTACCTCGTAATTGTGATTGCAGAACTACTATGTGCATCCGGTGCCTGCATTTTCCGGGTCCGGAAACGGGCGTGAAACGTGACGACAGAAGAGGATCTCATTCGTGGAACGAGCGAGAAAAAAAGTCTCGTTTTTACGCTCTTTAACAATGGGATGATCTGACCCCCAGTTTATTAAAGAAAAAAGAGGAGAGAAAAATGAATTGTAAAAAATCTTAATTAATTGACAATAATTATGCTCAACCTTTTCAAGAAAAATGCTTCAATGTAATGAAATATTTTCAGTGTTGAATAACAAAAAGTTCCTTTAATTTCTTTGCCAAAAGAAAAGGGAGTAAATTACCAAAAATTTATAATTACAACAAATTACATTCAAAGATAATTTAAAATTTTTAAAAATATCTGGTGTCTATGAAATTTAAAATAAACCTTATTTTAGTTGCAATCCTATCCATCATTCTGACAACTTCATCCAGGTGTTGAAGTAATAACAGCAAAATCCAGCAAATCTCGAAGATTCTCAAGATTGTAGGGAACGAAATTGAACAGAAGGGTGGATGGTGGGAATCGAGGTAAAATTAACTCAGTACCTTTCGAGAATGACCGACCCGATTAGACTTCGACAAAGGGACAAGTGCTATTAGAACACCTGTGATTCGACGTTCTTTCATGATTTGTCGAACAAGAGAACAAAACCATTGGTAGAAGCTTCGTGAACGATTGAATACGACGTCTTAATATTCTTTTTTGGACCTACTGTACGAAGCTAGAAAGTTAGCACTTCGAAGTGTCTGAAATAGTTTCAGAGTAATGATTATAATTTAAAGAGAGATAAATCTATAACAAATTACAGAGTTCGAAATTTACCATTTAAAAAAATTTTCTAACTTTGAAAATTACTAAAATAAATAAAAATATAAAAATTACTAAAACAGCTAATACTGATCGTCAACGTATTAACAAATAGACCTAGACAGGTGATCTATGTATTTAACCCTCAAACGGCGAACCATGGAGAGAGCCACAATTTTAATCTAATTTTCTATTGCATATTATTTTCATTTTCTAAATATTACATTATTCGTTTAAAAATTATCCTTCCAATCCGCTGATCAAGGGTTAAATTACAAATCCCTATCTAATTTAAAAATAAAAATAAAAAATATACGTGTCAACATAATGAACGACTGAAATCAATCAACTTTAAATGTGACAATTTATCTCCTTAATTGTCAGCTGGCTTAAGCTGAAATCCTTTATCCTTGTATTTCCAAGGAAACTAAAATCGTACGGTTAAATTCCTACCACCGACAGATGCATTCAGAACGATGCACGTTATCACGGACAAAAGCGTCACATCGAAAATACGGGCTCTACTACTCACCTTGGGTTTCCACGAAGAGCGGCATGGTGCAGAGCGTTGAATCCATTGTTGTTCGTGAGGGTGATGTCTGCGGCATGGTCCAACAACAGAGCCAACATGTCATCCCGTTTCTTAGAGATCGCGTCGTGAAGAGGTGTGTCACCTTCCGAGTCCTGGAAACGAGGAAACAGGTTTTTCTTAGCGATGTGCCTCACCTTTACCTTTTCCATTAGAAACCGATTACCGCCAACAAAAGCTACACTTTTCTGTTTCACCGATTTCTTTATAACAATGGCTACTTGAATTTTACAGAAGAACAGTACAGTCTGCGCTCGAAAGCTTCGTAAATTGGAAAGACTTTCTTTTTCTTTAAGCTACGTTATTTCATTGAAAATCAAAATATATTTATTCAACAACAGGCAAATCCAAGATCGAAGTTATTGAAAGGAAATGAAAGCAATGGAATGGAACTCTGCTTATTTTTATTATTTGATTATTAAAATTGTTCTTTTTTAAATAAGTCGACCTGAAACGAGCAAGCCATGAAATCGTATGAAAATTATTTCCTATAATAAGCGTTCCTTTCAACAATCTTCTATTCTCGAACAGCAATTAAATTTAAATCAGATTAAGTCTTATAATCTTCTAGGCTGCTATAGTTAAGCTCAATCTCTTCTTGCTACGTCAGAAAATTGAGAAGATAAATGAGAAAGAATATTGAAGTTTTTATAAGCACTCGAGCTTTAAATTTCAACGAATATGATGAGAATTAATATAAAAAGATATTTCTTAACTCTAGTTTACGATATTATAAGAGAAAGAAAATTGAGAGCCTAAAATATTGAAATTAACACCTCAATATCTAAAACTTACGACATGTCTGACCATACATTGATCACTTTCACTGTGACGGTAAACATATTAAAGTAGAAAAGTAACGGTGAAGTTGTATGAAACAAACGGAGCACACAATTCACAGAAACGGGTCGTTGTAACCCGCTTTCGACTAGCACTATCTATGGACCCAAATTGCCGATAAAACGAACTGTAACAGTGGCTATCCATTAATAGCAAGCTGCGCCGTTCGTTAGCTACGAGCGACAGAACAAACGAATGCAGAAACAAAGAGTCCAGCCTCTGAAACGACGTGACATGCGACATTGCTTCCGAAATAGCGCACGCGAGCCCAAAAATAGACAAATAGTAGAGAATGTGGTAGATGAAACGACAGATTTACGGGTAACTGCATTTAACAGGACAACAGAGCGAGGATTACGCCAGATGAATAAAGAGACAATTCGTTTCACTGACTTTACAGAAAATTCTAAATTGGATTAATATTTTATCAATTATGTAAAGTAATCAATGAAAGGCTAGAGAAATTAATAGGTTACCCAAAAAGTCCTGTGAATTTATTTTTTAACTCTTGAACAGCGGAGCCTCAAATTTACGAATAATGTACACGGATATTAACTAAAAAGAACAGTGTAAAATTTAGAAAATGAAAATAATATGCCCTTTCCCTGGTCCGCCGTCGAAGGTTAAGAAAATAATAGAAAATTTCTAATATTTTAGAAAATTCTGTCATATGGAAACACAAATAGATCCTCAAGGCATTGAAAGTTATTAGTTAAAAATAAAAATATAAATTTCATAAGAGTTATTTCATTCACGAAACTTTCTAGACAACCTGATATCTATGATGACTGTTATAATCCTAATCCAAGTAGAACGATCATTTTCCACTGTTCAAAGAAAGACACAGGCGTGCGGATAAGAAAAATTCAGCCAAGGGGGTGGTCGGTGGCATCAGGCTCGGCTGCGTAAATAATAGGGCATCAGGCACAGATACTTTATGGGATCAGTTGGAAAAATCCTTTGTATAACTCCAATAACCGTGAAGGATAAATCTGCCGGCGCTGTCGAGAACCGGCGGCGCTATCTCGCGCTATAAATGCTGGCCATGTGTCACGCCACTAGGTTGAGGGTGAAAGACCAACAGAGAAACAGAGGAAGAAGTTCAACAGAGAAAAAGAGAAGGGCTAAGAGAGCGAGGTTTAAAGCGCGCACGAAGAAGAACCGTGAAGAGGAAAAGAGGAAAAAGAGTTGGAGAAGGGTTGCGAAAGAGAAACGACCAGAGAAAATAATAAAAGAGGTGGGACAAGATGGTAAAGGTGAATGAGAATAGTGGAGGGCAAAGGTCGCACGACAGCCATGGGACCCTGTCTTATTTACCTGATCACACGAACCTCGCCATTATTCTCGCCGACCTTATCGAGCTCGAGAACCTGGTGCACCTTCGTTTCTGCTTCCATAAACTGCAATCAACGGATCGCCAGCGGAATTAACGAGCGCAAAGGACAGGGTCCTCCGGAAACAATCGCGTACGCGAGTAAACCATGAATCTGGATCCTTTGATGTTTTCTGGGTCAATGCTTTCTAAAATGGGAATTTACTTCTCATTTCTGTCGGTTCTTTTAGGGGGAAGAATAGATTTATTTTATGGTTTGGAGATGGTAATTATTTTAGACAGAAAATTTTCATTTTAGAAAAGTGAATGTTGGTGCGAAAGAAATGGTAACACCTTCGCCTAAGGGTCGAGTCGGAGCGGATCGGATGCTTGGGACACTATTGCAATCTGCACCTGGTGCGGTTCCAGGCGTCGATTATAAATTCAAGGTACTGGGTCATGTTAACCCTTTTTTGAGAAGGGGTTAATACAAAGCGGTAAAATACAAAGATCCCGGAGCCACCCCCTAATACCTGAAAATGGCCACCGTGGAGTTTCAATGACTAAGAACCTCACACTGTCCGTCACCCTTCCCCTAGAGGTGATGAGCGTCTATGAAAATTTCTACACTTAAAAAAGATCGGGTCGGTATTGTTCGAGTCGAGTACCAGAAATTTTCAGATACCTATACTAATTATCTTTAGATATTTTTCCAATATATGACACCCTTTGCAGATCCCGACTCAACCCAATATTTTCAGGTTCTTGCACGCCTCTATTAATATCCAAGGTTTGCTTTTTCTTCCCTTTTCCTAGCAATTCAATTACATCCATTTTAAGGCTCCGATCACCGCTGATACCACGTCAATCAATATATTAATAAAACGGCGATCTTCAAATCTCTAAGAAGATCTTCCAATTTCGGCCAGAATCTTACATGCAAGAATTTCCTTACAGAAAGAAGACAAAGTTGCGCAAAAAGTGAGGAAATCAGCAAAGCTCGACTACGCGTTTCAATTTTATGACAGCGCATTCCTCCAACCCCCCCGTTCTCGTTCCAGGTCGTTTCTTTCACTAGAAGCAGAAGAGCGCAACCCTTACGTTATCACGATCCACCTTGCTCATCCCTTTCGTTCTAGTTTAACAAACGACCCCCAATTTCTATTCTATCCAACCTTCTATGCGAGCAACTTTCGAAAAACCTTAATTCCAGTATTTTCTCCATCGATTTTTCCGTTCGTTCCGTTTCATTGACCATCATCCACGTGGCGAGATCGTCTTCGTTCTCTCCGAGCACACGAATCGTTCTTATCGGCGACAAATGCTGCAAGATTTGTCAGCTATAAGAAGTACAAACGATTCAACCACCAGGTTTTATCGCAATTCTCTATGGCCTATTACGTTCACATCGTTTTACCCGCTAAATAACAGATTTCAAAGGTTTATTCCATTTCCTCGAAGGAGCTCGTTCTCCTCTTCGATCGGTTTAATAAGTTTGCTCGTAAGAACGGTGTGGTTATGACTACCATTATGGTAATTGGTACTGAAAAGTCGATAGAACCAGGAATTTCGTAGCATCGTTTAAAATGATCGTTAATAATGTTCAATATAATTGCGAGGAAAGTTCTTGCAATTTTCAGTTCGAAGATTTCAAATTTAAGGCTGTAAATTGAATTGTACCTACATAGAAAATGATAAAGAATAATAATGTGAAAATTTTGCAAAATTAAACTACTCAATGGATTATACCAATTTTTATAGGAAATTATAATACTATCGATTTAAAAATTGAGATCATTTCCTTCGCAACGACCACCCTAAAATTAATGTCAAATTTTTTCCTGGACCCTCTAATTTTGCTCTTGAGCGTAGTTATCACAGTAGAAATGGAAGACGAGGAGAATTGTATCAGAGCAATACTGTGTAAATAAATATTTGGCACGAGCAACTTAGCCGTTTTAACGTGTTCAGCAGGAAACTGTCGTCGCGGAAATGTCTGATTGGACTACGATCAAACGTTAAAACAGTCGCAGACAGGGAGGCGCCGTATCAAGGAAACGAGTGGGTAAAATGAGAAAAGACAACAGCAACAACAACACGGCAATCTGGTCACGGAAGTGTGGATTACAATCAGTGGCAGTGTCAAGAAGTCAGCGAGAAGCGAAATAACGGGGACGACAAGTCGAAGCGGCTTGATTGCACCGCAAATATTGACGCGGCTAATTCTACCTTAACCCGTTTACCTATCGAAAGTGACAGGCTACACTAATGAGAGCTTTAAGATGTCGCCAAGATGCTAAGGAAATTCTAATTCCTTCAGTCTTGTCCGTTGAGAATTAAGACGTTGGAAGTATTCGAAGATTTTAATCAAATTGGTCGCAAAAATAAAATTAAAAAAAATCAGTAAATTTCATATAAATATGAAATTATTAGATTTCCATTTTAGATCAAAATAATCCAAATGATGTACAAGGGTTAAAAGTGGCAGTGACCTTTATAATTTTACATAACAACGTTTGCCTTACATAAAAAGAGAAATAATGAAAAATGAAAAATGAAAATTGAACTTCACTAGGTAAATCACCTAACATAAAAAATCCTGCAAATCATAAAACAACCAGATACGCAATTTACTATCGCCGTCTGGGGAAGATGAAAGAAGTATGCGCACATAATTAACATAATTATCGTTAGTGCAATCAAAAGAAATCCCCTTAAGCCGGAAGCACCGGTCCAATTCCCAGCCGTCCAAACAGCCATCGCTAACGGTAAGCCAAGAGGATACTTATCCCGCTGGTTCAAACTTAAAACCTCCTTTCTCCCATGATTCTTATCAATCCTAACGCCACACACACTCGCAGACCGAAATCCGGGAATAATCCGGCGCCGTACATCGGTTAAGCTCAACCGCTATTTTACAGAGGCGATCAATAGCGATTTCGACGAAGATACAGGGCCACACTGAAAGGACGGATGAAGGTGGAATGAAGTAAAGCGAACGTTAGAGGAACAGGGCCGGTAGGTTGTGCGAGAAAGTTGGAAAGAAGGAAGGAAAGAACGGGGACGGGCCTTCCGCCTCCTTCGTTACCTCGTCTGCTCGTTTCAACAGACAGAGAAGAGTTCGAGAGGCAACACAGAGCTCTGAGAAGATAATGCGGACCGTGAGAAAACGGAGCATCCCCAAACTCCGTGTCCGCGCTTGATTGCAACCGGCAACCCTTCCGCCCGTTTCCAGTTCCTACTTTTCGAGCAGACCGACTCGGGGTTCCCTTTGGACCGATGCACCAAACTAGAACGGGATGAACCCCGGTATAGGTGGTTCACAAAGACGGTATGCGGGTCGTGTAGCCAGGCCGACGCCTACGGTGAAGGGGCTGGCCCAGGCCGAGTTCCGCACAAGTGCAAGGGGTGCAATATCCACCCCCCCGCAGACGAGATGCAATGCGATGCGATGCGACACCACGGCGCGTTAAGAACAAGAGTTGCCTAACTCGTTAGAAAGCTCGTGCCCGGACTGGTTATTCGATTCCACGATCGTCGCCGAGCTGTGAATTTATGATACTTTTCAGCCGATAAACTCTCCGAGTCGCTACTGACTTTCGCGATGAACTTTATCGAGATACGAATTATGCTAAATGGCAGAGATGCGCGAGAATCCGAAAATTTCGAGTTGCATCGGGTACGAATCGTCCGGGTCGGTTGGGGTAGGAATTGTCGAGTCGAATCGGGCAGAAGCCGAAAATGAACGGTAGCCGATACTCGGGGCAGAAGTAAATTAGAAATATTCACAAAGAACTAAGTCTAATTCATTGTGAGTCGACCGAAATAAATCTGGACCTGATCCGAGTATCGGGTACTCGAAATTTTCCACGAGATTTTGAACCTCTAATATTTTTGAACCAACTGTTCTAAATCTGATGGATGAAATGTTGCCGAGAAAGTGGACGAATAATTAGAGCCACATAATCGCATGGTAGTCGTGTCGTCAGCTTGTAATCACGATAGGCAAGCGTCGCGTTGATTTCACGCCCGGAACGTATGTAACCAGCCAGCAGGAATGGCGTTATGTATGACCTGTTCGTGTGTATCAAGCAGCCCCGAAATTCAGAGAGTCTACCTGGCGAACACTGGACCAGTCCAGTTCGAACGACACTCGTGCACAGTCGCTCGGTTGCATAATGTTACGTTTATACCTGACATTCATCATTAGCCCCGGTAATTTATGTTGAACACGAACGGTTCGGTCGAACGGTCTAATTAATATAAATTGCCACCACGAGGATTACAGGGCCGCAGCCGTGACGCGATTCATTGTGTACTTTACGAATCGGCCGAAAAGCCGATTAAGCCTGCCAACTTG
This sequence comes from Osmia bicornis bicornis, assembly GCF_907164935.1. NCBI lineage: Eukaryota > Metazoa > Arthropoda > Insecta > Hymenoptera > Megachilidae > Osmia > Osmia bicornis. The sequence goes on along the minus strand of NC_060217.1, from coordinate 10,310,543 downwards.
CCACTGACGGACGTGCAAATATTGTGGCCTTCTACCGATCAACCTGACCGACGCTCGGCTTCGACAAAAGCTCGCGAAACTCTGACCAAAATAATTAATTTTAATTAATCACGCGGCCATGGAAGAAAATATTTTAACGAATCCAAGGATATTTCTGATCAACCGGCAAGCGTTATCATTGATAAATTACATTTCAAATTATTTTCTACATCTGCAAAGAATATACTAACAGAATAAAAAAAGAGGAAAAGAATTTTTCACTTATTTACCTCGCAGGATCTTCCTTCGTCGGTTAATAACGAGCGAGTTACCGTCTGACCTGGTAGCTTTTTTATACCAACTTTCATCGTCAGCGTTCTCTCATTAATTCAGCAACATAAATTTTTATGGCGCAATCCATGTAACGGTCCGGTAGCCTATATACCGACGGGCAGCAGCGGTAGAAAAACCAATCAACCGGCGAAAGAGGAACAGAAAGAAAAAGGAAGAGAAGGGATGCAAAAGGGAATTGGGATGGGCCGGGAGACTGACCACGTGCGCCAGTTTAAAATTACGGCGGGAATCGATAACCCAGTTCTTTCGAGGATGGCCGACGACGACGACGACGCTTCAACCCCGACGCGACGCGGATACGCGCCGAGGAAAATGCAATTCGCTGAATCGAAACATCGCGATGAGATCGTTTTTTCACGGCACGTCGTATCAAAGTCCAGGTCTGCACTTTATGACAGTTCCCCTTCAGATACGATGCGCTGGAGGTGGTGTAAAAAGAAAAAAAAGAAGGAACAGGAGGAGGGAAAAAATAGGAGCAAGGAAAATTGGACTCAAGAGAATCCAATATAGCGGACTGTTAAACCGCGCTCGAGTAAAATGAAAGAAGTGCGAGAGAATAAAGCGAAATGAAGAAACGCTTTCAACGAAAAAACGTCTTTTCGAACGCCAGCCTTTCTAACAAACTTCTCGTCGTTTCGTGAAGGTAATTTCATTTCTATAAGCTTCTTTGTAAATAATATTACAGTATATCAGTATATTAGGATACTTGGAACTTTTGTTGATCATTTAATAATTTGTCTGAGTTTGTGAATTTTTATATTCCTGCCATTTTATAGTGGGCTTCAGCTCTAATAATTTATTACGAATTTTGAAAATTAGGACTATTAAGGACTGTGAAATCCTTTATTTTATTTTTTATTTTAAATTTACATATCTAATATAGAAATCTTTTGAGAAATTCTTCAATTTTAATGATAATACTCTGAAGAAATTTTCTGCTAATCCACAGAAATGTAATTTACATATTTCATGAAAGAGAATCCCAAAAATATTGCAAGCTTTTCAGGAAATCAAGTAAAAATTCCCGAAATATTTCAATCTAGCTACACATTTTCACGATACGTGACGATACTGTCAACTCTGATAAGAAACTGAACCATTTTCTTTCTTTCCTCGAGAAACACAGTATATACCTACAATGGAGGCGAGAAAAGCGTTTTTGCATAATTCTCTGGAAACGAAACGAAAGACTCGAAGCTGCTTCTGCGGACATTCCGCGCGTAGGACAAAATTTAATTTAGCAAGGCGAGTCAAAAGAGGGTAGGCGACGGGTACAGCACACAATAGTCGTGGTCACAACAATAACTTCGAAAGACCCTACCCTCGCTTCTTCCAACCGCAACCACTCGTTGCTTATTGCTTTTAGTATTAACTCACCCCTCGCGATATACTACCCTCCACCCCTTGGATCGGTCTACGCCACGACAGAAAGGCACGACTTTATTTAAGTCTGTGATAAGCGGCTCTCTAACTTGTTTCTCCTCTTTTCCGTGATATTCCCTCATTCTTTTACTTAGCGTGCTTGTAATTCGGCTTTACCAGCGTATTGCGAGCAACCCTTATGAGCTAAGTATTCTTGATACTGGGGATCCTAGCATTTTTCAATTTTAGGATCTTCAAACTTTAGATTCTTGGAATATTCGAATCTTAATTAGGGAATTTAGGAATTTAGGACTTCGGGAATTTAAAACTTTGAAAATTTAGAAATTTAGGAATTTGGGTATTTGGAAATTTCAGAATTTGAGAATTTAAAAACTTCAGGAGTTTGGAACACTGAACTTTTGGAATTCTGATACTTTAGAACCTTAGAACCTTAGAATCTGAAAACGATAAGGGGCTAATCCCCTTTTGAGGGAAGCCAGTCCGACCCTCCCTTCCATCTAGTTACGTCACTGACAATAACGTGGTCCATTTAATAAGAAGAAATTAAATTACAACGCCTGGGTAAATTAAAACGCAACACGGTCGAAGAAGAGGAAAATCAGTTTCGCGATTCCCTGGGGTCTCTGGGTTGCATCTTCTTCCAAGTGTTTTCACTGCCAGCAGTGAACAACGGTATCATCCATCAAAGTAGTGGTTTAACATGCTCGTGTCAGTCCTTTCTGTATCACAGAGCTACCCGTTCGCTCGCAAACGGCAGGCAAACTCGTCATCGTGTCAACGTCGATCAAACCATCAAAATATCATCGAGTAGCAGCGAAACGCCCAAAGCAACAAGCACTATCATCCATCAAAGAAACTTTGTCACATGTAAACGCCATTTCTCTTCGGTCTTCGTGTGATGCAACAACGATCGATAGGAACGACTTGCCGTTCTATTCAACTGCATATGTCGCCAAACATGTCCGCTAATTCCAGGCATTAATCATACATTGCTTATGGATACGGTTTAAGGAAGGCAAGCTTCGATTGTAAATATGTTCGTACCAGGTACGGGAATAGACCCTGACCACAAATGCTTCATTAAATTTACAATATTGATCGATTGATTGATGGAAGTTCGATCGTATGACTTTGGAATATAGGAATATTTTATAAATTAATTTTAGCTAATAGATACTAATAGTATTAGTAATGAAATACAAAGAATTTTGCCCCATAAAAATTTGAATTGATCCTTTCCCAAAAATGTGGGCTTTATTGTAAGACAACAAAATTCCAGAATTTTCAGATTTTAGAATTACAAAAACTCAAAGTATCAGATTTCCTACATTTCAGAATTCTAAAATTACAACAGCCTGAAATTCAAAAATCAAAAATTTCCAAATATCAGAATTCTAAAATTTCAAAATTTCAAATATTCTAAATTCCAGAATTCTAAAACTTCAGATGATAAAAATTCTAAAATTTCAAAACTTCTAATAGACCCAGCTCACCCCAGAAAAAAATTCAAGTGACATCAATGATTTGCTCTTTTGAAATTTTAAATTATAGACACTTGTAACATCGAGAAGCTCTACAGAGAAATTCCTGAAAGTTTTCTATAGAGCAAGATGCAGCTTTACACACTGGTATACTAGATTCTTTAGAAACAATGGGACACCATAAATCGAGCAGGCAGAGTGAAAAGTAATGCGATTGTTTGGAACGGATCTGTAAGCCATTCCGGGTGGCACCATGTGAAATATAAGTCAGAAACCGATCGAAAACCATTTCGTTCGAGTACCGAGTGGGTGGACCTTTTTACAAACGGCGAAAACTGGCGCCGTTGAAAATACCGAACGAAACTGTCGTATATACCATTGAAACTCTTCCATTACTACACTTACAAAAACTATCATAAATAAAAACTTCTATTTTAAAGAACATTGAAATTTCGCAATTGTTTTCCCAAATTTAAAAATATTCAAAATATTTTTCTCTTAGAAAAAAAAGGAATTTCAAAACTGATTATTCTAATCTCATAATTAGATCACTCCATAAATTAAAAAGGTTTCATCCAAATCAAATAACATCTTTCTTCGTCAATTTTTAATTCAAAGCTATGGTCTTCATAATTCAAAAAAGGGTTTAAGAAACCCTCCAAATAAACAATTCAGAGAAAAAGTTGCTAAAAAGAAGCAGAAAGAGAGAGGAGACACTCGAGTCCAAAGAAGAAGGAAGCAGCAAGTCGAAAGGGAAGGAAGAGGAAAGGAGGTGATGGTAGGTGGAGGGCAACCGGAAGTCTGCCGAAGATTCTTGCAAAGGATTCCGTGGACGTCACCGACAGTCGAGCCCCGGTTGATTCGCGGCGGTGCTGCCGGCAGTTTACGGGTTCCTGGACCGACCATAACTTCAAGCCAGACAATTCATAAAGCGGTCGCGCCGCGACGAGAGGAAGAAAGTGGAAAAGCGAGTGGAAAGATATCTTCGGCCGGTGTTGCTCGCCGGATAGGTGGTTTGGATGGGTGGATAGTTCTCGTTGGGTGGAGTTGCGCGACCAAAGTGCTCTCTAAATTATTCTCTCGAGCATCACGAGTGGAGGGGTCTTGGAAAATGGAGCTAGACTCGGGGGCCAGCGGCCGATTCGCGGCCGAATGGAAGAGGAAAAGAAGAATGAACGTCGGATACAGAAGCTTCATTCCTTCCGGTTGTTCACTGGTATCGCGGTAACACCGATTCTTATTTTTTTCAAATTATCTAAAATTCTTATCGAAGCACAAATTCCCAGGCATAATTGACGAGCGTTTAGCGTGTCGGTCAGTGGTTCTGATTCAGCATCGATTCGCGAGAAAATGTAAATAAATTATCGCGAATTCCTGCGAACCACCGATGCACGCGATATATGGAAAATATCTGAAGCGGCGCATGCGAGGCCTCGATGCACACGCGAACGGATTTTCGATTCTGGTTGCTCCGCCATTCCCAGATTAGTTAGGAAACGAACCGAGCTTACCAGCTTATTTCTATCGAGCCTGAAACGCCATAGCGAAGGGGCAGAGCATTCTTACCTCTTGGCGAAGGCAAAAGCGAGAAACGAAAGTGGTCTCGAACGAGCGAGCCAAGCAGCAGAATGAAAACGAGATTAAAGTATTTGCAACTGCAAGGACGACGAGGCGAGACTGTTAACTAGCGAACACGTTCCGCGACATCCTCGCGAATTTCTTCCTAGTAATGCTAAAAATACCTGTTCCAAGAAGCTGTAACTAAGAAAATGCTAACAAATACCTATGTTTCTCTTTTTAGAAATCAAAAAAAAGTGCTCGAGTCTATTATGACAAAACTATATTTTTCAATTGATGTAATTTTTTCACTCGACGCTTTATTAAAATTAGAGTTATTGATTTTGCCTATTTTTGAATACTTTTGTAATTGTATATGAAAAAATTTTATTACGTTTGTCAGAAAGAAGTTAATGCAACCTTAAGAGTTAATTATAAAAATATTTTAAGTAAATTACGAAACTTCTGACACCAAAATTTTCACGTTATTTGTAAAATACTATTGTAGCATTTATTTAAAGAACAAGATAAAATTTATCGACAAATCCGAGAAGAATTTATTGCTGACTCGACTAACAATAAGTAAATCATATTTACAATTCCATTAGAAAGAAAAACGATATGTAAGTGTCAAAGTAAACAACAGCTGTGCCCTGTAGTCTTAACTAAAATCCAATAATTCTGTGAAATTGAAGAGATTGTTATAGGAGATAAAAAAAAGAGCAAACAAATACCCTTCATCCCTTTTTCGATTGTAGAGTTTGCACAACGCAGCGAAACTCGCGATTCTCTCGCCCACCCTCACGATGCACGTTAATCCCTTTACTTCCGTAGTCTTAGCTTCGTAATCCCCGAGTCAAGATTTATGCAGCAGATATCCGAGAGATAACTCGAAAGCATCGTGGGTCACATACTCTCAAGACGGTCTCGAGAAAAGCTTCGTAGCATAGGAAACTCCGTCGACGAAACGTTCCTAATATATTCGGAACAAAGTACATATGTGTACATGTACAGTACCGAGCATAGTAGATTTTCTCAGAGAATATGGCGATGCCCCTCTCCCCAAAGCCACCCTTCCCTGGGCTCCCACTTTACTCCATAGGTGGCTAGGGGAGAAGGTCCTACCACTTGCGTATGAACTTACCATTACGCCGGAGGATTTCAACTGATATTGATATTATTATTCATATTTCTTAATTATGTACTAAATTTTATAATATTCAATAATTAAAACTTACATTAAGATTCTGAGAATTTCCTATATAACCATTTTCCCTAGGGACACCTACTTTGCTCGATATAGTACACATCGTGCATACGAAGCTATAACAATGTTTTACAGAATCAAAAATACAATAAAAGGAATTAAATGGCAAGAAATTAACGAATTCCTACTGTGTTTGACTCATGTAATTCGTATATCATAATCTCGACTTACAGCTGTTCTACAAAAACTTTCCTAAGCACAGTTACGTGACCAATTAAAGATAATGAGAGTTCCTTTCTTTTACTCTAACTTCGTGCAACTAAAGTATTGTTATATTCCTAGGTTACTTCTACTTCATTCGAAACTATTACACGAATTTTTCAAAGAAATAATTACAATTGCTATATTACTCTCTGTGGAACGTATAGCATCCTTTATGAGTAATTGACAATGATACGATGAAACAGCTTTTAACATGTTTGGAACGAGCCTTTCAGAAATTGTCACTGTTTGAAGGTAATTAATTAGGCAGTAACAAAAAGCTCAATGAGCAATGAAGAGTCGTATGGACGAAATAAAAGCGATAAAGGAAATAGCCAATTATGTTGGCACGCAGCTGCGAAACAGCTAATTATTCGCATTGAAACCGCGTCAAATCGCTCGTAAATGGGCCAAATATAGCTCTGTTTCAATCCCGATCAACTGACACTGTTCTTCGTTAATCATGATTAATGAAAGTTTTAATTTCCTGCCGATAACGGTTCAGAAACTCTCAAAAGATATCCTACTATTGTGTTTTAATCGTTTGTAGGTCGTACAAAACGAGGCACGTTTGGTTTTAATTATAGGTAACATAATTAAACGCCAATTATTAATTAAATCTATGATATTTGTGTTGATGAATATATTAAACTTGTAAAAATGTTTAAACGCAGATTAATTAAATATGTCCTTAAAATGTTTAATTAAATTTATTTTGCCAAAGAGTCTTCGATTATTAAACCAGTTAATTAGAATCAACAAAAAATCATGCCAATAAATTGCGAAATGAAAATTAATATAGTCGATTGATAAATGATAAATTATAGGATGAAACGATAGAAAATCGATGAAGCAATCAGGCTCCATTTCCATGGATATGCAAACGCTGAGCAGATAATAAAATAATATATGTTCACACACTTAACTCGCAAAAGGTGTGCACGAATATTTCACATCGGTTAATTCCTGGACCATTATAATCGCCGCAGGATGTAGATTCACATCGGCTCGTATCTCAAAAGTAATCTGCTATATCCGTGCAAACAAAGAACGGTGGCACAAATTAACGGAGCTAATATCTTGTGATATAATTGCGGTTCGATATGGCGCGCAATAAAATATTCGTTCAAAAATATGCAAAACAGCCGATACACTAGCCTGAATACAGATTATTTTCATTTCATTTAGAAACTGTGTCTATAATTTATTTAATGAAACAGTCATGTGCGGCGTATAATGCAATTTCATTGAAAAACCAGAGAAATTTATTTATAAATTGATTTTTAAATGATTTTACCATTGTGTTGCAATTATTATTTTCAAATTTAGTTACTGTGACATTGTGAAAACTTATTATACAAGTTTCTGTATTTCAATAAGAAGAATAATTGATATTTGAAAAGAGTACACATCACAGAAAAAACGATGATAGCTGTCACTATTACTTTGACAAATAAAAATAAAAATAATAATAAATATTTGAAGAGAATCCTTATAAAATTTCCAATTAAGAACATAGATGAAAACAAGATTAAAAGTACGTGTCAGCCAATGCTCAACTTGTCCACTATCAATTATAAAGAAAATTCAGAAAAAAAGAAGTTCAATAATCCAAAGTAACATCAAATCAATACCAAACGAGACATGAAAGCATTGATTCCCGACTAGTCCATTTGGAGAATCGGCCTGCTCCGAGTATCCCTGCGTGGGTGTCAATAACCAAAATAATACGCAATACATCAGAGTCTGCACCAGAGATGTTCGACGGTGACATGTTTATGGCTGTCAATGTGATGTTCTAACCCGGGAATCACAAACCGAGGGTCGCGTCGATGCTGGCTGATTTATAAGGTCGTTTCATCGTTTCTACTGATGCTTCAACAGCGAAACGTCTGACTTCGATCTACGAGATTTCCATCAGCCGGATTATCAAATGGATGGATCTAACAATTGTATGGATGTTTTTGGACGATGGTATACGCGTTGACGTAATTAGATAGGAGCCTAAAGAGGACCTTAATTAAATTAGAATTAAACGATACTGGAAACTTGTTCAATGACTTTTAGCGAAACTAGAAGACCACCACAAAGAACCTGTAATAATGACTAAAGGTGTACGAAAATCCGAAAATATCGGGTCGGATAGAGTTGGATAAGGCCTGCCATTATTCGAGTCGGATCGGGTACCCGAAAATATAGATCTACGAGCACCCGAAATTATCATATACCTCTACTAAATACCTTGATAGATACACACTATTCCCTTAGATAATATTTTTCCTATTATGTGAAAATTTTTAATTTGAAAATTTAAATGCACCTAATTTTAATGAATGCATTAAATCATAATTTACCCAACTACAGATTTATAATTATGTTAATTTATATTAAAATAATAAGTGGAATGTATAAATTGAAAAATGAAATGATCGTATTTTGAATAATTAAAGAGAATAATTAAAATCTATCTAATTTATTTCCAGTAAGTAATTAAATTTATTCAATTCAAATAATATAGCTAACCATGCGTTCAAATGTATGGGGAAATTTTCATTTTAACATTCTTGTCTCGAACGGAACACAAAGGATGAAACAAACGTAAAATGGAGAATTGAGGGGATTAGAAAGGGTGATCGTGAATGTACGGAATTACAAGACGAGCGAGACCAAGCCTGTCCCCGGACTCATCTCGTCTACCTATTCGGTACTGATAACACGAGCTACGTAAAAGCACATGTGGGATTTATCATCCTTGCAGTTTCTGACTTATGTTCATCGTGAGAGTATTCCATGCGTGCCAATATAGTTCTCGGTAAAACTGGCAGAAAAAAACTATTTAATACGTGAGAGATACACGACGAAGAATAGACGAAAATTCCCATTAGAAAATGAACAATTGAAATAATTAAAATCAAAAGTACCGTTTTATTACTACAAACATAATAATATATAATATATATAATATTAATCCTTCCATTTATATTCCTAATAAAATTTAGGTCTATTTTATATGTTAAAAGATTAAACCTTCAATTGAATGATTAAACTGAAAATTATAATAAAGCTACAATAATTTAATTTAATTTAATTATAATTTAAAGATGACTAAAAATGTTAATTAAAAATGGGTAAATACCCTTTTAAGTAATTTTTATAGTCTGATTATTCTGTTATTAATATGTAACTGTTCAATGGAAAATTGAGTATTGAATTGAATAATAAAAATACGTGTAAAACGTAACGAAGTTCAGAATGATTTATTTCATTCAGCCAATACAAAGGGTAATAATTTTCAAAAGAGTTTCATACCGGAATGAATAATTTCAAAAGAAAATTTATTTGATGCAACCAGAGATAGAAAAATACAAACAATCGTATTTCAAAATTTCATTTCGGATTCGTTGAAAAATCTACTTCTTCCGCGAATAGATGTTTCATATTAATAATTAATACGAATTAATATCAATTAAATTGATAAAGAGAAAAATAAAGGAATCGAGATAAAAATTATTGTGATTTTATTTTAAGAAAATAAATGTTCGATGCAAAATCATCAGATATGACACTCCGATGCATCTCATAGCGAATCTATCGCAACAAAATATGCCGAACAACAGTCTTGGGACGCAACATCGTTTGGCATGGAACTTCCGTCTCCACGGTATTTCCTACGTGAGACGAATAAATCATCTTTCGTAGTCTTCCATCTACATGGAATGGAACACCCTCGTGGAAAACCCCTTATTGGCTTTCTTCGTGAAGATGGCAACCATTTCTGTACATGTGTATCGATCAACGCGACGTCTTTGAGCGATCACAGAATTGAGAAATTTTGAAATACTGCACAGAGTTTCTTTTACGTGCAATGAGTTGAAATTTGTTATGCAATAACAAGTGTTTTATGATAATTTCACAGAATATCAAACATCAGCATTTTGCCATGATCATAAATCAGTGATAGTGTTAAAGATTTAGAAACATAGTAATTTCAAATTTTCTAAACTCCATAATTACAAATTAAAAATTTTCAAATCCTATAAAATTTTGTATTTCTAAGCTTTAACTAGATAGCAAATGGCAGAATCTGAATTACAGATCGAAGTTTTGTTGTGCCAAAAACATTTACAATCTAAGGAAAGCCACCAAGACTTTCCAATGGCAGGGATATCGATTGTTCCATCCAGCTTTTACCGACCAAATGGCCTGAGACGTTCTCTTAGTGCGCAGTCGTTACCATTTGCATGGAATTCCTGGCATTCCTATGCAAGCCGGTAAGTAAGGTAGACTGTCATCGAGAACCTAAAACGAAGGCTTCGCATGGGGAAGGAAAAAGGGACTGCCATTCGACCAAGGGAAAATCTATCCCAGAAGGAGGATCCAGTTATTCGACGTGGGAAAATGATTCGCTGCATTATCCTCCCATTTGCGTAATCTAGTGTGAACGTTTAAATCCACTCTGCGTCCACGTTACCCTGCACCACCTGTCCCTTTATAGGGGTGGGAGTGGTAGTCTGTAACGAACTACCCTTTCATGGATATTCCCTGGCTTCTCTGGTTTATGGCATGAAAGAGTTTTTCAGACATTTGGAAACTTCCAAATTTTTCAACTTGGATATTATTAGTGACAAAAAGAAAAAAATTTTTTATTTTGCAACTTTTCATCGAAATTAAAATTTTGAGAATTCCTGCTTTCGCTATATCATAATTTTCCCTAGAAAAATCTGATTTGATGGCGAATGTACAAGATACAGATCTCAATATTTACTGCAATTAGAAAATTTAACGTGTTGTAATTTTCAAATATAATACTTAGAAACGGTAGTGTGTATAAGTGTTACAGTATGCTATTTCAGGGCACATTATTCCTGCATAAACTCAGTGCACAAAACAAGTTCCTCTAGGGGGCTCTACATCACCATATGCTTTGCTAATATTGTCACTACACGACCGTTCTGAATTTAATCTCGATTATCAACCATGCAAAACCTATTTCTGGATACCCTAGTCTGATCAACTTCTTGTCAGAGGACAGAGATACTCTGTCCAATATATTATAGCATGGAACCCTTTTGGCACGCTATTATTACAGTCTGTTTAAAATAAACATCAGCATATTATTTGAATACTATTTCATTTAGAATTTGTAACTATGTGTAATTCAGTTGGCAAATTCAAGATATTGTTTGGTAAAATATCATTTTATTTTCAATATTTTTTGATTGATAACTTTGATTGATCAGTTCACTTCTAATTCTTCTGCGGTTAAGATACATAAAGGATTGAAATTCTTTTTATAAAAACAGCCCCAAAAAAATAAATTTTCCCTTTATTTCTTTCTTGAAAAAAATTCCAAGTAATCAGGTTTCAAAGCAGAGTTTTGATGTTTGCGTTTATTTTAAACAGACTGTATGCACATCTATCGCTCGGTTTCTCCACCCCCTGTATTTCCATCCAGATTCTGTTCGCCCGCAGCAAGGCCAGCTAACAAGTCTGCGGTTATAACGAGCGAGACGCGCCACTGCTACCAACTAGTAGACAGTCTATAGTAGATTTCTAGCTACCGCTATCGTTTAGTATTACAGGCACGTTTTGTGCAACGCCGTTCAACCTATATTAATCTCTTGCTACACCCCCGAGAAAATAATAGAAAGTGAACCACGACCAAACGCGTTGACCGCTTGATTCAACCAGACCATCGCACCAAGTTAGAAATTGTGATAACATTCACGATCAGGATGTACCTCGAACAAGTACCATAAATTTATTGGTTCTATGTTAAATATACTGATTACAAATCAAATCTGAGCTGGGTATATTTTAAAGGAAAATTATTATAAATATTTCATTGTCATAAAATATTTAAAATAATTATGAAGTTCATATAAAATATTATCTTAAATAGGAAATAAAATAATTTTCTTTCCTATTTAAAATATTATTTTATATGAACTTTGTAATATTTAATATTTCAAGTGTCTGCTTCAAATATCTTTTGATAATGAAATATTTCCAATAATATATTTTTAAAATTTAAAAGCTACCCTCCTCTGATTTTATTAGTATTCGGTATCAGTAATAAAGTATAAAATAAAACAGTTTTATCTCCCGAGATTTTGTTTCCTATTTAAAATTGTATTTCATTTAAACTCGATATCCTTTAATATATTTTAAATAGTATCTGAAATATTTTTTCCATATTTTACCCAGTTCTAATTTTCCCTCACAGTATGTAACATTCCTTTGTAGTGAACAATAAACAGACCGCGTGTTAAAATATCGTCTGTCGAGTTATCAGCATAATGTTGGATAAACAACGCAACAACCCCTATCCTCTTTACCGCTTCATTTTCCCCTTTTGCCGAATAATCAAACGTTAGAAAGGCTGTTCATCACTCTCGACGTGACTCTTAAGCCGGCTATGCATCGACCTCAAAGGAGAAATGCTCGACCTCTCCTCTCTCCTCTGGTCGATCAACGGTCGGATAAGCACGGCCTATAATGTTTTCACGATCGAAAATTGCACAGGTTGACCCAGTGAACCGTACAGAACGAAGCGTCAGAGTGTAAACTCCGCTCGCATGGTTTCGTGGTTTATATGGTTTATACGGCACCCATCGGCATCGGTTTGTCGACCGAGTCGCCATCACCGACTCGTTTCAAACGAACCTTTTGATTCCCGACGAGTCATCCACGAAATTACGACAGATTTAACCCCGTAACGATCCACGCAAACAACGCGATCAAACACACCACAGGCGGTCCTTTCAATTCGGATCCCTATCGATTTTTGCTGAATCAGATAATATAGAACGAATATACCCCTTCGAAGTTTCCGAATTGGAAAAACAACTTTCGAACTGACGTTTCAGATAAGATGAAAACACATCAGCAGGGATCATACGATCCCCCATGGTTGATGAAAAATTTGTGAGATACTTCAGGATCACGATCAGACTACGTTTAACCCATTGATAGTGGAACGTGTTCTATCTAGAGTGGATTGTTAACCGAGGAAATCTTTTATGGAGATTCTGCTCGAAAGTATGGCGTGCTATTAGGTCATCTCATAAGTTCGTGTCATTTTTCATATTGATATTCCAGTAAAATATTGAAGCTACCTTCCAATATTATGAAAGAATCTTCTCTTTCTAAATCCTTTTTTTTATTAAACACATTGTGAATGGAATTTTTCTCTTTTTTTTTAATTTTCATTGAAATATTTTCGAATTTCTACGAAATCAAACATTAGATACAGAGATAAATGGATCAAGAGTCTCGCGAGAAGCTTTCATGAAAATATCAATATTTGAATGGTATACAAATCGAAAGGGTCTCGAATTACCTGTATATAGCAGTAAATTTGTTTCTATGTCAAAACTCGAGCCGATAACGACGGAATGAAGGCGAACTAACGAACTCGGTCTGTCGTGTCTTTGTTCGTTATGAAGTTTCAGCTGCTGAGTTTCAATCTCAGTAATTAAACTAGTGAAGGAGGCGAGGTTCGTAAGAAAATATCTTTTGCCATTGCTTCTTCGAAGAGGCTCGAACTTGCTGCTACTCGACGAACAAATGTAATCAGAGGATCTTTGTTTGCAGAGGAACCTATGCTGAATGCTCGTAAATAAAGTAACAGCTTTTGATATGTAAACACGGTTAACAGAATTTGTTCACTAATAAATGTAACATTTTAACTAGAAATAATAAATCTTTAAAATAAATAATTTGATTAGATTGAAAGTCTGAAAATTAAATGAATTTATCTACACATTTTTAATGCCAAGTACTAAAGGAAAAAAAAAGAAAAAAAGGTTGTATTTAACAATAGAACTACCGGTGTTTATATTACACTGACTTTTGAATTGAAAATAAAATCAAAAAATAAATTGATAAAAAGTGAAACATAAGCATATACAGTCAACGTATATTTCAATAAATACATTTTAATAAATTTTATAATTTAAAATAAGAAACATGAAACAAGTCTTGTTACCTCTTTGGTAATTCCACTGTTAATTTTAACATTTTCCAAATAATGGAAAATTTATTGTATTCAATTTTCAATTTTATAAAAGCCAGAAAATTTCCAACACACCCTGTATATGTTCAAGTGTGTATAACAGAGTAGCAACCAACCAAGAATTTCCGAGTGGTAAAAAGGAAGCAGAAAGTAAATTGTGCACCTTAAGCAAATAATAAGGCCCTCTTTCGTGTAGAAACGAGGCAGTATCAACTCTGACTATTTCGTCTTTCGAGAATTTTATGATGCAACGAGTATTACAATGCACAAAGTGCAACAAGTCAGAGATAAGATAAAAAATTACAGAAGCTCTTTTTCGTAATTCGCCGATATCTATCAATCCTACGAATATAAAAATGACTGGTATAGAATAACCCAAAAATTTCAGGTACCCGACCCAACTAGAACAATGCAGACCCGGCCAGAACTGACCCGACCCGAGCCGATATTTTCAATTTCCCGCACATTTCTAATAAAAACCTTTACTCCGTGAGAAAAAGGAAGAAAAATAAAATGTAACTTTCCTCCAGAGATACATCACCGTCCCGTATTCTCAAGAAACATAATCAACGATCATCCTCGCAATCTGTCGCAATAACAGTGTCTCGTGTAACGCATAAGCTCAAGAGAATATTGGAAATCGGTGTCAGAAGGGGCGATGCGAGACCGGAAACGAGAAAACGGACATGACGTGGACGGTCTTTTCATTTCTCTTGGCCGGCGCGTGGCCCGCATGGTAAACATTCAATGCATAAGAAGCACGATCGAATATAAATCATGCCTTTGTATTTTTCCCGGCAATCCCGCAGAGACAGTTGAATAATTTCTGAAACGCCTCGGTACGTGCCACGACGCCGTAATTTATGACACGTGAGACAACATCCAGATCGCCGATGCATGCATGCAGCATCCTACATACCACGCTCAAACTTCCGCTCCCGACACGGCTGTCTTACATTCGCGTTTTATTATTTCGTACGCTCGTTGAGCACCGCCTACCTAGTATTCGTCCTTTGTACAGGACTTGCTGAAATATTCTCGCGATGCGGGTAAAACAGGATGCAATTTGCTGAATTTTCTCGCCAACGAGACGCAAGGGAATCTCGACTTCATTTTTAAACAGCCTTTTAACAATCTTTCAGATATTTAATCTTCTACAATTGACTATGTCGCTATTGGAATAACTAATATTTTTGTTTTTACTAAAAGCGTGGAATCTCTAATATTTTATAATTTTACTAATATTCGTTTATAATTTTAAGTAAAAAAAATTTTCAAAAATTGAATAATGAGAAGAGTAGGCATTTTTCTTCGATGCATAGAAAATAAGCCAATTTCGTGTTCCTTTTTCTCAGAATCTACTGCAGCTAACGACTTGAAATTTCTAGAGCGCCTATTACCATACTAGGTGTGTATTTTAGCTGAAAGGAATGTTGAAATACAGAATAGAAATAATTATACACTCCTATCAGTATGTGGACTTTTTGTATTCCAGCCTTCAACCTAGAATTTCAAACAAGTCTTTGGCTAAAACACGTGTCCCCCTTAGTAATAAAAGCACACAAAGTTTCAACTCGATCTGTCTAATGGTTACCGAGAAAAAAGAACATGAGTGCCGAAAAACGTGATTTTACAGAAAAAGCATTTTTCTAAAATCTTGCCTCTATTTTGTGAACATTTTTCATCCATTTATAGTAGCCAAAAAATTGTTTTAATTATAGATACTGGCTTGAAATATTTTTTAAATAAAAATGCCCACTCCGCTTAATGAAACAAAGCTGAAAGGATTAAAAGAGAGTCTATCGTGGCAAGGAAATATTTTGGCACAAGTATTTCGCATACTGCCAGCTTCCACAACCACTGTATCACTGTTGCCAGGTATTACTAGTTGCAACGACCAGGTCATAAAAATTGATAAGCCCGTCCCCAATGTCCTATGGGAACGGTCCAGGATAACTCGAGACAATCAACGGGCTTATTGGGCTAACGCTTTTGCCGGAGTTAACTGGTGTAATTGCCAGTGGGGTTACTCCCGTTTCGTTTAACTTCATATGCTCCATGGCAATTGTCCCTTGACCATCGATCAACCCAGCTTCTTTCCGCGAAATTTCTCTGCTTTCCTGACGCCATGCCACCTTTCAACGCGTAGCTATACCAGTTAACCATGAACCGATACTTTCTCGATAATATCGAGTTTCGAGTAGCCTTAACAGCACTATCCGCTCTCGTGTTTTAGCGGATAAAGTACGGTTTAATCTATCATCGATTGGACCGTAAAGTACCTTCATACCAAGATACATACAGCGTTAATTTAATAAGACAGGCTAATGTTGGCTGGCTATGTTCAATTAAGTTTTCGAGTTAATTACTTTCTATTGATCGACGATCTTTGATTACTCTACGTACAACGTGTTCCTTTCGTTCAAATCTCAAATACTTTGCGGTTTATTTCAATTTGTAGATGTGACAATTAATTAGGATAACCCTTTCCTATCAAAAATATTCCAACTGAAATAATGATTGAATAAGAATCTTATTGTTTTATATTATTAGTAGAGATGTGCATCTGATCCAGCCAACAATATATATCGAATTAAACAATTCTAGAAATTCCATTTTATTGCTTAATCCTGCAGATTCCGATTGCAATAATTTCTAAATTTGAAGAAAAAATTCCCAACTACCATACCTTTTCTCGCAATTACCTAGCTAATTGTAATTACAGCTCCGCTATTTAGACGCTTATTCAAAAATTCTCCACGTTCGCCGTTTAAATACCTCCCCTAATTGCACCGTTTCAAAAAGTCTAGCCAACTTTCACGTTTATTTATTTTCCACCAACGTTCGCTTCGTTATAGACTTCGAGGAAAAATACAGCAACAATTGCAGAGGATTCCAAGGCTGAACTCGTTTCTTACCGTTCAGGACACGCCGTTAATTTTAAATGTCGTAAATCAAGCGGAATAAGTCGGAGCTCGACTCGGCAGCCTATGTCTCGAGCTATTTTATGGATTCATCTCGAGCTAAAGCTAACAGGTTGGCAAGAAAAACGAACAAGCAACCTCGCATCCGTGCAGTCATTTTACTTTTCCAGGATTCACAGACTTCTCAGCGACCCTTTTTGCTTTTCAAAGCAGGAACCTGCACCGACCGTTTTCTGCCGAATTCGCTTTAAATGCATTAGGATGTTGTCCGACACGATTTCATGACACAAAAATATCAAAAAATAGCACTGCAATAACAGCGGAATTGGAATTTTGAAAAGTTTCTCAAAGTATTGAAAAATTCCTAATTATCCAAATTACTTACCCCTAAGGTTAGATTAGAATTAAAATTTTTACTGCAAGATGTACAATACGGACCATAATTATAATTAAGCCCAAAATCCTTGTCGACCCTAACTAATCCCACACTATTTAATTTCTAATGAATTCAATTCACTTTTCGCTTGAAGACTTCTTCCTTGAAAATTCGGATGGAACGAAATATTTGCGATGATACAAAGAGGTAAGTTATAACAATTGAAGGGTGACCATGATAATAGTCGAACGCTGATTAGACGAGGATTGGGCAGAGTTAATGCCCGGCTGAAATTCAACGAGGCTGACCAGTCAGCGGTCAGGTAGCAGTGCAAAGGGAAGGTTGAACGAGCAAAAGGGGTAAAAGGGAGCCATGATGCAATGGATCGGCAAACTGACGCGACTCCATCGTCTACAGTAAATTGATTTACTTGGCAAAGATTGAGTTACCGAATTAGAGTGGTGTCGAGCCAACGCGTACCGATCGTTATTCAAAGCTAACCACCTTAATGATGCGACATCCTCATTGTGTTTATAGCACCGAATTTC
Organism: Osmia bicornis bicornis; assembly: GCF_907164935.1. Taxonomy (NCBI): domain Eukaryota; kingdom Metazoa; phylum Arthropoda; class Insecta; order Hymenoptera; family Megachilidae; genus Osmia; species Osmia bicornis. The sequence continues at coordinate 10,292,456 of NC_060217.1, read as the reverse complement.
TCTCTCTTTTTTTCCCCGCTCCTGACATGATTAACGCGTCCACTGTTTTATCGATACATGCGCTTTTAAGAGAGGAATTGGAAAAATGCTAGGCTCGATCGAGTACGAATTTCGAGCTCGATCGCGTACGGGATATCTGCAAAGCCTGGAGAAAATAAAGCGGCACAAAAGATTTACTCCAACGTATTCGACGTCAAGGGTAGTTTATGACCACCGTATACAAAGTGTCGTGCGTGTGCAGGATGCACTTTTTAACGTGAACGCGGAGGGGGTAGTGATATATCGGCACTTTTGTTGCCCATTTCCGCTGCTCAACTTTAAATCAATGGCAATTCCTTTCTGTTACATGCTACTAAGCTTCGTTGTTACATCGTGCTAAAGCTTCTATTCTAAGATAACGCGCATGGTAATTCAATGATTTAACTTAAATTTAATTTTATAAAATAATTTGTAGATAGTCCATATAAGGTAAGGTGTAATTTTTTCATTTTTTATGGTGTTAAAATTGTAAGTTTTTGATTAGGAAAGAAATATTAAAAAAAAAAATTAAACTAATATACTCTGAAGTACTTGTATTTTTTAAACATTTGTAATTATAAATTTTATATCTTATAATATCAGAATTTCAATATTATATGTACAATGTTTTTGAAATTTTCTGAAATAAAAAAATATTTTTTATCCTTTAATAGTGTATTTCTTTTCAAAATTAAAAAAAAAATCGTGCAGCGAAGGGTTAACAATTTTTATTTGACAAACTTTTACACCCTGTATAAGATACCAAAAACCAATCGTTAAAGTTAAAGGTCATCCACGAAGGAAAGAGGCTTTTAAAGCCACGTTTTTTATAGAATCAAAGTGTTCATGCTGTGGTACTTTCCCTAAAACTGGGAAATTGAGCAAGCAGACGGTTCCAACGAGAAAGTAACCGTAACTTCTTTGCTCCTCCTTGTCACTGGCCCTACCCTTTGGTCGAGACGAGAAACCAATCTCCGGCATATCGGACGAAAATCAGCTATAAAACGACGATAAAACGACAATGACAACAAGTTTTTGGAGGTAACCGGAGATATGAACCTATCTAAACGAATGCCAACAGGACCACCTCCCTCTTTATAATACCATTCTCAAACTGTGATTAAATATTTTCCTTGATATATCAAAAATACATTTATTTATTCTTAATTTAAAAATAAATATACATCCAATGGCGATGGTGCTTGTATTATAAATTTGCCCACATTTTTTCCTACAGAATTATTTATCAATATTTAACAACAAATAATGACACACGAATCAATTAATTTTTCAAATATTAAAAATATTAAAATTGAACAAATAATACTAACACTCGAATCAATAATATTTTACTTTACAACAGAATTCGCAGCTTTTTATAGAAAATACGCTGAAAAATTAGCAATTCTATAATATTTTTACAATAACTTTAAAAGTAAAATGAAGAATTATTTTACATTTCAGGAGAAAATATTTTTCTCAAAATTAAATGAAACATTTTAAACCTTCGTTACATTTTCTCCGGTATCATTCCTAGTACACTCCCTGCACCCATAACTAACCCAGTATCCCAATTACGGTTACAACGATTGCAGTCCTTACAAAGGTAAAAGATAACCAAGGAGAGAAAAAAATTAACAGCCAGAAATCTCCTTTTCATATAACCAGCGAAACTAGTTCGCTCAACTAACCCGGTAGCCCATTAAAACGCGAGTCAGTCCCGTCGTTAAATTTAACGAACCTCAACGCAGTCGCAATCCCAGTCATTAATTTACAAAGATGAAAAAAAAAGGATGAAGAAGAAGACGAAGATGGGAATGAGAATACATAACCGAAGCTTGTCGTTCAAGCTCATCATCCGCGACATTATTCCTTAGGATCATAAAACTTGGAGGATCGTGAACACGAAACGCGATAGATTCTGACGAGACGTTCCAAATTCGACACCATATGACAGGAACATAAACTTTGTTCCCTTAACGTAGCCTTTCTTAAGGAAAAAGGCGATGGAGAAGAAGGAGGTCCTATCAGCCGTTTTAATTAGGAATACGCGGGTACCCTACGTTACGAACACGGAAAAATTCGAGTGAACTCAAGAAAATTCGAAGGGACATGGAAAAATTCGAGAAGGGAAGTCGAGCAAATTGGGGCCGAAGTATTATCGGGCTACGATTTTCGACTTCTCGCGTACTCTCACACTCCTAGCTTTAACCCTTTCACTACAGGAGAGCTGAATGCAAAACGCATTTTAGCACTGCTGGAAAACGTTTTCGTACTTGATAAAATTTGATTTGCAATAAGGTATTTTTCAGTGTGTTTCCTATTTTAAATTGTAATTTAAATTTCCATTGCATGCCTTCTGTTTCGCCCTCAGTAGTGAAAGGGTTGATACTCGAAAATTGTTATGCACTCTATTCAAACAAATTAGTATCAAATCAAATTTACCACTTTATTTTGTTAATTACTAAAGGAACTAATTCCCTTTCAGCGAATACTATTGCAAATCAAATATTTAACTTTCAAATATTGAGACGAGTGGATCCGACAGTATAAATGATTCGAAACACCCTATGCGTCTTTCGTGGCACCACTGTTTTTAAAATTTGATTTAATACACCTTCGAGTCACCCAGTATATTCGTTCTGCTGTTCCAACGGAATCCTCGACAGCGAAATGAGATGAGACAGCGAGAAACTGAGGAGACGGCGAAATGAAATGAAGCGAAAAGAAATGAAATAAAGGTTTCATTATTTTCGCGGGATACGTTTCTGGCGTCTTAGAAAATGTCAGCTAACGTGACAAACGACGAAAGCATTCCGCGGGAATTAAACGGTGGTCCTGTTCAACCACACGAATCATCTTCAAATAGCTTGTCCTAATGACAGCGATATGAAAGCGTAAGAAAATGTTGATGAAACATCGTGTTATGGTTTATTAAGGAATAATGATTTTGATAAAGATATTAAACTGAATGTTTATGCGAATGAACGTTTGTGCAGAAAACTCGTAAGAAAATGGAATTTAGAAGGAAACTTATTTTATCATTAGACGCTCCTAAAAAAATATTTTCTATTTTACAACTATTTTAAAAACACTTTTACTATGGTAAGGGCTCATATAGACCCCCTGAAATACCTTTGTTCTATGATCAGGGCAATATTACACATAAACAAATTTTGGTACTCGTCAAATTTTTTCTAATATATTTTTAATATTATAATCTACTCGATTTTTAATATTTCCTGAGTTGGAAAATATAATTACAAATGTTTAAAAAAAAGAACACAAATAATACAAGACACATCCATTTCTATGATTATTCACATTTCTATTATACAGAATATTATTTCCTTCGTCAACTCTTCAATTTAATTGAATGTAATGTTCTACTCTGCTTCGCACAAATGGAATAATTTGACAAAATATTTGTGCACTAAATTCCTATCAAATCTGAATTGGATAATGCTTTCTCAATACTGTGCCCTTTCATGTTGAACAGAAATTCCGATAACAAGAAACGAGCGAGAAACGTAGCAGGAAATTTACAGAAAGGAAACGCTGAACATGAATATCCTCGGGGTAAGCTATAGGGCATCGATATATCGGGAAAGCAAGGAACAAAGAAAAAACAGAAACAACATGCAATGATTCTAGAAAAGCTTAAGGGAACAGAAATAACGTACGTTCGTATGTAAAATAAAATTTTTAATTTATCATAGTGCCTGTTTAAAAATTTATTTCTAATCCATTTGAGTAACACATTGACTACGAAAGTAAAAATTAGTATTGGTTGTTGAACAGCTCTGATTGTTAAAAATAGGAATAACTAATTTTCAAATTTCAAGCTTCCTATTTGCTATTTTAACATTATTTATGGAATAACAATGTTATTTAAAATAATGTTGTTTTATTGTTTCGTTTTAATTATTTCGTCGGTGACCCACATGGCATTCAACGTATTAATTACTAATTTTTAGAAATAAATTTTCTTTTTTTTTTAACCGATCCTTTAAATATTTTTATCAAATTTGAGAAATATATTTAATTTTTCTTACTTTTTCCCCCTTTTCAATGTTTGAATAATTTATGTTGATCCTCTTTTCGATTTACTGGACCATGGAATAAAAGATTTGTTGCAAAACGCTTCTACCGTAACCACAACCATTCATAAATCATTTTATTAATCAAATTATCCATCACAGTGGTACAGAACATAGCGGTAAGCGTTGGTGCAAGGACACCAGTGGCTTTGCTTGATGGAACGAGGGATGTAAGAGAAAGTGACACAAGTGTAGTCCAGGGTAGTCCAAGAAGAGACGGGTCAGTTTATCGCACGAGATTAAACCTTCACGTGACTGGGGCCTTAGAGACTACCCCCGCTTGATCCTTTCCACCCTTCATTTCCCAGGATGTTCTTTCGCGCGTATCATTCACCCACAACCAGTGACTTTCTCAACTACCCATTGCCCTTAAATAAATTTTACAATTTTCTAATTGCTTCTGAACGTCAAATACCCTGTGATAATATTTTAAAAGAGGATTTGCAAATTTCATTATGATTTGAATGTAGACCTCTTGGTGTACCATCTGTAATTTCAGATATCTAATTAAATTTAATTATAACAACTTTTACACTTTTGAATGTAAAACTTTTATACTGTAATATTTGCACAAACTATACCATTACCTAAAATTGTTTAAATTCTCCATTTCTAATTTTTATGAGCATCCTCGAAAGTAATTCAAGTTAGAATAAAATGATATTCAAAACACTTCTTGCCCCTCAATAAATCAAACTATCTCCTATTACTGGTGACCATCGAACGACTCTGAAAGACCGATATTTTCCACCTGTCCTTTGACCAGCAATTTCGAATCAAGGACTGCAACGAGAAGAGAGAAGTAACGATACGATTCGACAATCGTTAGGACACCAGAGCAATTCCGACTGCGACAGCAATTTCAGAAATACCACGCTGACAAAGTTCAGGACCAGCGTTTCCCATTCTGAACCACGTCAAAGAGTCACCATTGGTTGCCTCTAATTTCTTGGATCATCGGTCGCGTCCAACTCGATTCAAAAGTGAGAATCGAGATAGCACCGATGGTCGAGGAATAGGTGTCGTAAGGGAAACGAAACGATAGAGACGAGAAAATTGCAGCCGATGCGAACTACCGAACGTAAATACGTCGGGTCGGTCCCAATTTCACGGGGCCGTTCTTCTCTACCACATCTCTATTCAATTTCAAATGTACTTATTTAGGGTTTATTAATGCTTTTATTTCTGTTAACGCTTGAGGACCATCGATAGTAGACATTATACAATGGCGTAACCATAATGGTTCAAAATTAAAGCTTAAATTAAAAAATTGAACAATTATATTTTGACTAAATCCAATTATGTACACATAATGTGCGTTACTATGGAGTCTCTATTGAACGACCTAAGTGTGACTATATACTTTGCATTTGTTTAGTCATATAAGGTAAACAATTGGCATTTGTGTAGTAAGAAAATGAACCTTGGGTCCATTCAAACGAACTGGGCTAAGCTGAATGAATCGCGTGGCATCAGGAAGCCATTTATTCGATCGCAACAATGGACGATCCCACGGGACGGATCCTAAAGAGCCTGCTACGACGCTAGTGACTCGTATTAAGATAAAGGGAGCTACTCTATCGAAGCTGTAAAGTTGCAACGCACGCCATTAAATCAACGTCGACCAGGAACAAATGAAATAGAAATGGCGAGCCCTGCTAACCCTGTACTATTGCTGATTTGTTTGCTTCCGTGACCGATCCGCCATGGTTTACTTCCATCAATGGCTGAATTTTAACTTTAATAGAAATTAGCTTAATATCGACATAAATTAATATTGATTGCTTAATAGTATTTAATCGGTACAGTAACTGACGATTTGTTAGCAAACATGATTTACTTTCATTAATGTTTGCTGGAATTTAATTTTGATAGAGATCGTATAATATTGACATAAATTAACGCGATTAGCACTTTATAAGTAATTTTAACCCTCAATTACACTTGCAAACTTTGACCTATACAACTATACCGGAGGGGTAGTTTTGTATCCCAAGTTTTGATAACTGTTAGAAAATATTCTATTTTTCGATTTGAAATATTCAATTGAACTAGTAAGTTTTGGAGGCTAAAAGGGAGAAAGAGAGGAGAAAATCAGATATGAAATGGTATTACCAACAACTGCTGGTAGTCATTACCATTATTCCTACGAGCACATTAGGAAACAGAAGTGCTGTAGAATTGCAGAGGGAGATAACGAGGATGCTTAGAGCGCAATCAAACTCTTTCTATGATCTCGAATCAACGAAAATACCTTGTGCTCGAGGTGGAACGTGACTGACCGAACGGAATGCCAACTACATTTTGGTCATCAACGTCCTAGTTGCATCAAATACAGAATGGAACGATGCTGACCATGCACTAAACTTACCGGAAGCGCAACGATCATCAGGGGATTTCTGCTCGTCATATCTATACCCATGTCAGTTGCGAAATATCGAATCCCTTTCTATTTTAAGTAACATTTTTTGAAGAGATAAATGTTTCGACAATATGTATTCTAACAATTATTATTTAATCAAATAATCTAGTTGAACGTTAAACATTTCATTTAAATTGTTTAACTCATTTCTTTTCTTTTTAATTTTGTAAAATAATAGCACTGATTATCAACATAAAATTATATAAATTAATTACACAAGGGATTTCATTATGTACTTACTGTATTGATACGATAACGTATTTGGTAATTTATTTTTTTTACTTCTTTTATTATGACTAATACAATGGCAGTGAAATTTACTCTAATAATAAATTTAAAAAATAGAAAAATTTTATATACTGTTGCACTAATAATATAGTAAAGTATAAAAATTAAAAAACTGACTATTCCTATGTTTATTAATTTAGATTGTTAACACGTCTGATAAAAGAATGTCCATTTTCACTGGAACATTCAATACGTTTCTTTCCAGTATTAAAAAAAATACCAGACAGTTTATTCCATAGAAGCATTAATAACAACAAATACACTGAAAGAAGACACTCTCTATTATTACGCTCGGTTTTATCCCACCCCGAATTAATCCTGTGCATTACGAATCCAATTTCTCTAAAAATAGCGTATCAAAGCAGCCCTACCGCCGATAATAAATTTACTCCTTTTAGAATCCTTGGAAAAACGAGAATACGACGCAGATCCTGGCTTTCCGTCCTTTCCTTTATCTCGGAATCTCGATCCACCTCACGAAGCACGAATAAACAAGAATGGTCCGGCATAAAGAAATGAAGGCTGGACTTTCGATTACAAAGAAAAAGGGGAAAGACAGAGGAGTTTTGGCAAAAAGCAGCATAAATTCATCAGAGATAAACGCATCTGCTTTTTCCTGGCCCCAGCCGGTGGAGAAAGATCAGCGGGGCGATAGAAGAGCAACGAACGCGACGGAAGTAAAACAACGAAAAAAGAAAAGTAGGTTTACCGTCCTAACCGGGGGGAAAACTTATATCGCGATATTTCGGAAATGGGGATGAAACAAACTCCTCAGAACACATGAATTTCGTTCTCCAGAGAGCGGAGAAAAATAATCTTATTAATATATCTTCAATTTCTAAGTAAAAATTTTAAACAATTTAAATTATGAATGAGATTGTATGAAGAGATATAAATATAAAAGTGGAGGACCATATTGCCACCCTTTCTTCCACTAACCCTCAATATTAATATTTTTTTTTTTTCTTTCTACAATACATTAAATTCCTAAACAAGATTATAAATATTTCTCAACGAACCAACGATATTATACATCAGCTTTTATTACCATCTAGGAGATACCTACACGAAACTTTGCATCTTAGGATCGTTTATGTTCAACCGAGTAACGTTCACCCCCGTCGAAACAATTCGAGCGAAAGTTTCATTGCTCTATTACCGAAGCAATAGCGATCCAAAAGCGGGAGAGAACGATCGGATCGAAAAGTTTTCGTTTGCCTGTGCAAAGCATCGTCCTGGATGCGTGAAGTTTCGTTAGCAATACGAGGATTTGCGGTGGATAGAGCTCTGTTCAACGGAGCTGATAGTAGACCGAGCGAAGATAGGTGGGACAATTTGCTTCGAGCCAGAAGACTCCGCGGAATCGTGTGATTTTCCCACTCATTTGATTCTTGATCCAGAAATGCAACTCGATCGAAACCCGTCCCCATTCGAGAAACTCTATAAGATCGTTCAACGGAGAGAATGCAACGGAGCCAGTTCAATCTGGTAAAGTTTTGCAAAGCTACTAAAACTGAATTCTAATCGTAACGTGCTGTGTGTTCGAGTTTTGCGAACGATTGGGCTGAATTGAAGAAAATAGACAATACACGTTTCTATGTATGTTTGAATAAGAAAGGCGATATCGAATCTTTCGTACGGTCATTGAACTCTTTGCGGTGCGCTCTAAAGGAAAACAATCATCATTTTACGGTGCGATGTTTTTAAAATAAAAATTTTGTAGTGTTAAAAATGTACACCTTTGGTATATACTGATGAATATGTGAGTCTTTTAACAGTCAAAGGGTTAACCCTCGAACGAATCATGGAAAGAGCCACAAAATGAAGGACCATGAAGAGAATCCCAATTTTAATTTAATTTTGTACATCATTTATAAGTTTGAGTCTCGAGCTACCCGGACTTCTTTCATTCAAGGGTCAGTATAATAGCAAAGTTATCTAAAATAATATTTTTCTATTTTCTTTTAATTATTCTAATAGGTAGATCTAATTAGCGGTGCCGATTACTGATAACCCCTCAGGATACTCAACGTGTTAAATAATAAAAAATTATTCAAATTTTGAGTTTACGAGTACATAATCAAACGATTATTTTTAAGATAAAAAAACCCTAAATTATTTCCATGGCAAATGACTTCCATTTTTTTAATTTTACACTGTCTCTTTAAAAATTATTCTTCGAATACATGAAACTCTTTCGTTTAAGAATTATACATTTAACTTTAGCTCAATATCTTTGCATATATTTTGTACATTTGTATTTTGTATTCTAATAAAACAATCTATCTCTTTTAAAAATAATCGTATGATTTCATTTTTTTGTTTTTTTCATTTTTAATCGAAATTTGTTACTCTTTATGCGTCGTTAATGAGTTAAAATTACGCCAACCGAATCACTGAAATTCAATGTCGATTAAATCCGATCCAACAACAAGGAAAGACATCAGCAAGCACTTAAAATGCATGAAAATGCAATTCATGGATTTTGTAAGGAGCAATGGTTGAATGCTTGTCGCTTAACGTGATTACGAGCTTCGTAATGTTTAATCGCTCCGCGCTAATTAATTCACTCAAAAGCTGGCAACGGCTGAACGAGCGCAAGACAATAAAATTTGAAGCGCAATAATGAAACCCATTTATGAATAGTATCCTTCATGATGAATAGAATTTTGTGATTGATAATCATTGTATAAAATGTTTTTTTTTTTTCAAGCTAATATAATATTAATATAATAATATATATTATAAAATTAAACTTAAATTATCATTGTCTGAGTGGTGAACCGTCCAAAGAATAATTATTTTTGTCGCATATTGCGTTGAATATTGTTCTCTGTTGGGACAGTCGAGCAATAAGGAAGAAGTTAAGACACAAGAGTAGTAAAAATCAAAGTAGGTAGCTAGATTCTAGAATCTTAGAATCTAGTTTCAGACACTAGGTGTATAGAAGTACTCAGCACGAAACGTTCTACTTTTCCGGCAACTCAACGACCACTTCTCTCCCACTTTTCTCGCCTTCCACTCAACGTTTCAGTCTCAAATGTACCCCGAAAGAAGATATTCGAGGCAAGAGTGCTAGGAGAATCTCGAATGTAGTCGGGCGGACCTGCGAATGAAACTCGCATCAGTTTCGCCTGGACGAAACACGCAGAAAATCCCCGAGAAAACTTTCACGAGCCAACACCGTCCCCGGGTTGGATGTACGAGGAAACTTGCGAAAACTTATTTTCTCTCGTATCTCTACCTTCTAACTGCACCTGCAAGGATCTTTAACACTTTGATCGTGTGACATCAAATAAAATGCGAGAACGGAACAAACGCCGATGCACGAAAACATCTAAATGTCTTGGTAACATTTCACGAAAATGTCTTTTCTTTGTAAGTCTTTTATCGATGCTTCAGACTGCACTTTCAAACTCCCTACAACTTCGTTGTAACAAAGTAGCTGCTTCTTTAACTTTTAAGTCACTTTTTCATACCGAATTCTTAAAACTGAGATTGATATTTATTTTTTCATCCCTTTATGGATTTAAGGTAAATGGACTTGGTCAATGAAATTGATATTAATTTTGTAAAAATTTCTTTGGTAGATTTATGGTATCTTGATTAAATGAATTTCAATTAATATTTCAATTAATTATTTCAATCAATATTGTTAGAATGGTCAGGTTCGAAAATATGGATAAAATTACATTTTCATATCACCCTTATAATAAAAATTATTACTTAAAGAATATATTTTGTAATTTTAGGTATCAATTTCCTTTGTTCAGAATTTCAAATATTTTGTAATAATTTGTACATAAAATATATTTTGTAAGTAATACTTTTTATTATAAGAATGATATTAAAAATTTAATTTTACCCATACCTCAGGCCTGACCATTTTGCAAGGAAAATTTACAAAAATGATCATCCAAAACCATCATCAAATTTAAATCATCCTTACATGAGATTATATTTTCTTCGTGATTTCCTGTAACGATAGATGAAGGAGTTTTTTCAAATAACGAAAGTCGAAGAACAGAGCAGTGCTCTTTTAGTAAATGGAGGAATATGGTGGGAACGAAGGTCCCGAAGGATCCGGTAAATCTTAACCGAAGTAAACTTCCGAAAATTTACGTCGTCGCGTGGACGACTTTTCGCGAAAGAGTCGTCTAAAAGGCCATGCGGGACTTGAGGGACCCCAGGTTCACCTCCGTAAGGGGACATTAATCTACGTTGAGTCTCGGCCGAATAAGCGTTGCCTGACGTGGATATAGGATTAATGGACAGCTAAGGAAAAATTCCACTCAATATTTGACTGCTATACTTGAATCACCATTTAACAATTCAATAGCTGTATATTCGTTGCCTACTACAATTTCGCATTCCCCTTTATACATATATCTAACAGAAAATTATTTATGAAATCATAATTTTTTCATTGTAATTAGTATCAGTTACAATTGATAAAAATATAATTAAAAAGACAATAAAACACTTTAACCTGTTAAAAACTAATATTCCATTAATGCAATATTTATTTGCAAATTAGCATAAATAAAGAAGGACAGTTTTATAGATTGGTTAATGGCACCAACAGTGTTCTAAGTTATTTTGTACTTGACAGTTTAGATCACGATTAGTGTTAGGACAGAGGTACACAGAGTGCTCGACCGACGTCTCGCATTAGCGAATGAAATATTAATGGGTCCTCCCTGCCCTCAGATAAACCCTAGTTAAATGGCCCATTGTATCACGTTCTCTGCCATCTGGCATTGTGTGCGAAAATGTGTTTAGACGTCCAGAAATCAATGATCTGTTACATCGTACACCCGTACAACGATCCTACAAACTCACTTGTATAATTGCAGTAAATTGTAGGTGGTAATTTAAAAGCATTCATTGAAACACGAACTTTAAATGCATCTATTATTCTGTGACATTTTGATGTATGCAACTGCTAACAAACTGTACTAATTCTATTATCATTATATAAAACGAACTGTATTTTTCTGTATATTTAAAAATCAATCACGTCAATCAATTATGTCAATGTTTTTGCAAAATCAAAACGAACAAAAATATTTTTTTTTTAATGAAATTTTGTACTTTTATCTGTTTTATATTATTTTCTATCTATTGTCATAAACCAAGGGCAGATTAAGATCTAGTTTTGCAAGGAAAAAAATTGAAAATTGTGTTAAAAAAAAGTAATAGGTGAACAATGTAATAATTTGTTCCCCTTGCATGGCAGCCAATGCATTTTAATATGTTTCCCGGCTCTCATTTCGTTGACAGAACGGCCCCCGACGAAAGCGGCTGTGTATCCCTGCGGGAACGCCAAGAAATTTCCCGGTGGATTACCGGGAATTTGAAATTTTCTGAAAGACGAAGGACGTAGCCGCCTTACACATCGCTCGACCAGCCAGCCAACTTTTCACCTTTTACGCGAAGCCCGCTTACCGGATTTTTCCATTATGCCAAACTTTGATCGAATCGTTAACACTGACACCGCACAAAGATCGATCGGATGCTGCTGTATCAAAAGCAGAATACGAGAAAAACGTCGACCAACTAAGGGAAGGCTTTTTGCTATCGTTGAACCATAACATTCAATATTAATAAAGGAAAAAGGAAAATCAGAAGAGTACAAAAAATGAAGAATGACTCCCAAAGGTACATACTTAACTACCCTTTAAATTAGAATCAATTTTTCCAAATTGAACCAATCAATTTCAGTTCTTCTAAAAAATTAGTTTTCGTCATTTTGAATAAATTCCGAAGAAAATAATGAAAGTCGCTTTTTTGTAATTAACAAGAAAAAATGCCCTCTGTAGAATAAAATAAATTATAATACCACTGTATATTTTACACCATCTCTTTCGAAGCAGTGCAAAAGATTCTACTAAAATGTCGACTATTGAAACGGACCAAATTGCCAACAATTTCTATTTGCAGAGCATCAACAGTATCTGCAGAGCTGTGATATTCGGTTCGAAAAAGCATCAGGAAAAAGCTGTAGAAAGTATCCTCTTCGCATAGGAAGAAGAAGATCCCTACGCTTTCGCGCTCAAACTGAAGCATTTCACCTCTTGCGATCACTTTTCGCTCCACCATGCTTTTATCTCTCATTTCCCATAGAAAGAGCCCGGGGCGTCACTATGGGGCCGATACGAGAGAACTTTTAAAATTACCCGGACTTCCCAGCCAGGAGATAATATGGTCTATTAAGGATAGACGACGTTGGATCGTCGATGGAAGCAAACTAGTGGTAGCAACTCTAGAGACGAAGAGACAAGTCGAGGGTGGGGGCTGATTTAATTCCTGAATTTTACTATGGTAAACGCGGAGGGCAAATAAATAAATTCTCTGATACTTTTATCGAGCGTTCTTAGGATGCTTTTCTATGGAATATTATTTTAAAAATTAAACTAAAATCTGTTATGTGATAGTAAAATGTAATCATTAAAATTTGATAAATAAATTGTTTATTATACAAGATAAGGTTGAATTATATCTTTTTGATTAGAAATATAAAAAAGTTAAATGATATGAGAAAATTTATTTTTCTAGAAGTGCAATAATGCAATTACAATAGTGCAACTGCAATAATGAAACTACAATAGTGCAACTGCAAGTAAAATCGTCCTTCATACATTAAATCATGAAAAATTATTTTATTTAACTATAGAATACTTTATTTTAGATACGATTTTACATCAGAATTCATGTGGCAAGATAAATGCAGTTTTCGTTAAAATTCAACCGGTGCAATCGTATCTTGCACTCTACATACGTAGAATAATTTTTCGAAAGACGACAAGTGAAATATGAAACGATATCTCAAACGTAGAAGTCAGGTTTGGTCTAACAAATGACAACTGAATCAGGAGTCTGAAAGTTAGATCGCCGTTGTTACGAATCTTTCGTGAGTTCGCGTGATCAATGGACCAAGGAAACTTTAGATCCTGCAGAATGAAGCTATGTAAAATTTAACCGGAGAAAAGGAATTGTATATATGGAGAAAGCACGGTGACGGACTTATAATGCTGCTATGTATTCGCTGAATGCAAGCAACTTTCTCCGAGAACCTCTATTACCACGAATATTCACAACGATGTTAAAGTTAAAACGCAAAATTTCCAAGTCTCTCACGATAATCCAGAGAAAACTAGCAAAAGTTTTCAACTGAAAGTTTATAAAAACACCACATCAGTACTTCAGAAAGTTAAATATTTTAATGATTACTTGGTGAATTTGTTGCCTTATTTTTCAGTATTTTTCTATCCTTAATTGATATTGAAAGAAATTATTAAGTAATATAATAAAAGAAATTCTTTTTTCTGAATGAACTAAAGTAAATAAAATTATTATCATTAGAACAGTACCTACATTGGCGTAACGAGGATTTTATTCTTGGGTGGGCTACTTCCCTTAGAAATTTAAAAATTTTAGTTCTAAAATTTTCGAATTTAAAAATTCTGAAATTTTGAAAGTCTGGAATGATTGAATTCTGAAATCGTAAAAAGTCGCCTGATGATGATAGGTTTTAAAGCATAAAACAACGCCTAAAACCAAAGTCCTTCAAGGCCAGAAAGGGCAGCTGAGGTATAAATAAATAATAAATAAAATTTTTATTTACCACAGTAAAAATTCGATTTTATAGAAGATGGAGCAAAACTCATTTTTCTATCTATTATTTTTTTAAAATTTGGTATATGATAATGTGAGTCTCCCTTATTGTTAGTACACATTCCTTAGTATTTCGCGTAACAATTCGAGGCTCCATTTTTCTGAAGTTAAGGGTTAATCATAAAAAAAATCTACTGAAAAAACGTGAATATACTACAAGGTGTAAAACGTCGAATTTATACTACAGTATCAAACTTGCTACATACTTCTCACACATCTCCAATAAACTTGCAGCGTACAAGGAAAGAAACGTTCAGTGACGTTTGTCTCCATCATAACGCAGAAATGGCCAAAGTATCGCAGTAACAAGTGACGAGTGTCGACTGGGAGAAGTTGTATAAAGGAGAATAAAAGTTCCTTACTACTGAATAGCTAGTCTTTCAAAGTTTTTTACACTTTATGAGACACACGAGCTTTTATGCCAACATGCACGCGTTAAGACCAAGATGACTTTCAAACGTATCTGTACGAGATGAATGAATGCTTCATGAACTTCAATGTGTTTGGAGATATTGTCGTATTAACCATACGTTTGTAGTTGAATTATGCTCGCATTTAAGTTGAAAGAAATAAAAATAATTATATCTTTGAAAAATTGAAAAAAGGAAGATTTAAGATAAAGATACGATTAACCCTTTGTGGAGGATCAACACATATGTATGTTAAAACATAATTGTCATAGTAATTCATATTACGTTACATTCTTGACACAAAACACAGCTATAAGTATAGGCAATAGAAATTTATAATACATACTTTGAAGGATGGAATTCATTGTACTTTAAACTAATAATACTCTGTGCAAGCTTAAAAATGCTCAAAGGGTTAATTCAGGATTTATTTTTACTAAAAATGTGACCTCTTTTGATAAAACGATGTGGGTTAAAAGTAACGATACAAAAGGATTGAAAGCAGAAATAAAAAAGAAAAGCAAAGATAAGAAAAGTGAACGAAATTGTTCCATAATACTTCGTCTGACACCACTGCTATTTCAGGCGACTTTTTGTACCTGCTTCTAAAAGAACGTGTTATGATTTTTGAGAAATACTAGAATCATACATCAGTGATATTCTATTTCCATAAAATTTTATAGCACCAGCTTTGCATTCATTTAGCAATAAGGCATCAAACCATTAGATTTCTTAACCCTCGAAATAACAAGTCCCATATTTAACAATTCATTTATAATTTTTTCTTTTTTTAATAATATCATTATTAAACCATAATGATAAAGGCATAAGAGAAAGTGAATAATTTTTTGAACATTTTTTAAAGGATAAAAATGATATTTTTTCAAACTCCTTCTTTGGTCCTTCTAGGATTAACAACATTTATTTATCAAAATATTTTTCAGACTACTTTTTCCCAAAAATTTCAAACAATTATTCATTTTGATGAATAATTTTCGTACTCGCATAAACATAAATCTTCGTTTTCCATGGAGGAATGTATAAGCACGTGGGCAAATATTGAAAAGCAATATTGAATACGGATGTTGACTAACATTTTACCGTGATGAAGCATCACCAACAGATGTTATCACAGAGTTAGAAACTGTTGTTGCCCGTTCGACGTTGACAGAAGGAACCAATATTGACATTTCCAAACAAAATGCTTACATTATCCCATCGACTCGATGTTTCGTAATTCTCTAATCTTTAAACCAATATTAACTGTTATCGTCATCGGTGAAAATCAATGGAACAACGGGTGCATTTAGCGAAGTGTAGTTAAATTTTCCAATCAAAAGTTCGTTGATTTGCGTTCGTATCGAGTAATATTTTATTAGAAAAGTTGCCAGCCCTTGTTTTGTACCATCGATAACGCGGCATTGTGCCGGATCCAACATGAGTAACACCGAAAATTTACGAGCTAACTTTCGAGACTTCGTTCAACTCGTATCAGCCACATTAATGCCGAACAATAGAGGGAGATCATGTGCGAACACGTGTAAAATATGGATGCTACTGGGAGATCTGCATAAATGAGAAATAAGAAGAAAGGAAATGAATACGAGAACTCGTGATTTTGTAGAATATTGGATATTAATAACAGACGATTTTTAATCAAAGGTATAATTCTAAATTTTGATGAATTCTCATAAATTGAACAATAAAAACTACTGCTTGTGATATTTTTATTTTTATTCTAATTTTTAGAATAAAAAATAATTGATTTTTAACCCTTTGGGAACGGAGCTTACACAATTTAATGTAAAAGAAATTGTTAAGGCTACCTCAAAATCGTATGTAAATCGAAGTGAGTGACAATATAAAGTAGTAAAAGTCCTTCGATTCTAGTCGCGGAATAAGGGCAATAAATCCATGGGGATAAACCCATAAAATGAGGAACGACAAACAGTAAAAAGCAATGAGGGAGGAGCGAAGAATCGTAGGATCGTTGTGTAACCTATGACAGAAATTCATTTTTCGAAGGCAGCTGTAGAAACAGCATTTCGAGAAATCCTGCGTGGTGGAAAGTCAGGGCCAGCATAAACACACTCAAGTTTTGGGGGGTTTGAGTGCAGCAGCCCCGTCACTTGCACGGTCGCCATTCTACAAAGGAACCTTCCCCCTAAGTACTTGAGTACAGCAGGCACCGTCGACTAAAGGAGTTTGTTGCTGTTTCTTGTTCCCCATGCTGCCACTACTAGTGAAGAACTCCTAATGCCCGGTAGAAGTTTAATGTTGGTTGTCGGCTCGTACGAAACCAACTCGCATCAGTTATTACCGCTTTCTATAAACACTTTCGGCCTGCTTTTATTACTGGGATCGAATAAAGTCGAGGTGAGAGTTTAAAGAGCATCCCCCAACGATTTGAAGAAGTACTAGAACAAATCTGTTACCAGTAGGGTGTCACCAGTGACCAACGCTATACATTAGATATACTTTAATAGTTAAAAGAAAAAAACAGAAAAATATTATTTGGTTGAATTTTACTTTGTAACATACAAAATTATAGGTATCCATCGGTTCAAAAGTTACGTTAGATTAGATTAAATTAGGTTAGTTTTCCTGACGCCATTTTGCTGTCCACTTCTGTGGACCAATCAGATTATAGGTAGAAGTTAATATGGTGTCAAACTAACCTAACCTCGAAAGTATGCTAAAAACGTTCAGTTTTACATAAGCATTATTTTTGAGCAAATGAATTCCTAAAATTAAAACTTGCATTTTTCAATTTTTCTCGTTAAGTACTAGCAGAATACATTTAAAAAGTCAATATTTTTGTGTGTCCGACATTAAAGTTTAACCTATTATTTTGCTAACAATAAGATACCAATTTGAAAGGTAAAGTTTAAAAATTAATTAGTAACCAAAAGTTAAAAAGTTTTATTCAAATAGTGGACGATCAAGAACGCTTTCAAGTGTTCCTAGAATATACCACAAACCACGAATACCATACTAACCACCGGTCTAGACCATGGAACACAGACCGTAACTGTAAAAATAATCAACGTGTAGCTCGTCTACTTTGCTACTAACAGCGTAATACCCCTGGTCGTTTTACGATCCTCTTTTCCCGACATTTCAAGCCTGCCAACGGATGTACACACGTAGTGCAACCGACCTCTCTTGTCATGGTCCTTTACATCGACCAGCTCTGCTCACAAACATGACTTAAATTCCGAGCTAACAAAAATTCTATATAACGTAAAGCGTATAACTGGCCCTGTATTGCATACGTGTATTAAAGTCGTTTATGCGAAATAAAGGTTTTCAGCCCGGAGCGAATTTAAAATTCTTCTCAATAACGAGATTAGCTGGGCAACGCTTGACTTTTGTTTGAAATTTTCTTTCCTGTTCTTACTATTTCGGACTCGTCACAAAAGAGAAATTATCCGCAAATAAATTCGCTTGCACGACAATTTTTCTTTTCGTACAAGAAAAATTCGAAATATTAGTTAGAAAGATGATGCAGATATAGGTTCATTTGTTTTTGGAATTGCATTTTGTATTATTCGTCATGGTAACAAAGTGAATGGTAAAATAATGCCAGAATTTTTCATGAAAACTGCCAATGAACGTATTCAGAATACACCGTTGCACCATTTTTCCTTCTTGAGAACCAAGGAAACTAGCAAAACGGCTAACTCAGCTCGAAAAGAGGCGTGCAATTCTTTTATTCATCATCCTTTCACACAGAAACTTCCATTATACCCTAGTTAACTTAATAAAACACGAAACTCAACACAGCAGTGTCCTCGAAATGTATTCGAAGCAGCTGCACGTTTGATGTTAACCTTTGAAAAAGAGTAGATTTTACAAAGAATCCGACGGTTTACAAGAAAACTCGAGATTCCGCTCGCGAACGTCCATAAAGAATGAAAAAGAATACGCCTTTGGGGTGTAATGCAGATTTCTCTGTGTAAAAGTAAAGTGTTAAATCTGTTTATACGGGGAATCTATTCAAGTATTTATACAAAACGTTCTGTCCAAGCCCATGAGGGATTGACCGGAGACTAGAGCCCATTTCTACCACCAGGATACACCTATTTTCTATTCCGAAAGAAGTCTACACGGCAATGCATACTGAGAATGTAGCTCGTACATGTACTATGATCCTAGCACCATCCCATTCCAGTAAAAGGAACGTCTAGCACCCTTGAATCTGAGTAGTGCTTTTCTGGATGAACATTATACTTAATAGCAGCGGAATAAGGATTCCGAAAAGTTAGCCGGTACATTTCGTATGCATTCTACGTGTTAACTTAAGGAACATGCTCTTTCTAGGCAAACATATTTTTTAAAAGAAAAGACAACCATATCCTTTGTATTTTCATATACATATAATTTACCTACTGATTATTTTCTGACTGTATATTTATAATTTACTATATTTTAGGAAAATGTGTACACTCTCGATCGAATCAGGCTTTTCAAAGGAAAATAGTGGTTAAACTATAAAGTTTGAAATGAAAAAAAATATATTTAAATTGAAAAATCTAAAAATCCATCAAGAATATATGTAAATACAATTGCGAATAAATCAGGCTCCCTGAGAAAAAATGGTAATATCCCGCATTCCCACCCTTCCTCGTAGGTGTCGCCGAGGAAAATGACAATGTAGGGAAGAAGGCTCCATTTATGTATACAGATCTGTGGCAACCTATCACCACTTGCGTATAAATATTTACTTTGTTATTTAGCACTTTTCAATTATAGATTATATTTTGTAATATTTAGTAATTCAAAGTTATATTATTTTGTTTCTGAATCACTTTTAATATTAATATCTTCAGAATTAAGATTCTGCAAATTCCTGCTTCCCCTATATTGCCACTTTTCCTAGGGAAGCCTGATGTATTCACGAGTGTATTCGATTTGAATTGTATTTGAAAATCATAATATTTAATCAAATTTCTTAGGTCAGAAATGATGAATTTTAAATACTATAAGTGGCACAATAATAGATAATGATAATTTGATAATTATTTAAAAAATTGGAACTAGTATAATCATTGATAAAATAAATTTTTAATTAAAATCAAAAGGCATCGAATTAAGTGGTACCTAGTAAATGTTTTACTTTATAAAACGTTTTACAATAAGATCTCCAACTCAGTTTGTATGATGCAGTTAAAGATAGGAGCAAATGGAAAAACAATTTCACGTTTCATGTTCCCTGATTCTTTCATACATAAAACTACCATAATAACGTGAAGAAATGCTGATCCGTAGGGAATACAAATTTGTATTTACGCTAAATTGTACCCATGACAATGCTTTATTTGCTTTGGCGTTCTCGTAAAACGAGTTTTAAGGGGCAACATTTTACGCAGCGATCCAGGAACCAATTTTCTTCCCGTGTTTATCCACAGATGGTTCCATTGTCAAGTCGTTTCCGAGGGGAATATTGTCACTGTCAGCGAATACATTTTTCAAGCATTGTCCTAATCAGTAAAGCATCTTTTGTCCGACCACGCAGAATATAATTCGATATTGTCGAACAATATACGACATCCATTGTATCTGCCATTACTGAATCGTAACCAGATCTCATGAGTAAAATTTGTACAGATACATTATTCTTATAATTCTATTGAACAATGTCAATATCAACAGTGGTATAACTAGAATTCCTTTCTGGAATAAATCAGGTTCCTTAGCTTCACTAACAGAATCCTAAAATTTCGAAATTCTGGCATTTTAGAATTTCCGAATTTTGAGAGTTTAAAATTTCAGAATGGTGGGAGGATCAGTCCACGTATTTTGGAACAACCAGTGGAGCATGGAAAAATTATTATTTCTCGATTCAATTAATATGATTTATAAGCAGTCTAGAATACCTACTAGAAAATGCAAAAGAAGAAGTCTAAAATTAAATAATAATTTTCGCCATAATCTGAGCGATCCAAGGATTAACCTCGACACCCTATATTCTTCAGGAATACACGCTAAATCACTCATCAGCAAAAGTGCCAATAACCTAGATTTACGAGGCTCCCGTTTCCCTTCCTTTTGCTCCTCAACAAAAGGGCGTAACACTTCGCTCGTGACTGGAATCCCCTACCGGTTGAATTATCTATCTTTGGCATAACCCTTTTGAAGCGATCAGACGCAGGAGCACTATTCTTCGGACATTTTCCTCTAGCTTGCGCAAGCCAAGAGCGTTACTTCTGTCGAGTCTGCACCGAGGGGAATATTGTCGCTGTCAGCGAATATGTTTTATAGCAGCATCGCACCAGGATGCGACTCTACCTGGTACACCGACTGCGAGATAGACTGGGTGAAAAAAAGAAAAACGAAGGAAAGAGGAGAAGAAAAAAAGATGCCGTATACCATCGAGCTAGGTGGGTATTGGATTTGTAATAGGGGCCATACGGGCTATAGGCACACCACTCTTCCAACCCTCTACCATCCGAAACCCCCTCCGACAACTTCACCTCGCCCCATGTCGAAATTGCGAACCATTTTCTCGGATAGAAGACGTCGCAGCGGCGCAAAGTCTCCTAGCTCGACTGAATGCATTATTCGCACGAGAGAGCAAAGGACTACCGGGTGTCTCGTTCTTACTTTTCCCCCATCGAACCTCTATCCTTGCCGATCACGCGGTTGACCGAATACAAAGACGACGCCCAAAGAATCTATTCGCATTTTATACTCGAATTGATCACGTTTTCATAAACGTCGGCGACGAAAATGGAGTAAATGTTAATAGGCGGACTAGAGAGAAAATGTTGATTGAGTATTTCTGCATTAGATGTTTAGAAACTTCCCTATTTACAACTAGATCTAGTAGTAGACATTCAGTTTTTGTCCATCATAGACCACTCTTTTCTTTATAAAGTAACATAAAATCCTAATTAGCAATCCTGATAACTCGAAATAGTAAATTGAAATTTTTAGAGTTCCCACCCTTACCTGTAAGCATCCTCGTAGGTCCCTCGTCTCCCACCACTTGCAGGTAAACGTTTACCTTAGCTACATACTAAATTTTATGATATTTAATAATTAAAAATTATATTATCTTGCTCCTACATCGTTTTTAATATTAATATCGTCAAAATCAAAATTTTGAGATCGCGAGTGTATATCCCGAAGAGTAAACTGATTTCTGCACTGATTTTCAGGAAAATTATTCGGCAGAATTCTATTGAAAAATTCAACTCTGAAGATAATTTCATTTATCGAACGGAAGAATGAAAAATGAATCGCAATACAATCATCGTTTCTTGTCCCAGGATCATAAACCGATGCAGACTGTCATCGTTTACCCCGGAGATTTATTTAACCATATTGATCAACGTAACGAACACAATCGGCCTCGATTATGGCGTACACGAGAGTTCAGCTAGAGCTCGTAAAATAAAGTGGTCTCGGTTGGAACACGATGTCCAAGAGATTGAGTTGGCCACTGCCACAGAAGGACATGGCTCCTGCGAAACGATTAATCCTCATTGGTTAGAATTTGCACCCTGGCACATACTTTATGACACCTCTGTTCGAAAATACGGTCATTTGTTTTACCAACACCTCTGTGACAACTATCATTCTTGCTCGTTGAATGAAAATTACTGTAGTAACGAACGTAGTTTTTAATGCGCGATCCCTTATCGTATGATTAAATTAACTCTTTTGTGGATATTTGAAAAGTTTTGAAAATGCTGAAAAACGCAGTTGAAATTATTATTCTTGAAGATTAAATCAAATAATATTTAATATACACGCTACTTAAAAATTGGCAAATTTTTTATATAACTAATATCTACTAAAATGAAGCTGATTCTTAAATTCAGTTTCCTTTTATTTTTATTCAATTGTTAATTCCAATTTCGTTCTTAGAATAATTTATTACATATTAATTGTAATTATTCATTATAATAATTACAATAAATTTCTGTTTCTGAATTTTGAATTTATCGTTCCAGAATAATAATTTTCTCTCGTCAAATTCAATTTCAATAAAAGAATTTCTAATCTTCTCAGTTTGATATCTGTTAGACTTAAACTATCCTTTGCTTCTAAAAACAAAGAAATTATCAATGTGTATAAATCAAGACAGTCGTAAGTAGAAACGGAAGTTCAACGATGTCCGGTATTTCGATTAGGTCGATCCCTCGACAAGAAAGATTCCTTCCCTTCTCTAAACCGCTCTAACGCTGTCGAAGATGACTTTTTAGAATTTCATTCACGTGCCGTACAAGAACGGACTTTTTTTCCCTGCCACGTACGTGATCGTGGAAATTTCGTTCTTTCATGAAAAAAAAGTGCGCTCCATTCTGTCGGTGAAGAAGAAACTACGATAACTGTAAGACTTACAAGAAGAAATTTTCTAACCAATCATCTGGATGACTAAACGTCTAATAAAAGAAGAATTAAATGAAATGTTCGAAAGATTACAATACTCGTAAGATTACAACGTTTTAAGAATTTTTTAGATAACAAGTTGTAAACAAGTTGTGAGAAAGAAAAAAAATTCACCTGTTCCCCAAAGACGCGAAAACATAAAGTCGGTATATTGCGGCGAACGTCGCTTAAAAACGCGCTTGATTTACGTTTACTGTTAATTTATACCATTTCGAGGGGTGATTATGAAAATGAGAGGAAGCATTACCTAACTTTCTTAATTACCTTTCCTTACCTGTGAAAGAGCGTTACGCGAAAGAAGGCTTTGCAATAATTTATTGTAATTGCCTATGCGTTCGCGTTTTAAACAATTTCTAATATCCACGCTTAATGAATACCTTGGTCGGCCTTCAAGCGTGAAATTACTAAACTTCTTAACTATTAAGTGTGAATGAAAAACTTGCGATCCCTTGCAGAAGATCTAAACAAATATAAGAGAAAAATTCAAAAGTAAGATATCTCAGAAGAACTGACATGTTTTATTTGTAAGAGCCCGTGTTGGGACAGCGACGTTGTCCAGAGTCCCGTTAGGTACCGTCGTAAAACATCTGGGGCCCTTATGACGACGGGAATTGGCAAGGGCCTGATCGTCCTCACCCCCTCGCACGGCGATGACGACCAGGCCTCGGAAAGCGGAAGGTTAAGGGTTTTTCCAGAAAGAGTGGGGCGCGGACCTTCCTTTTAAGGAACGGGAAAAGAGCGCAGAAGGCAGAAGGAAAGTAATAGCGGATTTGACTGCATGTAACGATTAGAAGTGGAGAGTGTGAGAACGCGTATTAAAAATATATCCTGACTCTTGGACTTTTATTTAAACACCCTTACAAATTCAGAAGTGGGATCAAGGATCCAAAACGGAAAGGTCCGTGGAAATTGTGTAATCAACAGTGCCGTTCATATTCTGTGTGACTCTCTTCGCGAGGTTCTTTGTGATTAATTTTCTGTGTGACAATTTTTACGATTCTGTGTGACAATTTTTGTTTCGTTTCTGTGTGACAGTTTTTTCTGTGTAACAATTTTTTTTTTAATTTCTGTGTGACGTTTTCTGAAGTGTCTGTGCGACACTGTATTTGACCTTCCTGGTGATTATATCAGTGGCGTTTTTATAAATTCGAGGTGACTTTACCATGTCACATTCAGTGGGAAGAAGTCAACGCGATTTCCTTCTATCTGATTTGAAGGAGATACTGCGTCAACGTGGTTTGTCAACGACAGGCAACAAAGCCGAATTAGTGCAGCGCCTTGATGAGAACTTTCCGGATCGAGCATGGGAGGTTGACGTAACCCCACGTTCGAAAAAAGGTGGAGAGGCGGCCGCAGAGGGCAATACCACGGTTAGAGAGGACGAGATACACCCCAGGCAAACGGGCAGGTAGAAAGGGTCAATCGAGTGCTAGGACCCATGCTAGCAAAAATGACCGAGGACCGTCCGGGAAAACGATGGTATGAGGTAATAGAAGACGCCGAGTACGCACTAAACAATACGGTGAATAAAGCCACGGGTGACACACCGTGCAAGTTATTATTCGGAGTAGACCAAACGGGTAAAGTGCCAGATGTGTTAAAAAAGTGTGTTCAAACTGAAGCAAGTCGCGAACCTTCAAAATTAGAAGAGTGTCGTCGCGTAGCCGCGGGAAAAAATTTGCAACAGCAAAATTATAATAAGACGTATTATGATAAGAAACACAAACCGCCTTACGAGTATCAAGTCGGAGATTATATTATGTTAAAGAATTTTGTAAGTACTCCTGGGGTCTCCCAAAAATTGATTCCGCAATTTAAGGGACCCTACGAGATTATAAGGAAATTGCGAAATGATCGTTACGTTGTAGCGGACGTTAGAGGTTTTCAAAACACTCAGAGACCGTACCAGGGTACTTGGTCATCCGCAAATATGAGACCTTGGTGTCCAAATTAGTTTAGGTTTTTGTGAAACTAGAAATAGTAAATTTATATTTTAGAGTTAGGTTTAGAAATTTTAAGTTTATAATAGCAAATAAATTAAGCTTTATGTGCGAATAGACATGAATAGACGAGACCAGGGGGTCTCGTATGTCAGGATTGGCCGAGTTGTAAGAGCCCGTGTTGGGACAGCGACGTTGTCCAGAGTCCCGTTAGGTACCGTCGTAAAACATCTGGGGCCCTTATGACGACGGGAATTGGCAAGGGCCTGATCGTCCTCACCCCCTCGCACGGCGATGACGACCAGGCCTCGGAAAGCGGAAGGTTAAGGGTTTTTCCAGAAAGAGTGGGGCGCGGACCTTCCTTTTAAGGAACGGGAAAAGAGCGCAGAAGGCAGAAGGAAAGTAATAGCGGATTTGACTGCATGTAACGATTAGAAGTGGAGAGTGTGAGAACGCGTATTAAAAATATATCCTGACTCTTGGACTTTTATTTAAACACCCTTACATATTCAAAAGGTATAATGAGATAATAAATTAGAGATGTACGATTAATGGCATAGCATCACGTATGTTAATGAGAATAATCGCACCCTTTGTACACGAGTTTATACTGTGAACTTCTGCTCCAGTCTAAAGAAGCAAATTCCCCAAATGCAAATTTCACATGCAGATACGTGAAAATAGGTTAAAGTGCTGAGCAAGTTCGAAGTTAGTTCTAAGCAGGAGCTTGTTGAATCCAGGCAAGACCCAGGGTTTCAGAATTAGACTTAGGTCGATTCGAAGGAAGATCCTGGTGGGATTAAAACAAGAGCTTTATACAGGCGAAGAGGACTTCGGTAGATTTAAAACGAGACGTTGGTTAAATCCAGATACGAACGGGGATAAACCTGATGTCAGATATTCTTGTAGAAGATTATTCGCAAATTTAACGAATTTCTTTTTTCGGCTGAAATACACTGTGTGACATTAATCCTTCGCAATTCAACTTTTTCTTTTCCTTTCCAATAACCTAGTCTGAAGAAATTTTTTAAATCTTTCTAATTTATGCTTGACTTAAAAACAGATGAGGATATATGTAAAACGTGGCTCATAAAAGATAATACAATTTCTCCAAAACTTAATTCCAACACAAGGAGTTAATTTCATTTTAAAATGTAATTATAATTCCTCTTTAAATGATTCCAGTTTAAAACGAAATCCTAATTTAAATTTCTATTTAAGGATGTGGAAACCCTGAAGAAGATTAAAAATTATCATCCGGCGAGTGAATTTTATCTCTATATGAATTTCAAATATCTCACGGGTGAAGTGAAATATAAAACATTTTCCTCTACTCAACCCCATTAGCACGTGATCTATGCAAATTTGCTCGATCTTAATCCTTCCTTAGAAACTATTATATATTTGAATAAAACTGTCTGCGGTATTAATATTACCCCTATGTACTGTATTAAGAATAGTATGCTTCGCCAGGGAAAACGACGATTCCTCCTTCCCACCGGTAGGTTTCCCCAGGATTCTAAATTCCCGATTTTCCCCGTAGGTTTCCACGGGTTCTCGGTTTCCCCAACTTCCCCATAGGCTTCCCTTTCCCTGTGGCTTCTCACTACTTGCGTATAATCGTTTACACGGGAAAATTTGAATTAATATTCATTTTGCTATTCGTACTTTCTAATATTCAATAATAATTAAAAATTGTATTATTATTTTCTTTTCTAAATCACTTTTAATAATCGTCAAAATTTCGGAAACGTTTAAAAAGAAGAAAAGAAATAGAAGAATTCAAAACCTTTACAACTATGCCACTGAATGTAGATTTAGAAGAAGTGTATATTGAAGCCCAAAGAGGAACAAAAATTGTTCTTTTGAGAAATTAATTTTGTATTAACCTTATCTATCTATTTTTTGGATGAAACGTTTCGCTATAATGGTAATTTAAGATGAAGAATGAATACTATCTGGATAAAAAGTTGACGAAAGAAAGAGCACCGAGTTCCGATGAGTATGCCAGGCACGTAAGCGTTGTTTATCGCAGAAAACGTTCCCGGTTGTCTTCAGGTTCGAATTGTTTCGAAGGAAAATAGGGATCCCCGGTGTTATACCCCATTGCCCGGACACCAGATATACAGAGGGCTCGGCTTGATTATGCGCAACACGTATTCTCAAACACAATCCTGCGACACTCGTAACGCAGGTGGAATTCGAGGCTTCCTCCAGGCAGATAACTGAATTAATTAAGTCTCCTGCAAATGAGGAGATACCCATGTAACAAAGGTGAATTAACACTAATTCACATTCGTACATGTGACTCCCCGTGCGAGACGACCTTTCCACCCCGAAAACGAAGGAAAGTAAGTTTCGGACCGAATAATTAAGCCTAGAGAGATGAAGGGGTGAAAATCCATGGCAAAATGACAGACCAAATGGTCACCGAGGTGGATGGAAAAATTAAATAACGACGGAAAATTTGTGGCTAGCTATTGCGATGAGTAAGAGGGTATTCTACTGTAACCGGTCAAAAATCGTTATTCTTGCCTTTCTTTTTGCAAAAGACCTAATAATGATTTTTCTGAAACTAAGTAGTGTTTAATGTTGAAGAAGAAAGATCAGATATTCAAAAATTTCATTAGCTGGTATTTTTAAATAAACCTCAACCATTATTTTTACAGTAGGTATTTCATTAGGTCTATTATCCATAATTTCAAATATTGATTGCGAATGTTTCTAATTGGATAAATTAAAGAATTTCTAATAATATATGCCTGATCCAAAAATTATATTGCAAAACATAATAAAGAATTGAAATTACATCAAGTTCATTAAAGTTCATTTTAATTTTCCTCCTTTTTTTAAGTTGATGTGAAACCAAAAAATATACTTGCTCGTTTAATTAAAATCATGTTTCTGACAAACGTTGTAATTACCCCACCGGCAACCCACGCAACATGGAACGTGTTACAATAATTATGTTGTTTCGCAGTTTCTAATTCCACTACAGGTGTATGCACAAAACTACAGATGAAATTCTTGCGTAGCCACGAATGAAATGATAAAATTTCGAGTTTCGACAACAGCGAACCGTGGCAAATAAAATGTACAAATAATAAATCGAAATGAACTAAAGGAGAAAACTATCTCTTGAAATTTAATGAAGTGACGATTTGCTTTGGTAGATGAAGGGATTAACAACTTAAAAATTTATCTGTCAATGTTTATCAAATAATGAAAATGTTTCTTTAGTACGATTCAAACTTTGATAATTATTATGTATTTTTACTGATTATGTTTCAAACAGATTATATATTCAGCTATAAAAATTAAAGAGAATCTTCCACTATAATATTCTAAAGCAATAGATGTGAAAACATGAGTAAACAAATTTATGAAAAGAACTTGTGAAATGTCTATGTATCAATCTATCTAAAATAAATGTTGATATTTTGTAAGTGAAATGGTTAATAAATATTTAGAACTTTAACTAGAGTATTCAAATTTTCAAGCGATCTACTAATATAAAAGTATGAAATTATTATAAAAACCATCTAAATTCTGCAATGGATTTCGATATTATTCACGACTATTGCAAGATCTAACATACCTTTAACAAAATATATAACGTACTGAAACTATAAACAAAAAGACGTATCGAATTAAAATATCAATACGCTGTATTTTTAATGTCCTTTATTCTTTTAAATTATTCATACAAAAGAATAGATTCACTAATATCTAGTGTTTCAAGGATTAAGAAAGCTTATAGTAATCAATACGTAATTATTATCATGTGTAAGTTTAACTGATAACATTCAATAAGTCATTATTGAAGTATCAATCTCTTAACACGTATTCGAATTAATGTTAAACGATACATATTCGATGTACTTTTAATTTAAATATTTGGTAATATTTTTACACAAATAAACATATTTAAAAGTACTGTACCAAATTGTTATTATTGAGATAAGATAATGTATGGTAGAAATGTATATATCACTTACTTGTAAACTTGGATGGCATCCTAATTCCAGTAACGTGCGCACTACACCAGCATGTCCTTTATTAACCGCGATATGGAGGGCAGTTTGACGTCTTTTATTCCTCGCATTCAAGTCAGCTCCAGCACCAGCTAACAACGCCATTACACCCGGTTCATCTCCAAATGCAGCGTGGTGTACAGCTCTGTCTCCATCTTTATCCTAAAAACATATTACAATACGTTCAATTGCATATATTCTGAAACAATCTTCAAAAATTAAGAATTTAAAGAGAAAAACATTTACCTCAATTTCAACATCTGCTTTGTAACGAAGAAGAATTTTTATCACTTCTAAGTGACCATTTTGACTTGCGGCTTGTAATGCAGTGTGACCAGCGAATACACCATTCACATCGGCCTCGGGTCTCTTCAAACATTCTTCGCATTTAGCAGCATCGCCATTTGCAGCAGTCTTTACTAATTCTTCATTAACATCACCCGAGACATGGGTTTCAAATAATTTTTTCAACAATGCTGACAAACGTTCTAAAGAAAACAGTATCAAATAATTATCCGAAATCTTAGAAAGTAACACTGATCAAATTTTATTGACTAATTTCTCAGTACTTAAGCTTACCTCCACTGCTATTTCCTGGAACGCTACCATCGCTGCTTGCAACTTTAGTTACTGCTTGAGGATTATACGTCCAAGAAGTACTACATACTTCTACTTTCAAATCGCCATCGTGATATATTTGTAGAACTCTCCCAATTTTTCCCATTGTCTGTTGAAACATACAAATCATTCAAAATTTGTTTATAAATATGTTGAAAGTTTCATAAATTTTTACAAAGCAATAGTACACACCGGTGCCATTGCTTCGGCCCATTCCCCATGACCTCGTTGAAGTAGCTTTATTTTCTCTAAGTCATTACATATTTGTACCAAATCTCCAACCGCAAACGTTTGGTTATCAGAACTTGAACTGGTAACTGGTACCGGTATTTGTACTTTCGTTAATACAGCAGGATTAAACGTCCAACGATTACCGCTCGGGTATGATACAACAATATCATGATCCTCATCAATACCAACAACAGTCCCGGTAGTGCCAAGACACTCAAACATACCATCTGTCCAACCACCATGTCCGTGTTGCAATGACTGTACTATTTCTAATTCTAAGTCAACATTAACCTGTGAAATAAAAACTACTGTATTAATAACTTTATTTCTCAGAAACTATATGCTCATATGGCTACTAAATTCTCTCAACAAATATATTATTTAATTACCTGATCTCCGATTTGTAATCCATGCGGACCTGTGCGACCTGGGCCTTGTTCACCTAATAGTGGTAAATGATCCCTGTATACTGTCTGACCTTTAGCATCATTAACAACTTTTAAATCGGCCTGAAACATAAATAATTACAAGTGGCTTATATATTTAGTTTATATTTAAAGTTTATACAGTCGACCCTTATTTATGAGATTTAAGAAAAACCACAATTAAAAATGTTTTGAACTAACCATTCCTTCAAAACCGACGCGGTACAAATTTTTCGCTCCATTATCCCATATAACATAAGCGGCTGAACGTGGACTGGCTGCTGACCAATCTTGAATTTCGTTAACTTTACCCCTTCGCCCATTTCCACCATCTTGGTCTTCCCATTGCCAATCAACACCTCGGACAACCCTTGCACCAGGAAATATTCCGCGAATCGCGATCTAATAGGAAATATAAAGTATGAATTATGATGAAGCAGTAACAATAATAAACATTCAAGAGAATTAATTAATACCTTTTTACTTTTACGTCTTGGTTCTAGTAATACTCTCTCACTGCCAGGAGTTGCTATACGATAAAATCTATGTCTTAAGTGATGTTTGTCTCCATGATAACAGATAGAACATAGATCATAATTTCCACATTCTGCACATTTCCAACGAATTCCAAAAATTGGTTGTTGTCTACATGTATCACACATGGTTCCATCATGCTTTACACCTGTCGGAGCTGAATCCAAAATTCGCAGATCAAATGCACCAGAACATCGATAATTAGCTGCTGTACCGTTATCCCAAACAACAACTACTTCTTCTGGGGACTCAAAATTTCTAACAGTTCCTACATGACCTTCTCCTCCATCCTGTTAAATCAAGGAATTATAATTTTTTAGTGTTTATTAAATAGAAAAATAAATCAATGATCTAATGATGAAAATTAACAAACAATATAATATAATTTTCATACTTGATACAATATAACATTTTCAAAATGAGTAATTAATTCTAAAAAAAATTATGTAAAGAAAACAAACTAAATGAGATGGAATGTAAGTAAATATATAACACAGCGTATAAAATTACGTAATGAATTTTAAGAAAGTCATAACATTTCGACTCGTACTATAAAATATATATAGTATAAACAAATCTATGCTAAATAATGCCACTTGTAGAATAACCTTAAACAAATATGTTTAATTTTATTTTAAATATTATGTATAAATGAAATTGAATGACATAAAAATATTAATGAAACGTCGTGAATATTATAATTCAAAGTATATGTGTAATTAATAAAAAAACAGAGTTGTAATGAAAAATTACGTTAAAGTAAGTTAACCTTTCTACTAACCTGTTTACCCCACTTCCATTCAGGTCCACGAATGACCCGGGCTCCGACACCTTCCATCATAAATCGCATTGTACGAGTACCGGTACTCGCACTAGCCTCCATAATTCATTGGCAATAAATTGTCTAGCAAAATCCCAAAATATTAAAGAAGACGATACCTCTACCCCGTAGATATACTGAAAAATACCGCCATCTTAGCCTAATGTCAAAACATGCTATACCAACTTCCGACAATTTAATTTTCCCGCGCTTCACTTCACGAGGTTTTAACTGTTTGCATCTGATAATTTTATATTATTTGATGCCTTTTATTATTGCAAATGAACGTACTATGTTTTATAAGTCCTTTGTATCATTTAATTATATAAAACGGACAATAAATTGTGAAACTAGGGATTTTCTGTAGCATGAACAGACAGGAAATAAGAATGTTCACACTCAAGAATTCGTTGACCCCGGAAAGTGCTGCACTAAGCAGCCATGTTGAAATTAAATTGGAATACACAGGCTCCCTGAATTTTAAATTCACGATTTCTTATTTGATTGAATCGAAAATTTCTAATTTGAATAATAATATCTTATTCCAAAAAACGAGAAATATATATTAACTACTATTATTCTCTGTCGCATTTATTGAAATTCATATATGAAAAATATCTTGTTACTGAATAATGTCCCTGTTTTATACTTGTTGACTGTTATAACTTTTTGACGATTTGGCTAATATCTTCCTGAACACGTCTCTCAAATTTTTTTGCATTCTGTTTAGTAATGACAACGTGATTTGAGAACTCGCTTCTAGGGATTTTTTAGTGCTCGTGGACAGTAGCATGAACATGTCACAAGAAACAAGAGCGATTCAAACTGGTAGCGGGAAAGTGTCTCTCCTCCCGTCTTTTTGAATGCAACGAAGCGTCGAGTGCTCATCAATCAACTTTGTACCAAAAAAAATTATTTACATAAAATATTTTCAAAAGATAAAATCTATTTCTCCTTTATATCGAATACAAAGAATAAAAATTGTATTATGAATAAATTTAACAGAATATTATTATTATCATTATTGTTCGTAAAAACGAATATTATAAACATCATTATACATAAGCTACAATTAATGTAAAATATAAAATTCTTATTTTACACAAACTGATAATCTATTTAATATCATATATAAATGCAAACACAAAAGAAATGTTCAATTGACTTAAATATATTTTTATACTTTACATGTTATGTCAAGGACGAAATTGTTACTGATTGATCATTTTTGGCACAACAAACATGATAACAGGATATGAAAATTTATATTTATATTCTCAAATAGTAGAAGAAAACAAATATTTAAACAATTTATGCAAAAAAAAAACATGTTTAAAACAAAAATACATAATAGCAATATTTTTATTTCTAATTATATAGATCTAAGTGTCCAGAAGTTATTTCTAACATTTTAAAATCATTTACTGGCATTTATGCTCACAATCTCTTCAATTATTCATCATTCTTTATTTTTATTGATGAATTTAAATAGCTATATGAAATTAAAGTTATGTAATATGTATTGACATAGTGAAACGTTACATATAATTATATTAATGATATAATAAGAGATTTTCTTTCTTTATGTAAATGAAATTAATTTTTGGAAGATATTTAAAATAAAAATATTGTTTATCGGCATGTAAGTATTAGCTATTTACATTTGGTGTTTCATGCGTTACTGTATTGCATATTTATATACTTAGCATAGATCCTTAATATGTATTAAATTGCTGATATTACAAAGTCATGCAGGAAGTATACATTCTGCTGAAAACATTGATGTACATTCACACAGTTCACGATTATCCGTGGTTGTATTTTACAATTTAATAGATTTCAACAATGTAATTATAATATTAATCTTTTAATAACATAAAATTGAAGATATCAGTTTATAAAGTAGCCAATTTCTAATGGATGATATTCATAGTTTATTACAGTAATTTAGGTATTTTACAGATGAACATCCTTATTACATAATATTTCACACAATAGTTTTACTTATACCCTTTTCTGTCACTTTTGGCAAAATAGTTTAATATTATCAACTATACAGACAGTTGTTGTTTAGATTTATATGAAATATGATTTCAATGTTCTTAAGAAAATTGTTTTTTCTAAGATTGCCACAAAATTGTTAAAAAATATTTACATATAGTAAATTATGCAAAAAAAGCTCTTATTAATTAAGAAATCGTAAAAAGTTAATCAAAAATAAATATTCTGTTTCATTACCTACTATCTTATTATTGCACATCAATTTATTAACCGAAATCCTCTAGAAATGAGATGAACTACTTTCATTCTGACGTCTTCAATTTATTATGGTAAATCTCTCTTTGCTTTTTTTTTTAAATGTTACCTCACACGCATACACACATGTATGTAATAATGTGTGTCTATTTATACATATGCAAAGCGTAGCGTGTAACGGTATCTGCGAGTTTTGAACCGTCTCAAATAATTTATTAGAAAAAGACAACTAAAAACTAATTTGATGTATCAGCTTTTTCTAACAAATGATTTAAAACTGTTGAAAACACAGAGATACCATTGTATGGTACACTCTGTATATATTCACAATATGTTATAAATTTGTTTATCTAAATTAGATGTAAAGTTTAAATAAGATTTTTCTCTGAAAATATTTAATAAGTTTACAGATAAGTTTCTTTCTATAGCTATTAGTTTATATGTAATGAATTGTGTAAAGTGTTCATTTTGCCGTTGAGTAATATAATGGACATGGATGCAATGTTTGAGAATAGGAATCGTAAAATATAAACACTTCACTTTATCATTTGGTGAGCATCAATGATCTCTAAGACTTCATCTGCAACTTCTGACAGTAACGTGTCACTGTCGCCTTTACCTTCGAGTAGGAAAGTATGTTTAAATTTCTGCAAAATAGAAATTCTGATTTATATTCTCTGAAACTATTACGAATATTAAATTCTGAAATGTTACTTACATCATATTTTAATAAAAGGCACACGTGATGTCCTTTCAAAGAGTGTCCATACAAGGATGCAGTATCGTAAATTTGTTCCACTAATATGAGATTGCACTTGCAGCAAATTGCATTTAAAATAACATCAAAATTTTCCGAAAAAGAAACTAATTTTCTAAGGCGTCTATTCTTGCAAATGAATTGACGACTTTTAAGTAATTCCGTTAGTATGTCCCTATGTGGAAGGTAACCAACCATAAATTTACTGCACCTCAAATGCATACTAAAATCAAGTTTCTCCTGAACTGTATTTTCCTTGTTTTCTAACATATACGTAAGTGTGCCCCTTAACGTCTGAGCAAATGTATCGTCTGAGATTAAAATAATAAACTGTGTTTCTTTACTAGATTCCGGAGGCAGTTGGAAAGGCAGTTTTATTCCAAATTCATCTCCAACCTAAAAAAAGAAGAAACAAAATAAATATATGAAATTATTTTTCATTCTCCTACTATAAATTTTGTTTACTGGTGTTAACTTACATCTTTCATTAATCTCAATGTAGGCGTATCCGGAACATCAAATACTAAGTCCTTCACGAGCTTTTGACAATTATTTGTAATGAGTATTGTTGCAACTAGATTATCTGATTCGTCAGAAATTTGTTTCAATTCGTACGTTAGAGAAAGCACTTTGTTTTTAGCTAATTCTTCATACGAATTTGTTGGCTGCACTAAGGTTGTACTATCTGCTGAATTCGTAAAATTATATTTTAAGTCTGGTAATATCTCTTTCGATGGTGTTGATATTCCAGCTGTTTCTTCGTAATCCGCAGACTTCTTATCCTTTTTGCTTTTAGATTTCTTTGATTTTCGATGCTTGGAATCCTCGTCTGTTTTCTTGTGTTTGTCGTGGCTTTTCGATTTCTTACGTTTAGTATCCTTTTGTTCCGATTCTTTTTCACTGAATACTTCTGTATATTCGTTAACAATAGGAGACTGAAGTTTGTCTGACGAAGCATTATCTTCCAACCACATATTAGTAAGTTCCAACTGATTGTCATGGCGTCTCTCTTTAACCTCTTTAACTTTCTTTTTAGATTTTTTATATCCCTAATGAGAAAATATGATAGTGTAATTTTTTCATTCAATTAATTAGTATCTGATATATCATTTTTTAAACGCAAATAAGAGAAAACGTAATATATTACTTGTTCTTTTTTCTTCCCTTTACTTTCACCACTTCCATGAATCATATTATTTTCAATAACTCTATGCTCTAGAACAGGTAGCCTTTCATCGTCTCTCAAAGGTAAATCTAAGTCAATATTTAAGGCTCTGTGTGGATCATTTAAATCAACTTGATCATAATCATCGCTGTCACTTAATTCTGCTCCTGGTGGAAGTTCACCTACTCCAGTATTCACCACTTGAACAGGATAACTATCGTCTTGTTCATCTTCCGAAGTGGCCTTTTTATCTAAAAGAATGTCCATAGTTCTGTTTTAATACTGTAACACTGTCATAAAATATATATACAAAGTTATATAAACTTTCAACATACTTTTCTTGGACTTCTTCTTCTTTCTGCTGTGTACTTTATATCTTTTATGATTGTTTGTAATTTTCAAAGAAACTGGAATATCTAACTCCGCTACAGGAATGTTTTCAAATTCTTCATAAATACTTGATGAATTATGATACGAAGCAGAATTCTTGAATGTGCCTTTCAAATAATGAGGATTATTTTCTTGCTCCAATTTTCTAGCATCGCGACGTTTCTGAAGTTCTTCTGCTGAGGGCTCGATTAATTCTCGTTTAGAGTAGGAATCACTTGTTTTATCCGTCTTAATAAATATGTCATTCATATCTAAATCTTCTGAGTCTGAACTTTCAGATGGAGGATCATTGATCCATGAATCTAAATCTAAATCTTCAGGAATCGGCACCTAAACAAACAAAATATAACACAAAATTAATTTTGTTTAGGTGATTAAATTATATTACAGTATCATATATAAGCATGAGTTTATGTGCGTACAACAAATATATGTAACTATTACCTTCCTCTGTGCTTTGGGAGCAACAGGATTGAGTTCTCCTTCAAACGCTTCCATCAATTCTTCTACCAAACCAGGATTTTCTTTCAAACATTCAAGTAATACCAACGCAGAACTAGATCTTTCTTGAACCTCTAAATCCCCACTGCACACAAAAGCTGCTATTTTATCTTTTAACGCAAAAATCTATAAAATAAAAAAAAACCATGTTAGGAACACATCTATATGTGTAACCACGTGTAATGTGATATGATGGAATGATAGTTCTATAACAGTGCAAGACATACCTGTTCCATAGTTTCAGTATCTCCATCTTTTTCAGCTTTATATAACGTTGCTGTAGCAAGTTTTAAGATGTTATGGACATAAACAGCTTGAATATGTCCTGGTAAGCTAGAAGCTTGTGATCGTAACATCGATTGTAATGTTGCTAAAGGATCTTCTAGTTCACTATTCATTTAATATATTATCAATTATGCTTTAATGAAAAAATGAATATAGATCAAGATGTGTATATAGAATACCTAGAGAATTCTCCACAAATCCATGCAGCAGCATATAAAACTTCAGACATTGTTGCTCTTGGTTGGCCTGTTAGGAGATATGAATTTTCTAGCAGTAAGGCACATTGTTGGACTGCATATTTTCGTATAGCTTGTACACGAATCGCTACATCAAGTAATTGAGTTGCTACTAATGGTCCATGTTTGGTACCTTCCATTCGTGTTAATTCAACCAATACAGATATGTACCTATATATATATTATGTGTAAATAAGTAAAATATGTCTTAATTAATAGATTTACCATAATTAATATATTTACCATTCAAAATAAGTAACAAATTGATAATTATTTTGTGAACAGATCTGAATAATTTTCGAGAGTAATTCATCTCTGTAAGCAGTGCCTTCTGCTTTATCCATGTGTACCATTAATTTTCTAACTATCTCCATTAAATTCTTCTTTGAAACCATTCCGTATAATAAATCCAAGGCACGCAATCTTATACTTTCATCTTTATCATCTAAACATTGCATTATAAGATCTTTGTGGGCTTGCACACTTTTAGGATGAGTCTTTAAAATCTTTGACATTGCTAACAGTCCCAAGTACTTCAAGTTTTGATCAGAATCCTCTATTAATATTCTCAATTTTTGAACACATAATTGGATTGAATCTGAGTGATTTGGCATACCAGAGGAAATCGAAATTAATACAGCTATTACTGTATTTATACATTCATACAGCAAGGACATTGCTGATGTACTAAAAATCAATAATATTATATAATTAATAAATTGTAGTGATTATATAATCAATTCATTACTTAAATAATTAAAGTGATAATAAAATACAATAAGGAAACTTATATTTATTAAATTGGCTTCAACAAAATGCGAATGCAAATTGTTAGAAAAAATAAATAATTAACTACGTTTTCCATATTAATAATATTAATAATAAAAAATGATGCTATTTTACAAGCAGCACCAAACACGCAAGTGCAAGATTTTTATATATTTAGAGACAAAAATACGTTAAATACCTGTGTATCAAATTTGTAAGGGGTTCTATTAATTTTTTGCCAAGCCTAGGTTCTAGAGGTGTCAATGCGCCAAACTGGAAATATAATTGCAATCTAAGAAATATGGCAGTATTCAATATATGATAACATTTCTAAACATAATTTACATAGTATATGAAATAACTGCTAACAAATACATGTTAGAAGAAAATACAAGCTACTAAAACTCATACTAAAACTAACATCTATAATTTCACTATATTCTGATAACAAAAAGTAATCAACTAATATGAAAACCTTGAAATCAGGTCAATTAGTGGTTGAGTAAGTCGCCGACCCATTTTCGGCTCAATCAGTGTTATAGTGGAGAACTGAGCACGTGAAACAAGACCAATATTACTTGGCTCATGTTAAAAAGCATTATGTATACGTAAATGCTTATTTTGTTATAACAATGAGCCTATATTTTAATTAATCTGTTTCACTTTGATTTTACAAAGCTAACGATGAGCAACATCTGCACTTACCAGTTTAATAATTTTTATTAACATCCAATTATTTGTAGAAGTTGTCATGAGTTTGAAAAAAACAGGTGCTAAACTTAAATAATTTTTTGGATTTTTTCTTGCTAATTCACAAACAACATTAACAGCAGCACTTTGTACACCACTATCCGGATCTTCTAATTTTTCTTTCAATCTAGGAAATGCAGGCCTCAAGGCCTCTGGAAATCGCAAAAAAACTTTGTACATCATTAGCACAGCTTTTTTGCGAAGATATGGTTTGGTAGAAGTTAATAACGTCATTATGTCATTGACTAAATCACGTGCAAGATCTGATGTTATAAAGCAAGATAAACCACTTAAAGCCAAACCAGCATCATACTGATTTTGACTATTTAAGTCTTTGCGAATCATGTTGGTAGTTAACATCAGAAGCTGCA
Source organism: Osmia bicornis bicornis (assembly GCF_907164935.1). Taxonomy (NCBI): domain Eukaryota; kingdom Metazoa; phylum Arthropoda; class Insecta; order Hymenoptera; family Megachilidae; genus Osmia; species Osmia bicornis. The sequence continues at coordinate 10,253,060 of NC_060217.1, read as the reverse complement.
ATAAGTTTTCATATTATTAGAAATAATTCATTTATTTTATTTGTCTTTGGAAACCTGACAAATCTTTTTTGTATACCACAATTCAGCTTGCAAAATAACCTGAACTATTTATCTAAATCCAAAACAGATGCTTATACAAAATTAATTAACAAACTATCCATTAAAGTATAATACTGATCATGGATAAATGTGTACTAAAAGAATACTTTTTCATATTTAATTAGAAAGAATTGAATGAAAAATACATTCTCACATTAAAATTTATATTTAATTACAATCAAACATGAAACGTTTATCAGATTTCTTTGAGACTTGTATTTTATCTCAATTTCAAACAATATCATACTTCTGTATCTGCATGAAAACTCTGACTTGCCGCCAAATAACCAATTCGTTTGTACGTAAATTTGGCAGATGACATTACTTCAATTATATTAAAGCCAGCCCAACTAATGTCATAGCCCAACATTTGAAGCTAAACAAAGTTAAAGAAATTATAATAATTAATGACAAAAATGTGACTGGTGACAAATTATATAAATGTTAAACTTACATATGTTAGCTTTGCAACAGCATTCGCTTTAACCGCAACATTATCTTGTCGTAATTCTTGTTTAATTTCTTCAATGCACTGTGCAATATACTTGGCCTAATAGTAAGAAAATAATTATTGATACCAAAAAATGACTTAGATTGTTAACTTAAATGAATAAGGTTATAACCTTATATAAATGTTCTAAAATAAGGTACAGTACATAATTATGAATTTACCTCGTTCTCTTTATTGTTTCTAATCCCGCGTACTAGATCGGTTAGATTTTTGTCGAACATCCGTTCAAAATTTCCTTTTACTTTACGGAGAGCCATAATGGCATTTAAAAAATAAATGGTATTTCCAATATCGCTTAAAAGGTTTCTTTCTACATTCGTCCAATAATCCGACTAAATCGGGTAACTTGCTTCGATTGCATTACCGTATGTTAGAAACCTTAAACTTCAATCATAGTCTTACATTTACATTTTTTGACAGATCGGCGGATAAGAATATCCCTTGGCGAATAAACCTAAGAATTATCCAGGCCCTCCAAAACTCCAAACTCCCGTACGAAAATTAGTGTTACGCCTCACTACCAGGATCGCTGGTGTCGCTACAAACACATATAAATGATATCGGTGAGGTACGATATTACAAGAGTGGAGCTTGGAGGGCCCGATCCAGTTGTAGTCACTGGTACTTGTTATGGCTTTTCAAAAAGAGTGGAAATTAAATTGCTTGAATACTACAGCACACGTAATACCATCGTTGACGAGGTGATATTTATTCTTATATCACACGCACTGATTTTATAGAGCCAAAAAACAGTTTACGTTGCTGCATTTTCAAAATGCCAGTTGATCAAATACAATACTCTGGAAAGTACAACGATGATAAGTATGAGTATAGGTTTGTATATATACACACATATATATATATACATATATATTTATCATTAATTCTTATTCAAAAATTATAACTATTTGTTAATGGTGCTTCAGTAATATTAAATAAGTTAATCATAATGTTAATTTCAATGTAAAATTAATCTGTATGAAAGTGTTCTCTGTTAATACTTTATAAATGTTACATATAATATATATTGAATGCCAAAACACATTACTTATAATTTAAATTATCACTTAAAATTTATATGAGATGTTTCTTTGTTTATAGGCACGTTATTTTACCAGCAGATTTAGCAAGACATGTACCAAAAACTCATCTTATGTCAGAAACTGAGTGGAGAAATTTAGGAGTTCAACAAAGTCCAGGTTGGGTTCATTATATGATGCATGTACCAGGTAAGAAATTAAAGACATTATTTTTCTTATTAAATTTGCTTTTTCATAGCAAAAATATTAATTATAACAATAATATCAGCTTCAGTTACTGTTTCATTCAATCATAATTTAAAGAGAAACACTTAATATTTCTAGAACCTCATGTACTACTATTTCGTAGACCAAGGACAGATGTTTTAACAACTTCAAGAAATTCATCCTTTCAAAGGGACTATGAAAATCATGTCTTCGAAATTGAAATAAAGTTTAAATATTAAGTACAAAAAAGATCAGCAACTTCACCATACATCAGCATAGTTATACTTTATATGATGATTCTATATTGATTTATTTATTAATTTGTAAATATTTTGATTTTTTTATCAATTTTATAGTATCACATTCAACAGAACATCATTGTCATGTAAAGTAATTCTATCTATAACAAATAATATTAAAATAATCATAAATTTTCATTTTATGAAATGTGTATGCATAAATATTTTGGTGCATACAATATTGTGAAATTTTACATCAATGTATATAGTTAATCATTACACATAATTAAAAATAAATTGTATGCTAGTAGATAAACATGATTGTATACTAAATTAATTAAGGAATTATTTACTGTATACATTGATATTTTTGCATACATTTATAAATAGTAGATATTCATAACATTTTTAATACTAGAAAGAATTGTATGTATCAATGGTCTATGTAATAAATAACTTTGTAATAAAAACTACTCGTTTGTGAATAAAATTTTGTTACAATAAAAGTTTATAATAAAAGAAGCATTGTTGTTTAAATATCCTACAGTTAGTAATTTGTTAAAAATAATAAGGTAAAAACATTAAATAGAAATAGTAAAAATATTTGCAATCCTTTCCAGTTAGAATTACACTGTATAATTTATTTTGAACTTACGAAGATAGGATACCATAGGTATAAATGAAACAATGTTTGGTATTATACAATATTAATTCTATGTTTTAAACAAATTACTAATTAACAAGGAATTACATTAACTTAAAGTGGAGGTTTTTCGATAAGCTTAAACCAATGACCACATTCGCAACGACGTGCTTGGCCTTCGTGTAACCACATCCAGTTTACATGCGAAGCGTCTGCTTCGCAAACGCAGCCGACGATTCGGCTTGTGAATGCACTTGGTACTAGATTAGGCCTATCTTTTGTGCTGTCAACTTTGATTTGTATAGCTTTCATGTGATACGGATCCTGCAATAAAATAATAAAATATTAGTTATATTTCTAGATTATCATTTTATTCGTAATAACCTACTTCATATTCTATTGTTGCATAAAACAACTGTAACTTGTAGGTAATTAATAATTATACGAGATATATTACAACTAAACTTCAAAATGACGTACAGTAAGAAATTATTGACTTCCACAATTACTAAATGTAGAAACTTACATAATTGCCAGCTGCTGCAGCAAGCAGCTCACGTTTTTCTAATCCTGTTGCATGTTCCAATGGATCAGGAAGCTGTTTATCTTCCCCTGTAATAAAAGATGATTATAAAATAATTTGCGTTTCATATTAAATACAAATCAGATAAGTGAACAGCGTTATTAAATTACGTAATATGAATACGCAAAAGCTTAGGTTGAATTTTTATAAAAATGAAGAAATAATGTATGCTTACAAAATTTCCAATGAACAACAGAGGAACGAGAGAATGGACGTTTACATGTTTGGAAAGCGGCACGAGTGCTTAACCATGCCATTTTTCCTCTTACGCAGTCAATACCTCGCTAAAGGAAGTCTTTTTTCCCAGCACAAACAATTCACGTAAAATGGTTAAAGAGTGCACACCTCGATTTGAGGACTGCGATCGATCAGAGTGTGCTTGTTCACAGCGCCATTGATATATTTATGTGCAATATATTCCATTTATTTAATCATTTTTTTTGAAATTCTTGCATTCGATGTACATAATTCAATTTCTTAAGTATCATGCTTTATTTTATTAATATTAGTATTATTCATTAATAACACAATTAAAATACAAATTTATTATTGTATAGAAATGAACGTTTAATGTTTCATTAGACTACAAGTTAATAGCCCTCTTCTTAGATATTAAATTGCTATAGAAAAGTAATTGTGATAAAAGAATTTTTCAAAAATTACGTAGGATATTCATAGTCCTCCAATCTATACATTTTCTTTTCATTGTCTGGAATAAGATTTCAAAAAAGGTAATTCCATATTTCTAACATCTGATTGGTCATTGCAGTTAAATGATCATTACCGAAAGGCGGTGCATTATTTGCTGACGTAATTTTTATTTTAAACATATAGGGAATCATCGATTTAATATGAAATTCTGTCACAGTGTATATTTTTCATACAAAGTTTTATTTTAAAAAATAAAGTGCAAATAGTATATTTGTGACAAATATTATCATTTTTTAATTTAGAAAAGTATTTTATAAAACACTTGTAATATATAACGTTGATAATTTTCTAAGTTTTTGCAAAAAATAAAATATTAACTGGTAATGAAAATTGTAAACTATAGTTTTTCTTAGTTCTTCTTTATCATTAAAGAATGCCAGGGTAAGCGCATTTACTTCTGTTGCAAAACATAGCATTGTAAGATATTTTCTATCTATCAAACTTAGTTTCCAAGTATATTATTTTAAATCCGTTTTTCGGAATACTTAAAATGTAATTTAAATATATTTTATCAGTAAAGATTCAAATTGTGTGTAAAAAGACTACTTATATCGATTATTGTATCACATGTTTAAATGTTATGAAATAAATTTTGCTTATTTTTGTCAAAAAATCAAATTCCGTTAAATAGTTTAAGCTTTTAATATTGATTCAATTAATTTGTGATTTATTAAATGCAACATATTTTGTAAATAATGTTTTCAACTGTATTATACATATTAAAAATTAATTTTAATAAGAGGTTAATACTAATATGATATTTACCAAAGTGTTACAGAGATGTCTTTGGATCATATGTTTTGTTCTCGATGCAGAGAAGGTTTTGTACCTCATGAAAAAATTGTTAATTCACATGGAGAATTATGGCATCCTCAGTGTTTTGTGTAAGGACATCCTTATAATTATAAACAGTTATGAAATACTGATCTCAGAATTAAATATTTTTAATTTCTACTTTTTTTAGATGTGCACAATGTTTTCGTCCATTCCCAGATGGAATATTTTATGAGTTCGAAGGATATAAATATTGCGAACATGATTTTCATGTCTTGTTTGCACCCTGTTGTGAAAAATGCGGTTAGTAAGTTGTTTGTGTAAATGGTTTCAGTATTTCAGAATCATGGTATATGTTACAATTTTTTATGTACAGGGGAATTTGTTATTGGCCGTGTAATAAAAGCAATGAATGCTAACTGGCATCCAGCGTGTTTCCGTTGCGAAGAATGCAGTGGTGAATTAGCTGATGCAGGATTTATTAAGTGTCAAGGCAGAGCTTTATGCCACACATGTAATGCACGTGTTAAAGCAGGAGCACTTGGAAAATATATTTGTCATCAGTGCCAGTATGAAAGAAATTTTGATGAACTTTTTATGTTATTTAGATATTGTATAAGAATTATGTGATATTATGTAATTTCTAGCGGAGTAATTGACGACAAACCTCTACGTTTTCGAGGGGAGCTTTATCATCCGTACCACTTCAATTGTACAGCTTGCGGTACAGAACTTAATTCTGATGCTAGAGAAGTTAATTCTAGACCAGGATATGCTGCCAATGAAATGGTATCAATTGTTGTAGCTTATGTTGGAATGTAAAAAAAAGTAATATTATGTTGAAACATAATTTTTAAAAACAATTATGTTTTTAGAATGAGTTGTATTGTTTGAGATGTCATGATAAAATGGGAATTCCAATTTGCGGAGCATGCCGACGTCCGATAGAAGAGCGTGTAGTAACTGCTTTGGGAAAACATTGGCATGTTGAACATTTTGTATGTGCAAAATGTGAAAAACCATTCTTAGGTCATAGACATTATGAGAAAAAAGGTTTAGCTTACTGTGAGACACACTACCACCAACTTTTTGGAAATCTTTGTTTTGTATGTAATCAGGTCATTTCTGGGGATGGTATGTATACTATTCTTATTTTTGAAACAAAATTTAAGTACAAAATAATTACGATTTTATTGTATATTTTTCAGTCTTCACAGCTTTAAACAAAGCATGGTGCGTTCATCACTTTGCTTGTGCATTTTGTGATCAAAAAATGAATCAAAAAACTAAATTCTTCGAATTTGATCTGAAGCCAGCTTGCAAAAAATGTTATGATAAATTTCCACAAGAATTAAAGAAACGTATGCGTCGTATGTACGACTTAAATCCTAAAAGAATACCCGCTTAAAACTATATTATATCATTTTATTTACACTAATTACAGAAAGTAAAGTAAAAAAAATTCAGCATATTAATGAAAGTTAACAGTAAAATTTAACATACCTATGTACTGATTGCTAATATTAATCAAATCACTGTATTTATGCTTTTGTTTTAATAATGGAAACCATTTTTATGTGTCTGAGCATCTCAACAATATTTTCTTATATTCAGAGTGCCTTACTGGTGTAAAAATGTCAATTAAGTATACTTATATAAAAGAATTGAAATTATACTGTAGGAAATATGATATTAATGTAGATCTTTTGTTGGAAACGTAATGATTTTAAAAATAATATTTGTTATTATCATGTGTAACATGTAAGAAAATATATTTATCTGTAAGTTTTTCACAGACTGTACTTTTGCAAACTATGTAAATTATAATACTGACAAAAGGAAAATAAACTGAATAAATAAGAATAGCGTGCATCTTCATATAATCGAAGATTACCAAATTGTTAATTATAATAATTCGAATTACTATAACATAAAATTATGTTACTAACTTTGTGAAATTATATCATTGAAACTTTAAGTGATTGGTCAATTAAATCTTACAAATGTTCTTATTTTTTTGATACAACACCGCAATCACATATAATTACTGTTTTGATTGGTTTTCCTGTTTTTGTACCAAATTCTTCAATCTATGAATTACACAAGTTCTATTTAGAAAGCGATATAAAAAATAAGTATTACCGAAAAAGAAATTAAATAACTATAATAAGCAGTATACCTTGCTAATATTTGAAATACCGGAAGTAACTTTTCCAAAGACTACGTGTTTATTGTCAACTGTTTCTAAACGCCTAAAAGTAAGATTAAATTTGGAATCGCATCTATTATTATCATCGTTGCACATGGACAAAACTCCAAGCCCGGCATGGCGTAAATTGTAATTCTCATTTTCAAATGAATCTCCATAAATGGATGTTCCTCCGCTGCCGTTAAATTTTGTAATATCCCCACCTTGGCACCAGTAACCGGAAACGATACGATGGAATGGTGTATTTCTATCGTGAATGAAACATTTTTAGGATTACATTTTCTTTCTTATAATTTCTTATTTATTTAACGCATTTGGAAAAGAAATGTTATTTTACTTTTATTAAATAATTGATTGATTCATATAAGATTTACTTGTACGATAAACCATTAGTGGTTCCACTACACAGTTCCGCAAAATTAGCACACGTTTTTGGTACGATATCATCATAAAGTTCAAATTGAATGCGTCCTAATATCTGATCGTCGGTTTGGACTTTAATTTCGAAGAAACATTTCGTCCGAATAGATGGATTCATGTTTTTCAATACTGATAAATTGCTGGCCATACAATCATCTTTATTCATTTGTGGTCCAGTAATTTCAAATGTAAGTCCTTTGGAATGTCTATATAATTTATAATATATTACTTTTAACATGAGTCAACGTGTCATCAAATTCAACATAATATAATTATTGGTAAATTAAAACTTTCTTTCTGCCGTGCAACGATTTTATTTGCATAATTTTCCAACTTTTTATTAATTCCGCAACAGGATAATGAGTACTGGCATCGCGAATATTTTTTAATAAAATTTCATTATTTTTCATGATATTCTTGTTAATTAAATTTTGGTTTTCATATTTTGATGCGTATTCTATCTTATTTGTTCCCCAACAATCAACATTTGCCTATTTATTACACCGAAATGATATTAAATGGATTTAATTATAATAGAGAAACTTAACAATACATTTTAAATAAAATAGTGCAATACCTACACCTGTTCGAGTAATTATGTTCATCTTCCTCAGTAATTTCATATTTTCCTTGTCTATTTCTTTTACTCTAACTGCATCTAACTGTAAATTAGTCGTTTTATAATAAGTAGCTAATTTGAACTTTGGAGGTTTATTATCAATTGCAGCTACTGCTTCGGCAATCCTTCGTTTATATTTTTTATATGTTTCCTTGTCCATATTTTGATTATATTTGAAAATTTTTATTCCAATTGATCTGTTAATTTAAAATGATCATAACTACTGATAATTTAAACATATTAGACCGAATTTATTACTTTAACATTTTTTCTTTGTTATCGTGTTGCATTTATTGTTCATACTATCATCAATTATAAAAATAAAATTGATAAAGATACGAAATAAAAATGCCGTGATAAATTTATTTGTATTTATCTTGTGCGCGTTCGTATTCGCGGGTATTTTACTACCATGTTAAGTTACTTTCACAAGTTCCATGTAATGTGATAAACGATAGGTTAATAATTACAAATAGAAAGTAATGTGTTATCTGCAATTACGTTTCTTCAAGAATTATCACTCATATTTTTTAATTAGATCGAAATAAATGTGAAAATGGCAACTATCTCAGGCTCTACAAAAGATGAAACGCAAACCAAATCACAAGGTTAGACTATTTTCATATGATTCATTTAAATGTCTTTAAATTTTTATATTCTATATCAGTAATCTCCATATGTTCGATAATTGAAGTTAAAGATATATAATACTCATAGTATGACATGGTAAAATTAATAAAAATTTGATAATATTACTAATATTCATACTTTTGTTTTTTATATTGTGCATTAATAATCAAATTTAATATTATTTTAGATTTACAAGTAATGGGCTGTGTTAAACGCACACAAGGTGATGGAATGGAAAATGTGGTGGCACAAAAAGCTGAGACAAAACAATCAAAATGTCGTCTTGGAGATGCGCTTATCTATCATCCAACAAATTTAAAGCAATTAAGTTCCATTCCTCCAGTTATGCCAAATGGTCCAATAATAAACCTAGTACCAAAGCATGTAGCTAGTGTAAAAGATGAAAAGCATGTATTAAATTCATTGAAATCAAAAGAACCAAAATTTATACCTTATGAACCTTACAAAGCTGCGGTCAATCCAATCATTCCTTGCAACAAAAAAGCTAAAAAGCTACAAAGGAATAATTTAAATATGAGTATGGCTGTCTCTCAGGTTGCTGCAATTAAGATTCATGAAACAGAGGTTTCATCAGTTGGTATTCAAAAAATAGATAAAGATACAGAGAGTGATTGGTCAAAGGAAAAGAAAGCTTATGATGCAGAAATACAAAAACTCAAAGAAGAGAACAGTCAGCTTGAAAATCAATTGAAATTTCAAGCACAGGTATTATTTGCTCTTTTTACCATAATAAGTAATGAGCTTTTAAATATAAAAATATATTGTAGATCTGTTTGAAATAGGTGAATGGAGAACTAAAGAATTTATTGGTAGCTGCAGTAGGAGAAGATCTTGAAACAAAAGTTCATTTATTGACAGAGGATAAATTGCAACTTGCCAGGGCTCTGTTGAATTCAGCTCAACATCTTTCAACTCATCAAGAACAGACAGAATGGCTGGCTGGCCAATGCGAAGTTTGGAGAAGTAAATTTTTAGCCAGTAGGTAAATGAAAATAATAGAATATCATTAATAATTGAACTTCGAATAATGTATAACCGATATCACGGAAGATTATAATTTATTTTTAGCTTAATGGTTGAAGAACTTGCAAAATGGAAGGCAGCTCTTTGTCAAAGAACTACGGATCTTCAAGAAGCAATAAAACGACTTTTAGAGGATCGTAATCTTATTCGAGATGTATCTCTGAAAACGTACAGGTATATGTTACTAATACATTAGATAAATATTTGTTTTTGAAGTAAGAACATCTCCTGTAGTACATTCTTTTCGTTTTAGGACACTTAGTATCCTTCGTGAAAACTTTGATCCTGTTGGAGCTGCTTCAAATAAAAGACACGAGTTACCGAGTACAAATATCATAGATTTAACTCAAGGCTGCTGTCAGCTCGCAGAAATCCTAAGGGTTCAGTTGTTAAGCGGTGTAGAAAATATTAATTTACAGAGAGAAATTAATACAACTGGTTTAGATATGAAAACAGTTGCTGAAAAAACTGCAGAGCAGGTAAGCTTTCATTAAATCTTGAATTATTTCCACGACCTATATCATTTTTGTTACTGATTAACTTTTATTGTTTCTTTAGCTACTTATGAGTCCAAAAATGTTGATGTCGGGAAGACAAGACGTAGCTTGTAGCGCCGTAATGGGAGCAGCTGTAGCAATTGGTGGCCAAATATTTCTTCCAAGATGTGATTCAAACATAACTTGTTGTCCTCATTGTAGCGGTGAAATTAAACAAATTTAAAATTTTTTATTGCAATATACTCTGTTCACTTATTGTATGATACTATATGTTTTTTAAATGTATTTAATTGTACTATACCATTTTTGTATCTAGAATTCTTAATTTATTGATACAAGTAACATTGATTGACAATAAAAAAATTAATCCTTATTTCACAGTTTATTCAGATGTTAACATTTTTATTGTAACTAGACATTGGTTTAATAAAATGTTTGTACGTTTATAATATATTTTATTAATCTTCCCAATATATTAATAATTTATTGATAATTTATAACGAAATAATCTGAAAAATTGTAAAAAATCAGTGTAGGAGGAAATAAAAGTTAAAAGAGGGCGCGCGAAAGAAACCTATCTCTTTCTCTTTTCTTCATCTCTACCTCTTCTTGCTTATGCCTGTCTGCCGTGTATCGAAATCGAAGTTCAATTCAAAGAATCGTTTAACACCGTACGATCCGATTCGGCAGAGTAATAAAGTAATTTGAAATTTTAAATCGTGCGCGAAAATCGTACCACGCGACCTATAGATCGAAAGTGCATGTTCAATGAATTGATTGTCAGTGCGATTTTTCATCGTCAAATAACGCGCGTTAGAATCAATTTTAATATAAACGAATACTGCATTGTTATTAAAAATACATAAATAGAAATTCTCATATATACATGTACAATCGTAGGGGGTAATAATTGTAGATTGTATGGACTGTGTAAAAATAAATTTCTGAGAAGTGCGAAGAAATTTTCTGTTAAGTCGACGAGAAGGAGAAGATACTGGACGAGTTATTTATGAGATCTATTTTCACGCAAGTTGTGTGTTACCTTAGTGGCCTAAAAATATCAGTGAAATTTGATTAGGCACAGCTTGATGGTTCAGTAATAATACTTATTTGAATTGTATATCATATATATGTATTATATGTGACTGTTTTAATGAAAAGTTACTTAGAAAATTAATTATCATTATACATCACTACTACAATAACATTGTAATAACATAAAATATCATGTTACTACTCCTCGTAATATTAGATACAATTAACCGACAACTGATTAACGAACTAATTTCATGTATAATGATTTGATTTTGCTGCTCATTATATATAAGTTTTTGATAAATATATTCGTTAATTGTAAAAACATAGTAATAATTGTTTTTAAAAATGGTTTACGTTTGTTCATAATTATTTATACTTTTCTTCTATTGTAATATTAATCATAAAATATTGGCGGGTCTTTCAAAAATACATTGAATTACCCGTGTATATTAATATTATTATATTGACTTTTTTTTAAATTGATATTAATTTCCTTAAAATTTCATCGAAGGTTTAAAGGTAATGGACATTAAATCACCGATTAACTCTTTTGTAAAAAACATTGAGCAAAACGCGAAGAAAGTATTTTCATCATCGGCTAAGGATAATGAAGGCAATCGTTCACCCCGAAAGAATTTTACGCCGGTTCGAATTAAAGAGGAAGAAACCGATAATGAAATTCAGGTATGGTATAATTAAATATTATTTAAACATATATTTTTATTAATTCTATTTGAATCATTGATTGCAATTTAAAAGAGCACACATTTGTTCAGTAATATCGTTTACTGATAAAGTAGATTTACTGATAGTCACAAATTATATAGAAATCTATTATTTTTAATTATTAGTAGAAAGCAATATTTTTATTATAGGAATATGCAGCAACAACAATGAGTGAATTATTAGGCTGGTATGGCTATGATAAAGTGGATAGTGGTTGTACAAAACGTTTGAACTTGGACCACTTTACATCTAATACAAAGGATAATCAAATGCATCAAATGGACCAAAACATTGCATCAAACAAATTAGTATTAAGAGATTCAGTATCACCAAGTGCTTTCAATTCACCTTCTGAAGTTTCAAGCTTACCATTGCCATGTTCTGAAACTATGAACAGGCAATTATCATCTCCAGTGGAATTAAAAACACTGTCATTTGATTCTACATCTAAATTTCCTTACCAAAATTGTAAAAACTCTACTTTTTCAGGTACAACAAAACAAGCATTGTTTTTGTTTAATTTAATAAACTTTACAAGACTTATTACAATTTATATTTTTTAATACTTTATTATGCGTTTTATAGATAATGAAATAAGATGTTCCTGGTGTGGTAGAACAATAAAAACAGGAACTTCAGAAGAAATAAATTCTCTTTCTAATAATACAATAAATGCTCTGAGACACTTTTGTAGCGAAGATTGTTTTATAGCTGGTAGAAGAGCAGTTTTTAAACAAGCAAAAACATGTGACTGGTGTAGGCATATAAGAAATCCAATTAGTTATGTTGGTTTTCAGGTATGTGAATTAAATATAAAATGTTTCTTTATTGTAATCCCTAATTAAAACATTTTTTTTTTTAGGATAGTGAAAGTCCATTACAATTTTGTAGTGACAGATGTTTAAATCAATACAAAATAAACATTTTCTGCCATGAAACCCAAACTCATTTGATGCTTCAGGGTTTGAATAATGCTTCCTTTCACGACACAGAGAAAGGTAGTTTAATAACTCCAGAACTTTGGTTTAGAAATTGTCAATCACCGCTAAATAGTCCTACAGATGATACATTTGTAGCTGACAACAATTTAATTTATAATTTATCAACCCCTATGCCTAATAATGGAACAAAGGAAATGGATGAAAATAGTAATGAAGGACCAATATCTAATTCAAAAATTTCGACAAAGAAAGATTCAATTTACATGAAAAAACATTCAAAAAGCAATAATTGTAATGAGAAAAAAAATTTTCATAAAGGAGTTAATGAAAGTGACGTCAATGAATGTGTTAAAGAACAAACTCTAGCAAATGAAGGAAACAAATGTTGTCATTTTATGGGTAATCAAAATTATTGCAGTGTTAATGTTTCACAAACAAATGACTACAAAAGTTTCAAGGAAAACTGTAACTTGATGGGTATCATAAATTATAATTTATGTAATCATCAACAAAATGATAGTATGATTGGAGGAAAAAATATACAAGAGAAAGATCATAATTCATTGGAGGACATACTAAGATCATCACCTTGGTTTTCAAAGACAGCTACATCTTTAACACAATGTCCACTTTTACCTAAAACTTGTACACATAAATTGAATCAAACATTGAATCAAAATCAAATAGGTGTAAGTTCAAGAACACCTGTACAATCTAGTCAAATTAATTCTTCAATTCATTCATCACCTGTAACACTTTTATCTCCTGTTACAGTTTTAGCACCATATCCTATACCTATACCTATACCTATTCCAATCCCTATTCCTGTTCCCATATCAGCACCGATTCTTAATGACTTTGTAACTGATAAACAAGAAGACTTTACAAGCACTGAAGATTCAAAATATGAAGATATAAAATGTCAAGACATAGTGGAAGATAAATGTCTTGTACCACAGAAGTCACAATTAAATGGAAGTGGAACTATGACAGTGACAAAAAGTACATCAAAATCAATGAAATGTTCTAACATCAATAATGAAAGCAATGATAACTTACGGCAATTGAAACATCATACAAAATCATTAAGAAAAAGAAAACACTCTAATGAAATTATTAATGATAAACATAAGGATAAACTAAAGAAAAGAAATAAGTTTATAGCAGTTTAAAAGACAATTTATAAAAGATATCTTTTTTATAAAATGTGCATTATTATACAATTTTTGTAATTTATAAGATTGTATTCATAGATATATTTTTTATGCTGAATGAAACAAAATATAGCGAAACTAATATTTTATTTAAATAAAAAAAAAAAAACATTTGAAGAAGTTATTATTCTTTTCTTTCAGAATATAATTTAGGAAGATGCTTTTTCTACTTAGTTTACTTATCTTTTATATTTTTTAAGAATATATATTAAAATTATAATACATAATTTTCTCAGAAATTTATTTAGCCCTTACCTATGTATCTTCTATGAATATATTTGTATATATGTACATATTTCTATTCAATATTATTTTGCATTATGTTATTTATATTATTTACACGTTATGAATGTATACATATTATGTATATATGTAATGCAGCGCCACCTTGTAAGATACTTGCATGCACCCGATGCACACATGATATAACCGCAATATGAACTTTGAAATTGCAATTTTTTATCTAAAAACGTGGAAATAAATAAGAAATGTAGAGCATCTTTTATCTCATATATACATTGTATTAATACATAATTAAATATGGTATCATATCCATCAATCAATCTAGTAGATTCAATAATTGACGAAGTTTCATTAGAAGGTTTGGATGGTATTACCATAGAAGGTTAGTGTAAATATTAATATCTATTTCACCATAATATGCGCATTATTTTTCACTGTATAATAGTTGATGCTCTTGTTCAATAATAAATTTATCGATTAAATATCTCTGTATCAGTTGTCATTTCCTATATTTAAATTTAATAGTAATTAACATAATAATGTATTTTCATTTTTTCAATTATCTATACATGTTATTTTTTTCTATTTTAGCATTATGGTTACGTTTAGCACACAGGCTTCACAATCCTTTGCCATTTTCAAAACCATTCATGATTCAAATATGGTCAATATGTGTACAAATAAGAGAATTTGCATTTTATGAACTGGAAACTGCAAGGGAACCACTTGTAATTTTTGATCGTTATCAATTTGTAGATCCTGATTTAGGTATTATATTAGAACCAGTGAGTATCTCAATACAATTGTAATCATATTTGTCAATCATACGAGATATAAGACTATAAATTTTTATAGGATGATGTACCCTCAGATATTTATCCACATTGTCCCATACATGATATTGTTAATGATATTAAAGGATCTTGCTCAACTTATTATACCCGGAAACAGATCACAGACTTAGTAAGAAGTCTCAGTTTAGACAAGGCTATAGAAAAATATGGACAAAAATTGGTTATTGTTGCATTGCAGTCTGCCAGAAACCATGCATTAATGGGAGATGAGGTATCTCCGATACTTGAGTTGAATGTGGTACAGTATTGTTTTTTAGAAAGAGTAGGACGATCAAGATATCATGGGGAAGTTACTCAAGGAAAACTTAGTCTTAATGCTCTAAAAGAAGATCCTAAGAGTCTATTTTATCACAGAAAATATTTATTACGTCATAAATTAATAACAAAGCAAATACATCATCAGAAAAGTGGCGGTCATTGTTTTAGTGGAAGTCTTTTACACCTTCCAAGGTTTTTTGTTGAAAGAAAACCAAAGATAATCTTCTTGGCTGAGGAAGTTATCAAAATTCTTAAATCAAAACCTGATTATATTGCAGAGTATGACGAGATAAAACGTAAATTGCGGATCGAAAATGCGATAAAGAAGTTGTTTAAAACTTCGTTCTTTCAAAAAGTTGTTAAAACAGACATGAGAGTACCGTACAGAACTTTGTACCCGAATGCGCAGCCTACAGAATGGCAATTGAAAAATACTCCGACAAAAGAAAAGAAGATTAAAGTGGTACAGCTGTTAACTCCGAATGTTGATATTTCTGAAGCATGGAATAAAGATGAAATACAAGAAGACGATGAACCACAAGAATTAAATATTTCAAATCACAAGTATAGCGTACCTTACTTAAAACAAGCAAATAAGATAGTTGAAGCTAATGGAAACGACGGAGTATGTCAAGGAAGTTTGTCTAAAATAATGGGTTTGACCAAATTGCAGTCACGAACGATTTTACGAAATTTAGTTAAAACAAATATTGTTGCTACTTATATGAGTGACTTTGGAAGGCAGAGGGTTACGAAATACGTGTCAAAAAGGTATGAGAAGGGTAGTAACTTGAGTAAACAGTTTAAGAAGGAAATGCATAAAATCAAAGAATTTACAAAACAAATTGCAAGTGAAACTGATGATTTAGAAAGAAGTAAAATGGCTGCAGAAGTGATCACAGCAGTAGAAAAGGATACTACGGTCAGTCCTTTAAAGGAGGAAATAAAAGACATTAAATATAGTACAATTTGCAAAGATACTGATACAAATTGTACTGTTAGTACAGAAGAAAAGTCAAATGTAGCTACAGTAGAATTACAAAAAGTATTTTATGTTGTCAATAGAATATTATACAAATATCGTCTAATAAAACGTCCAAATAGATACAAACAAACAAGTAGACCTAATAAAATTGAAACGAAAGAAAAAGATATAAATTCTGATAATGCAACGTCGCAAACTAATGAAATATCGGATGATCAAAAGGTAGCAAATGTTTATAAAAATATAAAAGTTGATCTGACAGTTTTGCCGGTTAAAAGTGCTAATAAATCAGAAAACGAAGTATACGGGTTTATGGAAAATGTACAAAATAGTGAAAGGAAAAGTACGACGAATATTACGTACAGATTATTAAAAAGGGCTAATCTGATTATAGAATCAGTTAAACAACATCAGGTCATTGATGACATGGCGAAGTTAATAAAAATGATACACGAAGAAGAGGATAAGGAAGGGTATGATGTGAAAATTGATAAGAAATCTTTGGTGAGATTGTTACAGAAACTTGCAAAGGACAATTTAATAAAACATATTAAAATAGTACTAAGTGGAAATGGAAGAGAGAAAACTTTAACGTTTATATGTGATCCAAATATTGATGTAAATAGTGCTGTTATTCAATCAGCTGTGGAACAAGCAAAATTAAAATTTTATTTATTAGGCTGCGAGAAATCTAAATCATCCATTAAAAGAAATATAGAAAAATCAGAGGCTACTAAAGATGCTGATACTGACGATGCAACAGATAAATCTGAAAATAATAAATCTTCATTTAAACAACCTACATTATTACCAACATCGTGTAAATATGCTTCTGTAAGTATTCATTTGAAAGATGTATCGATTTAAGATAATCATTTTGCCTATCATTAATTTATTTTCTTTCAGAGAGTATCAAGAAAATACGGGTATAGCCCTAAATTTCTTCGTATGCAAGCATTACACATATTTTTATTCTATTTAGTTTATGAACATCGTGGTGCACCTGTACTTTCGCGAGCCGAGCAGCTACAACTTTTACGAAATAATGATATTGATATTGCAGAAGAATTAATAGAAGAATTTAGTACTATTTATACTAAAGATGTTAGTTGGAAAATGTTTGTACCACCTTTACCAAAATATACAGGTATGTTGCTTCAATGATTTTTTCTAATGTTCCTGAAATACAATTATAAAAAATAAAATTGTTTTTTTAGGTTGGCCTTTAGGGTGGGCATTAATGTGTGATATCCTTCTACGACTACCCCTCTCAATATTCGTAAAAATTCATTATATCTCATACACCGTGCCAGACATAGAGAAATATTTAAATCATCCTGTGCGCAAACATTATTTAGTCAGAGATCTACCGACTGATCTTCGGAGTTCTTTATTACACGCAAGAAAATATATATTTAACATTCATGAAACAGTGACGAGATTATGTTACATTGGGTTAGTACAATTTGGGCCCCAAAAATTGAAGGAGAAGGATCAGGTATTCATTTACGTGAATCGTCGAACAGAATTAATGGACACAACATCGTCTGCGCCTAATTACCACGTGATTCAAGATAAACCTTATCCCATCACCAAGTATCACTTCATTGAGATTCAAGCAGTTGACAAGTATTGGTACGACATGTGGAATATATGCATCAACACACCACTGGGTGGTCGACTGGTTGTCGAAGGGAAAGACATAGTGCTAGAGGATTTAAATAAGAAAAGCGACATGGTCCAATCAATTGTAGCTCGTTCCCCAGAAGAAGCTGTGAAACTGGATGTTGGTAAAGTACCTGGTGACCGTAAAGGTGCTGCAGGAATAGATTCAGCGTGTTTCGCTCATCTTAAACGTAATTGGAATTGGGGTATCAGTACCACTACTCCCCAAACGAAAAAGAAACAAAATGAAATGTGTGAAAGGGACAAGTATCTCTCTAAAATAAAAGTGAAACCCATCAAGTTCACCGAGTTTGTCGGTTTGAAAACAGTATGCGGTCCTCCTTCTGTCGACGTGACAGAACTTCGAAAAAAGGTGCAAACTAAATTGGACGAATGTTTGTTTCATCAGAAGAAGTACGAGGCATTGCCTTATAAACGAAACGCCAAGCAAAAATCCTACGTTAGGAGGGTACTGCCTCGGAAATGTCCCAGTAAAAGGCGAACGAAGTACGACGAAACTGATTACCGTGCCTTGCAACGAATGCATAAATTACGAGTAGATTGGGACCCACACGAAGATAAGATTCTACTTGTTTGTAAGATCGTTATGGTGTATCTTTGTTCAAACCCCCGCAAACAAGTGGTACCATTTTCTATAGTAAGAGATGTGTTACGATCATATTCCTTCGCTTCTCACAATAAAACATCAAGAGCTTGTCAACGAAGACTTTTGTACATACTCAGACAGCAACGCAACGTTGATGCAGTTTCTTTAGGGGTTGAGGAACTGAAACAAAATTTCTTCATCAAGAAACGTTTTGATGGTATAGTAGAGAAGCTCAAGAAGGAACATAAAACCACTGTCGAATACGAAAAACAAGTTGAAGATGCGTTTAAATATCTTACTGCTTACACTGCAAAGAAGTATTATGATATCTCTGTTGGATCTAAAGAACCCATTCCTGTACCACGTACAGTACAGGAATTTAATTTGTTGTACAAAGTAGTGCACCCTGCTAAACAGTTTAGTAACAGAGGATTCACTAAAGATGTGAGAAACATCAATGATATACATTTTGTGGTAATCAACTCTGTTATTCATAGTTCTATGTGCTGCGGAAAGGATAGAAGATCCTGGGCATATCAGTTGTTTAAAATATATCAACAGTACCCTGAGATGCTTTTGAGAAATGCCATGTCAAAAATTAGAAGCGATCAGATGGTATCGATCAGAAAAAATCATTTGACTGCTTTAAGAAAATTTGGTAATTACATGCCAATGAGTAGTTCTCAGTACCAATTAAGTAGCACTTACATGTACACACTTCAAACTAAATGGCCGTACAATTTATTCAAAGAATCTTATGATGTTTTTCTTAAGCTCAGCAGTCACTATTGTGAAAATCAGATGGATGAATCGAGTACCTTTAATGGTATCGAAGTGTTACCAGTTACTGGTGGTGTAGTAGGAGCGATACACGACTATGTCATACAGAATCAAATGGACTTTGATATTGAAATACCTGATCAAGTTATAATGCTTGATCCAAGATTACAAGAAAAGGATGAGACTTATTTTAGGATAGCTCAAAGGTATCAGGATGTATTTTCTAGCTTAGATAGTTTGAAATTTATAAAGGAATCTTCTTTACATAATATTAGTACCAATGGGCAACGTAATGATCACGATAAAGATATGCGTAATGATGATGAGAAATTAGACGGAGATGGCTTTTCAGATTTCGGTACAGAGAAGAATACGCTTTCGCAAGAAGATGAAGGGAAGAAGAAGAACGTCGAAGACGCGAAACATTTTATGAATATAGATTTTAATTTTGATAGCGATGAAGAGAATGGTCGCAATATCGATGATGAATCTAATGTAATTAAATTTCAAGATGGAACGAAAATTGTGTTAAACGAAGGCGACTTAGAACGTGATGATGATTCATCAGCGATGGACATTTCTAACGATTCTATAATGGACGATCAAATAAAAAGTCAAAGTTCAGAATCTGAAAATGTGAGTCAAATGCAGGGTGGTAATTTTAAGCCATTATTAAAATGTACAAATAGTGATCAAGAGGAGGTAATTATAAAAAAGAGACTAAGAGATAATAGTGAATTTGATGTGGATGAACTTGCTCAAAAAAGAACAAAATTAGATATTGAAAAAGAAAAGAAAGATGAAGAGAAACTGCAAGGCAATAATGAAATTGAACTAACTGATAAAAACTTAAATATTAATGATTCAGAACCTAATAGTAAAGAATGTACATCAAACGAGGAATGTGAAAGTTCTCCACGATCAAAGAAGAACTCTTATACCCGCGTTAATGATATTTTAAAGAATATACCCCTTGAGCGAAATTATTTAAAAACGTGTCACAAGGTTGACGATTCAGCTGATATAGATAAACGTTATACTCGCATAGCTTTATTGAGAATGAGAGAAGAATTGAGTGAACTGACAGCGGCCGACAGTCATCACGCGCACGAATATTTTGTTGTAAATATGTTCAAAGTTCTGTATTCCTTGTATACATCGAACACGCAAAAAGAAATTGAAGTATTTAAGGGTATTTCGATACCTAAAGAATTATTACCTTTAAAATTAAATCCTATAAATGATATAATACAAGAAATAAGTAAGTTTGCTGTTTTTCCTAAAGACGGTATCTCTTATTATGATTTCAAGAAAAAATTGTCCAAAAACTCTTCATTGAACTTGGATGATATTGAGATGGTTTATAAGTTTGTACGTGATAAGAAGGAAATTGGAGCTAGTATCAAAGAATTGATAGTAAGTAAAAATGTTTAATTAAAAATTAAATGAAGAAAAATGAAAGAACACGATTTTAATTTCTTTCTATTTTTATAGGATAAATTTGAAAGTTCTTTGGGAGAAGATTTACGTCGTATCACCGTACTTCTTACAGAGCATCGTTTATTTTTACGAGCCGGTGTAACGACTGTTAGATTCGTTCATCATCGTCATGCGGATGCATGGTTGATACATTCGTATAAAATATACCGCCTTGAGAAAGAGTCTCTCATGCCGATACCTAAGGGAACGGTGTATATACCAGAATCGAAGGAAATGGTAAACGAAAGTACCGATATAAATATGGCGGGGAAACACGATAAAAATTCTACTTTACCATCGGAAGATAAATTATTAAAAAATGAAGAGGATACTAAATCAGACTTACAGAATCGGAAGAATGAAGAGTTCGACAAGGACGTAGGTGGCCGTAGTGATGAAGATTGCACTGTCCAAGTGAAAAAACGAATGCAGAGGAAAAGGACTCGGTTACTACCTCAGAAGGATATATCCAGAGCTGTAAAGCAATTAGACTT
The DNA here is from genome assembly GCF_907164935.1 of Osmia bicornis bicornis. Lineage (NCBI taxonomy): Eukaryota > Metazoa > Arthropoda > Insecta > Hymenoptera > Megachilidae > Osmia > Osmia bicornis. The sequence continues at coordinate 10,231,550 of NC_060217.1, read as the reverse complement.
AAAGTAAGTTTCTGTTGTCATTAAGCAAGGCTGACCCTGAGATTTTGGGAGTCCGAGATAAATAAAATTTATAAAATTAACATTAAAATCGTCTTATGGGTGCCCTAGGCGGCCGCCTAATCTGCTTAGGTCCAGTGCCGGCCCTGCCATTAAGTAAATGTCATTCTATTGCCGCGAATTCAAACACAGCATCATTTATATTTCAGTACAAAACAAGAAGTGAAGGTAGTAATGAAACCGTGGATTCGAATAGACGGAGTTTTAAATCGTAGAGTGCTCGATCGTATGTTGGGCTCGGTTTTGTCTTATTGTTTAACACATCCAGGTATCGCATTACCTAAATTGCAAAACAGATTTGTTCCTGTTTTGCAACCATGTCATACGAGGGAACTAGTCGAGGTAATTAATAATCCTTCAAACGAGTTATACATAATTTGCGGAACTATTAATTGATTTGTACTTATATTCATTTTATAAAATTATTTTTGACAGATACTAATCAAGGTGGGATGTGTGGAAAAGATTGTCTTGAAGAAACCATGTGTAACATTATTCTCAAAACCCTCACAACTTAAGCCAAGTAAGTGTTGTTAAGTAAATTAATTTAATAAAAAATTAAACAAATTTTGTAAATTTTAAGTTAGACGGTAATCGCAGCACTCAGCTCGATATCACTTTTTAAAGATCATCTAAAAATTCCTTAGCGAGCGATATCGATTACCGGGTCACACCGCGTGGAGGTGGCTACGATGGTGACCCATAACAATTAATTTATAGGATTAAAGAGATAGATAATAGTTAGTACTTGTCACTTTTGTGGTAAACGTGATTTTCGTCCGCATAAACATTCAGATGTCAACACGTACCGATATACTATCGACGGATACATCCGTACCCTTCTACGGTTGCGGTAAGACTGACTAGAGTTGAATGCGCGCTGCGCGCTGAACCGTCGATGGGGTGGGGATACCTAGTCAGTCATTGGCTCCCGCGTCGTTTCCTTGGAATTTAAAACTATTTTATTAATATTTATTTAATTACAGTTTTTAATTATATCTTACATTTTATTTTTTTTAGAAATCACTACTGATGATTGGTCTGCTGAAGAAGACATCTTTTTTGAACCTACAAGTGGTGCTATATTAAAATTTGGTATATTTTTAAGTACTAAAATGTATAATACAGATTTCATTAGCTAATTTTACAAATAATGATTAAAATTATGTAAGACGAATCTAAGAAAATAATGCATAAAAAAATACAATTAGATTTATTTATTGAAATTGTATCAAAAGTATAGATTTAAAGTTGCATTCATTTTATTTCTATATATATTTTTTTAAACAATGAATTCCTACATTCGAACAATTTATATATTATTTAATTTGTAATTACGTTGAATTGTAAAAATGTGTAATTTTGTAAATAAAATTTTCTATTCTTTTCACAGTTCTAATATCTTTTAAGATTTTTCAATGAATGTTATATCTTATGTATATATTAACACAGTTTGCTATTTTAGTGAACAATAAATGCAATTGAATTTTTGATTTCATAATTTTTTTAAGTTTATTAATATTTGAAATTAACAGTAATAAAAAGTATAATTTAAATAACGTGTCTGTAGTGACAACCTCAAAGATCGAAACATTACGAAATATAGTTAATCTATCAAATACTTTAAATATTTAAAACGAATTATCTTTTAACGATCACTGGTTATAAATATTTATAGTATTTTTACAATACTAACAACATTTTCGTATTTCTATGTAGTATAGTCATTTTATAACTAGCAACTGTTTTTTTTTACTATTATGTAATTTAATTGAAATTATTGTAAAAATTCATTGAAATAAATTATCATGCTTTAACAATTTTCACAACACGGCTAGAAAATACAGTCGGACGGTAATGTATTAGCAGTTGTAATGGAATGTTTCAATGTGATAAAATGTTTATATATGTGATGTAAAATATATATACTTTCCACCGGAGTTTAATCTTGGAAGTTTTTATAAATATGCCAGCTTTTCTATGTAATAATATATTATTAACAATAATTTATTTTATGTACTTAATGCTTAATGATAATGGTATAACAACAACAATATGTACTAAAATATAGGTACAATAGTATAACATGTCTGTAACAATTCTAAATTTTGGAACTAAAAATTATATTTATGTTACAAAATACGTTGTATTTTATTTTGTGCATTTTGCTGTGTAAAATTTCAGATTTAGTACCTTGTACAAATTTACAGCTTTTGTAAATTATATTGTGTTTCAAAGAAATTGTTCCTTTGAAATATTCACTTAGTTTCAGCTTCGACAATGATATAAAAACAGTTTTTATGTTGTGTTATTATAAAATGCGATATGACCTAAAAATGAAAGATTTATTATACAAGTGACTTAAAAGATGAAAACAAAATACATCCTATTATTAAATAAAAAAAATCTTTCATTTTAATATCGATGTTACATATTGTACATTATCTGTAATAAATTATGTAAAATATAAACCCATACAAAAGTTAAAAGAGAGTGGAGTGGAAATTCTTATAATTGAAATATCATTAAATTATAGTGTGATATAAAGTAATCTTTTTTGATTCAATATAATGAAGATGAAAAGCCTCTTTTCACCTTGATGACAAGCTGTAAATAGTTGGAGTAAAAATTGTTCCCGTTTAATCAATATTTCTTTTTGTCGAGGTATAACTTAGAAACGAAGCTTTCCCTGTTGAATTTGTTCGTAGGTTTCAGTAGATAATAACTGAAATCCAGACTTTTCACTCAAATAAAATAATTTATCTTGTATTCTTTTAGGATCATATCCTTCTTCTATAAGATCTTTCTTCTTTAGTTTAAATGTACCTGAAATAATTATTAAAACAACTTACTTTTTAAATTTTCAAGCACATATGATGAATCTCAAATTATAACAGGCAAATTTGTATTATTATTTTTCTAAGTTATGAAAAAAGTTATAATACGAATACCTGTAAGATCAATCTTTGTTAAAATTCTGATGAACTTAGGTATTGCATAAAATGCTAAATGTTCCTTTAAATCAGTCGATAATTTATTAATGTCTAACGTAGAATTTTCGTCGTATATTGCTGCCATTCCGGCTTTTCCTTCGAGTCCGGGAATCTAATAGAAGAATTATAAAAAGTTCCATATAATTATAGAAAAGTTAAAAATTATTTAAGATACTTGTTTTACGTATTATATATACCTCAACCCCATATACAACACAGTCTCTGTAATTAATAATATTACTGATAATAGCTTCAACTTCGGATGTTGAAACATTTTCTCCTTTCCATCGGAAAGTATCACCTGTTCTGTCTTTGAAATATAAATAACCGAATTCGTCAGCGATTAAAATATCACCTAGGAGAAAGAAAAAATATAAAAATATTTGTCACAATCATGGATATTTTTAGTATCTCTGGAAGTTCGTTACAATTAATTTATACCGGATATAAATGCTGAGTCGCCTTTCTTGAATACATTATAAACTACTTTCTTTTCAGATGCTTTCTGATCCACATATCCTAAGAATGCTCTAGATGGATTATTGGGTATAATTTTTCCAACAAACACACCTGGTTCATCTAAGAGTATTAATAAAAACAATTTTACACTTTGCAGCTTTTATTTTATACAGTGCAACATAGATACTTTAACATATATTAAACAGAATACTTACTTGGTTCGCATACTTGACATAAACCTTTTGCATTCCTTATTAATTCACCTTCTTCGTTTACTTTTAAAATGGAAATAGGATAAACAGATGGAATTATTCTCGACACAAAACCAATAGCCCCAACAGTGTTATCGATATTCACTGAAAAAGAACATAAAATGCTAATATTAAAAAAAAGATTACTATATCGTGATTCTTTAAAATTGAAATAGACGCTTTATTATAACGTAAACCATTAATTACCTACCGATATTAGCATTTCCTTCCGTTGCTCCGTAAAATTCCGCAACCTGAGGAATGTTAAATCGCTCAACGAATTCGGGCCATATTTGTGGTCTCAAACCATTACCAAATATCATCCTAACGTTATGTTTCTTATCTTCCGGTTTCGGAGGTACAGCTAAGATATATCTACACATTTCACCAATGTACTGACCAATCTGATAAATAAATTAAAATCATTATTATAAGAAAAATCAAATAATACTTTCATCGAATAAAGGTATCAAAATACGTACTGTACAGTTATACTTGATACATTCAGTAAAGTAGGCGCTTGCTGAAAACTTTTTTCTAATTACTACTGTTGACCCATGAAGAAGAGCAGCACCAATGGACATCACACCCCCAGCAGTATGATACAATGGCAAGGGTGTATAAATTCTATCAGAATTTTTGAACTGTACCATCATAAAAATACCGTTTGACATAAACATATACCTGAAACGATGATAAAAATTGTAATTAAAGTGGCAATTTTAGGTAGTCTATTTCATAGTGACTATAGTTCAATATAAATGAAAGAACACCGAAAAACACGATTAACTGATAAATAATTCCGAACAAACGAGAAATCAATAGGTAATCGTTATCTATAGGTGACACTAATAAAAATGATGTTTCTTACCTAGAATTTGTAATAACTGCAGCTTTAGGAAGACCAGTCGTGCCACTGGTGAAAATATACAATAATTGATCATGATAACAGCCTTTTTCTTGTAGGACAGGCGGAGCCGGCGAGACATCAGCCATAAGAGCGACTAAATCTTTGTCATTTAAATTACTTAATTTCGATACTTTGGAGTTCGATAAATTACCGATTCTGTACAATGAAAATTTCGGGTCTAACGAGTCGGCGATATCCGAGAGAGCTGAAAAGAAAAATATCTTTTTACTTCATGAATTACAGTAATTGTTAAATAAGGGGCCAGGCGATAAAAAAAACCCCACTCGTAAAGAACACTGCACTTCAAAATCCTAATTTCGAAGATATACCAATATTAATTCAGCAAGTTAATATAATTAAATATTAATAACAAAATAAATATGAAATAAAAATTTCATGAGTTTTATCATTTTAAATAATATTTTAGGATAGGTCTGAGGTATTGAGTGTTAATAAAGGCTGCGAAGGAAAGAGGAATATCGAAGGAAGAAGCTGAAACACGTGTCAATCTACAATTTGATCTCCGTACCTTCTTCTCTGGGTCAATGACTGCAGTGTTCCTTGCGAATGAGGTCCCTTATGTCTCTCTTAGCACTGTGGGCCTGAAATAAGGCCACTTTTAACTTTTCAAAAACGTCTTTTCTTTTGCAAACGTTCATAACAGAATAGATTAGGTATTTCAGACATAAATTACTAGATAAGAAATCTATTACGGATCTTCGTATCTACATAAATTAGAATCGTAACAGTATTTGCATAGCTGCTGGCTGATGCGTAAACGTGGTATTTAGCTAGTTGTTTGGTGTTATGCAACCGTTTATAAAATAGCCCTCGCGTTGAATCGGCCATGGCACGCAACCGAACACCTAATCTTCTTTAATTCTGGGATAGTTAGTTCTATTTCCTATTATTGCATCAATCGTTATCACGGTCATTATGCGCTGATTGAACTCGCACGCAATACAAATCAAATATCATTTCATTTAGGAGTTAAGAGGTCACGAATGCAAGATACAAGCTTAACGTGGGTATTAATGGGTTAAATTATCAAACCGTTTAACGTCGGAATAACTTAAAATATGTTTTGTGCACAGTCTGTTTACGTAATTTTCGCATGAGGAGATAATTCAACTGTTTCACAATAACCGGTTCGTTTTATTAAGCTGATGCTATTGTAGTGCTTCACGAACGCAAAAGTAAAGCTGCGATAAGTACTTACAGGCTGATAATTAATATACTGTATGCAAACTTTGTTTACAAATAATGCAATGTACAGAAGAGAAATATTAATTAAGAAAAGAATTCTTTATCCTGTAGTTTATTTGATTTTAGTCGTATTTTTATTCTGAATAATACATCAGCATCAACGCAGAAAGGTTCATGTTAAGGGAACTAGGAAAGATGTTAACACGTTCAATCATTAATAGCCCACGCGGTTAGCCGGAAATTAAATATCTCCCAGGGGTATAAATATTTCTTCCGTTTGACATTGAAATAAAATACGAAAGAAATATAATATACAATCAAAGATTAATATATTACATCAGTATTATAATATGAAATAAATAAGTTTTTAGGAATAGAAATTTTATCCAAGAATTTGTTTCTCAAATGACCACTTTGGTGGAAACATGGAAAATCATGACAGAAAAGTATAAAAAAAAAAAACACTTATGGTATATCAATTTGTAGCTTAGGGTTCGAGGAAAATGACTATATAAACAGTTTCTCGAAATTTATAATACAAAATGGCTGGTTCGCCATTAGAACGACGAGTTATAATTATTATTTCTTACTTACCTTCGGTAAAATCTACTCCATAAATAAGAGCTTGACATTTAGATACATTGATACTGTGTAGAAGGGAAGATTTACGGAGATTGGTGTTGATAAGTGGTACTATTACCCCCAGCTTGCTCAACCCAAGCCAAAGGGGTACGTACTCCACACGATTTTCCAAAAGTATGGCAACCACATCTCCTTTACGATATCCATGGCTTTTGAATACCGTTGCAATTTTATTGCTGTAGTCTTCCACCTGGAAATATTAGATATTTAGTTTAATAAGAAAATTTAATCAGAAGAACAAATAAAAAATCATGAAATAACTCGATGAACCAACTATTCTTATCGTAATAGTAATTTCAAGCACTTATTTTTTAAGTACTCTGTATAATAGAAAGTCTGGTATATAAAGAAACTTCTTAGAAGTCAATTTTTATTTTCAATCATTCTTGATGGAATATTTTTATATAATTAGAAAAGATGATAGCAAGAATAATTATTCCACTCTTCTGTAAGACAGTTTAAAGACCTCTATGTTTCCAAGGCTATCAAAGGTTAAAAATCTCTAATTTTTTAAGAAAAGAATTATTCCGTTTTCATTATTTATCTCCTAAGAGATACAAGAATACATTCGCTCATATTCGATTCAAAGAATCTTTTATATTGTATTTATTTTTTGACCAGACGTTTTTAATCTGATAATGAATGTTTGAACAGTTTTTAATGACCGAATACATTAAAACTTATTATAACATTTAGCATAACGTGTAGTGATGCAAAATGATCAATTCATAACAACTTTAAAAAATGGAAATCAAATTCTTATGATGAAGAAGATTAATTTATTATAATACTAATCGATTATTGAAATTAAATAGTACGTTATTTAATGGAAATATTTTAAATTAACACTGGGACTGGAGACGTTTACCTGTTGAAAGGTCCACTCTAGATCCTCGCAGATCAAACAAACTTTATTGGGATGACGATTAACATTTTGCCGAAATACATCGGCAACGCTTCTGTTTTTCCTCTCGTGGCAACGAATTGTCCACAGAAGTTTAATATACCGAAAGATGGCTCTAGAATAAAAATAAAACAAATATTTATTAACTGAAAGTCCCAGCGTTTTCGACGAAGCGTTGCCTGAATATTAAAAATAGAAAGAAATTTCTGGATAGTATGGAAATCTGTTTCGATAAACCTTCAAACGAAACAGGCTACTTTCAGGAGAGTAAAATGTATTCAGGAAGCGAAAGAAATAAGATATCACGTCTGTTGATAAATTCGTGCGTATTACTTGCTCCCGACAGATACAAATTTTTTTTAACAATAAGTCTTTTATGCTGAGAAATCATACGTCATTAAGATGAAATTAAAAAAAATAGAAAAATCGTTAATTGGAATTATATAGAATCCAGAGGATCATCTTTGCTTTTTAAAATGCAACTGCATACAAGTGCGTGCAATTGCATTTGAAATTTTTTTATTCGAATTGCGTACTTTGTGATACACCAATCGAAGCGTATTTTTATTCTCTACAAGAAAGTATTATGGTACTTGGGTCGAAAATTGATCGGTTCGAAAGATATTCCAGGGAGAGACTGGGAGAGACCAGCGGTCTCTCCCTAAGATATCTTTTTCACTGTTCAATTTTCGACCCGAATACCTTAATACTTTCTTGTAGAGGATAAAAATACGCAGCGATTGACGTCGAGTAAAGAATAAAATTCGAAAATAAAATTTGTCAAGTTGAGAGGGTCGAGTCTCTCAGGCGCAATATCATTGTTACGCTATAATTCTATTTTCCTCGCAAATGATATTAATTAAACAGGTAAGAAATGTTACAAGCCCGAAAGAAATTCGAAATTCATTGAATTAGCGACAACGGAATTGCGGGGCAAGCCGAGTCTAAATGCATGATAAATGAAATTTAAACGTTTAGTTGGATGAATGGACCGGTTAAAGCGACGAGAGAAATCTGTCCGACGTGCATATCGTTTTAGCCGATTTATCACTGATTTTATGCGAGCTCACGTATGACGCACGTGTGTACGTAATGGATCAATAATATTTACGCATTTAAATATCCTGGAATTAACTTAACTTCACTTTTTTCCCCGACGCCAAGACAGTATACATATGTATATTCAAATGAATTAAAAGGTACACAGATATCGTATTCCATCCTCATTTCCATGATCATTTGTAAACACTAACAGTACACTACCTGTATGTTTGTAAACATCTAATTGAATGTTCGATAAGTAAACAAATAAATAAATCCTTATATTATTAAAATACTATAAAACTTTAAAGTTCTACTAATTTTACTATAAAAATTTAATGATTGATTAAATTTAATAACTTAATAATTTCAATATACCTAAAGATAGTTGTTTGTAATTTAATACTAATTTATAAAATGTTGTAAAATAATTTTTAAGCGTTTTAATTGATTCTTTTTATGTAATGCTAATACTTAACATCCCGCATAATTTATGTAATACAAGTGTAAAAAAGCATACAATTTTTATGTAGTTACGTAAATTACATCAGCCTCCAGTGAGTAGAAAAAAAAGAAAAAAATTAAACAGGTATGCAGTGTTCCATTTCTAATATACATATACAGAATTATAAAACGTAATTAATTGTTTAAATGATTACTTTGTTAAATAAGTGTAAAATATTCCAAAGACGACGTGTATTCCCAACCAGAAACCAACGAGACACCGCAGAAAGAGATCCAGGTAAGTAATAGAAGGAAGATCAATCGTATCACAGATGCTTGTAAGTGATACGAGACTTATGTAATAATATTAACCACATTTCTCATGATATCTTGATGTTAGATCGCGATCGAAGCTGTTCAGAGTATTTTCTTTATGCAAAGATTAGCTGTATTCAATTGATTCAAAAATGCAGAAATTTCTTTCTACAGTATTTGCAATCATTATTATACAAAGCGAGGAATAATTAATTATAAATAAAAATTGTATTAAAAAGTAAACGTAACCCCAGTGTACTTTGCACCTTACGTATGATATTGTTTTAATATTAACATTATGTGCAAATATTGATTTAAATAATATCAATTTTACAATGTTACTAAATACAAACGGTATAAATTACAAATGTAAGCGGATACCGCGATTCGATTTCATCCTTGGTTACTTTCTAACGCAGTTAACGTTGTTAACGCAGTTTTACAAATAAATAGAAAATAGATTTCATTTCCTCGAGTCGATATATTTCACACGTGAAACTATTGAGTTTCATTGTTACGACTTTATCGAACGACTGCATTCGATTCTACTTTTCATGAAACAAGGTCGAGCGAAATAAATAATCGATTTCTGATTAAACGGATGAATAAGTAAATCAAAAGAAGTGAAAAAAATATACAGAAATTGTTTTCAACTGATAACATTTTTTTGAACGGAAAAGATAAAAGATAAAAGTATTACGTTCTATTTTTGCTCTGCTCGTCTATTCATCGTTTAACATTTACTGTTATGTTCGATGAAACGGCATGCTTTATTTTTTTATAAGGAAAAATGATTAACAAACAAGAAAATAATATGATTGATAGTTCGACTGCCTTGGGGTCGAAGGTGGCCGGAGCTTAAAATTTTATATTAAATTGATTCAAATAAATTCCAAACACTGATTTTAGCAATAAAATGTATAATTACTACAAAAATTTCTTTTTTATCAATTATTTTATAAATAATCATGATCGATAAATTCATTAAAAACAATCTTCAAATATCAATTGTGTGTCATAAATTATTGATGCAAATGAGAAAAAGATTAAATCTTTTATATTGGAGAATAAGTTAAAAATATTTGATAAGTTAATATGTCTGGAAAACACGTGGTATAATAAAATTGTTTTCATTAAGATACTATTTTCAAAGTTACGAAAAAAAGGGAAAGCATAAAACGCGTGAAAGTTTCAGGTTAGTATAATTATCCCTCAAAATCTCTCATGGACTCTTTCACAATAGATAATAAGTAGAAATTCTTCAACTCTGATAACCTGAGGTCACGAAAAGATTTGAAATACCAATAACATTTCTAACAATTATTTTATACAATAATGTTTATAAAAATAAAAAATAATCATTATCCATTGATTATATTAATTAATTATTCATAGAAAAAAGTATTAGTATCTATAAATTATATCGAGGAATAGTGTCGCGTGATTGACCCTTATTTCCTGTTTCACAAGGACGGAGCTTTGGCAATGTTTCCGGTTGCAATGGATATTTTATTTAAACTGCAATACTGTCTGCGATTTTTAATCCATAACTACTCAACATGGTGATCATTCCATCAGTTAGACAACAAAGGTCATAGTTTTATACCCTGACTACTAAAATACACGCGTACGCGATTATCACGTACATACGCGGATAATAATTAAATACCCGGATATGTGGTTAGCATGATGAAGCACTAGGATTCTTTTATTTCACTTGCCAGAATGATGCTTGACGTTTAACTGTTTGATGAATATACACGTACGAGTAAATACGTGTGTGCACGTGTAATAAAAACACATGGGTCGGTGCCGTAATGATAATCGTCCAACAGGGGCACGTGACGAAGGGTTAAAATGAAAGTAAGGTTATGTTAATACTTTTCGAAGCCATTGTAGATGATCACCGATGGTAATATAAATTTCAATTGTCGTGCACACTTTCCTACCAGCTTGTATTGTTGGAAATTGAACAATTATTTTATAAGGGCAATACAGACATTAACTGTCGAAGGACGGAAACGTTAATGTCACGTGTTGTGTTTGCGAGTCGGAAACCGGGTCATCTATAATTCACAAGGATTTCTATCCTATCCAAATCTGTTTACATCGTACACCGATACCTTTAGAAAGTTACAGTTTATATTATTTGTAAATTTCATCAAATCACGCTATACTGTTGATCATTTTAAAAATTTATTTCACTCTAGATTGTTAATGGTCTTTATGACACATCAATAATAACGATATATAACAAATTACGTACGAATATGCGATTACATTTTGGTGTCAATTGGAATGTTTGTTAAAATAAATACTGACTCATGTAATATATTAATAAATTAAGATTAAAAAAGGAAGTTTTTAATACTGTATGAAAGTAAGTTTCAATTTAGATTACATTTAAATAAATTATGAATCTCCAGGGGAATTTATGGTAAAAAATTAATTACACGACCGACTGAATGTCATTGAAACACATATATTACGTCAGCCCATAATTAATATTGTCATTGACCTTGGAAAAAGTACGTAGATGAATAGATAAACTATCGCTCATGTGGAATTTTTTAAATATTAAAATTTATGTTTTCCAAGCGTCATGTTAATCGCACATGGTGGAAAAAGGTATTAGAAAATGATAATTACGAAAGTGTTCCAACTAACGGTAAATATTAATTTTCTACAGAATCATTAAATGACTAAGAAAATAGCATTGTTCAAAGGATGAGCTGATATATCGATTGCTTTGACCAGTCCGGAAGAACCGGTCTTTTAAATTCCTGTCGTGGCACCGGGTCCACCGAATACACAATTTCCTTTAAGAAATAATTTCACGTGTCCTATCTATATATAATTACCAACGGCGTAAGTACATAGGAGTAACATTGGCGTTTTAAAAGGTAGAAATAAAGCAAGAGGAAGATTCTTGAGCTGTCATGCAAAGAATAGCCAGTGGACGGTAGTCAGAAGAAGATTGACCCGGTTTCCGCTCAACGGTTCCAGGATTAGAACGGCTCGGCAGTTCGAAAGCGTGCACGCAAGTTTTCTATAGCTGTTGCGTTAGGAAGATGTTGGAATCTGTACTCACAAAATGTCTCTAGGCGCTGTTTTAGCGGCTACGTAGAACCATCGGAAACGTCCTCCGGATACTAAATACGCGACGAGAACAACGACGAGAAGTTGCACGAGGAAAATCGGGCCTGCGTATATGGCGAGCAATGCCAAACAGGCAACGAGGCTCGCTAACAGAAGCATGATGAGTGTTAGGCGGCAAAGCAAGCGGCCGACTGCCTTCCACCGGCTGGTTTCGCTCGTTTCCGTTCCTCTTCCCGTTCGCGTTCTCGTCTTCGATGTTGTCGTCGCCGTCGTCGTCGTGGTCGTGGTCGTCTCCGGCGTCCCCGCTCCTGCACTCATATCAAGACAACGTTCGCCCAACCATGACGCGTCTCCCGTCCACGATCCTCTACCGGCTCTTCGCCTCTAATATATACTGTACTTTACCTATCGGTTCATTGTTCGAGCCGATTTCCACTTCCACCGTCGCGTTGTTAGCTGCATTCGACCTGCTGTTGTTGTTCCTTACTTTGTCCTCGAGCTCGACCCTGCTCTCGGCCGACGTCGTCGTCCGCGACGAAGACGTCGGCCGTGAACAGATCGACGATGAGAGGCCTACGTTCGAATGGAGCTCACCCTTTTCTACGTCCTGCAAAAATACAGCCAGTAAATTCAGATTATGCTATACTACAGAATCGGCTTGTACGTATACCTACAGGATCATTCAAAAAAAATGGTTCAATTTAAAAATTTCAATTTTCTTCCCTTTATGTAAAAGTGATTTTTCATCCAGTTACGGAATGTTCGATAAGTACTAGAATGTAAAATTAAAGTAATGAACGTGGTTGAGAATTATTTACATGGTACCATGTGTGTGTGTGCCATAAAATGGTAATTTTCAGTCTTTGTTCGTTGGATTCTTTTATTTTCTGCGAAGATTACACAGTCTATTATTATATTGTTTTGAAAGAGTTATAATATAGTAGTAAACATATTTTTTTTTTGTAGATGGAAGACGGAGAATTTCAAGGTCAGCTTTTTTTTGCATGAATTTTCTTTGGAATTTTTAAATTCTGACAAGTAGGAAAGATAGTTATATAAATAATGAAACAAGGACGAGGAAAGTATCATATCGTGTTTTATCGCTTCCTGTGATTATCGAACTACTTTCTGAACCAGATTGAAAAAGTTAATTAGGTGATACTTTGAATTGGAATAATTAATATAATTGTATGAACAATCTTAATTTCAGTTTCTAGAGAAACGAATAAAAATGTACTGAAATTTTTTATTTCAATATACAACACTTATCGTCTAGGAGGTGTTAACATTTTATTTCAAATATTTTACTTGTGTGTCGACAATTTCTATTTCGTTTCCTAAGTGTACACAGCTAATATTTGATCTGTGTATTGCCCGTCATTAAATAAACAAAGAAGATCGTACAATGAATTGTAATTTCATATAAAAATTCCTATTTAATAAACAATTGATATTTAAAACGGTAAAATCAATACAAATATATTGCCTTTTTGTTTTTAAATATTACTTTACATATGTGCAAACGTTTCGATACTTTCTACTTTCTCTTGTAGTTTCTCTCAGAGTATCATCTCACAAAGATACAAAGTAATTAAAAACAAAATACTTTTTTATACTTTTAGTTCAAGAATTGTTCATTTTTGATCTCTCGTTTTTTCCATGAAAAAATCACGTTTTATTTATTATGATATACATTGTTTTTTTTTTTATATACACGTAATTCATTATAGATTTTTTCATTCTCTCATGCATTTTTAATTAATCTTTTATCTGATTATAATCATATCTAATTTAATTCTTCATAAGCTTTTATTTACTGTTTTTATATTTGTTCGTTTCTCTAATTATCAATTTTTTCAAGTATTTCTGTCGACTATAACATCTATACTTATCTTTTAATAGCAATAATATAATTAATTATAAATTCTGATTACGCGGTATTCTTGAAAAAATGTAGTTTTTAAATTACCGATAGTCGATAAAGAAGTTTTACAAGAAAATGAAAGACAAAGTTATATAAGTATTACTTTAGTATTTCCTTACCTAAAATGAAATAAATGTCTTGATCAATAGTACATTAGTCCAATAGTTCATAATCATTTATGTTCATGTTACAGCTGATAAGAAAGTATATTTAATAATAGAATGTGATAAAATAATAAAAAAAATAACCTAATTTTTTTGTAAATGCATACGTATAAATTATGGTATGTACTATGAAATATGAATAATAAGAATTGTATCTTCTGTTTTTGGAATTTTTTTTAGAATTAAAAAATGTTAAATGAATACTTTTCAAGCATTTACTCACCCCAAAGAGATACCTATGACTTTGATTAACGGTTTGATAAGATGCTAGGACACATTTTTGCAGAACCCTTTTTAGTCGCGTAATTGATACACACACTGTACATACATTAAATACATTCTCTTTACTCTCACAATTGTGCAATACTTATTAAATCACCTCTAAACGATACTTAGGTATTCACAATCGAAATTTTAAACAAGACACGGATTCTGACAGTCTATAATCATTCTTGGTAGGGAAACCTAATCAATAACCTTATACTAGTGCTACCATACGGCATATTACGGAAGCTCTTTAACAATGCTCCACGAATATATTTTAAAAATATATCAACAATTAATTTTCAAGTTTAATAAATTCTTGTTTATACTTAAAATAATGAATTTTACTGATACATAAAATTTACAGTTATTTAACAAATAAGTAAATTTATGGAGACTTCCAGAACCGGAAGTATCGATGGTGGTCTTACTCGCGCCAAAAGTGCTACCATTGGTACTTCCTGTTCCGGAAGTTTTCATATGTTACAAATTGATCCTAATGTAAGCACGATGTGTCAAAAATGAATTAATAAAGTTAATTTTATTTAAATATTTAAATAATTGATGAAATTAATATTGTAATCTATGATGTAACATTATCGTATAGTCTTGCGCAAAATACAACTTGCTTTATGTTGATTTTTATATTAAAATTCAAAATGTTAGTCATTGATCGTGCGAAGAGATCACGACCTCGGGTACTTAAGTATTCCGATCCGAGAAACATTTTCGTTGCTGATGACTGGCAATAAGCATCTTATTTTTAAATCATTTATAATCAATGTTAGCTTCTTTTTATCCTTCGAGTACCACTTAAATTGTTATAATTCAATACTTTGGTATAAAATTTCAAATTAATAATCATCTCTATGGAGAGAAAGTTAAGAAAATTTACAAACAAAAGATGTTTCACTTTATTTATTGTTTACATCACATACTTGATACTGCTTTTGGCCGAAAATATTCCCAAATAATGCTACGTAAGAAGTCGTAATTCTACGTGACTATTTGGTTAAGTGATAACACGAAGAAGACGTAATTCTACGTGACCAGTGGTTTAGCGATAAGATGAAGATGTAATTCTTCCTGACCCACGTGAAATCATTTCAAATAAATTTAAATATCGAATGCTTGTAAAAGAACAAGTTATATTCTTTGTATGACACCCAATTTTTTTTATCTTATCCTGTTAAAAAATATTTATAAATTCTGATTAGCTTGTTTTTGCTTTCAGAACTCTATATACGTTTAATTTTATACTATCTGATCATTTATGTAAATAAAACAACAGTTTTATTTAGTTCCAAGCGAGCTTATACTGATTATTTCGAGTATTTTCAATTTTTTCTTCTCCATAATCGCACAGCTGTTGAAATATACAATCAGACGTATACATAATTAGGATCTCCTCTCATCAAATTGCATTCGAGCCCATCAAAATACCAACGAAATCGCGGTCACTAAGAAGTTTCATAAGAAAAAGGAACTACAGTAAAACCAGTTAATATGCCCCAGTTCCCGCAAAGAAATGCATACCGTTATACGAAGATCGTACTGTTTTTAGCGTTAAATATTCATAAAAAGTATTTTTAAAAAGAATCTTCCTTGACATTAAGCAAAAATCCAGTAATAAATTATATCTATAATTCTGCAAATTTTAAAATATTTCCTATAAAAAACAAAACATCAACACTTATTTTTCAATCGAAAAATTTACAATTAGAATTTGTTTTCGTTTATTTTACTGTTAGGGAAAATGACAGGAAAAACTTCCAAATTTTAAAATACAATTTCTGGCCTTTTTTGCAATAGTTTCTATATGGAAGTCAATCAAACACGGGCTGTTGCACACTTTCTATTACATCAAACGTAATCCTGCAGGATTAACACATTCTTTAGTCAATCATTTTCTACTCTATGATAGAAATATACATTTCCGCAACTTAGTTACTCGATTTTATTTACTGGTAATTTTCTTTTTATAGATAGTAATTTTTGTTTTGTATTTTGTTTAATGGTAACGAGTAGAAAGGAAAGGAACTACGGAATGGCCGGCCTTTTTCTTTAGGTCTTGCTCCATTAAACATTTAATTATGAGGTATATTAAAAAGTTACCATACGTAAGACTAAATTACTGTGCTATGTCCTTCGATTACGTCAGAGGAAATATAGGAAAAAATTATTGACCATCTGTTGTAGTTTCGAATTAATTAACAAAAATGATGATTTATTCCTTGAAATCATTAATCAATATTTCAGCTGAATTTTTAGCAACGATGATATAAAAATAAAAATAAAATGGTAGAGTTTTATAAATATCCTTCTAGAGTGATCTTTGGATCTTTATTTCTTACAACCTCTAAGGTAGTATTATATGTATATTCTATGAAAAAATTGAAAATCTATAATCAGAGATGTATAATCTATTTCAAGAATGAAATATAAAATAGAACAAGAATATATCAAAGTGCATGCCTGTCGACATTAAAATAAAAATTTCAAATGAGTTGCAAAATCGTTCGTAGCCCAGTGAAATGTGCATATTTAAAAAGTAGGATACGCGAATGTCTTCTGAAAGTATAATAAATTTAATCCCATGAAAAATGTGTACGAGGATATTTGAATATTTATAAAAAAAATTAGAGTTTTTAAAAATTTTTTTATTATTTTATCAAGTGTAAAATAAAATTGACTTTGAAATGAAAACGACTTATTTTTTTCTCCCATTGTTCATGATCTAATTGTCCTATATACCATTAGAACGTATTATTACATATCCCTTGATTGGATACTAATCATAATTAAAAAAATCTGTAATTTTCCAGCTGCACATTATTAAGTAACATTATTACACTGACGAGTTCCCATTAAGTATAAAAAGGATTATAAATTCTTTCAAATGTACGTCAAAGTATTGAGATAATTAATCCAGTACGTTGAAAGGAAAAAGAAATATGACTAAAGAATTTTTGCGTACGTTTAATATTACGTTTGGAACTATCTATGATTTTCCTTATTATGAAACCGACTGCTAGCATTACACTTTTATACGTGCAATTTCTTTCGAAGAAGATGGAATAACCTTGATGATACTGAGATAAAAGATGAGTAAAAGTAATGTATGCCGAAAGAATAAGAAGCGCACACGAGTTTTTTATAAAAGGATACATCTTTCGACATGCGTTAGTAGTATGTATATATCCTTTAAACAACTATCTTATGGGAAAGTATTGTTACCATAAATTTTGCAATGATTCAAAACTTCAAAAAACAAGAATTTTTAAATGTTTTCAATTTAATGAGTTTTGTGAATCTTAAAAAGTCATTAATAAAAAAAATTTAGCAATGATGTAATGTCCAATTTGCAAAAGAAAATTAAAACTAGTTTTAGTTACAATTTCTTTTATTTATAATAACAAAGTCAATATGGTATAATAAATAAGTTGATGATTGTTAAACGAAATGTAAAACAGTATAGATTTTGAGATAAAAGAAAGTAGACATGTTACCACTAACAGGTTTGAAAATAATTAATACTTAATATGCAGCATTGCTACATAAGAAACTTGTTTGGGACGGTGTAGATCGAGGAAATAATACAATCCTAACAGGTATACTAATTTTTATAGCATTTAATAACATATTATATAGAGAAATTAATTTTGGATTTCTTTTGAATTTCAGTAAAAATTTTAAACGCGTGGAAAAATCAAAATCGGTAAGAATACTTAAATTGTCTCGTTACCATACTCCTGCTACAGAAATTTCCTATTCATGGTATGATAATTTACAATTAAATAACGGAAATGACGGGCTACTATACCTTGCTGGATCGATTTCATTAAATTCGAAGTTGCATCGAAGAAGTACATAAAAATTAAATATTTTCTGCTAAGTAATACTGTTGCCAAGTGAATAGAAATTAGGTAAATTAATTTTATTCTCTTGTACGATTACGTAATTTTGTTATAAGCTTGTCACAATAAATATCACGTAACAACCCGATTCGAATTTAATATTCCTATTACACTATCATAGCATATTATTAAAATGATGTGTAATTTATTTTAAATTACAGTGCACCATTTTTTTAATTTAAAATACGTAGGCAATTTAAATAACATCATCCATACTATACCGCTATAATTGAACAGCTAAATAATAAACAAAAATTCTTATTTATTATAAAAATGTTGCGACACTTACGCGGTCCTTATCGCAAATTGCATTGGTCCCGTTTCCAAAACTATTGGCTGATATCTTCGAAATCGTGGCTGACATGTTCGAGTTAACTCGTCAACAAACGGTCAACATCAATCCAGACGTGTATAAAAATCCAAATTTGATCCAACCTTTCAAATCCAATCCAAAAACAAACAGAACTTGAGTGTCAAGTGTTCACTGATAGTAAAAAGAAACCACTTCCCTCCGCGTAAAGTCTCACTTTACTCTTGAACAAATTCAAATAGTTCGTACACAAATGTTAAAGAATATCCTCTGGTAGAAAGGCGTTAAACCGCTTTTCTTCTGTGCGGACCATGAAAGTTCCCCTTGGTGTTTATTTTGCGGGAGAGATTCGTAAGGAAAGACCGGATCGTTCACAATGGAACAAAAACTCGTCGAATGGTAAAATAAGAGAGAAAAAAAAAAAGAATCGAAGACAATGAATACTTGGAACGTGAACAAAGAAATGGTCCACGTGAGTACACCGGCTGATGTTAGTTAGTCCGCGTACCAAAGCGGAATACCTACCAACAGTGAGTTTGCCAGGTCGATCATGCAGGCCGATCTCCCCCCATCGTTTCACCATCAACCGTGTAGATACCGGTACCGAAACGCACTTGTTGCTCACCTTTAATCGAGTTCATTGAATTTACCTTCATACAGTGAATCATTCAAAAATTTACCAAAAATTCACTAGAAAATAACTATGATTTATTTTAGGGTTCCCTAGATTTACTTAAGCGTTCAAAGAGTACGCGAAGAATTACCAAAAAAGGTCCACAGACTGACGAAAGGGTATTAGCTAATACACACGGTGGTGTTATGCAACTATATTGGCTATTATAAATTTGAATGAGAAAGAAAATGAATAATTTTGAATAATCAGCGTAGAGAGACTGAGACCATCCTCTGCGATGTGACTATAATTAATGGCTCTTACGAATGACACCGTTTGAAAAGAATTAGAAACTTTCTTCGCCTGTTATGTCTAAAATACGTAGGAAGAATGTGCGGTGACATAAACGTTTCCGTTAAGTACACACTACGGTAGCATTAGACATACTTGAAGCTGGAATTTACACTTTATGTGTTTGATCTTTAGTCATTTACAATCAGCGATTGATATTTGTAAAGTTAGAACGAAACGTTCCTTCCAGTATTGATAAAATGAAAAATTATTTTTAAGTTCTCGTGCTTCTGCACCTGTACGTATACGTACACTTTGTACATGTATGTATTTGAGATCTTACAGGTTCTTCAGATCTGTCCTGCTTTCTCTCGCAATTATTTCCGGTACGTAAATACGTACTTGGTTGAGCGGTAATGGAACATTATAAATAAAATCAGGTGAACATTGTAAAAGCACTTCAGATTTGGTGCTTACACCCAGGAATTTATAAATTAAGAAAATGTTGACAATCTTCGAGAATCTTTTTTTAAAATATTCTTTTAAATTAAGATTTGTTATTCCAATTATTTAAATGTAAAGTTTCTTAATGGATATCATTACCTTTAAAAATTAAGATATATTTTGTTTTGATTTATTTAAAAATGAAGCTTCTGTCGTTTTGCCTTATGTAGTTTCTGAAATTACTGTCCTGAATCCTAGAGAGCGCAACAAAACGACGCGACGCGACGGGCAAAAATAAGATTTTACGCTATGTCGGTATTTCAGAACGTGGGACACGAAGTCCCATAAGATGTTAGGTCTATTCTATATCTTGTCTGTGGTATCGAGTATGAAGTATCATTGTTAAATCTATAGTCAATGATAGTAGGCAATTATGGAGTGGTTATGTGTTGCTGTCTGTCGATGACAGTTCTGTGACATGTATTAAAACTAACGTACTGATAAACACAAAACCATGAGTGACACGACAAAAATTGAATGTAATTCTTATATAAGTACTGAATAAAGGTAAATCAGCTAAACAGATTAGTTTAATTTGTCACTCATTTATGAAGTATAGTTTAGAAAGTACTTAACACTCATGTTCGATTGTATTATACACGTATATATATATATATATGTATGTATATATGTATATACATACATATATAAGATATGAGTATTTTAGGTTCTTCAATAAGTAGACAATCATTTAAATAACTTAAAGCATTAATAAGCGCATGAGGAGATGCAGTTTTTATTCTATACTTGCAGCAACAGATATTCTCTTTCTGCTGATGGCACCATTCTGAAGAATTTTTATTTTGTTGTTTCAGATTAGATGATATTTTGTCAATGAATAATCGCATGATAACGACCATCTTATTGTATGCAATCCAGGATCATGTTTTACAATGTCCTTCAATTATAAATACCTTTTTAAATTATACTTCATTAGGTTATGTTTACAAATTCTGCCTTGGTTGTTTTAATTGTATTTATGTACTAACTTCTGGATGCAATGCAGAATGTAAGCTTGCTGTTGAAGCAATATTTATAAACACTATAATATATGAAATACTGTGTTTGATCACTAGCAAATTAGTCTATACCATCATCATTTTTGTAATTATGTTTGTTTTTCATGGTTTCAGTGATTCATGACAAAATGATTAATATTTCTTGATTCCATAATAAAAAAAAAAAAGACACAATATCATCATGGAGGAGAATGAACTGTACAATGCTACAGTTCCATCTTTCTCTGGAATTGAACCAGCCTTTTGGAACTATTCTGAACATGTCATCCTTGATGACCTTAAAATGGATAGTAGTTTTATATATTTACTTTGCTCATTAGTATCTGCTATTTCTTGGATTATTTATATAGCTTATTATAATAGCAGAGTCATCGGTTACATACTAACAAAATTGTTAAATCGGTTTATTATTAGAGATGGATACGTTAAAGTAGGTAGGTTTTTAAAAAATATGTATCTATTTTATATCAATACACTTTTGTTTGTGGATTCATTATAATTCATGATTATTACTTTTAGGATCTTTTACTTTAAGCGCGTTAAGCGGAAAAATAATGTTCAGAGATATAGTTTATATCACAACAGATTATAGTATCAGAGTGCAGGATGGGTGGCTCATATTCAGATGGTGGAGAAGTTACGTTCCCAAAGACGTATCTGAGGGTATTTAAAATAACATTATACAGTACTTGTATCAATTTGTTTAAAAGTTTCTAATAAACTGAATATTATTTTTTTTTAGATCTTTCACATTCCGACACACGACTTTCAGTTATGTTAAATGGCTTTGAATTACACGTTTACAATCGCTGTCAGTTATATGCACAACTAGAAAAAACATTTGGTCTTACACCACAAATGTTTCCTGACGAGGAAAATCATAACGTCAATAGCGATGATCGTGACGCTGAATCGTTTAGCAATAGCGCTCATGAAACTCGTCAACAGGTAAATGCAATAGATGTTTCGCGTCACGTTGATAATATTAGGAAAAAAGAAGCTCATGTTATAGCCAGAACATGGAGAGATTTAATACCCGTTATCAAATTAGATGTCTGCACAGTCAGTATAAATCATTTTTTCAATAAGCAATACCATTCTTAAAAATTTCATATGCTTAAAATTTTTAATTATTTTTAGGGAAGATTGGTATTTGGTAATCGGTTAATACCAACAACTCTGTCGATAACCGTGGAAGAGGCACATTTTGTCTATTCAACAAAACCGGCAGCATCTCGGCACGATCATTTTATGCATTTCACAAAATGTAAAGCAGAAAATTTCAAAGTTATCTTAGCACCCAGTCCAAAATATACTGGAATGGTAGATGATCCGCCTAGATACATGGGAGAAGGATTCGTTGTATTAAGTTCGAACAACATGGAAGTTTATTATTATATGGACGAGCCTGGATTTGTTCCTGAGCATCCGGAAATGATTCAATTAGTGAACGGAGATATGGTGGAAGCAATGCCACCGATCTGGGGCATTGATATTAAGTGCGGAAAGGGTACTGATTTTAGTTACGGACCTTGGGCCGATCGACAAAGAGAACATTTATTTAAATTCTTTTTTCCTAATGATTATCAACCGTTGAAAGTTACAAAAACCCCTGTTACCGGAGAAAAACGACAGGTTCAGTCATTCGACATCAGATTATCGACATTGAACGAAGCTACGATTGATATACTATTCAGTAAAAATAGAGAAACAAATGCTGTTCATATTAACGTAGGAGCTGGATCATATTTGGAGATTACCATGCCATGGATAGTTCTGCAAGACGGATATACTACAAAAATAACAGGGCAACTGTTACATTTAGAAGCGACCACGAGTTTGCAATACAGAAGTTTAGTTGAAAGCGAAACGTTGGAATTTGGTGTCAAGTGTCATTATCCGATAAGATGGAACGATCATCAAGAATGGACGTTGAATTTAACCGGATGTAAAGCTACGGCTAACTTAGTTTATTCGCACAAAGAATTTTTTCAAGATATGATTAACGATTGGGCCAGCAAAGCCAGGCCAGATATTTTACATTTTGTACCGTATACCTGCAAGTTTAATTTATTACTAAAAGAATTCGAATTGATCACCTTGTGTAACGAATATAATTGGATCGATTGTTCGTCACAAAATCAAGAAAATACGCACATTGCTTTTTGCGGAGAATTTTTTGAGTTATCGTTTGATCTTCCATTTGTCGACTATCTACCGGTCACGATACCTTTGCGTTTTTGGATCCAAGGTGAAAGCGTCGATCTTTCCTTTTACTTGCCAGAAGTGAATACGAGTCGTACAATTTTGTTGGCATTGAATAAAAATGCGAAGATCATGACGCGCGATGGATCCCATATATATTTATCAGAATTGAATAAAAGTAAAAAATGGAGGAACGTTTGTCAAAAAGGAGCTGGTTGGGTTGATTGCTGGTCCGTACCGATCGTCGCGTTGAGTATTAATTATACATATCATCCGTGTCCACCTTTAGGACCTACACCGCAAGCGAATATAACAACTCCAGAGAAAGAGGAAATTCTTTTATCTCCAATGAGAATTCCTCGATGTAGAAAATCACCTGGACTTCAGTGGACGAAGAACGGTAGTCAAAAATTTGACCCGCAGTCTATATCACCCGACAAAGTTAGTTTAGACCTCGAGATAGGTCCTTCTATATTGATTTTATATGGCTCACTTTTGAAGAATTTTATACACTTGAAAGAAAATTTATTCGGCGATTATCAAACATTCACGGACATGCAGCAAAGTCGAACGAATCCTACATCCGTAAGTACAGAAAGGAGTAAAGACAGAGATGTTCAGAATAGCAGTATCGAGTCTGTAGAGGATGAAGATGGAAAATCAAAATCGTTTGATCCAAGAGACTATCGACCGTTGGAAGTAACAGTTGGTATTACCATGCACGATATTCAAGCTCATTTAGTCAAAAATTGTGGTGAAAATGATCCTCCTTGTCCGGTTATACTTCTGGAACGTTTTGGATTTGAAATGAAGAAAAGGTATAAAGAGACAGAACTTCAATTGCTTTTGTCACCAGCGATCGCTCTGATCACCGATAACGTCGTTCGGTCAAGCAAGGAGCGTCACTTGAATCAAGGGCATTTAATGTTAAGCGCATTGCAAGTTAGAGGGCACGCAATGTTCAGTAACGAAGGGAGAAGTTTAGATCAAGAAACGCTAGAATACGCCTGGTTGATCGAAGTGCAATTAGGAAAATTAACCGGGAAGATAAGTTCTCCTCAGTTGCATCACCTCGTTACATCCCTCGAAACGTTTTTATTAATGGTAAAAAGTAACGAGAATAGTCTAAGACCTCCTGATTTGCCACACCATTGTCACCATGGTATTCCTCCCTTACAGTGTCCTGATAGTGACATTGATAAGCATTACAGGTATATACATGAATTTTAATTATTTCTAAACTATTTAAACAGAATGATGTAATTGTATTTCTTACAGGTGTCCTAGTTCTGAAGATATAAAGTATAGAATGACAAGAATTGCGATAGACGCGATTGATTTGTATTTTCAAGAAGTAGGAACCACGATACACGCTTGGATATCTCCAATTCGCGTGTCAACGTGTAATCTCCACGGACAACAAGTGAAATCTGGTGTAACTGGTGTGTTACCTAGAATATTAATAAGACAATTTGTATCTGCAGCTGATCATTTTGCGAATACAAGTAACACAAACACAGCTGGCAGTGGAAGATCCCATAACAATGCCAGTAGTCGCATGTCAGGTATAACAAGGCCATGTAAAATTAAAAATACCAATTTCAGAGTAATTTACTGATTAACGATTTATTCCAGGTGATGGATCTGATATTTGGTTAGAAGTAGGATCCGTAGCTTTAGGCCCAGTCATTTTAGAAGCTGCAATTTCGCTTCCAACACCTGAACATAATTTACATTTGGTACAAAATAAATATTTAAAATTACACGACGAGGCAACTAAACGATTATGGTTTTTATGGCCTCAAGAAAGTGGCGTGAAATCAACAAAATGCGGTTGCATAGGGGGCTGTGCATTTTTTGGGAATAATCGAAATGGACCGAAATTTTTTAAGCCGAGTTACCACGATTTTCAAGATGGTATCAATGTTGCTGCGTACAGGTATATAATCCAAAAATTTATATACGAAAATTTATATAATTTTCATGCATTATTTTTCTTATTTCAGAATTAACGAATCTGGAAAAGAAAAAGGATTTGGGCAGTCTATTTTACACGATGGTCAACTAGTATTCCACACGTCGCCTTATAATTTACCAGATGTGTCCTTACAAGACTATCCAGTTACAGGATTGAAAGTGACAACCGGTACGCAGGATGGATCCCAGACATCGAAAAAGAGTGTCGAACGACCAAGGTCTGTGACAGATCATAATAAAGATTCGGGTATCGAAGAAACTAGTAGTACAAAATTAATTGGTACATCAGCAAGTCCATTCGCATGCAGTGGGGAACGGAAACTACTGGACAGAAGATTTTCTTATACATCAATGCGGTAATCTTTGGAATAGCTTCGAAGCAGCTTATTCATCATTTGAATTATTTCTTTTAAATACTGCATGTTTGCATAAATATGCTAATCTATAAATTCACAATACGTATCTACAGTTCAAACGATACAAACATAAATGAAAGAAGTTAATCATTTATACTGTTGTTCGTTATAATTTTTTAATTTATCTTGAGTTTCAGTGGGTTCTGTCTCCACGAAAATTTTCTCCTTTTTGCAAGCTTTTCATACATTTTCAACTATTTATTTCTAATACACTATGCTTACAGATATAGTATCCGTAATAAGAAGTATCAAAATATGTGAATATTAACATTTTATATTTCTTACTTTTTACTTTTGATTCCAGTGGAAACAGTGCAAAAGATGTACCCTATTCCCGCTTAGTCGATGCAAGCCCTGTTGCACAGTTACCACAAAAGTTGGATTCAGATTCGAAATTGCACACAGAACGCAGTAAATCAATTTTAAGCGTTCCTGAAATTGAAACTGCTCCAAAAAGTAGCGTGTCCGATTCGAAGCTAGCTGTTGATTATTTCAATGCATCGGATATGGAACCGTATGAATCGAACAGTCCGCAATCATTACCGATTGTATCTACGGATACGAATTTTTCCGAGTCGATGCAATCGAGCAAGAAAACTGTGGATGGGATTAAAATTTCTGATTCTCATCACTCGTTATACATAAAATCAGAATCCGAGGAAAAGTTAAAGCAGGAGGTAGAGTTAAATATTTTTCACAAGTAGATACATTCTCCTGTGTTTAATTATTTCTATATCCACAGGTGCAAAGGACGATATCTATGTCTTCAGAGAATCATTCCGAAGCTTTTTATTCAGCTGACGAAGATACAAGTCACGGATTAAGCGGAAGTCGTACGTCAAGCTTACGACAATCTATCGTTGGATCTGGATCAGTATTAAATCGAAACGATAGTATGAAGAAAAAATTTTCATCGGACTTATCCATCGTAGAAAGTTCAACGAACGTGAACGTATCTGTGTCTGAGAAAGCACACACTTTGGAGAGAGCGAAACCGCAGATGATGAGCGCCAAAAGAAGTCCTAGAGTGAATCGAAACACTAGCTTTCAAAATGATTCGAATGATGCAAACGAAAATAGCGGTTTGCGAGACTCATCGGATAGCCACTCGGTTTCATCTACAAGTTTCATATCCGCTGTGTCGTCGCAAGAAGATGTTACACTTGTGAATTTACATATGCAAGTGAACAAACCGATTGTTGATTCTCCACTTTTGATGTCGAGCTACGTTAGTCATTTAACTCAGGTAGGGTGAACTATCGTGAAAAGTCTTTAAAACAGAATACCTCATTTAAATTTGGATCAAATGACTTGAGGTTTTTTTGAGGCTCACATAAAAAAGTTGAAAAATTACCCTTCACGATTTCAACAAATTATAGTTTTTTAGTAAATTAATTTGTATAACTTCTCAAAAAACCTCAAGTCATTTGATCCAATTTGAAACGAGGTATTCTGTTTTAAATAGTGTTTCCAAACTTTTTGGAATAATTTTTAATTTTTCAGTGAATATACTTTGCATATTTGATTTTAGGTACGTTGTTCGAATTGGGGTCAATCGTCCATTTCAGCAGGAAGTGGTGCATTTACTACACCACTTTTTCAACGTACAGATGAAGGTAGACTGGTTTATGTCGGTGGAAGGTACGTGCCGAAATTTGAAACGGTTACCGAAGGATTTACGTCGTTAAAAATGATCACAAGATCTGATGGCTCTCCTGTAGCTAGTTCATCTAATAAAACCCCAACGCATCCGTATATTTGGGACAGTTCAACGTTGAATCAAATGGAAGGTAATATATTAAAGGATACTTAATAATTCTTGGATTAAATGAAAATTACGTTTAGGAGAGGTACACCATACTACTCACAACGAAGAAGAGTTGTTGACCGTACAAAATGAAAGTGGTTCGCGTACAACGGTTATTGTAAAATTCAAAGGCGATGTAGATATTATGTTAAGTCCTATGGTGCTCGAATGTTTGCAACGTTTCATTGATGCCATCATACCGACGTTAGCTACTTTACATCCATTAACAATTTTGAATCATCTACATCACGAATGCATTGGGAAAGTTGAAGATGCTAATATTCTAAAGCAAGATCAGAGTTTATCATATTGGAGTCAAGTGCAAACTAGTTCAAAGCGATCCACCGCTGAAAGAAATATTAAAAATGGACAAGGTGACGATAAACGTTAGTTTAAATATAATTCAATATTTTCATTTTTCAATACGTATGTATATCTATTAATATACACCTTTGACAAACAGGTAAAATTGCCCTCCAAACAAACGTGTATGAAGAAAGTATTATGACACAAGTACAAGGCAGTATTATTTTACCAAAGGTGATTAATCATTTTTAATGTCATTTTTTCGTATTCTTCATACGATTGTAGTAATTATATTTTATTTCCAGATGAACATAACTTTATTGCAAGCATCTGTTGTCGAAGAGATTATATCATTTTCTGCTCTTGAAAATATTCGTGACCTAACGTGTGTATCATTATTCGCTATTTGTTTCGACGATGTGGTAGGAAGGTTTTACGTTGGGAAGCAAGCCCGAGAAGTAGTTCAAACGTTTCATAAACCAGCTGTATTAACGAATCAGAAGAAAGTGAATAAAATCAGCAAGGCATTTTTACCTGGTCATCAAACAGCTGCGGTAGTTGCGGATATTGGAAGTGGAGAAACTGTATACATAGAGACTTCGGAGAAGCAACAAGAAGAAATCATAGTTACGTTAAATATAGGAAAAGCTCATTCACAATTAAGAAGACTTAGAAACGAATCTTCGATATTGAAGGATGCTGTTATAACAGCAATTCCTACTCATTATTCAAGAGTATTATTCACTTGTACTAGGATAACTTCTCCTTTGAAATGTGTCGACTATTACTTGCATCATTTTGTGGATGACAAAGAAAAAAGTGTACGTCATTTATTCTCCCTAATCTATATCGAGTACTATGATTTATTTTAAAATTATTGAAAATTATTGAAAATATATTCGTTGCAGAAACAATCTGGTCCTCCACAAGCAACGGAGGAGTTTACTTTAGGAACCGGAGAGGATAGACTGGGTTTTATAATGTTTGAATGTGGTTTAGAAGGCATCAAGCTAAAAGTAGTAAAGAGATCTCAGTTTGAAAAAGGAGAAAATGGAAGCGACAATAAGAAAGTTGATGCTGAAATATTTTATACAGATAGCGTGAAAAGTCAAGAGGAACTAGACAATGCAGCTAGTACATATTATTATATGTATATTCAAATTGTTACTAATAAGTACATGTTATAGCTACTTCATTTATTATCTTACAGCTTCTACAGCGCCTGCAGCTGAACCAGAAACAGCATCAACGAATTTACGTAATGGAGCACAAATAAACACAAGTGCTACGTGCGCTAGTATTGCTTCAAAAGCTGAGAATGGAAATACTGTTTCTTGTGTCATAGAGTTAAAAACAGTATGGTTTAATTTTGCGGCACCACCACGTACGCCGATAACAAGAAAGATTGATTACACTCGATTAGATTGGAATTTATTAAGCACAGCTTCACCCGCTATAAACGCTTGGATGAATCCTAGCAATAAATTTGCAATTCGAATAGTACATATGTTTAGAACAATGTATAGAAGATCAACTGCTATCGTTGCTTGTCTAATGGCTGAAGCGTTAGATGTGCAAGCGATTCATATGCCAGCCAAGGTATTTATATATTAATAATATATTTGTTAGATTGAAAAAATTCATTATCATTGTGTGCTCCATAGAGTCGTTATGGACGATTGACTCCACTAGCGAAAACATTGCAAGAAGATCCGTCGTGTCAGCTGTGTACAATTTTACAAAATTATGTTTTGTTGAATGATTTAAAAAATATTGAAGCTAATTTGAAAGAATCAGATTTACCATTGTTATCGACACTTCGTCAGGTATATTGTATTATAAATATTAAATATTATAAATATAGATTCTGTTAATATGTATTATTTTATTGTTAGGGTGTTATAGTATTGAGCAGACAGTGGAAAAATGTTCTGTACACTCCACTGTTGTTGGAACACAATTACAAAACTAAACATGTTAAGCCATTGAATGTCACGTTTGCTGTTTCAGATCCAGATGAGGTATGAATATATATTTTTTATTTTATACGTATTCAATATATTAAAAATCGAATGATAAATATTGGGAATGGAGTTTTACATAACTTTGTTTCTTCACGTTTCTCATTAATTTTCTTTAACATCACTTATCTTTTTAATAATTAATTCCCTTAATTTAGAGCTATTATTTTTTTATCTCTTATGTAATTTTATTTTAGTCATGCGAGTTTGATATTGTAGAGAAGTTTTTTATTTCATTCAGAAGTTCATAATATATTTTATTGTGAGCATAATTTGGTAGGCAATTTTTTTTTCCAGCAAATAAGCAAGGATGTACAGGAGGATGATTACAGTAAAAGATTCAGTAAGAATTTCAATATTTCACAGAAGTAGTTCTAACATAAAACTTTGTAAATTTTTTTCACATAAAATTTTTAATTAATTCTCACATTAATAAGTACACATGCTTTATCTTGTAACTAAACTCGATTAACTCCATTCTAACAAATACAATATGCTAGCACTGATACATTACACATTTTTTTTTTAAATGAAAACTTGCACATTTATGTTGCATATGCAATTTCGCAAATAAAATATAGCTTATTTTACCTCATATATCACAAAATCATAATTCACGTTTTAATCATGATACAAATTAGATTTGGTTAAAATTTCAAGACTTCCTGTGAAATTCAAAACTTCTAAAACTGAAAGTTTTTGATAATTACTCTCAGTTATTGTTGTTTTATTAATTTTTTTGAATTTACTTCTCATTACGTTATACTAACATTGAAACATTTCTATTTAAAATCTTAATGGATTATTATGATTTTCATTATTCAAAATGTCAGATAAAAATTTCTGGATTTGACTGATTCGTGTACAGGAAAATTTGCTGACAGACGGTGAGGGTAGCGCGGGTGAAGTAGATGAACAGGAAGTCACAGATGAATGTGCTATGTTAATTCACACAGACCATATGCATAAGCATACACATATCAAGAGCGGACAAGATAAAAGTACAGGTACTATAAATTCAACTGATTTCAAAGTATTAATATCTAAAACCAAGTACATAGTGTACTACATTCCTGTACCAGTCACAGTTTTATTAGTTTATCTGATGTTTTATGAAACATCCACTTAATACACCTGCGGCTTGTTCGGCATTTGCTTCAAACTGTAATTACAGTAACTGCTTAATGTCTAATTTGCATTTTAACATTGACACATTACGGTACGTGTCTCTGCTAATATTCAAATCAAGACTTTTATGCTATTCTAATTAGTAGCATAGAAGAATCTATTGAATTTCTTTAAAATTTGTTTGAAGAATCTCCTTGAGACTTAGTAAGCTAGAAGAAGTTCATTGCATATACGTCTCTTATTCTGTTTAAGTTTTAATTACACCTTTTGGAGCTTAATCTCTACTAACCAGGGTAATAAAATACATTTGATTAAATGATATTATTCCTGCTATTAAAATTGTAGCATGCCTCTCCTAAATATGCTTAGTCAATCTAATTTTGAGCTTACTGAAACAAAAACATGGCTTGATATGGGATAACCAGGTATTTGTGGTGATGGTTTGACGGTTCCTGTAAGTTCTCCTCGAGGAAAAGATACAACCCCTATTGCAACACCGGTTCCAGGCCCGGATTCATTAACCTCTCCCTCTCCACCAGTAGCTCATCTAAAGAAAGGAAAATCACTACAACCTACACAAGTGCCTGCTAGTACACGAGCAAGTATTGTTTTTCCATTGCTTGCAAGTGGTGGGTTATTTAATCAAGCTCGGGAACCAAATAACATAAGTAAGTGCGAGATAATCAAACTCCATAGATCATATCCTAGCAGTCTATACATTGGTATAATATGATATAATTACAAATAGAAAAGGAAATAAGTTAAGAAGACAAATAGAAAAATTATTATGTATTCCCAATGTGCAGACTGCTTTGACCACCTTGATTTAATTTTATCTGAAGTTTGTATTGCTTCGCACTTGAATTACAGCACTATGTGCTTTTTTTAAATATTAATTTTTCTTATTCCTCATACCTGTTGCTTATTACTCGACTAAAGTGCTTATTAGATGTTTGTCTTGTATTTATTTTTGTTTATGTCTAGGTCCATAACTGTACTTTTCTAACAATATCATGTGCTTTCATTTTTTGAGTAATAGCATCATTTTTTTTTTAATAAAATTCATATATGTACAAATAGAATTTTATGGCAGGTTACGGGACACTACGAGAAGAAAAGACACCGCAAATCCATGTTTCACATTCTCATCAACTTGGTTCAAATCCGAGTATCTATTCTGGAGGTGGGCATGGTAGCCAGCATAGTACTGGAAGTTTGGATCAAGTTACATCCCCGACAAGTCATCAATCCAATAAACCCCTGAATACAGGTGAAGATTTATACAGTTGGATGGCCAAACAGCAGGAATTTATAAAGGACAATGAGAAAAGCAATTTAAAAGGAAATTGGGTAAGCGATACTTTTTATCCCCAAATGATACTTAATGGGAAATATTTTCTATATAGTATCCACTTTTATTATTGCTCTCATCTTAGGTCTTTCGTGCAGAGCAAAAATCTTTAAAGGTATTCTAAATTCATTTTCAAATTGCATGAGCTACCTTACGTAAATATTGTTTCCCACGTTGTATATTAAAATGTGTTTTTTTTTTTAAACATATCCTCAAATATTGAAAATATATGTTTTTAGGATTCTAAGATTAATACAATGACAACAGATGATACAGAAGACTCTGATGTTCACAGTGGTACTCTCCTTTATCCAATGAAAGATTCGCTCAGACTTTTAGACGCGCATTTAATATTCGAACCACTTTTGTCTTCCTTATCTGTTATGCCACAACAAATGCTATCTGCCATTGGTTCAGGAAATGTGAATAATGTATCTTCTTTGGACTCGTTAGGATCAAATATATCTTTAGTGGGAAATATGGAAACTATGCGTATCGATATAGTCGTCAGTGAATTTGGAAAAGTAACAGATAAAAAGAAGGGTATGTAAGAGAATGTTAATTTGAAAATTCAATTTGAAAAGGCACGATAAAGTTGAATAAAAAATTTTAGGTAACAAGTACCAGATGAAGAAAGGAAACAGTACCAAATTTCATTTGAATATACCACCAGAAACTCCGGCATTTTTATGCGAGAAGATCGGTATCGACATAGATGTTAAGAAAATGGCTGATATGACAGTAGATGATATGATTCAAAAGCAAACTGTCCTGTACATATCTCGGGGCCAATTGAAGAAACATACAAGTACAGTTGTGAATTTTAGTTTAAATATACGATATATTAGCCAACAAGTAAACATGCCTCTTCTCAGATTATTACATCAAATTAGTAATATGTACCAAAATGTTAAAGAGACACAGATGGAACTGAAAGAACAGCAGCCAGAGAATAAACGAAACAATACTTTAATTGTTAATGATACAACAGCAAAGAATGGCTCGTCGTCAAGTAAATATAATTATTAACTAAAATCTATATTAATTAAATACCGATACCTATTTAATACATCTTTATTTTATGAACAGCGTCTGACCTACAAGAGCAGCTTTTATTGGAGGGTAAAAAAATAGACGTACCATTGCTTCGCAGTAATTTTGAACCAAGTTTATCAAAAGTTATATCACCCGGCGCGAGTATTCGATCTCGGCCGCAAAGTTTTGCTCAAAAGTTACGCAGCACTGGGAAAAGCGTAAAAGGATACATCAATCTGAGCGAAGGTGTGATTACCCCTAATTTTGGAGCAAGTCCTAGCGGATCAGGATTGGACAAATTTTGTGTACTTCCTGACAAATGTAAAGACACAACCCATCTTACACCGCGATGCTGGAAAACCATCTATTATCTACTGGATTTGTATGCCACACGACCGGAAACTAAAACCATTACCCATCGTCTCTCTATACCAGCTGATGCTTCAGAACATTATAAAAGTGGCCGAAAATATGAATTATTAAATGAAACAAAAGATGTGGATATTGAGAAAGGATTGAATGCTGAAAATAGTTCAACACCGGTGCCGTTACCACGAGAATTAAGTTAGTATTAATTCAATGTTTTTTTATAAAATCAAAATTCAATCTATCTTAGCTTATTATTTATTTAAACGTTATTTCACAGGCATCGTTACAGGAGAACGAACAAGGCTGGTTATCTTTGGCGTTGCCCGGATACATAGGACTAGATTGTTAGCTACCCTTAGCGGGTTAAAACTTGAGGCAGAAATAACAAGTCTTCACGCGAGTTTAACGTGTCGTAAAAAGTCAAGACCCGCTAGCTTAGAATGTAGCTTGACCGGGCAAATAGGCAGAACCATGATCGTTTTACTAGAAGGAGTAGCGCCAAGTCAACAAACGGTTGTTAAAGTAACCGTGGGAAAATCACAAGCGTTGTATTCTAGTATTAGTAAACGTCAGAAAGATAAAAATAGTGGTTTGTTGACTGTTGGTGCTGTGAATATAGACATTCCTCAACATCCGGTTGTTTTGCACGGTATGATGACCAGAGGCAGCAAACAGCTGTCTTCAACTTTGCAAGTAAATATAAAATTTATTCTTTAAATTACTTTTCTGTATTTACTTATGATAATTAATTAATTAAAATATTTATTCAGGAACTAAGGGTAACAAGAACATCGTCAAGAATGTCTAGGGGCCAACAACCAGATGAAGTGGATGCTGGTGTACCTAGCAGTCCCCATCATTATGCACCTGCCCCATCAGTTGATTTAGAAAAGCCACAAGTCGTGTCTAGTTTGCTAGAACCGATAATAATGCAGTTCCATATAATCCTTCAAAGTTTAAGCATAACTGCAGCTCTCTTACCATCTTTGCAAGCACAATATAAAATGGATCAGGTGACTAGTTCTGGTGTAACTGGGAGTAAAGCTAAATTTACGGTAGATCTACCTCATCATACCTTGAGTTTCACGACGAAACTTCAAGTTACAGAAGCGAATTTACCTTCTGAAGCTAGTATTGAACTTCCTAAGGTACACGTGTCCGCAGAATACATTCAAGATGGTAATAGTAACATGAATGATAGCAAATTAGCAGGTCAGTGAAGCATCATAATTTCATAAAGAATAGAGATTTTATTCTCGTTTAAGATATAAACATATTTAATGGGAGTTTTTGTAATTTACAGATGGTGTTGTGTTAAGACAAGGCAGTTACCTTAGTGCTACAGCTGATATTGGTGTTTTTGAACATTCTTTAACTACAGACCTTCTGAATCATTTAGTATTCGTGCAAAAAGTGTTCATGAAAGAGGTGAACGAAGTTGTACAGAAAGTTTATGGAGGAGAGAAACCAGTTCCTTTATGGTTGGAGGATGAAGAGGCAAACACAGTTGTGAAAAGAATATTATTTACATTAATTATTCGTATTGAAGTATGATACTTTCATCCACTGCTATTTCTTAAATTTAATGTATCAACATTTTTCAACATTTTTATTTTATGTTTATAGAGGATACAATTGACTGCAACAACTCCAACCAATTCCGCTGTACGATTAGAAACTGGAGCTGTTGAACTTCAGTTATCTAATAGAGTACAAAATGTTTCTGGTGCTACTCAGCCAAACCCACACATGAAATTATTTGGAAAAGCACAAGTTGACATTAATTTGAGCCTTGGACAGTTGTTGAAAAACGTGTTATTCGAAGAGGCAGAACCAGAATTTCAACAGTTTGCTTTTTTCAATACTAGAGTAGGATTACGGAATGCCTTTCAGGAAGAGATGGCACAAGATGAGGACAAAGAAGTGGTACTAATAACGTTGAAGCGTCCATTGATATACATTCAACCGGTGGCTATCGATAAGGCTATACTAGTTTGGTTGAATTACAAAAATGCATATGAATACTGGAACGAGAAAAGGGCTAATTTAAATAAAGAAGTTCTAACATTTGGTCAGATAACGAGCCAGCTGAGTGCTCCTCATTTAGGTACATTATTTTTGCAATTGACTGTAGATGATATGGGTATTTGTGTACCACTTAACCCTTTGCCACCTACTTGGGGATTGAATAGAGGATTGTACGATGGTGAATCCAGAGGTGCTGTAGTAGTGACATTGGAAAACACAAGCATATCAGCGTGTAGCAGTGGTAGTTTAGTTAGCAAGGGAAGGTACGAAGTTACTATTAAAGACAACCTATACTAAACAAATTTTACAAATAATAATATTTTAATTTTTCAGATTCATGGGTTTGTGCCTGAGATTTGCCGATGATTTTGAAACTTCTTTGGATGATTGGAAACCAGATGCAACTGACAGTAGTATCATGAATTTGTGTATGGTGTCTGAAGGGACTTATGAAGTGTGCAGTAGAACAATTGCACAGAAACCAGATAAGTCTGGTAATAAATAGTACATGTAATTCTATGTTAATTTCTTCCAACGAACAGATAAGACGTTCTAATGATTTGCAGATAATGCTAAGTGGATCTTAAATGTACAGTGGCAAATGGAAGGTGTTGATATTCATTTAGACGTTAACGTGGGACAACAGTTATCAGCGCTTGGACATACGTTAACAATGTTAACAGGGTCTGAGGAGGATGATATTCATGAACATCCAGATTATGATAGCGATGATGCGGATCAACCAGATAATAGTACTAGCCAGGTTAAGAAAAAAGTATGGTTTAATTATATTTATTTTATCCTATAGTAATTTTTCACCCCTTTGAGTGGGTAATGTATTAAAAATTTTCTATGACCATTCGAAGAAGATAAAAGAAGATCCCTCTACTTGCCGGTTTCCATATTTTTCTTTCACTTAAAAACTTCCTAACAATGTAGTTACTCGCTAATAGATTGTTCACTATTTGCAGGAGAGTATATTAATGAAGAAATCGAAAAATTGGACGGACAGTTTACCAGCGTTTGTTTTTGATCCAACAATCGACGCAAAGAAAAGATCTAAACTGATTGAGAAAGAAATGAACGAACAGGCTAAAATTATAAATGATCTACGGTCATTGGGCGCTTCTCATGGAACAATAGAACAAGAAATGAAACGTTTGCACGAATTGGAAGCTATGGTGTTTAAAGATTTCAGAAGGTATGATTCTGTAACTTTAACTTAAATGAACTGTTAAAAAATAAACTACAATCACTAATACTTTAAACTGTACAGAGATATGATTCAAAAGTTAAGAAGACAGTCTGTTAAAGCATCCGGTATAAAAGGTAAATTAGGACTCGGTGGTAAACCAAATACTTATAGATCACGATCGTTTATTGTACCATCTCCAACACTTGAAAATCAACTTGAAAGTCCTGAGGACTTAAATATGGAAGTCAATTCAGCAAACTCTGCTAGCTATGAAAGTAGTCCTAGAAGTGGTCCAAGTCGGTATGATATACTTTCATAAAGTCTTTTCTTTTAATTGATGTTTATGTACCTTTTTTATTAAAAGAAATTATGTTACACTAAATTCATAGGTCGGCTTCCCTACGTGTAAGAGGACTCGGTGGTCCACGAGTTACTTTCAGTGATACGCATACAATGGGAAGGTACGTTTAAAAATTTAATATTCCTTTCACTACAAATTAATAAATTATTTTATCGCATAGACAATCGTCATTACCAAGTGCTGGATCTGAACTAAGTTTACCAGAAGGTGAATTAGAATGGCCAGAAACAATTGAGATTGAAGGAGAACGAGTTGAATTAAGAAAGAAGACTAGAGATATCAGTTGCACCTCAAGTTATGATAGCATGGAAGGAAAGTACGTAGAACAATAAAATATGACGTGTATTATTGAATTATGTTTAATAAATTATTTTTACAGTGCACCGTTGCTCGATTCCTTTGGAAAAGAACAATCTTCATCAACCTCGTCGCCATATATAACACCTCAGAAAGCCCAAGAGCCCAACATAGATTTTGAACTTGATGTAAAAGTTCTAATCAACAGTGGTAAATGCGTGCTTCATACAAAAGATCCAGGGAAAGAAGATGAAATTAAAATGTAAATCTCTATTACACAATTCATTTTTCTATTACATATTTCTTTCACGATTAATATATAATGTTTTTGTAGTATGAGCAGAATGAAAAAGGAACGATCATGTTCGGGGGGTACCTTTGAATTTCAACCAAGTAGTCCTAGTAGCAGCAGAAAGCATTTAAGTAGTAAAGAAAAATCATCAACCACAAGTACATCGCGATTACGTTATTTGCAACACGCAAATGTACCTTTGGTGGATTTGACAATTTTTCATATTCCTGGCTTAGACGTGAAGGTACAATTATTTTATAATCACAGATATATCAAATATGATATGCTGTAACGATAATCTGAACATTTTTAGGTACACTATGAATCTAAAACACTACCCGAAGAATCAGTGTCACCTCGGATATCGTCCGACAATAGTTTGCTGAATCCATCATCGACAAGCATGTTTAAGAAAGCTAGTACTAAGAAGGCCAGCTTATTCGCTTGGATGACACTTCAAAGTATACCGGAGGAGACTATAATAAGTCCACATATTCTTGAATTCTTGGAACAGACGTTAGAACCAATACCAAGCAAGACCCATTTTCATAGTACTTTTCATAGCAATGTACAAACAAATGCAATGTTTCCATTGGAGAATACAGAAAGTACATCATGGGCTGCCACTGCAGCAAGCAGCAGCAATTACGTTTACGCGAGTTTCCCTGTTGATGTGATAGTGTATTTTCATATGCAACCTTCCACGTTTAGGTAATATTTAAACAACTATATCATCTGTACAATTATTGATTTTTAATACAACTAATGATTAATTTTCCAGATTCTCTTGTCTGCCGGTGTCTCGTGTAGAATGTATGCTTCAATTGCCGTCCCTCGACATAGTGTTTTCGTCCAAGCGAGCAGAAGAAGAGCTCGTTGAATTTCGAGAGTACAAATCACCAAATACCCAAACAACCGGAAAAGAAGCTGGTTCAGCAATTGGCGGATTGTCTGTCACTGGATGTCTAGCGGACTTTTCTGTTTATATATTTCATCCGTACGGTGGTGGAAAGAAAACGGGCTTGAAAGAGGCCCAATGGTCACCATTGTCCGACAGTGAGAGGAAAGATTCTCTAAGCATCAACGTTGAATTCGTCAAGTTTCACATGTCAAGAAGTCGTAGATTAAATTTTCAAAGCGAACAGTCGAAAAAGTCAGATACCAGTCGTGCAGTTATACGATTTTCCAGTAAGTGTAATTTCTGTTATATTTTTTAAAACGGTATCGTTTCATTTTGATTAAATAATTTTTCTTATATGATACTTTCAGCAATCGCTGATATCGGATCTGCCTCGTTCAAATATGACATGAGAAGACTAAGCGAAATTCTGGCCTTTCCTAAAGCATGGTACAGACGAAGTATAGTTCGTCGTTTATTTTTGGGAGATCTGAGCTCGGGTACCGCCTATTCCGAAGGAGACGGTAGCCCTTCTCTAAATCAAGAAGAAGCTGTTATGGGTAGTTCTTTATTGAAACATTATGACAGACACGGGACCGATGGACTATCAAAAAGTGCTCCAGAACGAAGCCCGACGTTGAACAGAGATAAATTGAGATTGAGTTTAGAAAGTGATATGCCCGCACACGCAAGATTAAAAGGTATTAATTAAACTTTAAACTACAATTTTAAATAACATTTCTAACATCCTATCTATGACATTAGACATTGGAAGAGGATGGAGTTTCACTTCGGACAAACAGACGTCATCTTCAGAATTAAAATTAAGAGAATCTGCATGGGAGACACTAGTATTGTTTGCTATAAATTTCACTCGTTTAAATGTTCATATGAACATGGGCAACGTGATGGGCAATGTTACATGGATGACCAAAGACTTTCGCTCTGATGGAAGACTGTCTATAGGAAGTACTGGGCATAAAAATTTATACATAGGTGTTGGATTAGGAGGATCTAGTTTAGATGCAAAAGGTGGTATCGTTGGTGGTACCATAGAATTGAGCAAGATCGATACATACAGTAGGTTATTTCGATATTTAAGAATAAATGATTTAATTTTGTGAAATTATTCATGTTGTACATTTTTACAGTACACATTCGAGAAGAACCTGGGATAGAACCTGATCATACAGTGGGGTTAAAACTGTTTGCATTGGAATTGCGATTGGACTATATGGGGGCGAGCGTGTTAATGTCTAGAGTGTCTTCGCTGGATGTTACATTAAGAGACGAATGGAAAATTAATCGAAACAGCAGCGGAGATGCTTTTATGCCAACGAGAAGGTTCCTTTTATATCTACTTTTTATTTTACAGATCTGGATTAAATAAATTTTTAACTATTCCTTTGAATTTAATCTAGGCCTGCAGTGATTTTCATGCACGGTGACCTAGGATGGGATCAATTGCAACTTATGATCAGCGAATCAACAACGGCTGATCTATTAAAAATGTACTACAAATTGGATGAATTTTTCAGTCAACAATTTAAGAGTAGTAAACGAGTGTTCAGTTCTTTCCAACCGAGACATCAAAGAGTATCAAATAGCAGTTTCAAAAAGAGACAACAGAAAAGAAAACCTACTGCAGAAGGTATAAAATCGATTATTTCTGTCATGATATAATTAAACAGAATGGATTTTACATGTTATAGCACCATGGAATTTAAATCAATCAATGATGACGGATGCCCGTCACCATAGACACTGGCAAGGGGTGTTGGCTCAAGTAGCAGGATTACAATTAGGTAGTTTAAGGTTCTCTTTACCATCAACGGGGACTGTACTCGGTGGTACAATGGAACTTCACGGTTGCAACATCAGCCTGGCATGTTTCCATGGAATCAACTTTAAAAGTAAAAGTTGGGCACTGTTCTCCTTGAAGGAACCATGCATCAGTTTTGCAACCGAAGCGCAAGAGATACCAAGCGTTGAATGTAATGACATTTTATAAATCATTCAAGATTTTAATCTTAATTGAAGTTATATAAATTGATACCTTTTCGCAGCACCAAATACATGCGACGTTCATGTCGTGCAAACGTTGACCATCAGTTTAGGTCAGCAACAAGAACAACACGCGAGGCATAATTCTATGGCTACCGTTTGCAAGTTGAGTCGCAACGTAGTCTTTCCACCTCAGTTTAAATCATTGCAAGAATGGTTCCATTATGCGTTTGCTAGTAGCGAAATCGACGGTAAGCTGTAACGAGTTTTACAGTGAAATATTTTATATTTTTTATCTTCATTATTCCTCATAAGAACTTTAAGATCTAGGTGACTCTAGGGGCTTTATTTCTCCACCCGCTTCTTATTACTATTACTACTTCATTATTCCTTAAGGCTATACTTAAATTAAATTAATTAAGACATATAATTAAATTTATAGCCGTGGATCGGTTCCCATGCGTCGAAAGAGAACGAATGGAAACTACGACCGAGACTGGTAACATGACTCGTGGAAGAAGTACATCAACAACTTCTGGGAAATTACAAGAACATTCTCATGCGAGAGAAGTTATATTTGCTTTACCGTCACTGCAATTACATTTGAAAACTGAACACCTTCAAACCGCCAAAACTCCAGATGTTATTGGTAAGTTATATCTTTTTCTAGAAATTACAAAACATTCCAAAATCCAGACATTTCTTTGACACATAAAATTCACAGTTTTGTTAAGTACAAAATGTTCTCATTTGACTTGTTGCAACTATGTATTTTCTTCGTATATTTTTAGGAGCTCCTAAACATATTTTCTATAGTAAGTACAGAGTGAAAATGAATTTATTTGAAATTTGGTAAGAATTATTTATTTAGCTTGCATTGAATCAAACTAACTTTGTTTCTAGAATATTCAAGGTATTTTAATGCTTTGAAATTTACATAGTGTAAGTTTGCTCCCCGACACTAATATATGAAGAATCGTTCTGCATGTGGAATGTTAAGTAAATGCGAAAGATTCCACACGAGCTTTGATGATAAATTAATAAATCATTTGGGTAGTTACGTTTATTACGCATGTTTTGCACCGGAATATATCACGATCACTGGTACAAAGAAATAGAAGAAATTGTAAATGCTTTATACCACGAATATAGTATAATCGTATTTAAATTACAGTGGCATAAATGATAAATAATTAATTAGACAAATTAGATGATACTAACATGTTTCTAATCCCTGTATTCTAAAAAATAACAGCTTGTGTTTATCGTGAACCTGTTAATTTGTATCTGCAAATGCAATGTTACAGTTAGAATTAGACATAGTATTACATAGAATATATATCTAAAAATAATTGATTTTTTAACAGGTGAAAAGCCATTAGTTGAATGTAGTTTCATAACAGAATTTGAAGACCATATTTTTGTCACTGTGGATGCTGAAGCCTTCTTCTTCCTTCACGATTTAATCACTTCATACGTGAAAGAAAAAGAAAAAGTGGTGAGTATATTTTACATATAATAATCAATAAAAGAAAATATCATTAATGAATATAAATTATTCTTCTTATAGCCTATCGGTGCACGAGCACATAGCCCAGATCCTCACGATAAGAAAAGTGGAAGTGCTACGACAAGCAGTACTTCTACTTCAACAACGATCACCACCGAAGACGAAAAGAAACGCAAACAATTTGATCCAACAGAAATGTTTATAAAAGATTGGCGATCATACAGATGTAAAACGTGGCATTTAGAGCCAACCGTAAGGTAAATTATTGTACAACCATTGTTACAATTATTTATATCAGGTCTGTCTAACCTGCGGCCCGCGGGCAACTCGTGGCTCCTTCCCCTATCACGGAGCTCGCGCTCGGCTCCTTCCACTCTTCCACTTGGTTCCCCGGCTGGCACTACTGGATGGTGGGGGAAGTCTGAAGCGGTTAGAGTGGGGGCAGCAATTAGATAGGCCTGATTTATATCAAATTATATTACTAATTAACTTGTATTCTTCGCTTTAAAGATTACTTTCATGGGCTGGAAAAAGCATCGAACCTTACGGTATAGATTACATCCTCCAAAAATTAGGTTTCTCCCATGCTCGTACAACGATACCAAAATGGATTCAGCGAGGTTTCATGGATCCTCTGGACAAATTACTAGCCATTCTGATGCTAAGGATGGTCTCAGCCGTTCGCGAAGAACCACCCGAGGAACAGAAAGAGCATAAACGAGAAAAATAATGGAGGGTAAATAGAGAAATCCTGAAGAGTTCAGATCGAAAAGCAGTAATCGTCCAAGATAATTAAAGGTCTCTTAGCAGAGTATCAAATGAAGATAAACGATTATACTTTGTATAGTACATAGAACGAACGTTGATTAGTATGAATTTAATTAACGAAATGATATATCACAGTGATTACTGAATCCTACTCAGTGTATAAACCGATGATGAACTCTATAATCGTCAAATAGTTTCGAGTGAATGGAGAAAGGACATTTGTAAGAAGCGTGTTGATGAGATGCAACTTATAATCAAGAAATTGTACATTACAGTATAGATAAAGGTTTATAATCATCGATATTCCGTTCGAATGTGTTAGAATATTGCACAGAACGCCATGGGCACATCAACGAACCTTAGAATATATATATGTATATTACCAACGTTTATAGCAACGGTTCATAATATTTTCGTAATGTAATAACACGAAGGAACTTAGTCCGACATAGTGAAAATTCCAAGACCGTTCGCGATCGTGACTGTAATCATTGAATTTAAGCATTTTTCGATGCAAGTCATTTAAGTTCACCGAATTATACGCAAGAGGTTTCTCAGCTTTAGAAAATTTGATAAATTACGTTTATTTACACTATCGCC
This sequence comes from Osmia bicornis bicornis, assembly GCF_907164935.1. Taxonomy (NCBI): domain Eukaryota; kingdom Metazoa; phylum Arthropoda; class Insecta; order Hymenoptera; family Megachilidae; genus Osmia; species Osmia bicornis. Next base: position 10,187,655 of record NC_060217.1, on the reverse strand, counting down.
AAGAAGTTTGGAAACGTTTGAATTGTTTTAAAAAATAATTAAAAAGTCGAGATAAGTGATTCTTTTGCTTAATTCTAATACCGTTCTCTTCTGTATTACTATCTAGGTGAAGTATATATTTTATATTATGCAATGCAGTTGAATTATTTATTTAAATCTATTTGTTTCCAAACTTTTTGACGGTAGTGTATGTATTATGTACAGTTAGCATTCTAAGAAATGTTATACGCCTAGGTAAGGTTTAAACGAGTTAATTGTACGTGTTATAAATATCGTCTAAATAGAAGGCAGAAGGCTCTTCTCGCTTGAAACTCCGCAGCTTTCTTAGAGTTTACTATCTCCGAAAAAAGGATTGTCTTTCTACAAATTGCTCACGCGATTACGCTTACATTCTTAAGAATTTCTTTTCGTTATTTTTCTCTCTCTCTTTCTCTCTCTTTTTTTTTAATATCTCGGGATTTAACGTTTGTATAGTTGATACCAGCCGTGGCATTTTTGCTCATCGTTAAACATAATTTCGCGCGAATCCTACGATTAAGTTTTTATCACGGCGGAATACGAGTTTCAATTATCGTTGTAATTTAATGTAATATATTGTTGTGTATACATAGCGCAATTCTTTCTGCATAATTATATATATATATACATATATCTATATACATAATGATGCCAAGTTATAATTGCAAGGTGCACTTTCAAACAAAGCTGATACATATTAGGGGATAAGTTGTTACTGCAGGATAACGGATTTCAATATATACATATATATTCTATTTTAAGCGAAGTGTATAATAAAATTTAATTGAACGTAGATAATGCGAAGAGACAAAAAGAAATAATCGATGTATCATTGTTCAAGCGTCCTTTTATTTTTATTTCTTTTTTTAATTTTTTATTAAAGAGACTCGTGTTAGGCATTGTACACTTAGACCCACCGATATAGTCGCAAGAGTTCACTGTTTCTTTTATTCAGTCTTCCTGCAGCATTACTTAACTTTTAAGCCGAAGCCATCACGATTAATAACGAACTTGTCTAGATGTAAAAAGTTGAACGAAAGGATAATGGACAAGGTGTATATCAATGTGTTTCTATTATGTTATGAAACGAGCCAAAAAGAAGAGATAGTTTATTTTACATTGTAAGCGATCATTTCGGGCTTCTTACTGCTCATAACCGTGAATACTGTAAACGATAACGTCTATTTATAAATAGTGAACGATTACTTTGAATTTTGTAACGTCAGACGTATACACATATATGAATACGTATCTGTATGGTGATATACGTATTAGCTTTATATACAAGTTCCGGCAATTTTATTGTTAAAAATTGAAAGTGTTTGATATGATAAGATAGAAGAAATTTAGTAGTTCTATGTGATCTGTAAATTTAAGTAGCTTCGGAATAAGATTTTCTAAATTTAATTAAAAGAAGAAAAAAAAAAACTGTATCCCAGTAACGAAACGCGTGTTCCTTTAAAAATAGAAGAGATTTTGCTACTCTTTTAGATTAATAGATTAATTTATTCCGAATATCGAATAAGTTTTCACCGGAACTTGTATCACGTGCGTGTACATTTGCTCACTGTTGCGACTTCTTCACGCGTGATGTTCTATCAAATTAACAAAAACGAAAAAAAGACTTGGTAGATCCAGCCAGTAGAAGAATAGTGAATTTTACATTGTAAACTCTAGTATTACTCGCGAACCATACACTGATGTATTTGTATAAATATTTTTTTTTTCCCTCTTTTCTTATTTATTTCATTTGGAATAAAGGAATCGGTGAGATCCAAGTGACAAAGTAACTGAATCAACAGTTCATTGTTCAGAGGATTCTAAAATCTTTGTCTATATTAGTCAATTTATCACTACGTAGAATGTATTTAGTAAAAGAAAGAAAAAAAAAGAATACACTAATGTGCCTGGGATATAAATGTTCACATCTCTGTCTATAGCATTTATCATACAGATTTGAATTTATTTGGACTTAGTTATACTGAATTGTCAACTGTTGTTCTATTTTCTTTGTACATTTGTTATCTATACTTGAACAAGTAAATAAAAATATTTAAAAAACTTGTAGTTATTCATTATCCATTTCCTTTAATAATTATTTTATTTTAAAAATATCTAAATGCTGCTCTAAATTTTAATTATAACAATTTTAATTTAAGTTTGGTCTGAACAAGTTGCTGTTCCTTATTAGTACAGTTAGCTCTTTTAGGTCTTATTCGTTTTCTCTTGGAATAGATGGGGTCTTAATTGAAATATACAATTCTATCGGATTCGTTGCATCGACAAATTAGCAACTCGATGGAGATCGTTCGATCTTATAAGTATTCTGTATCAAGATAAAGGTCCAGCTTAAGCAACTGCACTCCTTCGCATTTCGCAACAACTGGAGAAGAGTCAGCGCGACCGGTTCCAGGTCGAAGAATGTGCAGGTGCTTTTTTCTCAATACTGCAGCCTGTTGGAACATATCTATTTTGTCCAAAGATGTCAAGGATGACATTTAACAGAGACCGGCGTGAATCGGTTTTTTCGTCGCGATGACATTAGATGCCGCAGATCCCATATTGGAACCATCGAACCTTTGTCTTCCGTTTGAAAATTCGAATTGCACTAAAGGTGCAACAAATGAAAAGAGAAATCGAATGTTCAGCAGATAAGGTGCTTTCTTTCCGAGATCGTCAATAATGCAATGAAAAAACGAAATCGCGAGCAATCAAGATCAATCGAAACCGAAAGAGGGTCTTAACGCCAATTAATCAGCGTCTACGTTGATAACATCGATTTGCGCGTGCACGTCAAACGTACGGTTGTCAAATGTACGGACATTTGCATTTGACGTTGCACCACGATGCAATCGTGAGTCGCTGTTAATTTTACCAAGGTGTTCGTGGCTGCAGGAGGAGCGTTTCGTTTTACCAGCACCCTTTCTAGCAAAAGAAATTAAGGCCAGTTGTCCTTCCTTATTTGAAATTCAAGGCGAAACGTCTTCTCGTTTCATATAATGCGAGGGATCGGGTGATCGATCGAGACTACTGAATTTCATTCCTCGATAACCCAAAGGTGATATATCTGAACGACATATGAAAGCGGATGTGAAACGATTGCTGGAATTTTAGATTCGTTTCACATTTCTTCTTCATCTTTTTTCAAAATTAAAGTTCTCGGATAAAGCAACCTTTTGACCCCTTCATCATTTTAAAATTTTTAAATTCGAAAATTCGAAAATTTTTAAGATACAGTAGGATCTCCCAAGTCTAAGCACCCAGTAGTAGATGGCGCCTGCCTGTACGCTTACTCTCCCAAGATCATAAAATGCGAAATTTCCATAATATATTTCAACTTTCTTTAATTACCTCGGCATAGCAGCTGTGAAAAATTACCTTTGATATACGCAACAGCTATAAAAATTACGTGTCAATGATTTACAAGCAAAAAGAATCTCTTAAGAATTAATTTATCTATCAGAGAACAAATACCAATATTCTAATTAATTACAGAAATTACTGTTGCCTAGAACATCCTAATGAGCTGGTAGTTCCCTGTTTCATAAAGTCCAGAAATTATTTCGAAAATTTATCAACTATGTACCTATACGTGAAAGCAGTTTCTAGTTTAATGCGTGAAACGGTAACCATCTGTACTCGCTCCCATGCACAATATTCTTCATTTCACATATCTCATTTCGTGACATTTAAATTAATATCGAGGAATGTACGGCGACTACATTGCTAACATCACGAGATGTGACATTTCCCTTTAATTGCAATTATTTATAACGATACCGGGAAAGCAGTACAACCATTCGGTTGAAATGTGAACAACCGTGTCAAGGTGGTCTCAGAGTTAGTAGAACACACTCTTATGGATAATCGTTCTTCGCCATTCTCTTGGATGAACACAAAAAGTTTGCCTTGAGTTTTCAGCAAACGAGATCGTTTTTTCTATCCTGATTTCAATGTCTCGACTTAGCCGATTTTTATCGAGCAAATTAAATATTTTCACAATATTAGCCTTTGAAATCATTATCCACCTCATTAACTCTTTCCCTTGCAGCCTCTTGAGGGGATTAATTAAGGTTTCCTGGGAGATGAGCTCGGTCTACAGAATTTTAGAATATTAGAACCCCAGAATTTTGGAATTGAAAGATTTTAAAAATTTCCAAGATAAAACACTAAGAGAGAAATTTTAGAAATCATTATCTACCTCATTAACTCTTTCCCTTGCAGCCTCTTGAGGGGATTAATTAAGGTTTCCTGGGAGATGAGCTCGGTCTACAGAATTTTAGAATATTAGAACCCCAGAATTTTGGAATTGAAAGATTTTAAAAATTTCCAAGTTAAAACACTAAAAGAGAAATTTTAGAAACGTTTGAATTTGCATAATAATGTTACTGATAAAAATCACCGGTCCATATATTATAATATATTTTAGGATTTCAAACGTTTTATTACACTCTATAGAAAATGTACACCGTGTTATGTAAATTGGATGATTTTACGATACTTTACAAACACGTGGGTGCACAAGAATTGAAAACAATTTATGTGTAACGGTTGTGTCCATCCCGGTTTGCTTCTTTTTTTCATGAATATAAAATTCATTGAAATATATGAAGCACAGCGAGTTCGATTGCGAAGTGAAATTCTTATCAAAATAACGAGTCGAATGGCACAGTGAAAATGGACGTTTGTGATCAGACACTTTATAATAACAGTTATAAATACTGCAGTGATAATGGACGTACGAAGAATCAGCAGAGTGAACCGTAAAATTTAATAAAAATTAATTAAAATAAAGAAGAATCGAAAGATTTATTTGCTCGCTGACAAGAAATTATTAATTTGACGCCAAGTAACCGTGAAACTCATCGACCAACAGGATCTTCATCACGAAGATGATATTAAAGATCTACTCTGTGTCCCTAATGATTTTGCAATAGTTCACTGTGCATCGAAGCTGGTAGGCGGTTCATTAATATTCACTTTTCTTTGTTCTACCACGTAATAGCTTAATGCCATTTCGAATAGTCATCATCAATCATCAACCACTTTACAGCTGAGAAAGAAATTTTAAAACGATTTTTTTTCAAACTTCAGAATGAAATATTTTTCCAAAACAATTTAAATATTTTTCTAAATGTTGAAAAATGAACGGTCCATAGAGGAATAATTAATTAAGATCTAAGTCCTGGTCTCTTTCTTCTGCCTTTGTGAGCTTAGAAAGATCATTAGTACAAGTTAACCCGAACAAGGGTAATTAATTAAATTACGATCTTTTTTACTTCGTCTCTTTTCACCATTAACGGCGCCGAGTCCTTGGTAACAACTAAAGCATTTTATTTTCTTCTTCACGAGATAAGGAAGCTCTCATTGTAGCCTTGGAAGACATAACGATCGTTACAATGGATTGCACCGTCTTCGTTTTATTCTCACTTTGTTCACGATTATTTTCAACCGAAAAGCTTGTACATCGAATTGAATATTTAAATCGGTTGATAAGATACCTGTAACAATACGCGATTGTTATACAACGAGTTTGATTGTTGGTTTTCTCAGATTTGACCGATTCTTCTATAAAGTCTTGTCGGAGGGTTTTGTTAAAGCGAAGATTAACTTCGTTAACAAGCTTGAAGATTCCTTTTTCTTAGAAAACATTTTCATGGAATCCGATTCTTCTATAGCCTTATCCGAGGGATTTGATCAAATGAAGCTTGACTTCGCTAAAAAGCTTGAAGATTCCTTTTCCTTAGAAAAAATTTTCATGGAAAGATATTTGATTGGAATATTTTTAGACTGACAGGTCGATCGGAATTAAACTATCCCGGTGATGTGCCAAATATATCGAAAATTATTCGTCGAACCGCAAAGGCGGTCTGAATTCGTTGAAACGATTTGCATATTGCGGTTTTTTTCATGGTTCCACGAAAATTTTGAATGCAACGCGAAACGAGGTAGCTTTAACCGGTTTCGTGGCGCGAATCGCAAGATTTCCTTCGAACTCGTGGGCCGCAGGCCACTGACCAATACGGTACTCTCTTTTTTATTTAAACAACCGAACAAACGCTCGCAGATTTTCCTGGTCCAAACTGGTTTCGAGTGCAAGGACCGTTTTACGATTGCGTCTGGCCATTTTGGGAACTGCATTAAGGGCTTATCGTAGGACACGGAACAAAGATAAATGATCCTTCTCCCTTTTACTCGAAATAAATTATCCTTCCGATAGGGCAGAATATTTGCGAATGCTATTTATATAAAAAATGATCCGAGAAATTAACGTGGATATATATTTCATGAAAATATTATTTCGATTAAACGAAATTCATGGAATGTTCATAAATTTGTATTTATTTAAAATAGTTGGTTGCCAATAATATTGAATAAATCCAAAAGCAATTTAACGAAAATATTGAAAAATACTAAATATTTGATATTAATTTTCTTGGAATAATAATAAATTCGACGAAAAGAATTTAAAAGATATTTAATTGATTTGAATAAACTGATTGAAATCTAAATTGGGTCAAATTTTATCCATTAATTATCGGACAGATAAACAATAAAATTTATAATAAATAGCTTTCTCTCAGTAAGAAAACAGTCTGTGAGCATCAAAGTCAAGGTTACTTGGTGCTCTTCGTCTTTAGATAAGACATGATGTAACGTGTCTATAGACAAAGAAGAACAGGCCCATAAATTTTCCACCCCCGAGTACCATCGCCAGAGATACGCAACGAAGACGATAATTAAGACAATCCAGATGCATAACGAAGCCATAGTACAATAGCAATGGAAGATACATCTTGCAACGATGTTAAGCGAACGATTGTTATGAAAACTGTGTATACCTATAATCCTTTTTTCGAATTGAATAATTTACAGAGGATCATGATTTTCATGAAATCATTTAAACCGTGATATTTCAAAGTGTTTCATTAATGTATCCACGAAAATGAACCATTATCGAAAGGACACGAAGAAATTTCAATCATAAATCTCCACGTACAAATGACACGTCCAATCGAATAATAAATTCGCATCAATCACCGACGATCCCACGCGATTACGGCAATCAGAAAATGAAACGATAGGGACCTAACTTAACTTCTTCGTCGTTTTCATTTATTCGATTCCAATTTTAATCGTTTTTCTTCGACCGATCAGTTTCGCGTGCACCGAGCGATCGAACAATGGACAATTAATATTCGCGAGGATCACGATCGCAGCCCACGTTGTTCGAGAACTGGCACCTTTTCAATCCGACGATGACGGTAATTATTCGTGACTTCACGTGTCTATGCGCTATGACGAGAAGAGGATCCGGCTGCTTTTATTTAGCAATCGGACGGACCGAATGCTGGCCGGATTCGATCGCGAACACGATCGATTATAAAAGGTTGATGACATCGCGATTCCCCGTAGGCGTTCCTTGATCTTTACCTGTAAATCTTCCTTTTAATCACACTACACTGTGTCTGGAATCGTAATAGGGGGGCGAAATGTGTCCGAGGTGCGGCCATGGCCATCATTAACTCGTTAAATGGAACTCTTTTTCGTTGTAAATATCAAGGTTTTTTTTAATTCCTTCGAGATCATATCGGAATACAAATTGTCGATTAATATGCAAATTTAGAATTGTAAGATTAAAATAGAATTTTCTACATTTAAGTGTTATAACGAACGGCATAAAGCTATATTGTAATTATCTTGAAAGTAACGACTGTGTTAATGAATAAATTTTCGATACGCGAAAGTTTATATTAATGAAATTGGCTCGAGAAATTATGTAAGTATCTCGGTGATCTTTCTAGATCGATTGCACCGATATTACCGTTCGCGAACAGTCGACAATGGCAGGTGTAAGAGGTATATAAATTAAGACACAAGCGAGCACCATCGACAGAGCGACAAATTAAAATGCTGCACACCGTTCCACGACACGTGTATTAATGACTTGACGGCTCTGAAGTTCAATGTTTTCCTTTGATGTTGCTCGTACTACAACTTGTATACTTGCAACGAGGGAAGCATTAGAAAGTGGCTATAATTCATTGATTCTCCTACAAGGCGATCGTTTTACACGATTTACCGTACCAATTACCATACTGTTTCAAACATTGAATAAAGTATTTGAAACAACGGTAAGAGTTCCTTTTAGCACCCCCATCTAATTCACTCAAGAATTACCAGGCAAAATTCTCATGAGTTGTAACTCGGAGGAGGTGCGAAAATTTTGTTTTGATTCTACAGAACTAAAATCCACAATTTAAAAAATTTTTTTATATCCTTCGAGATACTAGGAATATTAAAGTCAATTGAAAGGGGGTGCTAAAAGGAACTTCACCCGAAACAACAATAGTTTTTGAAATTTTCAAATTTCTTCCTACTCCATATTTTCCTACTGATCCATGATATGAATCAGAAAAAAAGGTGAAGAAGTCAGCCGGTTAACCAGAATATCCGAGTTCATTCATGGTGTTTTATTATTCGACCCTCGCGAGATAACGAGCCCGAACTAATTAAGATTTCGCAGAAGCACAACGACGACGAGGCCGGCTCTGACAATTTTACGGTATCGTTCAGCATCAGCCAACAGTTCACTGACTTTCACCCTACATGGAGGTGTTCTTGGGGAGAAGGACGAGCAAAGAACAAGCTCACTGTTGTAAACATGAACAAGCGTTGAACGCACATCACGACCATGATTTGTCGCTTAACATAATCAGTCGTGCGTATTGCGATCGCGGGAACGTGGTGAAAAAATGAACGATCGTATCGGAATACTAGATCCTCCTTATCTTTCTACCTTTCTTATGCCTGTCGCGTAAGGTTTCATGCAGCCGACATCCGGATGCAAGGTAACTTTGCGCAGCTCGTGAGTCTAATGTTAATATTGGGGTAAGTGGAATTTTAGAATTTTAGAATCTTAGAATCTTAGAATTTTAGAATCTTAGAATTTTAGAATCTTAGAATTTTAGAATCTTAGGATTTTAGAATTTTAGAATTTTAGAATCTTAGAATTTTAGAATCTTAGAATCTTAGAATTTTAGAATCTTAGAATTTTAGAATCTTAGGATTTTAGAATTTTAGAATCTTAGAATTTTAAAATTTTAGGAATATTAAAAGCTATAGCGTGTACCTTCGTAGATTAAAGGAAAAATTTTGAATGAATTTTAGAGAAATTTTAAAAATTGCCAACAGAAAAAAATAGAGAAGAAAGAGAGCAGGATAGACGTATCCTGATTACCAATGGAGATCGATTCGACCGTAGGTGAAAAGATGGTTTCGGTTCGCGAAACGGAAGAAACGGACGAGTCTCGTGGCACGTATCGAGGTCGTTAAAGGTTCTAGGGGAAAAGGTTAATTATCCCGAGTCATCGCGAAGAATTCCGGAAGATGTTTGGCAACTGTGGCTGGCGTACAAGCGAAAGTCTTACTTCCATTGGGCTGCTTGAATCGAGGTTACTGGTCAGCCTGCAAAACAACTGTTTAATGCCTTTGCGGCCACTCTTTCGGCGTGATATTGAATAATACTCGTGTTAAACGTGAATCAGTTAATTGCCGGTAATGAACGTCTTACGACAGCTTCCGCTTTCTATGATACACGCTCCTTTATTCTTCTTTTATTATCATTTTATTTCGTTGCGCAATTATCTCCTTAGACATTGCTAAGATTTACCCTTGACCCAAAAATCCTAGATTTAATACAAGAAACTCTCACTATATTGCCGGTTACGGGGTTCCAATTGACAATATAACGAGAGCATCTGACACGTACAGGGTCGGCCCTGGGCCTAGGCAGACTAGGCGGCCGCCTAGGGTCCCTAAGATCCAGGGCACCCATAAGACGATTTTGCTTCTAATTGTAAGCGATTACAATTAATTTAAAATCGATTTAAATGCAAATTTTATAAATTTTATTTGAGGTACTTCTTTTTGTCATATATGTGAATGGGTCCTTTTTCGGAGCTCACCTCGGAGCCCCGAAATCTTAGGTCCGGCCCTGGAGACGTATGAAAATCTGACTGGAGGGTGACACGTTCAATCGACGATATAACGAGAGTTTACTTCTTAATTGGGGCTCAGCTGGTTACACTGGTGCACCAAGGGTGAAATTACACCCTTCCTAGCCATTAGTTTCCATTCGATCGCAAAGTGCAGCAATCGTTACGTAAAGCAAGAGAAGCATGTAACAGAACGCGTAACGTGTGTCATTAATCGCGGGAAGAAAGTAGCATTAATTAATCTCGCGGAGCGTTTATTATTCAATAAGGAAGAAGACCAGGAAGAAAAAAGAAAAAGTAACATTCTATCCGAGTACAACCTAATAAATATGTAAAACGTTTCGCTTTCTCGTATTCGGCTTCGATATTACGAGGCGTCGTGCGAACCTATCGATTTCATCGTACGTGCACCGATATATTTTTACTGCCATTGCTTCGCCTCGACATTGACATTTAGAGTGTAAATATTTCGGTTGAACCCGTTTAGAGGGAACCGTTTAGCCATCAGGTTCACCGGTCGGAACGGGTTCAACGAACCGTGCGTTTTTACGGTCGATGCGAATCGGGGAATCTGTTTAAGTTTCTTTAAAATTCACGCACGGGGGTCAAACGTGTACCGCATATATCGCGACGGCTAGTAACAGCGTGTTTTCCGCTACGAAATATTCAGCCGCCTATCTCCCGCGATCCGAACACGCTTCCTCGTTTAACGCAGACGTGTTCCAAAGCTTGTAAACACGAAATTTTTGGAAAAAATCGAAGGAATTCCGGAGATTACTCTGTCGAGATCGTTATCCCGTGATTTAAGTATTTTTCTGTTGATTATTGTTTCACATTAACATTTTACCTGCAAAGTTTCTCGTACTGCACAGAGCAGGAAGGTAAAATGTTAAAAAAAGACAACCGTTCCACTGAAAACTGCAGTAATTAACCCTTTGTATTATTAATTTAAAGCAAAAGAAATAATTTCATCCTTTAAAGCATATATTATCCTAACGTTCTTTTGAAATTATTCCAATTTAATTAAATTTAAATATCTAAATATTTTTAAATTTTAAGAATATTATTTAAATAAAAAATTATAATAAATCTGTACTGTTTGTACTTGTATCAAGAATATAATGCAATATGTACTATACTAATTATTTTTGGACACACGAATGCGTCGATCGTCCGGAAAGGGTTAATGTCAGGGATAATATCATTTAATGAAACCTCAACTCCTTTAATTTACACATTCACCGGTAGATTCTCATTCTGTCACGTTAAACGATAAGAACGCGTCGCTTGGAGTTGTGAGAAAATTTTGAAACGTCTCTCTATCCACGGTTCAGATTATCCATTACGTAAATCCGCTCCGACGTACTTTCCAGTTAACAAGAAATTCTTTTATCTCAACATTCGATGCGTCAAATATAAATACCATACGTTTAGATACACAATTTGTAAATTTCAATTTTCTTTCTGGTTTCACCACCGGTTATGGAACAGAATTACCAGAAGCATAAATCTTATGAAATGTGCGGTTACACAAAATGCTAAATGCACATCGTGTATAAATTCCACATTCCAAGTTCAACCTCTATTTTAATATAAGGTACCGAAAATTCCCACTCGAAGTTCGTCATTGCCAAAAAAAGAAAAAGAAACCACCGAATTACGCATTCCAGGAAGTTTCATTCATGTGTGCCGTGGTTGTGTTCGCTAAAATCCGCTTATCGTTAGTAATTTTCCTAGTAAATCTACCCGCTTTCGTTTAGGTTCCTGTTATTATATAAAAAATATAGTTTTAGAATTTTTAAATTTTATATTAAAATTATACATACATATATCTAATACTAATAACTCTGCATACGTTTATTGAGATCATTCGACGCCATGATAAACGATAATCGAATTGTTGTTTTACTAAAAATCATCCCTCCATGCGCCATATAGGGACCGATACACAACAGTTCCAGTTAGTGTATATTTCTTTTCCAAATTACGTAGTCAAATAACCTACTTGCAATATGCTCGCTTGAATCGTACCACGAACAAGTGCGTCGATACATAAAAATCGGCGACACCCGGCGCTCGAAAAACGGTCTCCATAAATAAAATCTGATCCGGGTCGTGAGATGTAACCTCGGGACGCGCAGGGAATCGTTAAACAATTACGCGTCTAACCGTAGGAAACGATATTACAAATACGAAATACTTGGAAACGAAATTTCTGTCAAGATTGCGCGCCTCGGGAAGGTAAAACGGTGAATTCATCAGGTTCGCTTAATTTCCCCGAATCATTACGCTCGGGACCGGCTAATTTGATCCGCACTCGAACGAATATCTTCAGTTCGATAGAATTTTTGTTGCTTCGAATAGAAATAGATTTCAGCAAACCAGAATATTATTCCAAACGAAAATGGAAACTCTTTATTACATGTTAAATGTTTACGGAACAGCACGCGACATCGCACGGATGAACACTGAGCGTTATTAAAAATTGATTTTTCGAATATGAAAATTTTAAGATAAAACTATGGAATGACACTCGGTAAGGATACTGTTAATTTAATACGACGTTTAGAGAAAATTAAGCTAATGAACCCACGTTTTGATTAATGATTATTATTTATATCGAAGGTGTAGCTGTTGAAAGTTTTCGGAATAAATTGGCCGTTTCATCTGCTGTAACTTAATGATTTACCGAACGATTAATCTCACGCGGAAGATTACCAAATTTCTTTAATACGATGACTGTCACAGTGAAAACTGACGTATGTGGTAAAAGTCTTACACATTATAATGAACATATGGACACTTCATTTTTTAATTTCATTTCTTAATCTGCATCGGTGCTTTGATACCATTATACTTCGCTTTATTTCTACTCTATTAGATACGAAATTCAATGAAACAATTAGTAATTAAAAATTGCAGAAATTTCCTCTGCTTTACCTTTAAAATATTCATTTTAATTGAATTTCTAACGACGGTAGCTATTGCAAGGTATTAATATAAATTATTTAATATAATTTCTAGCCAAGTTAATATTAATTCGAGTCGCGTACGCTGCGAAGTCTCGTATCTTCACGATGGAATTCGAGAGGACGCAAGAATTCCGACGACGGATAAGTCGAATATGTGACACGTATTCTACGGAAATTCCTGCTCGTTTAATCCGCGGTGATATATCACGTATTGTATAACAATATTGTTTCTTTGACATTATATGTATTTGTGATAAGCAAATTGTGATCCTGCAAGTTATTCACAATCTATTGGATTTATTTCAATCTTTATATTTTGCAATAATTTTATATCTACTCAAAAATATTTTTTCTTTTGTCATAGGAAATTCATTCGTTTCTCATCAAAAATTAATGTAATCGCGATTTAACTAGACGAGAATTCACGATTATCCTTTAAGTCCATTCGAATGAAGGAGCAAAGCCATTTACCCCTTTAGCAACAGACGCGTTTAAAGTGAAACGCATGTTGCTGAGAACTGATGTAATCATACGATTATCATTTCATCCAGATTCCTCAAAAGGAAACGGTTTCAAGAATGCGATACAAATCGACTAAATTTTTTTAAAAAGAACTTCTTATAAACGAGCAGGAATTTGCATGATATAAATTAAATTTAAAAAATATAAATAAATGAAAAAAAAAAAAAATTAATTTAGTAAATATGTAATAATTTATTTAGACCGATCCTAAGAAATGTTTACGATAAAATGAAATAAATATTGATTGAAAGAAGAAGCACAGAGGAAGAAATAAGTATGAAATTAGTAATTAAATCCATCTGGAATAATTTATTGGAAAGAAGCAACGACCGCGTGAAGCGGTTGTCCTCCACGAATACCTATCTCGAAAATCAGCGTTAATTAAAATCTTAGATCGCCCTTAGTGATATACAGTTACAACATCGCGGACGATAAACAAACACGACCATTTCGAAATGAAAAAATACTTTACCAGGAAACTGTTTTGTTATTGGAAATGATCAAAAAACATAAACCCAACGGTACAGGTGTTTTGTACATCTTGTTTTTCGATCGCTCTTCTATTTTCGAATCACGATAAAAGATACAAACCTCCGGGTTCTATCGCTAAATTACAACTTCGAAGTGTTTTTTTCGTGGAAACACGCAGTCTGAAACTTTCCTCGTGGCGATTTATATAGATAGCTCAACAGGAGGAAGATACGTGGTATTTACAGTTAATACCGATAATAAAACACCACTTTATGGAACTGGTATTTCAAATGACACGGCTGTTAATAATTGATAGATAAAAATAGAACAGTGAAGGAGTTTGGTATCGGCAATTAATAGGAAAATAATGATTACCAGGATTCGATGAATCCATGGCAACTTTGAGAACATAATACTGGGATAACAAGCATAACAAGCATAACAAAGTTATGGTATTTCACGGAACAATGATATCCGGCCAATGTAGGTTGATTGCAGAGGTTTCAGGGTTGTCAAGTGCACCCTCAACAAACTGCATATCGACACTATCGATTCCCATGACCTATGTATAAGTCACCTTACTGAATTTCATCTTTAATAATACCCATGATATTGCACGAAAACTTATATACATCATTCAAGTAATAATTTTCACTTTTCATCGCCCATTGTTGCAATTACCTTGCCATGTTAATTAATGACCGATTAATTACAAGAGGGTTACTCATAGGATTAAATTCGTTTCCATTTAATCCCTAAATTTCGAAATCAGTAGCAAACTAGAATCTAGTTAACAGGGTCTTGTCAGACTTGCAAAATGTCGTTTGTCATGCGAATAGCAATCGAACATCTTCCATCTAAAGACACGCTACCCTGGAAACCAATTTCCAGGGCAAAAGTTCTGTGCAAGAGGTGCATTAACACCGATGAGAATTTACAACATTCCTAGATAGGTCAAAAGAGGAACTATTGCGCAAACGATCAATGTGACGGATTGATCAATCGCTGGCTCATCCGTCCTTAAATGTAGCGTCCTCAACTCGTCGTGACGCATCTCACTTTCGAAGTCGATTTTATTCAGCTCTTTTTTTCTTTTCTACCACTTCGTGTCGGCGACACTGTTGCAAGTGAAGCTAATTTGTCCTTAAACGAGGTTTACGATAATTATTTGCCACTTCGCTCGTTACTCTGATTCTTTGCCTGATGCGAGAAGCCAAAGCAAAGTGTTAATCTTGACACGAAAGAAGGCTATGTTAATTCTGTGCAATATTTAAATTTTTAAAAATTTAATTTAATCTAATTTATTTAATCTAATTTAATTTAATTTAAATATAAGTTAATTACTCTGATCTACAATTTAAGAATCTCGAGGGACCTAGCTTTTATTATTCAAGGATTACTACGGAAAATTCTTTAAATATTGTAAAATTTAAGAAGGAGAGAGAAGAAAATGTTTTCTGTAAAAGTTGTCAAGATAGATGACCCGAACACTTGTTTTTCCCTTGCATCGACGCGTAATATCGTTACGCAATATCCTTCACCAAGCAATATCTTACGACCAGGAAACGAAATTTGCCGATTGCAGTCGATCGATCGTAAAATATTTTCGAGTTTCGCGGGGCGTATCGATCCGTTGGAAGATTTCACCGAACCGGTTCGCCCACCTGAACGCCATCCACAGGCCTTAACCTTCCTTAGGAGAGATAATGATTTAGGTACATTGATAAGTCCTTGTACAACGATGCGGGATTTCAAATAATCTCTGTGAATTCGTTCCTAACTATTTATAGTCATTAGGCAAATTTCAATTTATTGATCCTGGGTGAAAAGTCCACATGTAAATTAAATTAAACACATCTCATCGGATTATCCCTTGGACCTAACTTATTTTTATTATTAACCCAACCAAATCTGTAACTTATCTTCAGACTTAATCTTAAAATCTGATAAACATCACATAATTGCAATTTTCTATAATTAAGAATTAAAAATTAATTTCTGTTTAAATATTCAAAGTGTTCTGAGATAATTATACATTTTCCAAATATACGAATCGTCTACAGATGTACTTTTCATTTATATTTCCCCTAGTTATCGTCAAAGAATATATCCCACCGATTATATCATAACGATAACAATATCGGAATGCACGTAACGAGCGTATACTACCACTGATTTTCTTTCCTTTATTTCACTCGCGAAAGTTACGCGCCGGTTGTATGTCAAACCAGTTAGCTCATGTAAATTACTTTGTCAGACATTATCGAGGGAAGAGGAGTGTATCGTACTATCCAAGCACCTTAGAGAAAGTGATTTGTGTCACGATGATTGATCGTACACGATTCACGGTTAACGCGAGATCCTTCCTCCAGCAATGTCAAACAGGAAAGATGGAAAAGTGTCGTGAAAAATTGTCGAGCTTTTAATATTTGAAAAGTTGATAAATTCATTGAATTTTTTTTTTTAAAACAGGTATTTTGTAAATATTTTTTTTAGTAGGTTGATTAGTTGCAATTTTGCAAGCACAATGCAACAAAGGATCAACGAATAACCGAGCGTTTCGATGGATCAGCTGATCAGCGAAAATCTCAGTTAATTTCTACGACGATTAATTATCGAATTAGCTAGACAAATTGATGCGATAATTTATGGAGAGAATCCTCGTCGGAATGCGTGTCTTCTTTTCTGACAATGAATTTTTATTTTGCCAGAGAAAGTGATTGCGTGTATCGCGGATATTATTCTTACGCCGATCGTCTGAATTATTCCATATCAAAAACAGATTCTGCGGCTCACATCTTTCCGAAATTTCTTCCAAATTTATTGGCATCCGGAAATTTACTAGGCGAGGATCGATTCGCATTAAAACCGTCCCCTTTACGTGACTAGAAAGTTTTTCATCTCTTCTTTTCCCAAATTTCGAAGCCGATAAATCCGGCGATATTTTTCGTATAAAAATCATTCAAACCGGACAAAAGAATTTTCGAAATTTGACCTGAACGACTCAAGCGTGTGCATCCGCTATCGAAAGGTTAAATATTCGGCATCGACAGTTTGAAAACACGAGTTAAACCTCCTCGGGCAATGTCTGCTTCGTTAATCGGGTAATCGTATTCCGGGCAAAATTTCCGATAACTTCGTTCAAAAGGAAATGGTCGAGAGAATATTCGTAGGCGAGCTGGAGCTTTTTCGTTCGACAGTTTATACGCGATGGCCACTCGATCGAAATTGGAACAGACGGAGATCTCTAACGCAGGAACGTGTAAAAATTCATATCACTCGTATCAGTAACCGTGTTACGAAGTTCGAATGCAAAATACGACGAAAAGTCGTATTGGAATGGCGACAAGTAGTAGAAACTTCAAGAATCGTCAATGTCACGGTGTAAGGTCGAATGACAATGGATTTTCGTTCGAATGTGGGCCAGCGCTGAAAATTAAAGTCCGTTTTGTCGACCTGGCCCTGCTTTACTGTTTTTCGATATTGCGTGAAAGTTCAGAGACGCGTACGTGATAAGGCGATTCAATACGGTTAATAAACAAACGGAAATTTCGCGAAGATTCGTGAATTTTTTATTACATCAGGGGATTTAAAAATTGTTCGTTTCAAGCCCTGTTTACAACTTTCGAAAAAAGTCTTAACGCGGAATGAATAAATCGTCGTATTATCCTCTATTGCTTTCTAATTTCACGCTTGTCGAATGAAATAGGGCGAGAGTAAAAGGAGCGGAGGCGGGTAAAAGGTCGACGACGAATATTTCTGTTTAATTTAGAAGATGATACTAGCTTGTATCTATGAAACGTATCCAAGGATTCTGCTCCGTCGCTCGAGGGATTAATACCGAAGTCGTTTAACCGATAACGTCATCGATTTCCGCGAAAAAAAGGTTTATTCGGTCACGAGGAAAGTGCATTCACCAGCCGTGCACGTCGGTGCCAATGCGACCAGTTTTAAAGTCAAGGTTTACACCTTAAATACGAGTTACGCAAGATGCACACGCACATCTCTCTCCTCCAGTCCATACATGTTACATCAATGCGTTGCAGTTGCGTATATTATGCACAATTCTCAGCCTGCTAATCGAAGTCATTTGTACCGCCTTTTACCGAACTCATGGTACCGGTTTTTCAAAAAAAAAAACTTACCGGTTCTCAGGAAATATTAGAATAACCGTTTTGACGTACATATACGTAGCGTCCTTAACGAGGTGCTTACCCTTCCTATTAGAGGTGTGCAAGGACCCGCGACTCGAGTTGTGTCGGGTTGAGTCGAGTTGGGTCGAGTGGGGTAACGATCGGGTCGGGTCGAGTCGGGTCGAGTGGGGATAACGATCGGGTCGTGTCGTGTCGGCTTGAGTCGTTGCACCCTTGTTTCGAGTACCCGTACACCTCTACTTCTTATGAATCATCAGGAAAACTTTCATGAAATTTACTTTGTCATATCTTGAGAAAATGAGTCAACATAAATGGAAACCGCGATTTTACAGTAAAGTCATCACTGACGACAAATCTTTAGGAAAATTCAAAGCGTAATACTCAAAGCGTTAATTAAGAATTTCTACAAATCCAACTCGACTAAATTAACTACTCGATGAAACCATCTGTCTGTAGTTCCTGCTTAGAAAGATAAATTCTTTTTAAGAATTCTATGGTTGTTCATGTCAACAAGGTCCACTAGTAACTTCCTTATTCCATGACCATTTGGTGCCATTTTAGGCACCGTAGATGTTGTTTCTTCGAACAGAATGTAATTGCGTGTATTGTTAATTAATAATGCAGTATTTCTTGTCATTGGCGAGCCATGTGTGGTATCTTGCTAATAGTGTTCCTCCAGGGACAATATCTCAATCGTCGTCTAATTGATGATCAATGATGGTGTATTGTTTCTTCTTTGTTCATGTATGTTTTTTTTTTGTAATTCTCACGATCTGAGACCAAATTACTTTGCAACTTGAAACAGCTGAACGCAGCTGCGGTGTTCAAGTGCACCCGATATGGAACTTAGAGAAGCCTTGTACGCGTCCAAGAATGCGTTCCTGTTTGCGTAATATCACGATCGAAGGTTGATCGTGTATGTCTTCCCTAATTGTGTACCCACGAAACCCGATGAAATCGGATACAGTGAATTTCTCAGGGAATCTTTAACGAGATGATTCACCGTTGTCTGGTCTCACCTGTGAAATACCCGTAGTCCTTGCGAGCCTGGAAAGGCCAGGTTTATGGATCGAATTGCGAATTTCTCCCGGATCAAAGGAATTCGAAATGGTTTCCGGTAGCATCCCAGGGTAATCGATGACGTGTTTTTTGAAATTATCAGCAGTTTGAGAAAAAATTAATATTTGGCATAGCAACGGAGCGTGAATTAAAATTTTGAAGAATTTTTCATTTTTGTTTTGAAAAAAATTATTCAAATGAAAATAGGTCGAAGGGAACTCTTTAAAAAAAAGAAGAAAAATGTTTGATAGTCGTGAAAACTTTCTATGCTATCCACCCACGTTAACAACGAAATCAACGTGTAAATCTAAACCACGCAATTCCTTTGAAGTCCTGAACGATTTCCTTCTATCTATTTGAATTCGTAATGAAACCAGGAACAGATTATATCGGAGAAACAGACTATCACAGTCTCAAACGATGTTTCAATGAAAAACAAGAGACGATCAAAGTGAAAAGAGAAGGTCCAAGGGAAAAGGATGTTATTAATGTTACCCATTTGCATTCAGAATGAAAGAAATTTATCGGGCAATTAAGCTTCTATTTATCGTGAAGAAGAAATCCAAAACATTCGACATCTATCGATCCTCCCCGCTCAAGCTCATAAATAAAATCAGAAATAAATTGCATCGTGCAATTAAGCTTATAATTATCGCCATTCGTTTCTACTTTCGGGGTTCCAAGAAAAGAATGCTGAGGAAGGTACACTCGCGATCAGAGGTTTCGCCAGGAAAAATAATGTCCTGGGTTTTCGCCCTTTCCCATAGGGATCCCTAGGGAAAACAACACTGTAACGAATTGGTTCCCCTATACATAGAAATCTGACTTTATCACATGCAAAATTTCCAAAAATTTCCATTATTATTTCTCCTCAAAGCAAAATTCTAAAAAATCCCAAAAAGAAGATCCAAGAAAAATGAATCCAAAACACCTGTGGATCCTCCACTCGCTCAGTGAAACTCGTAATTAAGCTTTCACTTATCACAATACGGATAAGGTTCTCGATCAAAGGAGCCCATAAAAAAAAAGAACGAAGAATCCCCATGAAGAAGAAATTGAAATCATCCGACAGACATCGAATGGTCTCGTTTAAGCGATTGAAGCTCGTAAAAGGAACCAGAAGCGAGATCTCGCGATGGTGGTCAATGGGATCGTTACTCGCCAAAGGTCCTCCTGTGGGCCAAGATGAACTAACAAGGATCGCGACAGAACGGTTGGTAGAGGGGATAGAAGAAACAGGCAAGAATTATCCCTGAAGAGTCGAAACCGCCGAAGAATGGGGAAAAGAGAAGACACGAAGGAGGATGGGCACCAAGTTGGTCTTCTTGCTGACCCCCACCCTGTATATAAGCCTTCTTCTGCCGGCTACGTCTTCAGTCTTTCGGTTTGAACGGCACACTGCGTGTACAATTCTGAAGAGATCATCATCTGTTCGAAACTCGAGATTCGTTTCGGAGGATGGCTTGTTAACGAACCGAACGCGCCAGGATGCTAGGCCGTGTGCGGGCCGCTTTCTTCAGCCTGGTACGTGCCCCATATACGCAGGATTACGCTTCGCCATAGTGCTATTCAATTTCATTGTAGTGAGCTTCATCATTAACACGTGTGATCTTTGCCGACCGGCATTGGTATTAACAGGTTGCCTGCCACAGTGGAAACATATGTACATAGTCAGACACGATAAGACGCGTCCAATCCAATTAGGATACGATTGATTAATTTGAAAATTTTTAATTTAGAATTTTATTTTTTTAATTATACAAAATTTCAATGGGGTATTTGTGACCCCTGTGGCAGTCGACGCGTTAACCCTTGGATGTCAGATAATTTAAATTTTATTTCATACTGTGAATAGATTTGATGCTATTCATGGAGATTGAATAATGTTGGGTTGAACGAGGTTGTTCTTGGAAGAAACTCTAATGAACTGCTTTTCATTTTTTATCATTTGAATAGGGTAGTGATTTGGGTCGTTGGGACCAATATTTGAAATTGAATTTTTCAAAATTTCACATCACTTTATTCTATCCCTACTTTTAATAATTGATGAATTTCATTGATGAGAATACTATTAATTGAAACTCTGCTAGTTGGATGCAGAATTTACGACACCAATGAAGCATTAATCAAACTTTTAATTAAATCTTTTCCTATTTCACACGTTATCAATGAGGCATTAATCAAACTTTTAATTAAATCTGCAAAACTGAACCACCAAAATGTTTTCATATAAATTTAACATAATTTCAATACCTAGCCATTTTTTTCACCCTGCTTGTTATGCACATATTTTGTTTTACATCTAATGAACACGGAAAGTTTAATGAATTTTCAACGGCAACGAAGTGAAAATTATTAAAACAAGTTTCTCGCGGAACGAGCGTGGTTTTCAATAAAGAATCAAAGCAACAGACGATGTTATGTAATTTCAAATATTAAATACCATCTGTTCGTGTCGATCAATCACGATGACGCTTCGCTTTTAATCAAAAGTGAAAATTTTCACTGAAATTGAAATAGGGGTGGCTCGATTCAACTCAATTTAGAACTTAAATTTTCAGGCAACGATGTTCAAACGTTAGACAATGCACCGATTAAATATTTTTTATTGATTTCTTGGCGATCGAGGTGACCCTGATCGTGCGACGATCGTTCACAGTAACCGGCATGTAAATATAGCGATGATAGTCGTTTACACCTGCGCGTTTTCTGAGATGAAAGCGAGATTCGTGCCACGTCGCGACGAAATACCAACGAATTGCGAAATAAAGGCATACGTCGATTCGACTGCAAATAGAAAATCGCAACCGGGTTAGCGATGATCCTCGTGCATCCTGATCATTGCAACACGTGTCTCGAGACCTCAAGAAATAATCATTCTATTTTTACTTTCTTCTGGAATGTTTTCAATGAACATTCTTTTTCTTTTCGTAGATGGGTACTTAGTAAAACTAAATATTCATCGTTTTGAAACACTAGTAATGTCATCATTCATCTTAGAAAATAAAACATCATCCATGTGGAATTGTCAAGTGAAGATCAAATAGTAATTATTTGCAATTAACAGTTTAAGAGAGTGCAAGAAGTATCATTAAGAACCGAGGTTATTTCAAAATTAAAAATTAAAATTTTTTTAAAAATCTATCCTAGAACTTGATATCATTTTATAGAAATTTTGAATAAGTCATGATCCTCGAAGGTCATTAAACCCACGGTAGATGAAAGGAATTCGTAATGTAACGAACATCGTACGCGAACCAAAGCGAATGATGATTAGACTGACATAATATAAAAGTCGGTATCGCAATGGTTGGGGCTCGAGCACGCGAGAGTTTCATTGATCTTGGCACTCGTTCGCGATGTCGTTGCACTACATTTCATTCATAACCCTCAATGCCACGTAGTAATGGTATTATGTTCAGGTGCAATGGCACGCGGCTGTTCGTGCATGATGCGATTCCTTCGAACGCTCGTCAATATCGGGTCATTCTGATAAACTCAGACCAATATTTAAGCTATTAATTTGAAATTTTTTACTGCAAATTTTGGAATTCGAAAATTTTAATTTCAAAATTCTGAAATTAAAAAATTTAGATTTGGAAACCTTGAAATTTGGAAATTCAGATTTGACAATCTTGAAATTTGAAAATTTAGATTTAGAAATTTGATTTGAAAACCTTGAAATTTGGGAATTCAGATTTGGAAACCTTGAAATTTGGAAATTTGAAAATTTTTGAAGAAGTAAGCCTACATTGCTCGGTACAGTACATGAAGGTTAAAGAATAAAAAGAAAGGGCTTGTGAAATGATAGTCAGTCAATGGTTAACACAAGATCTTCTCATCTCTGTTGGAGAAGTTCCATTACGAATAGATCCCTTCTATCGAAAGTCTGGCAATGATTGACGACTACCGGTTGAACTATAGGCTGGCCCGTCTCTATCTTGAATCAGTAGAAATTATCTCTAGATACAATCCGTTTCTACTGTTTACAAATCCGGCTAGATACAACGTTTAACGCTTTGATACGGCTAGTTAAATACAAAAGCTCAGCTAATTTGTTCCGGTCCGCAGCTGCTCGTTTGCCGCGCTTTTGCGATACTGGCAATTTGCAAATTCACCTGCGCCGACGATTCGTCTCGACAAACATTTCTACAGTGCAACTTCGTCCAACCAAATTCCATCGAAACAACTATAAGTACTTTGTTAAAGTACTTGTCGAATAATCCTATGAAATCACCTATTAAACTTGTTACAAAATGTTTGAGTATACGCAAGGCACGTCCTTGAAAGTTACCATATGTAGTTTGCAAAAGCACTTTGCTCGATAATTGATCGAATGGAACATTTAGTACAAATTCAATTTACGACGAGTTTATTGTATGAAACGATTTTATGTGTTAAAAGATATCACAGATAAATTATAAGATAACCTAAACCCATCTTCAAACCAGTTCCATCTCTTTAAAACGCACAAAGAAACTACCTCTTAGACACCTAAGTAGAAAGTAATTTGCAATTTGCAAACGCACCTGATTGCCAATTCGTCACGGTGAACGTGAAACGTTTAATGCTATGACATGATACGACGAAAATAACACGGATTACAAGAGACCGTTGAAACACCCTTCTAAAAGGTAATCATCAGAGGCAATAATTATGTTTTATGATTTATAGAGTGTACGATGATTGATACGCGACGAGGTCGCGATTGCCCTTTTAACCGCTGCTAATGGAAAATATCAAATAACTACGATGAACTTTTCTATCGTGTTTATTAATGTTCCAGATTTCTTTGTTGCACTCAAGAGCATTAATTACTACTGCTTGATTGTTTTAGACTCTGCGAAGTTCGTTTAATTTCAGGTCCGTTTTGTTCAATTTATTACCGTTAGAGTCGTTTAATCAGCAAACTTGAAAATTCAATGTGATTGAATTATTGGCAGATATAAAATGAGAATTTTTAATAAATTTTATCCATCAAAATAAATTCCATGATTTAAGATCGATGCAATTAAATTTACTATAATTTCAAAAAAAAGGCCTGCGAATGCTTGTTAGAATGTTTTTCGCTATAAATGTCTTTAAACTGGATAGAAGACAGTAAATAATCGGGATTCATTAGTACAACGGTCATTAAATCGCGATTTTTTCGTTCGATTCGATGCAAAAGTTTTTTCAAACCTAAGCTCACTAAGAATTTATAGATTAGTATAATCAATGGTATACGACGTTGGTACGCGATTCGTTAAGCAATTCCGTGCAATTCAGCTGTGTACCTCCAACAATGTTAAAAGGTTAACAGACGGCAAAGAGCGTCCTATCAGAGAAACATATTGATCACTGCGGTTTTAATACAATATCCTATCCTATAAAGATAGGTTATTTCTGTCGATTCGTGTTTCTGTCGACATGTTACCAATTTATCAACAAGATAATGAAAATTGTACAAAGAGCAAATAAAACTGTTTAAATATAGATAAATGAAAAACGCGTGTTTGCTTCAAGGGAGAATTATTTTACACATTATAAAAGCCGATATTGTTATCAATATATGCTTTGGAAATTGGAAACCTTTTATTCGTATTACGCTGTCGTTTCGATATGAAAAAAAAATGCACACAGGTGTTTATTTTAAAGCAGAATCAATGCAAACGTGGAAAATTATATTCTTGTTGATAAATTGAAAATTAGAAGCCTTTTTATTGTCGTTTAAAAAATTAAGATAATTAAAAAAAAAT
Organism: Osmia bicornis bicornis; assembly: GCF_907164935.1. Taxonomy (NCBI): domain Eukaryota; kingdom Metazoa; phylum Arthropoda; class Insecta; order Hymenoptera; family Megachilidae; genus Osmia; species Osmia bicornis. Next base: position 10,162,723 of record NC_060217.1, on the reverse strand, counting down.
TAAAGGAAAAAGGGTTAAATAGTATTATTATTATAGTGATAATAAAGGAGGAAAATTTGAGAAATTAGACTTTAAAATTAACTATACCAAATCTTAAAGAAAAAAATGCTGTAACACGGTTGAATCTTCGCACACTTGTTACCACGACCTCGGATTCTATCCTGACAATGAATCCGTGTAGATGATATCTATCCAACTTTCTTTTCGTAATCCTCCCAATAATGCAAACGCCTCCGTCTGGCCTCAGTAATACCCCCGGTTGGCCTTCTGATATTAAATTACTTTTTATCCCGCAACCGGCCATTGTTTCGACGAACAATTAGTACGATTACGTTGATGAAGGAAAGAAAGAGTGTCGCGTTCAATTGCGATTGCGAGAACACGAATTATCTTGATTTTTGGAACAAACAATCCCCATTGCTGTTTTACGCGTCACTGTTTCAAGGACTGGATAGAATGGTTCCTCTGTGAATGACACAACGTGTGTACTAACACTCGTGTGATTCACCTATTATAAAGTCAATGTTCGGAAGATTGATGTCTCGTGTTTTTATCTTCTTTTTTCTCTTTGAAAAAAAAGAGGCTCAATTTTAGACTTCTAAATTGGCAAATGAATCGACAGAAGAATTTTGTACGGACACCAACTTTCTCCGAATAGAAACCGATCTGAATCGTTCCAAACTCGATCAAGTGCTTGTATCTGTTTAAATCGCGAGGTAAACGTGAGATAAAGGATCACCGGGCCAGATGCCTGACCGAACGATACCGATGTGTTCTATTGCACAATTCGTCGTTGACTTTCACTGGACGATGATGCGCCGATTCCTGTTTCAGGAAGCACAATTTACCTCGAACAATTAAAGATCTATTTATATCTAATAGACATTGAATGTGTAAGCATGGGTTACCGAAAGGACAGGTCTAAGACGTTACGTAAAAATGACCGGATCAGACAAGGAAGCGTGAAGGCTTAAAAGAATAACGATTTTCGCGAACGTTAATTATCGATCGTTCGGGGGAAACATCGTGCCCGGTCATTACGGGAAGCTGTAATTATTTTCCAGCCAACCGTGTGAACGAAGCGAATTAAGTATCCAAGAATGGAACTAAATAATTGCTGGTCCTACGGATTGTAAAAAGTATTTCTTTAAATCTTCAAATAAAATTATTAACTTAACCTTTTTTTTAAACACTAGGACCAAGATTCATAAAATAAAAATAAAAATGATTCCGAATTCGATTTATATTGAAGGCTCTCCCCATGGTCCGCCATCTTAAAATTAACCTAACTATTGAATAAAGTAAAAAAAAGATTAACAATTTATATAACTGATAAGGTAATCGACGAAAGGTAACCGAAATATTAGCTAATGAACGTATTACGTAAAAAGAAAAAGTAACGCAAGGAAGTCTGAATCTCTCTGACAAGGTAGATTAATTTCAGATTTATGTTTATCTCCGACATACGACGGTTAAGCAAAAAAGTAACAATCTGTATGTAAATGGACAAGAGTAAATGAAAAACAGAGAACAGAACATGAATAGAGTAACAGGACACATGGAAATGTCGAAATTGTCAGTCGCAATCTTTTGAAGGAACAAATATTTTTTTTTTCTCAGCGAGAAGAAATCGTAAGCATTCACACGCCTTAATTAACGATACCTGTCAGGGTGTAAGAATTTCAAAGATCCTGCATTACTCTCGTAATCTTTTCATAACTGTCTAACGCGATTGCCAGGCTTTAATTTTGCAACTTTCTGTGACCCCTTCCTCAGGGAAGTCACTGAGAACACTATTATGTGTCCTTTCTAAAAGAACATAGAAATCACTGGCCATTAACGAATACATTGCAAAAGAAATCTTAAATTTTGTAACTCTACAAAATTATTTTCTATTTGAGACTTGAGAAAAGCATCTTTGCAATGCATTTGGAAATAATAAATGTTCCTACCTTGAACCCGGCATCGTCGCCATTTTGGTGTGGGAGTCCTGCTCGTTGCACGTGGCGTCTTCATCTTCAAAGAACACTTCATTAACATAGAAATACATAAACTCGATGTCAGAACGCGTCGTTATAGAATATTAAATACTTAGATAACGTATTAGTATTATTTGGGGTGGACTAGGCCCTTTAATTTCACTACGACTGTCAAATACGAATGACAAGCGTAACACGTGCACTATCAGCGCGGCAACTCCGATCGGAACTGATCGGCAATTGTCGGTAAAGTTCGGCACCGGTCGTCTGGTTGTATGGCGGCAGGGGCACGTATTAACCCTCGTACGTTAGATTTTATTTACTTTTATTTTCTAAGTTTCAAATGAGATTTCTAATATATGAGAATTTTTCTTTAAAAAATTTAATCGCGAATTTCTTAATCGAGGGGTCCAAAAAATAGGATGTACTAAAATTATCGATACGTTTCCCCAAATATCGAAGTTAACCAAAAACAACTTTGACTCTGATTTACAATAAATAAATCTCTAAGTAGTATAATAATTCGTTAATAACAATTCGTAGTCCATTTCGATTCAACAGTATAATTGTTGCAAATAATAAAATCCCTATTTTCTAAGATTAACTATTCCAAAACCGTATATTAGGGAAATACATGTAACACAAACGAAAGCCACACGCAGACTGAGGCAAAATCGTATAATTCGCGATCGGGCAATGTTATTGTTGTCGGTCCGACGCAACTGTTCCTAAATCCTCGCCGCCAAAACAAACCCAATGAAACTTTCGATGATTTCAATAATTCCTAAGGGAATGATGTCACAAACACGAAATAAATTTTATAATAATTTTCTAAATTATATAAACGGCCTCTTTTTAAGCCTTTATTCGTTATGTTAAAAAATATTGAAATCTAGATCTAGTCCTATTTCACCCCAGACATTATCTTGCAGTGATAAAATGATACGACGAATTATCATTGGTAATTGATGTTACCAACAATTTTACTGCTTCTCCCGTTTACACCCGTGCTAGCTATAATAGCATCAATATCGGGTACTTTTTCTCTCGTAAATTTCTCACCGATACGATTCAATAAACGCGTAACGTCCAGTTTCCCAGGTGGCATTATTTAACACGCACTTACCAGAAAATTGCTTTTCCAAGGATCGACAGGTATTCCATCGTTCGAGGTGATCCTGAGTCTCGACTTTCCGTAACTCACGTGGACCCGCACGAGGATTCGCCTTTCTTCGTGATTAGACAAGAACGATACGTGTAATTTCAGATGGCCTATTCGATAATCCATATTCGACACTTGCAATCTGCCACGCTTGCCCCATAGATAATCTTTAATACGAGGTTTGATGCGGCAGACAAGGAGTGGTGATTATCCTATGAAAAAATTGTTAAATGTGTAAAAATTAATGTAACACTGCTGAGTAATTAGTAAAGTCGTAAATGGGAAAGAAAATTATTTGTAAAATAAAAATCTACCGATCTTTAAACTGGTTTTCAATCGATACAGAATGGATACAGGTTAATCATATTTGTCTAGCCTGTGTGCATGAGCTGTGTACACTAATTAGATAATTTCCGGTAATGCGTGTTAACATTAACACTAGTATTAATTGGTAAATAGCACGATTTCGGAGCGATAATTAACCTGTGTATTTTCATTAAAATTTTATAATGTAAGGTGTTTCTGAATTTATACTTAAATCAAGACTTGGTTATTCAAGTGCCTTCCATTGATTGATGACCAAATATGTCTGTCTATCAATCCTCCTTTTCTAAACAAAGGTTCGAGAGTCCCGCGAAATTCTTCTCCCTATTTCTACCACGGTGTCGAAGCAACGATATTAATCTCGTCGGTCGAAGACGAGAATGGTTAGCGGCATAGAAGTTCGATCATTGATTTACCATTGTCCACTAAAATATCCCGATGGCACGAATACCAGAGGGATTGAACATTGCCGACGACGTTTGATTCATGACACAGGGCAGATCGAGCGTTAGCATATATTAACCTTTCCCATCGCACGGACGAGAAGAAGCTGTCCGTGTGAAACGTCAGGTCCGTCAAGCGGGTCCGAGACGAGACGGGACGAACCTGGGCTGATTCTCACTTTCCCTTTTCGTGGGTGGAACACCGTGAGATCATCGATCGCAACAGGAACATTCCTATCCGCGAGCGTGCCACTTTTGACAATGCCTGAATTTTTTAGCCTGAATTATGTTCCTATACAGTGTTCCGACTTCGAACCTCCTCGTTCATTATTCATTGGGTGAAACTACGCCGAACGAGACGCCAATTGATTTCACGAACACGTAACCGGGGGAAGTAAATTCGAAAGCAATTGCTTCGAATAGCCTTCAAAACTGATAAATAAGAATTATTAAACGTTATCGGTTAAAAGTACCAGAAGACAATGGCCCGTACACTTTTAGGAGAGTAGAAGCGAAACACGAGAATGTAATTCCCTTTTATCATAATTCCAGTATATGTTTCCATTGTACTTGAACTACAATGGTGGAAATCAAATATCGGAAGATGTATGAGCATCATTAATTTCATTCAATAGAATTGTTGACAGGGGTTGAGTAAAGTAACATTTCAATTACCTTGCACGTAGGTGGAAAGCGTGATACAGGACTATCAATCATAGATTTAAGATTACACGTTAGGTATCCTAAGTTATGGATTAATGTAAGGAATGAAAGAAAATAAGGAGAAGCTAGAATCATACTTGGTTAATAATCTCGCACTACTTTTCAAATACACAAAAGAGAGGAAAATATTCGGGTGAAGTTTCTTTTAGCACCCCCTTTCAGTTGACTTTAAAATCCCCAGGCAAACTTCTCATGCATAATAGAGTCAAGTGGATAAGTCGCGTGGCGCGGGAATTCTTGGTTCATGAAAAATTGCGGCTATTTTCATCACCACCATCTTATTCTTTTAGACAACAACGAGATTTTAAATTCATCTAATCGATCACATCAGTTCACTTACGGTGTTCGGGAGTGCATTTTTTCGGCCATCTCATTTGCTTTCTCAATCGCAACTCTACGAACCAATATCATCTCGCGTGCCATAATCAATGACAAAAATATCCAGTAAATCCTGTTAGGTGTTAGGTTAAGTTATTTTTTGAAATTTTTGCTCATTTTTGCTCCTGTAATAAAATTCATTTTGTAGAATCAAAAAAAAATATTGTCTCAAAAAAAAAATTTCCGCACCTCCACATTAATGTTTTTCTGACTTACAACTCATGAGAATTTTGCCTGGTAATTTTTTAGTCAATTGGAGGGGTGTGCTAAAAGGAATTCTTACCAAATATTTAAATTTAGAATAGCAATGGAGAAGACGTAACACTAGAGGCATCGAATTAATTTGTACACCTCATACATCGTACTACCGACTATAAGATGAAGCTATAATACGTCATCATCTCGTCGAGACATCATTCATTGAAAATTTACATGTTAATCACTTGGACGTCCGTTCGTTTTACCACGGTGACGATAACGATACTTCATCGTGTAGGAATAAATTTGTGTAATCTTCTTCCCCTTTTCTCCTAGCCATTGATCGACATATTTTACACGACACTGATTGGACGTGAAATTCTCCATACGCTATCCCGAATGAGATTGTTCGATTACGAATTTGTCGAATGTTGCAACGTTCCCCTTATTTGACCTTTACTTTCAATTATCCTAAACGGCTAAAGAAGAAGGCCTATTTTTCAATATGAGAAAGAGCGTGGTAGACTGACTTTTATGGGTCCCCTGACACGGAAAGATTAAAAGCCATCCTCAAGGCGTACAACAAAAAACTGTACAACATGGAATGCACTAACATGGAATTGATTGGATGCGATGAGTCAGAATTATTCGAACTTCAGCTTCTCGTTCCTTTTTTAGTAATATTAGGTTGTGTATTAAATGGTCAATTTCAAAGCATTAAAAGCTTGGCACATTTTATGAAAAACCAAACCGAGAAATCTTACCGATTCCAAAAGTCTGCTAATTTCAAACGAAATTCTCTTCTTCGAACAACTTCCAAAGAGAACGTGAAAAACGTGTGTGAAAAAGTTGGGGAAAAGACAATTTAGGAAACCCTTTCAGAATGGAAGGTAACGTAAAAGTTTCTGTGACCATGTGGACCAAACTTTGGTGGTTCCATGGACCTGCGACGAAACGTATACCAGATGTTATAACAGTTGTTGATAACTTTCAAATTTTATTCGCATTCAACTTTCACTGGCACGTAATTGATTTTCAAGCAAAGAAAGCTAAGACGGAAATGATTATCTACTTATTTCAATTTACAATGATTTGTATTGTAAGTTGATAGAAATACAAATGTTGCACTTTTTGGATAAAACGTTGGTTACATAAATATCGCAGGACATAGATTAAGAGATTGAATTGACATTTAAAATCAGGTGTCACGTTGTTGCTAAACTTTCAAAAGGTGAACAAGATTAATCCGGTCAAAGATAGTGAACCGGACAACATAATCGATGATTTACTATCTAATTAGCGCAACTAAGTTGACACTAACACTATAATAACTAAACGGATAAAATGAAAGTTTTCCGATTTATCAAAGAGTTTCTGTCAATTATCTATGAATAATTAATTGCAAGTTTATCTGTAATAGGTGATTGCCACATCGCTGTTGCAATGCACTCAGCAGCAAGGAAGCAGGCAGAACAGAGAAGTGGTGTTAAACATCAGTGATGATCAAAAGAGTCAATATTTGAATCAAGATTTCTATTCCAGTGAGTACTAATTTATCGCACAGCGGTGATAAATCATAGGACTGATATGATTCTAATGAAAATTTCCTTATCAGATGCATACAATTACGGTTACGAAATTAGTCCCAGTGGACAATTCCATCATGAAGTACGTGGACCAGATCACATCACTTATGGATGCTACGGATACATAGATCCATATGGGAAATTAAAAACAACTTTCTACATAAGTGACGGATGGGGATACCGTGTCGTACAACCAGGCAACGCGGTAGAACTATTCCTTCATGAACATGAACATCATCATGATGAATCGAATCAAGAAAATCACGATGATCACGATGACCATGATCATCACGATCATCATGGTGTAATTACGGAATGGAGAGACCTATATTTCCCGCAAATTTGTAGACAATTCGATGGCACCGGTATACCTCCGATGGGCGGTGGTAAGAAATATAAATATTTAAAAATAATTGATATTGACATACAACATTTGCCAGTATATTCAATTATGTGAACAGCTCCTAGCACAGATGGTTCAAGCAGTGGAGGAACTCCAGTAAGACCAGGACAACCACAATATCCATCCCGACCCCCGGAATATCCTGCCCAACCCGGTAGATATACGATGGCATAATTAATCAAATTAACAGTAATTAGAAGGTTCAGCGTATGAGAAAGAAAAATCATTGACCATCCACAGGATATCCTGGCACGGGAGGAGCACCTGGACAGCCTGGATACCCTGGCTTTCCAGGAAGCACAGGAACGCAACCTATACCACAACAGCCCGGATATCCTGGCGAACCTGGCACGCCGGGTAGACCTGGTACACCAGGAATTCCTGGAACTCCACCAATACCACCTCAACCTGGATATCCTGGTACCCCTGGAACACCGGGCAAACCCGGTACACCGGGCATACCTGGAACTCCACCAATACATCCTCAACCTGGATATCCTGGTACACCTGGCACTCCGGGTACGCCAGGAACACCAGGAATACCTGGAACCCCCCCAATCCCACCGCAACAAGGACATCCTGGGACTCCTGGAACTCCGGGTACGCCGGGAACACCAGGAATACCTGGAACCCCTCCAATTCCACCCCAACCGGCACACCCTGGTACCCCTGGCACACCAGGTAGACCCAGTACACCAGGCATACCTGGAACTCCACCAATAATACATCCTCAACCTGGATATCCTGGTACCCCTGGCACACCGGGTACGCCCGGAACACCAGGAATACCTGGAACCCCTCCAATTCCACCCCAACCGGGACATCCTGGTACCCCTGGCACACCAGGTAGACCCGGTACACCAGGCATACCTGGAACTCCACCAATACATCCTCAACCTGGATATCCTGGTACCCCTGGCACATCGGGTACGCCCGGAACACCAGGAATACCTGGAACCCCTCCAATTCCACCCCAACCGGGACATCCTGGTACCCCTGGCACACCAGGTAGACCCGGCACACCAGGTAGACCCGGTACACCAGGCATACCTGGAACTCCACCAATACATCCTCAACCTGGATATCCTGGAACCCCTGGCACACCGGGTAGACCCGATAGACCAGGCATACCTGGAACTCCACCAATACATCCTCAACCTGGATATCCTGGTACCCCTGGAACACCGGGCATACCTGGAACTCCACCAATACATCCGCAACCTGGATATCCTGGTAGCCCTGGCACCCCAGGTACGCCCGGAACACCAGGGATACCTGGAACCCCTCCAATTCCACAACAACCGGGACATCCTGGCACCCCTGGCACACCAGGTAGACCCAGTACACCAGGCATACCTGGAACTCCACCAATACATCCGCAACCTGGATATCCTGGTACCCCTGGCACCCCGGGTACGCCCGGAACACCAGGCATACCTGGAACTCCACCAATACATCCGCAACCTGGATATCCTGGTACCCCTGGCACACCGGGTACGCCCGGAACACCAGGAATACCTGGAAGCCCTCCAATTCCACCCCAACCGGGACATCCTGGTACCCCTGGAACACCAGGCATACCTGGAACTCCACCAATGCATCCGCAACCTGGATATCCTGGTACCCCTGGCACACCGGGTACGCCCGGAACACCAGGCATACCTGGAACTCCACCAATTCCAGCCCAACCGGGACATCCTGGTACCCCTCCAATTCCACCACAACCGGGAAATCCTGGTACCCCTGGCACACCGGGTAGACCCGGTACACCAGGCATACCTGGAACTCCACCAATACATCCGCAACCTGGATATCCTGGTACCCCTGGCACACCGGGTAGACCCGGTACACCAGGCATACCTGGAACTCCACCAATACATCCGCAACCTGGATATCCTGGTACCCCTGGCACACCGGGTACGCCCGGAACACCAGGAATACCTGGAACCCCTCCAATTCCACCCCAACCGGGACATCCTGGTACCCCTCCAATTCCACCACAACCGGGACATCCTGGTACCCCTGGCACACCGGGTAGACCCGGTACACCGGGCATACCTGGAACTCCACCAATACATCCTCAACCTGGATATCCTGGTACCCCTGGCACACCGGGTACGCCCGGAACACCAGGAATACCTGGAACCCCTCCAATTCCACCCCAACCGGGACATCCTGGTACCCCTCCAATTCCACCTCAACCGGGACATCCTGGTACCCCTGGCACACCAGGTAGACCCGGTACACCAGGCATACCTGGAATTCCACCAATACACCCTCAACCTGGATATCCAGGTACCCCTGGCATACCGGGTAGACCCGGTACACCGGGCATACCGGGTAGACCCGGTACACCGGGCATACCTGGAACTCCACCAATACATCCTCAACCTGGATATCCTGGTACCCCTGGCACACCGGGTACGCCCGGAACACCAGGCATACCTGGAACTCAACCAATACATCCGCAACCTGGATATCCTGGTACCCCTGGCACACCGGGTAGACCCGGTACACCAGGCATACCTGGAACTCAACCAATACATCCGCAACCTGGATATCCTGGTACCCCTGGCACACCGGGTACGCCCGGAACACCAGGAATACCTGGAACCCCTCCAATTCCACCTCAACCTGGATATCCTGGTACCCCTGGCACACCGGGTACGCCCGGAACACCAGGAATACCTGGAACCCCTCCAATTCCACCTCAACCGGGACATCCTGGTACCCCTGGCACACCAGGTAGACCCGGAACACCAGGAATACCTGGAACTCAACCAATACACCCTCAACCTGGATATCCTGGTACCCCGGGCATACCGGGTAGACCCGGTACACCAGGCATACCTGGAACTCCACCAATACATCCGCAACCTGGATATCCTGGTACCCCTGGAACACCGGGTACGCCCGGAACACCAGGAATACCTGGAACCCCTCCAATTCCACCCCAACCGGGACATCCTGGTACCCCTGGCACACCGGGTAGACCCGGTACACCGGGCATACCTGGAACTCCACCAATACATCCTCAACCTGGATATCCTGGTACCCCTGGCACACCGGGTAGACCCGGTACACCAGGCATACCTGGAACTCCACCAATACATCCGCAACCTGGATATCCTGGTACCCCTGGCACACCAGGTAGACCCGGTACACCAGGCACACCTGGAACACCACCAATAATACATCCTCAACCTGAATATCCTGATACCCCTGGCACTCCGGGTACACCTGGAACCCCTCCAATTCCACCTCAACCGGGACATCCTGGTACCCCTGGCACACCAGGTATACCCGGAATACCATCCACACCGCCACAACCTGGAACTCCTGGTAGACCGGGTAAACCGGGTAAACCAGGTAAGCCCGTTCACCCTGGTGTACCCGGACACCCCGGTACTCCTGGGTACCCGGGCCACCCTGGTATTTCTCAACCAGGTACGTAAATTCTTTCTGAGTTTTCATTATTAAGGGATACTGCTACTTCAACATCATGTCACGAATAATTGTTTATAACTTCTGGTCACCTTCCAGCCCCTACTCATCCTGGATATCCTGGCACCCCTGGCACGCCAGGCACGCCCGGAACGCCAGGTATACCCGGAACACCACCCACACCCCCACAACATGGAACTCCTGGTAGACCAGGTAAACCAAGTAAACCAGGTAAACCAGGTAAGCCTGTTCACCCTGGTATTCACGGACATCCCAGTACTCCCGGATACCCTGGCCACCCTGGTACTTCTCAACCGGGTACGTAAATTTATTCTGTGTGTTCATTATTAAGGCATACTTCAAATTCAACATCATGTCACGAATAATTCTTTATAATTTCAGGTCATCCACCAATACCTGCTCAACCTGGATATCCTGGTACCCCGGGCACACCCGGTAGTCCCGGAACACCAGGCACACCTGGTACTCCACCAATACCACCTCAACCAGGATATCCTGGTACCCCAGGCACACCCGGTAGTCCCGGTACACCAGGCATACCTGGAACTCCTCCAATACCTGCTCAACCAGGATATCCTGGTACCCCAGGCACACCCGGTAGTCCCGGTACACCAGGCATACCTGGAACTCCACCAATACCAGCTCAACCTGGATATCCTGGTACTCCTGGCACTCCGGGTACTTCACAACCAGGTACGTAAATTCATTCTGTGTTTTTATTATTAAGGTTTACTTCAAATCCATCATCATGTGACGAATAATTCTTTACAATTTCAGGTCATTCTCCAATCCCACCTCATCATGGATATCCTGGCACCCCTGGGACGCCAGGCACCCCTGGCACACCAGGTATACCCGGAATACCATCCACACCGCCACAACCTGGAACTCCTGGTAGACCGGGTAAACCGGGTAAACCAGGTAAGCCCGTTCACCCTGGTGTACCCGGACACCCCGGTACTCCTGGATACCCTGGCCACCCTGGTACTTCTCAACCGGGTACGTAAATTCATTCTGTGTTTTCATTATTAAGGTATACTTCTAATTCAACATCATGTCACGAATAATTGTTTATAACTTCAGGTCATCCTCCAATACCTGCTCAACCCGGATATCCTGGTACCCCTGGCACACCGGGTAGACCCGGTACACCAGGCATACCTGGAACTCCACCAATACATCCGCAACCTGGATATCCTGGTACCCCTGGCACACCAGGTAGACCAGGTACACCAGGCATACCTGGAACTCCACCAATACCAGCTCAACCTGGATATCCTGGTACCCCTGGCACACCAGGTAGACCCGGTACACCAGGCATACCTGGAACTCCACCAATACCACCTCAACCTGGATATCCTGGTACCCCTGGCACACCAGGTAGACCAGGTACACCAGGCATACCTGGAACTCCACCAATACCAGCTCAACCTGGATATCCTGGTACCCCTGGCACACCAGGTAGACCCGGTACACCAGGCATACCTGGAACTCCGCCAATACCACCTCAACCTGGATATCCTGGTACTCCTGGCACTCCGGGTACTTCACAACCAGGTACATAAATTCATTCTGTGCTTTCATTATTAAGGTACATTTTAATTCAACATCATGTCACCAATAATTATTAATAATTTCAGGTCATCCTCCATATCCTGGATATCCAACTCCTCCAGATGGTGGTGTAGGCGGTGTCGGACCTGATGGCCCCAACGGCCCATGGCCCAATGGTCCTGATGGTCCTCAAGGCCCGGGTGGACCTGAAGGTCCTGGAGGTCCTGAAGGACCCGGAGGCCCCATCGGTGGTGTTGGAGGAGTCGGAGGCGTAGGTGGCGAAGGAGGAGTTGGCCCTGATGGTCCAGATGGTCCATGGCCAACAGGCTCTCCTGGTCCCGATGGACCATGGCCTGGTGACCCAGACTACGTACCCGGAGCGAAACCAACATCACGTCCAAGATATGATGGACCAATCAAAGTGCAATACCCTCTAAAATACTATGAATCCACTACACCGACTACTCGACACTTTGACCAACCATTCTACGGTAACTATGGACAGAAGCAAGTCGAACGACTGACTTCTCACTCCAAAGTAGAATCAGAATACACTAAAAACGAATCTTCGAATGAGAACTACGAGAAGAGAGTCGAATCCACAGCTGTCGAGTACCCGACCAAGATAAACAGTCCGTTTGGTGTGAAAGACACACAGTTTCAAGATCAATACGGAAAGTTCGGTTATCATTCAAGTCAATTGAATCAGAATGCGGATGAGGTGAACTCTCTTTTAGAAATGCAACGAAAGGAGCCCCAGAAGTACTCCGGGCAAGATAACAGAGGCAACTACGGCGGCGCGAAGAAGATAGATAGGCCTCAGGTATCTTACAACTCAAAGTATTTCGGTCAAGAGAAATACCAAGAAAGTTCTCGCGAGGATCGTAAATACTCTCAGCAGGTTACCAAAGTGAGCCAGCCTATTCCCTACATTCCTATCGTTCAGGTAGAGACGAACAAGTCTACCAAGGAGGATCAGTCCAATGTAAAGTTTCACTCTCCAAACGGAAGCAATGCCGCGCTAATTAAACAGGTAAACGAATTGTCTGAGATCCCGTTAGAGCCGAATTCCGGGTTCGCCGCTATAGGAGTTCAACCTCCGACCAACACGAAACCCTATCAGCAATCAGTAGGGCCAGACCCGCAAACCTGTCCCTGTTACCTGCTCGATATGGCGAACGGTACCGCAACCACTACAAGCACCACATCCATTCCTCTCATTGGTCAGCTTGGCTTCATTCCCGTGGTATTCGTACCATACTGTCCGGGTAGCGACCAGACGGACAGCGAAAACATGAAAGACATGTTCCCATCTGCAACGCCTATTCCATACGCATGCGACGCGTGCAACTCGCTGAGCGGAAAAGTCGAAACGAAGCTTCTCAGCGTGAATCAGCTTGGCAGTATAGAGAATCTAAGGGATGCTTTGCGACAGGCGAAACTTGGCTTTTTGAATGTTTCAGTTCGGGATCGAAAGGAGAGGCGAAGAGCGAAGAGCCGGAACGCGAAATGAAGATTGCGATTGTAATACGCAGATTTCAAGTCGACACTCGAGGCACGCATCTCGTTTAAACGGAAACGGTCCGTAACCATGAGACACTGCCCGTCCATCAGCTGCTGGTCAGCTGACGGATGGCCAAAGAAAACACCCTCTTCCAGGATAACCATAATCTGTGAAATAGTTTGAAGGAAATTCATGGAATCGGTCTTGGACTATCGACTATGGTTGTCCTAAGGTACAGCAATTAGTGTAATCATTTTTTTACATTCCTCGTTCCGTGCTTTGATTTTGTCATTGATATGATATACTTTCGAATATTTTGCAAATTTAATTTTAAACAACAGATAAAAATCACTGAGATCAATGCACGGAGAACTGCATGTACATCCTGAGAATTTTTCTTCGTCATTTCACCAAATCATCTTTGCTACTTTTGCAGCTTTCGTATAAGAAATTTCTTTCTTAAACATGAATTTTAGTTTACCCTCTCGTCGTCATCAGCTGGTATTTAATTTCAAGAATACTATTTCGTTTCACTCGATGTTGATACAATCACTTTTCATGACTACACTTAACATTGTTCAGTATGAACATTGTGAGAAATGAAAGTCCCTCGTTAGCTTTTCTCGGTTAATGTATGCTTGAGATTAAATATTGCTCGTACAAGTGCTAATACATATTATTATAATCCATATTGAGCACGTACAGCGTCTGTGGCGGATGTAATTTTAAATATTCGTTATCGGAAATTTCGAATATAAAACACAGATGAAATGTTTCGAAAATTATTTCAACCGAGTAGAATTCTTTACACTGTACGTGCTCGATACGCGTTTTAACAAGATAATATTATTTTTTATATTGGATATAAGGTATGTAATATGTATCTTATTCATTAGCATAGATATCGACAAATCTTCACTAAATTATACATAATATTAATATCGCGTTTATCCGATGTTCCTTTACGAATACGAATCATGTATTTTAATTAAATAAAGCTAATCATGAAACATGTTCAATCATTCACACCATAAATCTTGTTACCTTAACTTCGAATAATATCTCATAAATGAATATGTTCTCTCTCAGATAAACCATACTTTTATTCGCTAAGTTTTATTTATTATTATCAATAATATATGTATATGTACATTACTTATTAATAACGGTGAAAAATTAATAAAAATTATTAATACAGATTACGTATCGATATCAATGAATGCCACATACACAGTTGAATCAGTATTATTTAATACTGCTGCAATGTTTGTTTATTGCACTTTATTTTGCAATATTTTTCATCTGATAATTCCTTTAAGAATAACCCCTATACCCTGATGGATAACCAGCATAACTACCACTGCGATAGCTAGAAGGATCATAGCTATTTCTTACGTTGTACGAGGATCCATAATTCGAACCTCCATAACCATTGTATCCCGTTCCATACCCATAACCATCTAATCCACCGTAACGACCATACCCACCACGTGTACCGTATCCATAGGATCCATCATCGTAGACGCCTGAACCGTAAGTTCCTGGAGTATAGCTGTTACTGTAACCACCATAACCCCCTAATCCACTTCCGTAGCCACCATAGCCGTTGTATCCGCCATAACCAGACCCGTAGCCACCTCCATACCCCGGATTGTACCCGGAGTTACCGTAATAGCCGAACCTGAGATCAAACCATCGTGAAAATTCGAATTCCAAAGGAACGTGAGAATAATTACAAATTTTCTTTCGAACGAGGGAAATAATTTCATCCATTTTCAAATGTCGAATTTTGCACGGTCTGTCTAAAATATATTATTCTCCCTTCGCTGTAACGTTCTTGCTTTTTAAAATTCATATCTTGTCTGACATTTTTACGAGGACCATCCGTTACGTTGCACCTTGAGTTGTGCTCACCCTATATGGCCGCCCCCGATAATTCCAGGTCCACCCACTGAATATCCTCTGTAGCCTGGATTCACGTATCCCGGGCTCAATCCTGTTCCACGGTATGCTGTACCAGGACCGTAAATCGAACTTCCAGTTCCCAAGTAACTCCCGTAAGGTACACCACCGACGTAGCCACCTGGCTGGCCGTATTCCTTGCTAATATGGAACGCTGTAATCAAGGGAGCTTTTAAGAGAATTAACATTTTTCAAGGAATCCTGGTGCTTCGTTTAATTAGTAACAGGATCTTCTGGGATCTTCGTTTACAGCGATGAAAATATAAGAGCTGTCGAAGAGGAATATCCTATTTCACTAACACAACCTAATCCAAGGCATACAAATAGAAATCGACACTCTTTTAATTGCAAACACCTTAGGAGGATCCTATTTTACCCTAGGAACAAACACAGCCTTGAGCCTAATGGAATATCTTGAGAGGAAAATGAAATATCTTCCATGTTATTTATAAAACAATTTTTTTTCTTTAGACTGATGGAAAGATGCTTCTGAGAAATATGCGACCTAGGAAGGTTGTTTTACACTTCTCTCTGTACAGAGAAGAATGCACAATAAGGGAAACCTTGGAAAGTGTTGAAGAATGGTTGAATGCTTTTTCACACATTCGCGTTCGTCATTCATCGCTTTCATGGTGGCGGAAATGACGCGTTCATGAATCACCGTGCACCACTATTCCACCGGGGAATATAATCAAACTAAATCGTACAATTAACGCTGTAACAATACGTATACATCATCCGATTGTAATGATAATTTCTTATTATTATTTCTTGCAACTTGGTTTACTTCATTCTTTCGCAAATGTTTAAAAAAAAATACAAAAAAGGGTAACATGGTAGTTATTAGAAATAATTAATTGCACTTCATTTCTCTTCTCCCTCCTAGCTAATATTTATCAGACTTCAATACGCTATTCTGTCAAATTTTAATTTAAAATTATAACGCTTCATATTTTATTTTTGATCATTTTTTAAACCCAGCTGTAGGTAATTAATTACTTAATATGTTAAATTTCCACTGTGTCCTATTAATAGAAATTATATTAAAGGTAAAAAAAAAGTGTGCTGCAGATGAAAACACATGCATCACCTATGCAAATTCTGTTATTCCCGTCAGGTGAATCATTGTAACAATAATCTAATGCAGACCAGCGATCGCTAGGCGCATTAGAAAAGACGAAGGACCTTCGAGGAGTCGACGCCACATTAGCATGTTATTATATCGAATGTCACTTTTTACAATGAAATACGTTTGAAGTGCTCGATCGTGGGAACGGTAGTGACATACTTATTTAATACGTTCGCAATGAAAAAGGTTGGATAACGATCGATTACGCCTGGCAAACAGTCGTCGGATAATTTTGCTTCGAGAATCAGACGAGTATATAAGTTCGCATAATTATGCAGTTAGAAGTATCCTCTGAAATCAGCCATTTTCTTATGATTTCTTTTTCCCCTTCCGGAATTCGAGGATTACGAAACGACCAGGTGAACAGGGGCCAATTATCGTTGATAATTTTATTGAAAAATATTTATAATTTGAGGAATATTACTGTCGGTAAATCTATTTTATTTTTATAACTGTAATTACCGCTCTGATTACCGATGCCACGTATTAATGATTTCAATAAGTATATTATAACGGATAAATTAAAATTTGAAAAATGGCCATTTCACAAGATATGGAAATTCATCGATATTCATGCTACAGTGATAAATCGTGCACTTACTTCGATCACTCGCAGCCGCTGTTAAATCTTTGTCAGCATCCTTGTAGGAAGGGCTGTTCAGCGGGATTAATTTAGTAGTCAGCTTTGTTTCTGACGATTCGATGGCACCCCTGCCGAGCGCAAACAAACAGGCAACTGTTAATACCTGAAACTGAAAAATACAAGATTTTTATTCCGTCGATGAGACAGCACACTTCTTGGAAATAATTTTTTTATAAATATAAAAACCAGTGTAATAATTTTGCAAAATAACATTCATCTCCTAATGGAAATAATTCCTTTTGTTTGAAACGAACAAAGAGATGCTTTACTTCATTGTTACAACTGAAATTCTGTTTTACGTGAAAGGATCCTTATCGAATCAAAGTAATATTAAATTTTCAACCTTTGTTCTTATCATTCGAAAAGCATACGACTTTCTCTTCATATAATTCTAAATACTGGCTCCTCGCCAGAGCAAACAAGATGATTTCTTGTAGATTACGTACACTACTCTTATCCTCCCTTTCTATAACAAACTTTTCTCAATATCGTAAACTGATGCATAAAAATGGAGATATTTTCAATTTTCAAGATATCCGAAGATATTTCTTTGCAGAATCCTTCTGCTAATTATTTTCATTGATCGCCAGCAGGTAAATTTAATTAACTCTAGTTTGCTCAATCCAAAAGTAAATTAAAAAAGATATTGTTGGTATTATCATTCTTTTTATTTACCTTCCATTTGATGAGAATTATTAATTTAGTGATTGAATTAGTTGGTCAAGTTAGGTCAGGTTAGGTTATGTCAGAGAAGATAAAATACTATCTATATCGCTCGTTGCAACTTACTAATAGCTTATTTCCTGAAAGGAAACGTTAGAGAATTAACGATCCGTTTTATAAAATCATAAAACCCTATATTTACTATGTGCACCGTGTCCCGATAAAAGTTAGCAAACTTACACACTGAAATAACTTTTACACTTCAAAAAATTCTCGTAACTTCGTACCAGTATTTACACCCTTCCCAATTTTCCTTCTTTAGTATCTATGGCAAGGATTTGAAATTATAGCGGCAATTTTCTGCCAGAGTGCACTGTTGAATAATTAAGTCAAATGACAAAATCTGGAAGAGCTTTCCATCAAAATGCATTAGCAATTAATTAACGATTATTAATATTTCTCAAAGAGAACCTGAGTCCTCTTAATTAATATACCAGTAAATTTTATAAAATTTGTAATTCTATCGACCGAAGAAAGTAAAAAAGAAAGAAAATCGATCCCCAATATCTGATCGAAGAGAAAAATACTTACAAGACGAAGGTGCTGCATTTTTCTTTCGAACGAAATTTCACGCGGAAAACACCTACGTGGGAGACGATGTGTTCTGCTCGAACGAAGTCGTTCGAAACCTCTATATACGCGTTCCCTGTGCCCCTTCTCGTTTTCCTGGCCAGGCTACGTTTGTTTAAGCTCGAGCTCAGGAGACGACGTTGACAAGGCCGTTGAAGAGAATCAGGCTGTGTTCTGCGTGACACGCCTGTGCCTCGACCCATGGGAAACCGCGTTTCCGTCTTTCCGGATACAGGTGTGCGCGCATGTATGCGATATCAATTCTATTTACACCGTGATATCCTTCGATTTTGGCTACGTCATCCGACGAGGATGCGAAAATTGACTGGAATTAGCTCAAGATCGAGGAACTGCTTGGATGAGCTTCGGAGGATTCAGAAAATTCTCGATGACTTGTTAATTATAGCTTTTTGCTTTTAATACTGGGCCAAGGATAATGAAACTTTGACGAATCGCTTATGTAACCTTTTCTTTTTTTTTCTTTTCTAAACGGAGAGCACGACTTACCCCTTTCTCAAAGGGGCACCATCAAGTTTAACCACCGACTCGATTTCTATGGCAATGGTTTTTATAATCTAATTAAAAGCATTTCATACTGCCTTATGAAGTATTTGTGAGGTAGTTTTCAATAATTAAATGCCTGGGTAGAACTCGAAGTACAAGGTTTATTAACTGCCCCTCAGTTTTTAGAACTGTACCGAAAATGATATACGGAAAGAAATTCAATTTCCGCGAGTCAAACTTTTCCCGACAAGAGTTCTTGTTAATCGAATTTTAAAGGAAAAAAAGATAAAGTGGAATCGCAGACTTTCCAGGGAAAACGATGTGCCGGGTTCCTACCCTTCCTTGAGTTCCAAGGCAAATAACGATCTAATGATCGATCTATGGCAGACCACCACTTGCGTATAAACGTTTGTGCGGAAAAATTTGAATTGATGTTCGATACAATTTCACAATAAATTCTCGAGTGTTTCCAATGTCTATAAATCTCTGTTTCGTGATACTCTTACTTAACAATGTCGCAGATTTCGCAAAGTCAATCATTCAAAAGGCAGTGATAACAGACGACACGGTATAGCTCTCTAAACAAAGGCACTGTTACAAGGTTTACTAAAAAGTGTTGCAATACGAGGTTTCATGTGACGGACACACCTTACAATACCACTAGAGTTACTTAAGTACTCGGAAACACGAACATGTGTCATAAACAATCAATTCATAGGATGTAAAATGGATATCTATTATTTGAAACAATAAATGTACATACTTTACTGTATATTTTTCAAACTAATAGAAAACTATTCAAAACCATTTTTACAAAAGTGGCCTTTTTGTAGAAACTTTTATTCGTACTAAGCAGCGTGCAAGGATCAGAAAATAGCAGAATTTTTAAATTTTTATTCAGAGATTATTTTTATGCAGAGACAAAGAAAGTGCTCGCAACAGGACCAGGTTTAACTAGGTCGCGAATTTCCACGCTCTCAATTGCCTAGAGTTTTTAAATTATCAACTTACGAACGTTTGTCATAATCTTTTTATATTTGCAAAAAACATGTATGTACTTTCTTTTATGGAATGGTAACAAAAGGTTGACGTCATAAAAATTTTTAAGCGCAAACTAGGTGGAATATTAGGATTATTTACTAATTTTTCATTTCAGTTAATCGGGGTTATATTGTACAGTACCGAGGATGGTAGACTTCCCTAGGGAAAATAACGATACCACCCCTTCTCTAAGCTTCCCCGGGTCCCAAGACCTCCCCTTGCCCGAGATTCCCGTCCGACCCCACGAGTGGTTCCCAGGAGAATGAAGATGTAAATGAGGGAACCTCATATACAAGTCTGTGGCTCCCCACCACTTGCGTACAATCGTTTACGCGAGAAAATCTGAATCGATATTCATACTTCTTTTCCGAAACACTTTTAATATCAATATTGAAAGGTAATTTACTCGTCCTTTATAAATCTCAAATACACTTCATAATTCTAAAAATAATAATGCAGATACACTTCTTAATACATCTTCATATGTTATACTTCGTGCAAACAATAGAAAAGAATTAGAAACACACTTTAATACCCAGAAATGATCGATCGATGAAAGCAACTTCTTTGTATCGTGATACACCATTATATTGGAACAGTATTATAAGAAAAACGTTGAAATCTACTTTAGAAACTAAGGCTGCGGAAATGCCTGATGTTTAGATGTGGCAGCTGAAAGTAATTTAATTTCAACGTGTTAGAACGAAAAGAGCTCTGGAACAGAAATTAATCATGAAAGAGATATAAATGTAGTATAATGCAATTTTTCATCTCAGTTGGAAAAATCTCTGGAATATCTCAACCTCCGAATTAACATAGTGTGGTTAATTATGAATATTAAAAATGAGAGTTGTTGGTGTCCAAAATAAAAAATGTAATAAATCCACCTCCTCTTACGAAGTACTCTCGTCGAAAAGGAATCTATTCTGCAAATTGAACGAAGCACGATCGAAAGTTCTAAAGCAACATCAAAATACATACTCGGTACAAGAGTCAATCTCCATTCGCTTTATCCCCAAATCGCGACCCGAACGCATTGAGCTGAACACAATGCGACAAAGAGACGAATCAGAGCAACGTTTCCGCGCGGTCAAGCCAATTCGCGTCGTTCATTGTCCTGCGGTGAATAAATTTGAAGAAACCATTCACGATTTGCACGTGCAGAAAAAGATGAATCGAGCGGGAAGCAGGCGGCGGGTTAAGGTTCACAGAAGACGCAGTTTACGTTCGGAGAAGCGCGCAATAGGGCGACGAACAACGGCGCAGGTTCCACAATGATCTCCTTCCACGAGGAAATGCTTGCTGAAGTCTGCCCCTCCGTGGACACCCCCCACCCCCTGGTTCACGATGTTGATCGCGAAAACCGACCGCATTTCGTCGCGAGTTCTCGGAAAGCGCGTACCTACCGAAATCCGTCCGGCGGTGATCGGATTTTCACTCTCGCGTTAAAATCTTCGCGGAAAATTCGAATTTCTTCGATCCGAATATTTCAAGGTAATCTCTGAACACTTAAGAACAATAGTTCGAAAGCAAATTAGAATCGAAGCAATTAGATGGGTTATACGAACGAGGAAAGGAATCGACAGTTTGATCGTCACTGTCTCGAAAGAAGACACGGAAGTGAAGAGAATCGCGAAGAAAATCATGTCTTTAACTAAGGAACCGTGAAATCGACGAACCCTTTGATCTCGTTTTTATCGGAACACTGTCAACGTCCGTGCGTCAAGTACACCTGACCGACTCGCGTTTGTTGCCGTCCGATTCGAAATATCGGTGTGTCAAATGCACTGTGTCGTGCGGAAGACAAACGAACACGTGTTTTTCTCTGGTTTAAGTAAAGCCGGTGTTGTGCTGCGAGTGAGAACGGTGATCAATTGTGATCAGAAACTTTTGGAAGCTTGGTAACCATGTTGCAAGACGAAACTATGCTGAAACTTCTGAGCTCTATGCAACTGAAACTTTGCTTGGAATTTCAGGGATATAGTCTCTAATAATCGTGGTTTCTTGGAAATGCGTCGAAGCGTTTGCAATATTAAATTCAATAAGGTATTGTTCGAGAGTTGTTAATTGAAGGATCATTAGAGGATAATCAAGTGCCTGCGCGAGGAATTGTGTTGAAATGACTTGTGCTAAGTCGACGTCGAATTCATAATAATTGAGTTACAAGAACAATAGAGTGCACCCGTGGGCGTGGAGAATCAGATTTCTAAAGGAGTATCAACAAGCTCCTTTGCCGAGCAATTTCTAAGGATTATGGAGGATCCACTCTACGCTTCGGTGAGTTGTATCATTTCTATGATAGATTACGATACACTCCGTTTAAGATTACGGGGAATCTCTGAGATAGAGTATAAGATACTGAAATTTTTAATTATAGAACTCAAATTTGATCAGCTGTATCAAATTCTTGGTATTCCTTCGATTTTTAGGGAAATTTTTCATTCCTGAATAAAATATATTTTTATTAACAATAAACTGTGAAATAGATTATATTTAAAGGTCTCAAATGATACCTCTTTATTAAACAATTAAGTTTTATTAAATTTATGAAACAAAGTTTTCATGAAATAAAAAGATACTATAAAAGAGAACAGTCAATTTCATGGAAAATTTCGTTGCGACGCGTTGACGATTCCTCAAATTGAAACAAATTTAATCACCGAATACCTTTGTGACAGGTGTTATTTGGAATAACAAGCGATAGCGCGTTTTACGAGCGACAGAAATTTCTATTTCGTGAGAGAAAACACGGGAGATGACAATTTTTTGAAAAATTTTCTTATGGACGTCGAACTAAAATTGCTAGGAAACAAAGACAAGTAATGGAACAAAGGTTCTTTTGAAATCTGACGATATGTGTACTGCACCGTTCAAACTTTAGCGAGGCAAATTAATTTGACAACTCTTTGTGATAAATATATTTCTTTTTTAAGTGAAATCATAAATCTCCTACGAAACGATACAATAAGAATGGTGGAAGCTCTCGTCTTCCCTTGAGCTCAATTCCTGATAACCGAAAACGAAAATAATTTTCGGAACTCCTTCAGGAGGGAGAATGGAGAAAATCTTTTTCCACGTATATTCCAGAGGCAAAATACGAAAGACTCGTGTCACGAATCTCGGATATGCAGATAATTTCATGAAATTGCTCAACCTCTCAGGAAAGGAAATAGCTTTTCCAGATACGGCATTCGAAGATACAAGTTTTTAATTGTAACAGAAACACAATTCTTCGCTTTCATCCCTCTTATCATTTCCTTCAATGAATCCGAAGAATACGAAACTGATGAAAGGAAATATTCATTGGCAGTAATGGAAGTACAAGAATGATTAAAGGAGTTTCTTATTTTTAATAAAAATTCTAGTGGATGCACTTCATCTACAGAAATGATTTTTTTAAAAATATTTTTAGATTTATTATACGATGCGTAAATAATTCTAAAATTATTAGAACATTTTGAAAGTATCAACGAGGAGAAAATGAATATTTCATTTTCACGATTTTATATTGAAAATATATTTCTTTCCCAATATCCTCGCTCGAGTTTGGAAGTTGGAGTGCATCGAAATTCTGTCGAAACGTGCGAAACTGAAGATTTACTTTGTTTCGAAAGGCCTTCGCGTTGTCTTTCGGGTAAACATTTATAAATCAAGAATACAATGTAGTTCAACAACGCAGGGATTCTCATTTTCAAAACAGCTCGCATTGTACGAAATGTAACCGGCTTTCTGAAGAATTCTATGCGCTCGTCGACTCGCTAAAAGCTTATGTAGAATTGAATGACAAGCTTAGAAGGAAAAATAGAATTTCAAATAAACTGAAGTGGAACAGTGATGTTTTGGTAGATCAGAAAAGAAATGAACCATTTTTCTAACTCTGTTGAATGGTTAAAAAAACTATTTGAAATTTTCCAATGTAAACCATGTCGAATAGAAAAATATTTTTTTAACGCTTTACTGATATTGATATATAATATGTACAAATTCACTCGATCTTTGATAAAGGTAACTGCAATGCTTGCAAAACGTCAGGAAAATCGGACACGGTTTACACTTCAACGCTTCTTAGAGTATTAACTATAAGCTGGGTCGTGAAAACTTCAAATATCCATAGAACATTTAGAAAAGATAAAATATTTAAAATAAGAAGGTAAATAATCCGTTTAACGAAGCTATTTGCATAGAAATCAGAGTCAATTTTTCCTAGCTCTGTTTGATAATAAAATAAATAAAATTAAAAGTGCTATAATTAATTAGAATAATACAGATCCAAAAAGTAGATAAAAATATTTAAGATCAAAGTAAATAGTTTGAGTTCTTTCTTTGCCGTTGTTTATTTACCACTTAAATTTGAGAATTTTTATTTAATTTAAATAGTTTAATAAAAATGTTGAAATGTGGATTCAAAGATGTATATACCTATGCTTTAAATTATTTTAATTACATTTAGAAAAAGAGATTCTTTCAACCGAGCTGAGTTCGAAGGTATTTCATCTAACGGATAATATTGCGCTTACATCAAACATAACGCAAAGGAATGAGAAGCTATCCCATATAAAAAGAAATTATTTATTTTAAAAGCAAATATTTGAAACCGTCAGTTTACAAATTTCCTTGCTACGAATACCAGGAAGTTGTAGCAAAATCAGCTCGTTTCCTGTATTTTAATGTAAACAAATGTTTCTGGTGCAAATAAATGAAACAAACGTTTCAAAATTTCACGTAGATCTAGTTAACTGGCAAATTCGTGGATGTAAAAAATTATAATTCCTACAATAAAATTAAACTAATCCTATAGAACAGAAGACTGACAATGAAACGGACACCGCTCCTAATTAGATTCGACTGTCTAATATATTATACTGTCTTTCCCCTGAAATTGCACGCGATCCTGCCAACACGAGAAGCAATTAGATCAGAGCTTAACACGCGAGCTTCTAGTCAATTAAGGCAACTTATTTGGGCCTACTCCAAAATATGAGCCCTCGGATAATTTCACAGGGCAATGTAGTACATTGTAACGCAAACAAACTTGGTTTACGATATGTGTTGTACTTGGAGACGACTTGTCCACGCCGACATACCGCTTGATTACTTTAATATAACGAGGTGTATCGGGGCAATATGATATACTGTAACCTGTATAATCAAGAGCATAAAATACCAATATGAAAGGTCCATTTGCCAAGTCGATTAATTCCATAAAATAAATAATAAAGAAATTGAGAAAATATCGAAAATTAAATATTGATTATGTACTTTGGAAAAAAATTTTTTAAAACAAATGAGTGCAGTGAAGTTAATTACTTTCGACTATCAATACAGCGATGCCAATATTCCAATACCGATATATCAATATACAGTGGGTGATTAAATTTATTAGAGCCATGGTATGAAAAATGGGTTTTTCGTGTTTGTGTAGAAATAGAGCCAGAATTTTAAGGTTTTTACATTATGTAACTTTTAATCAATAATTCTCCACTATTAATATACAAGAAAATACTTATAAAAATAAAGAAATACATTTAAAAAGCCAATCAAGAACTTTCACGTTTTTCAACTGTATATCATAACTTTAGAATCATAAACAAGTAAGAAAAATTCTGTTTAACTCGGTTTTCATTTAAGAATGAATCATTTTTATGTAAAATCATCAATTTATGCGAGTGGCTCTAATTTAATCACCCACTGTATACCAAGCGACCAAGTGGTACAGAAAATCATTTAATTTCAATTTCTTAATTCGCGTATTAAATCGACCCGTCCACGCCTAATGTTACGTCGACCAAATAGCATAATCGTGTTACTATGCACAAAGTGCATATCGTGCATTGGAAGCCGTGGCGGTAACAAGGTATTGTCGAGACGTCTCTCATGACTCTGTGTTACTGCATACAACGAGGCAACAGCTTGCTACAGACCTACCTGATAATTATTCAACTTCTCTTGTTTCTATTTAAGAAGATGCTAAAACTTTATGCATAAATCATGTTTGAATTTTAGAACTGACACGTCCGATCTTCTATTTCACGTTTTTATACCATCGAATCAAGAGAGACTTTCTATTCTGAAATTAACCGTTTGATATGCAAAATATTTGCATCAGCATGCAAAGCGCGATACCATTCCAACAGAGAAACATTTTAAAAGTCGTGAATACTTCTTTCCCATTTTAACATTTGAATTTCCATAGATTCGATTAAATTCACGCTTAGTCGGCTTACGATAACCCGAGACCCGAGAAAATGGGATAAAATAAAAGTGCACCGAAGGTTTTAACAGTGATATAACCATAATAAATGTACTTTATCAAAAACCTATGAAACCACCCACACTCGACCCTGTTCAAACCCAATTCCATTAACCTTTTTCGCGCCCTTCCTGAAAATGTGAGCTAACAAAGTATTCAGCAAATAGTTAACAAAAGAATATTTTTTATCAAATAATCTACCCATTTTACCGTTCGAATTTTATGCTAATGAAATTAGCGAAACGGTTACCTCAGATGCTGGTGAAGCGAATGGATTCCTAAAGTTAAAACCTTGTATTTCTGAATTTTTCTTGTCAAATACTACCATGATATGTAAAAATTATAGTAAAGTTTAAATAATAACAAGATTAGAATTGTGCCAAACCATAATCTGCTTTTTTTCCCTGACATTATTGAACTTTATCTGCAGAAAAGAGGCTCGTCTCTCAAAGGCAACAATATAAGATACCATGAATAAATCATACCCTCGACGTTCTCCAGCTTGAAATTTATTGAGTTCTTTTCCTTTTTACTGAATCATAATGAAACTTTCTTTACTGTGGTCGTTTGTTGTGAATAAAAGCACTGTCGATGCAATGCTATCAATAATTTTTTAAATATTAGAATGATATTTCTATCCTGATCTATGATATTAATATTAACAAGAATTTTCTATTGTTTCTGGTTTGTTACAGATAACCATCGACATGAATGATTCATGGCTGGACGAAAGTGATGATTTCGAAAGTTCCTTATTATTTTCGTTCAACAACACCTACAGGATTCGCCGAAATAATTCAATGTACGATGATTTTGGTACGAGCTATAATAATTACTACTGAATTATTTAAAATTTACTATAATAATTATAGCTGTAAATTAAGCAAATAGTTTGACTAAAAAATATTTTTCAAAAATACTTCAAAGAAAAACGAATTGCAGAATTTTTTATCTTTTTTTATCAAAAAATATATCAAAGGATAATCGAACTCTGAAACGATAAAAAAAAGAATCAAACGAAAAGAATTTATTTTTTTCAATATTCTGTGATCTCCAAAAATCGTGTTTTATCTTGGGGGAATTGATAAATGGAAAGAAATTTCCAATCGCCCCGAGTCGAGGAATTTTTATCTGAATTTTCATCAACCATACAGACACCGATTGATATGCAACGAAAATGAAATTACGATCGGTATGAATAAAATAAATTACATTTTATACAAAACTGAAGGAACTTGTAATTACACTAACACTGCCTTAAAGTAGTCAAACAAGAGGACGTGTAAAAACCTGAGAACAATTAAAAGTTCGCCGATAAAAGAAGAAGTTCGGTATTTAATCAGCCGCTAGAAAAGTCAGTTCGAGAATAATTTAAAAAGAAAATAAAGAAAATTATACAGTTGAAGAATTTTTTTATTCTCTTGTTCGAACTTTATTTCTGAAGGCGTCAATCGCAATAATGAATGAGCTGTGAATTGAATTAAATGTAAATAAGACAGTACATTATTTCATCAAAGAAATGAATGAAGATTACTTGTTTCGTAAGCTTCTTTCTCTTTAGCCAATTAAGTTAATTACACTGTATTCAAAGTAAGCTAAATTTGATCGGATAGACTTACGTTTATTTCATAAAAGATGTAACCTCATTATGTTTCTTGTAAGTAATTCAACGCAGTAGCAGATCAAGGGAAGAACTGTGTTTACCCTCGGTTGAAAACAAACTCAACATCCCGTCGAGAATATAATGAATCATTGATCGGGGTTTTTAATTAATAAATCAACAACTAAGCCTTAATGAGCGTTTTGATATAGGAAAGAATTGTTCAGAATCACCTTAGCCACCATCCTCTTAAAGAATTTTTTTGATTTTGCTTTTTTCTTAGGATCTTTAAAATCGCGATAGATTAACCAGCTGTGAAAATGTTAATTAAATTAATTTTCTTCAGCATGTTATTATTGTTATTAATTAAATTAATTTCTCATTTAACACGATGATTTCTATTCGTTTTCAGCTGGCAGCTACGAAGTGCCAACTATGATTCTCGTCGTTCTAAGCATCTTATACGGAAGTATATCCTTTCTGGCAGTGGTAGGCAATTCTCTGGTCATGTGGATCGTCGCCACATCCAGACGCATGCAGAACGTAACAAACTTTTTCATTGCGAATTTAGCATTGGCTGATATTGTCATAGGTTTGTTCACGATTCCGTTTCAGGTAAGACATTTTATTTTCTCGTACTCAAATTTCAATCAAATGTCAGTTACATTAATTACAATATAAAAATGATGCTCATCTTCTTTTCAAGTTCCAAGCAGCTCTACTTCAAAGATGGAATCTCCCATATTTTATGTGCGCCTTTTGCCCTTTCGTACAAGTCCTCTCAGTCAATGTCTCGGTTTTCACACTGACTGCGATCGCAATTGATCGACATCGAGCGATACTAAAACCCCTTAGGTGAGTTCAATCAAATTAACATTCACCCCACCGATCATTTTCTCCAATCCCCTTGTGTATTATAATTAATTATTTCATTCGAAATTGATTCATATTCAAACATATACATATATTGACATTGGCATTCGATAATATACCGTGTAAATAATTAACACAGGAATCGTTATAATTTCATAAATAAAATTTAAAAAAAAAAACTTTTTATATTACTGTATCTTCCTTTTAATTTCCTAGTTTAATTACTGACTTTACTGCTTCTAGAACCTACCTAATAATAATTAAACGTTTGAAACGAGTTTCGTAGAGTTAAAAAATTGCATCAAAGATAAATGAAAAATGTTTTTCCTTCAGCACGGAAATGGAAAAATTAATAAAATTTGTAAAGAAACCAAACCCCTTTGGATTTTATATCACTCGAATAAGATACTCTGTTCTTCTTTATCAAATATGAAATTTTTTTTCTATGATAGTGCTAAACCAAGCAAATTGACTGCTAAAATTATCATCGCTGGAATTTGGTTACTTGCCGGAAGTTTGGCTACACCAATGGCGATTGCACGTAGAGTCGTGATGGAACCAGAAGAGTATACCGGTAAATTTCATCACCGATCAATGTATCCTGTCTCAAAATTGAATTTTCAAAAATTTCCTTTCTTCCCGCCGGTCTAGATCGTTACAAACCTTTCTGCAAAGAGGCGAATCTATCCAGTCGATCGATGTTAATTTACTCCGGTTTATTGGTCTTCCTGCAATATTTAACACCCCTTTCAGTCATTTCCTGCGTTTATGCAAGAATGGGGTTGAAATTGTGGGAAAATAAAGCGCCAGGAAATGCTGAAGATTCCCGAGATGCAAATTTATTGAGGAACAAAATGAGGGTAGGTAAATATGAGAATTTGTAAATTGAATTTTCAACGCGTTTACTGGTTTTTAATTGGTTCGTTATGTTTCCAGGTAATCAAAATGTTAATTATAGTCGTGGCTCTGTTTGCAATATGTTGGCTACCTTTACAAACGTACAATGTTTTTCGGTATTTTCATCCAAAGATCAACAAGTAAGTACACAAAATGGAAATAAAAGAGATAAATATTATAAAAATTAAAATTGCAGCTATGAATACATCCATTACATATGGTTTTTTTGCGACTGGCTGGCCATGTCGAATAGTTGTTACAACCCATTCATCTATGGAATATATAATGTAAGTATATTAATCAATTTTAATTAAAAACATCAAATCTTCCTTGTTACTGACAAAAGACTTTTCGCATCAGGAAAAGTTCAGAAGAGAATTTCAACAAAGGTGTCCATTTAAATCAAGGAAATGGTTGAACAATCCACCAATGGATAATATCGAAATGGATAAGACGCAAAGTACCCGCACTTCCGTTAGGTATACTTTTCAGAATTTATATAACAAAATGCAAAAATTTCAACTCTAGCAATCCTCCAGCTCACTTATATAAATCAAATAAAGAATTATTTAAATTCATAAATTTAAGAATTTAAATCCTTATTTTAATTATTCAAATTATTTAAATAAAATAACGCTTTATACTCGAAAATACTGAAATCTGTTCTACCAGGAGCGTACATTCCGTTCAATTTGTTTAATTTTATCTGATATTTTCAATATTCCCTTTATTAGAAATTATTAATAAAAAATTTTAATGAACACATATTGAAACATTTCGTCGAAGGACGAAATTCAACAAACGAATTGATTTTTCCATCAAAGGAATGCAATAAATTCAATCTTGTACACTCTGCAACCTACTCGTATTGCAGGTATGAATGGAAACGAACAATTTCTGGTAGTTACCCCCTTGTTTCGTCGTTTTACAAAGGTGTAACAGGAAGAGAATCCACGCAGTCGTTCATCGATGAACATCAACGGAACACACGAAATAAAAAAGGTATCGGTTATTCGACAGCGTCTAACAGAAGCGAAGAATTATATGTTTTTTCATCCGGGAAACATAAACACGCTCAAGACCCAGATATAGAAGAATTATGCTTGTAACGTTAGGAATTAAAACCAGTTAATTATTTATTCGAGTAACGTAGGGAAATCTACTCCGCTCGCCAAGTAATTGTAATTCATTTGCATATGTTTTATGCAAATCGAGGGACGATACATCTTTCGCGCAGCGAAAGAAATTTGTATCCTTTCGGTACAACACATTTGAATATTGTAATTCATTGCGAATATTAATCTTAATGTATATGAAATTTTTTAAATAGATAACAACTGATATAAACCATCCACGATTTTGCTGTATCTGTGCAGTTCTAAAACAGTAGGAAATAGAAAAAGATTCGATGGGTGAATGGACACCGGAAGTGGAGGAATGGCAAGCGTAACCGATATAATTACAGCTAGTTAAAGAATGTTATTTTCTTTCCTAATTTTTTTAATCATTGCTCAAACTGCTTAACGATATTTGATCTAATTATGGGAGAAAACAATCGTCTGGAATTTATTATACTGATGGTACCTTTTCAACTGATCTCTTTACATTTAGTAGCTAGATCGATAACGTTGGATAAATAAGGAACTTTTAATTGAAAAAATAATGTACGAGAATAATTGAGTTAATTAGAGTATCAAAATTATTATGGTACTGTTACAATTTATCAGATGGAACAATTGATTTTCTTTGTTGAGAAACTATTACAGATTTACTGAGAGCACAGTTTTCGAACTGGATGTTGAACGTCCAGCAAATAAGTATGGCTGTGAAACTTTTATTAAAATAATGTCTTTCAATTTGTGTGAATTTTTTATACATGTTAATTGTTGTGAGTTTGAAATGTTTCCTGTGTAAAGAGGCTTTATTTTGAAACAAATGGAACAGATCCTTATGAAATTATAAAAACTAGTTTTAAAATTCTATAATATTGATTTAGAAAAGTTTTGTGAATATATTTCTTTTTTATTGACAAATTGTATTTAATTAGTTATAGGTATAGATGAACTATTTCATACAGCACATAGCTCAAGAAACTATCGAAATTCTGTTGTAATAAATTTCTGCTACAATATATCACATATATCCATCATTGTACTACTGTTAACCATGTCTATACTATATCTTAAAATTAAAATAACAAACAGGGTAACTGGAATTTCAGATGATTAGAAATACGAAAAAAGGTATAATAGATCATTGTCTAAATACAAGAAACCACTAATTATTAATATATTTAAGAAGAAGAAATATTTCTAGTCAATAAGGAAGTCTTTGTTCAAATATAAAAGATTTATAACATAAAACTAATTTTCTGCTAAATGGCAATTATGAAATTGTCCATGAATGTTTTATATGCAATTTTGTTCCATAATACGATCAATTTCTATTAAACAAAGATAGTAAAATATGAATTGTTAAAAATTATTGGAAAATTATATTTTGTATGTTAATAGTTACTTTCTAGTAAAAATTAAAATACAAATACAGTATCAAATACTTTATTATAAACATATACAAAACTACACTATTTACTCAATATAATTATTTCAGTTGATTAAAATAATATAATACTAGTTGTAAAGATCATAAAAAGTGATTTGATTGATAAGTGAATATAAAAAATAAAGCTCATTCTCATTTTGATTATTAGCTATGATTAGTCCAATTAGTTTTTGTACTAATCAAAATTCATGTTATTACGTCGTTCAATGTCTTTAATTTCTAACATATCTGTCTTAAGACGTAGTTTCATAATCTCCCGCCAAATATCCATTCTGTGTTGTTCATTGTCAATTCCAAGCCTCAATAAAATATTTTCATTTATTCTTAGCAACACTCTTCCTGTGATATCATGCTTAAATAAACATCAATAGTATTGATCATGTGTTATAATGTCAGAAGTACAACAGTGCAACTGAAGCACAGTACCGTTAATCCTCATTTAATAAAATACTTACATATAAAAACTTTTCATGGTATAATTGATAATAATCACTACAATGCCTCCTTAACCATTTTTGTACATCTAATACATTCCACAAATAAACTGGACGAGGCCGTGTAGTTTTATTCTACAATTTTGTATACATTCTTTGTTAATATAATATTAACCTATTACAGTTACTGTCTTGACATACCTTTGGTTTATTAGTAGAATTTACTACTTCCTCTACCATTGTGTTTATACTTTAAAATACAAAAAAGTTTTAAGCTCTTTAAAATCATTAAATGTACAGGTTACAATTATTGTAACATTGTGAATTTGATAACTTGTATAAAATATTAATACTTTTATCTTTCAGATACAATAACTATGTCATAAAAATTCAATGTACAAAAATGGAATAAAAATAATTCAAGATATATGTACTCTTTTCTATAAAATTAATATCTTTTTCCTACATGGTATTTGATCAAAATAGCGCCATTTTATTACCACACAGTGCATGTATCACAGAATGGAATAGTGTTACTAAAATTTGAAAACTGCACAAAATTAATAAAAAAGATTGATGCTTTCAATAATTTTATGATTGTTCCTAATCCTGCAGAGAACAATTACTTCTCAATATTCATTGTTAATAAATAATTTTGTCCAATAAGTAAATTCACGATCCAATCATTACCCACTTTGACTATGAAATTTAATTTACGATTTCTAGTCTTGAATACCTTATTTTAATTCGAATATGAATTATAAATTACATATATACGTATATTTAATGCATATAATACATATAATACCAAGAAAATTGTAATGTAAGAAATACTTGAAATCTTCTGTTTGAAGGATATGCCGCTCTTATACCAAACGCAAATATGGCGTAATATTAATATCTTACCTTGAAATAACAGCCATTATTAGTAGATTTCTACGGTAGGTTTGAAGATCTTCTATTTTGAGGCCTAATTATTATCACACACACGAAATTAATAAAGATTACACCCGCGCAAAAGACGCACTTCGAGCAGAATTTGAAACTCGACTAGTTCGTAAAGAAGCCGGAAGTAGACTGATTTGACTCACCAACTTCACGTGTTACCCGTCAATCGCTGTTTCCGATTCTTCTTCTGTGGCTAACGAAACAAAATGGTAACTATTTCTTATTTATCATTTAGAAATTTCTGTAATTTTATTATATTGTGCATAGTACAATCCTATGATGGATGTATTTGTTGAATAAATAATACTAATCTTATTTTTAAATGGTGTATTCGAGATAAACAATGACATGTTTGTGAAACATTGAGCTATTAGGCGAATACGAACCATGTGGTTGTCACAATCTGCAATCATATAATATTTGTTTTTGTAATAATAATAAATAAATTCTGCAAATAGAATACATAAAATGTATAAAATTTAAAATGTGAGCATTGTGTTTTAAATATTGCTTGAATAATATACTTAACCTCAATGTATAAAACCGGTAGTACTAGTACAACATGTTATAAGTTTTTGATAGCTTGGTACTGTCCAGATGAGTGATGATTAGTAATTTAATGACATTGTTAATCATTAATTTCTTCTTTTACATTTCAGACTTGCAAACGCAGAAACGGTGGACGAGCTAAACACGGCCGTGGTCATGTAAACCCTGTTCGCTGTACCAATTGTGCCCGATGTGTACCAAAGGATAAAGCAATTAAGAAGTTTGTTATCCGAAACATTGTAGAAGCAGCTGCTGTCAGAGATATAACAGAAGCTAGCTTTTATTCTGCATACCAGCTTCCAAAATTGTACGCCAAGTTACACTACTGTGTATCTTGTGCTATCCACTCTAAAGTAGTTCGTAACAGGTCTAAAGCAAACCGTCGTATCAGAACTCCGCCAGTCCGTAATTTCCCCAGGGTAATTATCTGAAACATATAAAGTTACATTCAATATTAATATTACTTCACATTTTTATTTTACTTTTTATGTTTGTTTAGGATCTGCGCCAGGGACAACAAAACAGAAAATAATGTATTATATAAATTTTAAAGGAAAATAAATAATAAAATTGATATCAGATGATATTTATTTATATTATACACTTCATAAGTTACAAGATAAATTATTCTATAACTTCCCTATGATCTTGAAAAGAATTACTTTTCAATTCATTATTATTTAATTTAAAGTCAACACAATGATAATGAACAATGTAAAAATTATGTGATACAATTTTATTACACGTATGTACGTTCGCATGATTTACACAATGAAATGATATATTTCAAGTGTGGTCTCAATATTAGCTACAATTACCAAGTAGTTAATATTCAGTCAATTTACAAAAATGTGACGTTTAATATGAAACAGAACTTCATATCTAGATTCTACCAATAAATTGCATAAAATTGATCAAAATATTCTGCATATAATCATACAATCAAAGATCACGCTATTAATTGTTGCATCTCATTAAAATTAATATACAAATAACAATAATTCCCAAATATAGGAAGAAAGAAATCATTTATTTGCTTCTTCCATCGCCTTTTTCAGTGTTTTTTCAAAGATCTTTTTGGAATCACAAAATCCTTGCTTTGTTTTACCAAATGAATTTGGTCCTGCTGAGGTTGGCGTTTCACGGCCGATATTTCTCATCCTCATCCTTGCTTCTGCTGGCATTTCTTCAGGTTCTTCTTCTTCATCTGTATTGAACACAGATGCTACTGTTGGCCTCTGTACCGGTGTTGCTTTCACAGTGGGTTTCTATAAAATTGTTTCATAAGTAACAATATATTACAGTTTACATTTTACTGTATATATTATCTACATACCGATGTTGATCCTAATTTTATTTGAATGCCCTTCTTTTGCTGTTCTGTTCCACCTTTCTTTCCAAATGCAAATGTCAGCTTCTGCTTCTTTGCATCGGTTTGACTGTAATTGGTTGCCTCACAACGATCATCCGATCTAAGTGGAGAACGATCCCTTCCTTTGTCATCACCTCTGGAGTCCTCTGCTCTGTACACACTTGACCCTGACAACGTCAAACACTGGCAAAGTTCAGATCAAGTTAAACAACATTATTTCTTTAACCGGAAATCATTTAAGCAACATGCTCAGTACAACTTTCTTGTAATTTTAAATTTAATTTAAAACAAAAGAAGTTAACAAATAATGACGAACAAGTTTGCATGTAATATAGATTTCCTGAAGTTATTTATAACAATAGAGATAACTGTATATAATATTTACTTGATAATTTTATTACATAAGGTTAACATTCATTCCGTTTTTATTAATATGTTATATCCTTTGGCACATGGTTGTAGGATGCGCACACCCGAAAATGGTACATGAAAAGTAAGAAACAAGTTTTAGATGATGAAATACGATTCAAAAGACTTTGCTTCCTCTTATAACCGTTTCACAATCAATTTTGTAAACTATATATGTTTAAAATTGTCTGTTCTCATAATCAGAGACTGTAGACATGAAATCAATAACGAAAACAAATCAAGAAGAGAGTACTGTACACGTTCTGTTACGGCACGAAGTAAATGTTATTTTTACCTAATGTAATTGATACGATTATAAATAAAATGAATAAAACCTTTTCTATATTCGTCCCCTGGATTCCTCTTCGACATTCTTTCTGATTTTCTTTAGGACGCAATGCGAAATCCACTGAACTGGAGCAGTTTAACGCCAGTAAATGCCAGTAACTGTAGTTTACTTCACTCTGGTAACTATATCTTCTTTCAATAGGGATATTTCAGAAAGTATATTCTGCTTATTTTCCCCTATATTGCAACGACCTGCATAGTTATATTTAACTTCACAGGATACCGAATGAAATTTAAATTTAGTTCCTCAACGTTCATAAATGTCAGGTAAACTGTAATATATTACATTTATTATTATTTAAACATAAAAATGATCAAATATTAATCATTCCATACTCCATTTATAATATCTAACCTCTATTATCATCATCTATACATATATAAATACATTTACAACGAGTACTGTAACCAGCAAGTGTTCTTCTTTAAAACAATTGCTTGAGAAAGAATAACCGTCGATAGAATTTCAAACTATGGAAGGAAGTAAGGAATCATTTTCATTGTATTTATTTATTTAATAAGAATGATTCGCAGTTAACGATTTATTCAGAGAAAAGATAACGAAAGTAACAATGAAGTTCTCGTTATCTACACGTGTGATGAAACAAAAAACAGATTCGAAGATATTACTTAACGGAATATTCTTGATGGTGAGATTATTATCTATTATTCATTTAAATGATGAATTTGTTATTTTCTTTTAACACAATATTATCATTTCACTTTTTCTATCGCTCATCTATCTATACAATACTTTTACCTAATAAACTAACAATACGTATTTATAGAATTCATCGATAAGATTAGATGGCTCCCTGTGTTTATCATTCCGATTTATTCCCAAATCAAAAATTTATATTATTTTCGGTAATCCACTCAGCAGTCGTCAAAAATAGAAATAAGAGAATCGAGCCATTGAAATGTCTGCTGTGGTATTTTGGTTTATTCTTCTAATGGTAATCTGAATATTTTTTAAATAAATAACATTTGCACATATCACCGTTATCTTTTCGTAATTTTTATTCAATCTAGTAATAAACATACTGAACTTTTTTACATTATTTACTATCGTTTTGACGTTGACATTTTTTTTAGCTGATTTTCGAAACGCGTGGTAAACCTTTCGAATCCTCAGACGAATCAAAGGAATCAATTTCGCAAGGTATCGTTTAAATAATTTTCCTAGATATCATCGTCTAAATTTTATTTTGACTTTTATGTTTATTATTGCTTTTTTAAAGAATATTGCACAATTTTCTAGTTAAGGCAGCTCCGGTATGCAGAAACACGACTTATTGTGAAATTACCCCGCATTATCCAACGGAGGTAGTGTTCAATGCCCTGCAGAAGAATCCTCACCTACGTAATTATGAAAACATCGATGAGGTTCGTAAGTGGTCTCAGCGGAATTTTATTAGCCTAATATTATATAATATTATATGTATATAAAACAAATGAAAATTTTATTTCTACTAGGGCCGGCCCTGAGATTTCGAAGGTCCGAGGCGAACTCCGAAAAAGGGCCCCGTCACATATATGACATTAAAAAAGTAGCTCAAATAAAATTTATAAAATTAACATTAAAGCTTGTATAACTAATTTAGATTTGCATTTACATCGATTAATGTTCAAATAAACATTACTCTTCTTGCATTCTTAGATGCAAAATCGTCTTATGGGGGCCCTAGTCTGCCTAGGCCCAGGGCCGGCCCTAGTTTCTACTGTAATTAATGAATAATTTATTTAACGTTAAAAGTCGAATTTATATACATACCGGAAGAATCTTCAAAATGTGAAGAGAAAGTTTGCGAAATTTAAAACTTGCTAGAAATTTTTATTTATTTCCTTGGAGTTATCGACCGGGTACATTTTGTAATTTTTTTGCATTAATAATGAAGACTAAAAGAAGTAATTTTCAAGAATGGGCCTCATTTGTGATAAACGCGGAAACATAATTCATGACAGCAGATAATTAAATGTTAATGAAGTTACCAAGCGTTAAAAATCAATGCCTACACTCGCGTAACTTTTACAAAGTGTTAATTACATCTTACTTTAATCACCACATACTTTAATACTACATATCTAAATTTCGTAATTGTTCATTTGCATTCTTTTTAACAGATGGACGTACATGAACGAGATGAAGACATACCCGAAGAGGAACCACTTTGTGTATCAACGGTAAATTAAACTGAAGAAGGAGCATACATCCTGTTGTACTTGAAATAATATTAAACCCTAATAGAAGCACGAGCGTGATACTTTCGCTGTTGTTTTAGGAGCAAGTAGTGTTTCCAAAATCTGCTGAAACTAAAAGTTTTGAATGGCAATACATTGTGAATCAGGAGGATTTCAGGCAGAGTGTACGCATTGAAAAATGCCGGTAAGCATAGCTAATGTACAGGGCCCCCTAAGGTCTAGGGCCCTCATAACAAGAAGAGTAATGTTTACTTGAATATTAATCGATGTAAATGCAAATCTAAATTAGTTACACAAGTTTTAATATTAATTTTATAAATTTTATTTGAGGTACTTTTTTTTATGTCATATATGTAAAGGGACCCTTTTTCGGAGCTCGCCTCGGACCCCCGAAATCTCAGGGCCGGCCCTGCTAATGTACTGTGACAGTCTTAAGCTTCGTAAAATCATCAATTTCATAATTTTCTAGGGAAGAAGGCCAACAATGTAGAGTGATTGACGATTTCGCTGAGGGCTACTACACAAAATGCAAACAAAAATACATATATCGTCAACTATTGGCAGTTTCAGCGAACGGTTCGATATATCACGAATCGTTCCGATTTCCAGCTAGCTGTTGCTGTCATATCGAATTCAGAGCCGATGTATTTTTGAAATCGTTTAAACGCAAAGTTTGACGATATAAAATATACTAAGCGTACAAATTAATTATGTTAATTGCAGATTTACTTTTATAAAGTTATGCTAACTCCAGTTTTTAAAGTAATTTTTATTGTTATTGTATTCTGGCGCCACTTTTCAAATAGTAATTGAGAAGGCGTAATGTTAAAGGTACCGAATTAATTTGTACACCTAATAGAAATCTAGTACTGGTTATGTATAATACATAGTAGTTTTCTTAAAATGAAAATAACGTGATTTAAATAAACGAGTTATTCATTGCCCGAATATGATTAATATGATTTGTTCTTTCGTGTTCCAGGTGCGACATAGCGTAATAATGAATACTTATCGTTTGGAGTGTAAAGATGTTTTTCATCAGTCTACGCTGGACAGTTTACTTATCAGTAATAATGTGTTCAGCTTTCTATATCAAGGAATATAATTAGTTTTTATTATATTCTACTTTCAATTTAGTAGACGGTATACGCGTTACAGTTTTCACTGAAGTCTTTATTTTTTATCGAGTTTAAATATCGTTCTAAAACTACGCCTTTCACATACCTTCTTATTCTTCCTCGTTTCGACTTGAACCCATACTGCTGCATCATAGTGTGGCGATTTCTCTCGCTTAAAAACAATTTGTTTCCTGTCAATGTATTACATGTTGCTACTTTTCATTTAAAAATTGAGAAACAATTAAAAGAAATAAGGTGATTAATAGTCTATAAACTTTTATATCGCACAGGCAACGTGTTTAGTAGAAAAAAATCTTATCTCTATCAGACACACGATATGCTTTTCATGTTGCAGACACGACTTCCTGTAATTATTGGCAAGTTTCTTTTATTTTCTTGGACAAGTGATCGTTCCCTTAATATCTTACGTAAATGTAATAACGATCAAATTGACCAGTCTGCTAAGATATACATAGTACAATAGCGAAATTAAATAAGGAGACAGTCAGGAAACGAACATCAAATTTGTGAGAACTTGTTACAAGGGATACATTCAGTATAATCACCCTGCTGCCATTATTGATAATTTTTCTTCTGTCTCCATGTAAGAATGTTCATTTATCCTGATTATATACAGCCGGATACAAATAATAATAGTTGATGCATGATTTGCTCGCTTTCCATTCGAACTATTCGGAACGTAGGGTTTCTGAATTGAACTAATAATTTTACCATGTATTTTACTTGATCGCTATTTTTAAAGATCAATTTTCTTTTTATTTCCCTAACACGATAATCACCACTTCCTTTTTTTTTATGCCCAATTGTAGGAGATAAGGGCATACAATTCCTGACGACTTTTAACACATACTCAAGACGAACTTACTCAGAGCAAGAGTCATCATCAGAAACAGAGGTCATTGAAATCATCAAGGAATTTCCATCTAAACCAGGGATGAGCAACCTTTTTTTACAACGGGCCAGTTACAAATTTAAAAATGTTATGCGGGCCACGTGTAAGAAACTTATGATAATACAAACACTGAATGATGAACTCATATTATCTCTTTATTAACAAAATTAAGTTAACACGCCTAGGGTACAATGAGGCTGCAGGACACTAGGAATTTTTCAAAGTAAAAATGTGAAATCTTTGAAGGGCCGCACAAGAAAGTAGCGGGCCGCATGCGGGTTGCTCATCCCTGATCTAAACAAAACTTATTAACCGCAAGATTTTCCGCAAAACATGGATAGATTAAAATGGGACACTCCGTATAAATAGATTTCCAGATAGGAAAAGTGTGAGTCTTTCGCAACCACACTTCGTTCTACATTCGTTTTTACTTAATTTGCACGAATCGTTACCAGTTTTCCATTCGAACTAGCAAGCCTAACGAGCCTTAACTTATGTCATTAAATGAAACGTCTATAATTATGCTGTCCACGTTCGGTTAAACGGGAATAGGGAAAATATGAAAACAATCGAGCACGATTTTTATCGAGCAGACCTGGCTATTCATTATTCCAATGGGTACGATTGCATTTCACTGGAATGAGTACTTTCATTAGCCTGCTTTGACTTAAGAGCACGTGGATAAAACGGCACGTTCTTGTTCCTCTCTTGCAGAGTATTTTGGTATAAAACAACGTATGAATTTCGGTCGCGTTTTACTCGTCTGCCTTTTGAGAGGGCAACCGAGGAAAGTGAGTCAACGATATGATTGGCAATTTTCCAGGATGTACAGTGAATTTTAAAACATGGGACAGGAAAATGAAGAATAGACGTCTTCGTTAATATTTGATGAATTTTTGTAAGTTTAAAGGTAACTGTACTATTATATACAATTTTCTAGCTTATATTGTTACTATACTATTTAATTATTTTCTTATTTTAGAACGAAGAATCACTGTTGAATTTTGGAGAAAAATAACGAAGCGGCCAACGTTCTCCCGTAAAGGTAAAAAGGTGGGAGTCGGTATAAAGAGAGGAAATACTCGATGGCGATGGCCAGTGAGTTCAGTGAGAGTGCCGTGATCCTTTTACCGATCTACCGTGAAAGTCAACCATGAAGGTACTCCATCGCAACATCATTGTGTATCAAATACATTTTTATCCATGTGTGAAGTGTGATTTTTTTTTAATTTATCTGTTCTTATAGATCAATTCTTATTTATTCAACCGAGCATTTTTCGTTCAAAGGTGTCTAATAAGATTGTGATGTGAGATTCGAAAAAGAAGTTGTATCTGTAGGATTCATCTTGTGGTATAATTGAAAGTGGATGGCGTCGCGGTTAACACCCACGTGAAAGTAAAACTCGTTCTTCTCAACAATGGGGAAAATAAGTTCTTCGCTTCTGTTTCATTCTGAACGTAAAAGTGTGGACGAAGATAATTGCCATTAGCGAGAGATCGTTTATCCGCAACTAAATTGCGTTTCTATCGTTTCCGATGCTTAACATTTAGAATGTCATCGGGGTCACCGATCACTTTTCCTATTTTTCCAAATTTGATAACATAACATTTTTCAAGAAGTCACAAATCTTTATCTCAGTCGATGGTAAAAGTATTCCTGTTACCCAGGTAGTCAACAGGTACAGGATTTCTTTACTTGGAAATTTGTTCTTCTAGCAAAAAACAGCTTCCGTGAAAGTAGAATCAACTCGCATGAAATGCAGATTCGACGAATTCCAATGAACGTTTTAGAGAGGAAAAGAAATTGATTTATCGCTGGTACTGGAATTTGAATGAGTAACAAATGGACACAGTAACCGGAAACGATGAAAGGATACCTTTCTTTTGAAAGGATAGGACGTTCTTCGCTCCAGGTGATACTTGTACATACAAGGCGATATTATGCCGGTTTGCTTGCCGCTTTTTAGAAATCGTAGCTCATGAGTCTGAATAAGAGCGTATGGTAAACTGGGTCGAGCGTTGACACTATATCAAGTCCAAGAGCAAGGACGCTTCGATCACTTTCGTCTGACCGTGAATATTCGTTGTTCTCGAGATGGTCATTTGAAAACGTGAAAAAAATTAGCAATTTCTCACTAAACACTTTATCGTATTCCATGGAAAATGATTTGAGAAATGTTGACTTAGCTAATAATTCTTTAGTGACATAAATAGAACAGGGTTCAATGTAAGCTATAATCAATTCATTAATATTATTTTGTAATTAATATGTTTGTGTGAAAGTATGGATTGTAGATTATTAGAAACTTCTACTTCTTCCACCTCTTCTTAGAAATTTGTACATAGAAATAGGCGTAGACTTTCGATGTTGGTTTATTTTTTGGTCCTTTTGCCGGTCGTTTCTCGTCAATGTCTTCTTTCTTCTTTCCTCTTATATGAAACCAATAATTCTGTCAAGATCAATGTTTGTCACGGTCACATATATGAACATCTTCTAAAGCAAAGCTATGACTTTCACCAAGAACCGCTCCACTTGCTACATTCGCGTTCTAATAATCCATGCTTGACTGATTCATAAATTTGCAATTTTGTTAGAATTTTTGGAAACGTTGATAATAACATTATCACTTGTAATACTCATTAATCTCCTTGCAGACAGTTCAAAATTCTAACTCCACGTATTTTTCAGATCCTGCCACTGGTCGTCCTCTGCTGTTGTTCCATCCTCGTCCTCACGGAGAGCAGAGAATCCAGCAAAGAAGATTTATTATCTCGAGCCTCGGCTCAGCTGGAACGCCTGGCACCGTATAGAAGGACCTCGACAGACAAGAAAGCATCCGACGAACAGTGGCAATTGCTGGACAATGCCTCCAAGGATGCGAATAGAATATTGAGAGAACAACGTACAGCCTTTGAAATTTACAAACTTCTCCCAGAGAATATGCAGATTGATATCGCGAAGAGGATCGGCGCTGATCGAGCGACCATCGAGCTCCTAGGTGATCCAAAATACATACAGATGATGCAGGATAGGATCAAGAGATCAGGATCCAAACGCGATTATAGCGGACCCGAGGAATACGATCATCCTCCGGACGGGTATCATTATGGAGGATACGATACTGATCATGGAGAAAATCACGAATCTTCAGGATCCGATTCTGGAGGTATCCTGAAAGGATCCGGGAGCTTGATCGGCGGTATAGCCAATGGTATAATCGGTGGTCTTGTCAGCGCCTCCAGCAGCGCGTCGAAAGGATCATCCTCGGTCTCTGCTTCGAGTGCATCGTCCAGCTCTTCCTCGAGCTCGGATTCGGGTCATAAAAAACCGGAATACGGGCATACCTATTCGGTAACTATGTAGCCATTCGAATGTTATTTTCCGGGTTCGAGACACGTTCGCTTTTGGCTAGAATCAGAGAGAAAAGAAGGGGAATTCCATCATTTGTCTTCACTTTATGGGAAAACTCAGAGTCTAACTTAAAATCTTCTTCCTTGATAAATAAAGAATATGGACAAACATGGCAGGTGGTGGGACACTCCTCTCTCTACGCTTCCTTTTAACTAAGC
The DNA here is from genome assembly GCF_907164935.1 of Osmia bicornis bicornis. Classification (NCBI taxonomy): domain Eukaryota; kingdom Metazoa; phylum Arthropoda; class Insecta; order Hymenoptera; family Megachilidae; genus Osmia; species Osmia bicornis. The sequence goes on along the minus strand of NC_060217.1, from coordinate 10,118,388 downwards.
AAACTCTATGTCGCAAGCAACCATTCATGAAATAACCCATGATCTTGATGTAAGATCAAGGTCTAAATATTTTTCGCGAGTGAAAGCGAAGAAAGTTCATATATATATATTGAAATAACGCAAGAGTACTTTCACAAAAAAGGTCAAGGCGAACGAGATGATTGTAAAAACATTCAATTTCGATCCTGTAAACGAACCCGCCACGAAATTCAACTGTATTCGCCCTCCAATAGCGATACATTAGAGTAGAAACGATAGATCAATGTATTAGCTGCACGAAAGAAAATAATTATCTGGGTCGTCAAGGTTGCAATTAAGGAGGGAAATCTTAGCTGGTTCTCGTCTTCTTCGAACGCCTCTATGAAATCATAGAATCTTTCAAACAAGTATTTCACGATAAAAATTTATAAACGTCATTGTTTCTTTTTTTGCAGTAGAAGTATAACTTTTACTCTTGTAGGATCCGGACGAACTGGTCCGTTGGTACAGATTTTTCGAAACGATTATTCGCTTCACGAATACCCTGCTGGAATTTGTAATTTGCGAATCATAATTATTCCGTAGTCGTTGATACGAAACAGGTCGACCGTGATATGTTATCATCAATGGGTCGAACTTGTCGCCGACTGAATTTTGCTTTGCGTACGACAGAATGACCCATTCTTCAGGACAGAGTGACTCACCAATGGGTCACTGGATGATAAGTCGACGTGGCCCATTGATGATGGGTCTTCAGTATATTAAATCTGAAAAATTATTGAACAAATTTTTTATGATTCTGTTTCACTATTGTTGCATAATTAAACAAAATATTTCATGGGCGTTAATGATCAACTAAGTACCAGCTAAATAAGTACCAAAAGCACTTACAAAGATTACACTTAAGATACAAGTAGTGTTAACGTTAGAATAAATAGAAGCAGCTTGTACCAAACAATCTTTGAATATTCAATAAAGTATAAATGAAATTTCATTGCAATCCGAATCTTTTATGTTAACTGAATTTTTCTATGATAGTACGACGATGACTCGTTCGGCGCGTGGGACATCAAAAAGGTGATCATTAGCACGTTAATGCAAGCGGTGAAAGCGATAAGCGGAGGTGTGATCGCATTGAAAGGTCAGATACTGAAAGGAAGCGGTTATCTTGTCTCTACCAAGGGCAAAATGATTACTAAAACAGGGGAAGCGATCACAACATTAGGTCGGAATATCGTGAAGAATGTTGCCCATCATCCACAACCGGAGTATCATCATCATAGTTATCCCTACGAAAATGGTAAGGCATTAAACATTGCAGTTCAATTTTTCTAAATATTTTAGTTTGATTAATTTAAATTAAAACTATTCGTTTACCTTATAAAACAATAGGTCACGATCATGAAGAAACTTACGATGGACCACCACCCAGTATCGAGGAATTTGCGGAACAAAACCACGATTACCATGCAAATTTGAACGACGAATCATCCTCGGACGGTAAGACTTTCAAGTCATTACCGTCGTATGCTGTTTAATCTCAGAAATCTGATGCCTAGAATGCAGTAATTACGTGGTTAGCGTGAAATGCATGCGAAGTGGTTACTACTTATCTAGTTTTTGTTTAAAACATATTAGTACAATTGATGCATCGAGAGTACCTGCTTGGTAAAAATTCGGTGAGAGGCGCAGTGTTCCGGTGGAGGTTGTTGCACGTTTTGAAATAAGGAAAGTAAGAGCGATCTTCACTTTCGAACGAGATACTATTCTCCAGAACTTTCCTTGAACTCGGTACAAGAGGTACGGCATTCTCATAATGACATTGGGAATTCTTTGCTACTTTGAACTTCGCCGACGTTCATGTGAACTTCTCTCTATTCACATTATTGCTTCTTTCCTGAATTTCACGTCTGAAGGATGAATAATACTTTCTTCGTGCTTTACAAATTACACGTTTCCGTGAGACATCTTCGCTTCAGCGATTTTCAAAATTCAGAGCTAATATATTTCCACTTGTGTTTAATTTAATCAGGTCATCACACCTGTATGTAATCCATTTTCTTATAATTTTCATTTAATTTTAATTTCTTCACTGATATTCTCCCTTTATAAAAATCTCAATCTTCTTTAATAGAAAATCTCTTCTTTTTAATAATGACAATAAATTTAACGTTTCGTTTCATGAACAGAAATTGAAGTACCTTGGAAGAAACAATATTATTTAATTAAAAGTAAATGTTAATAATTCCGTGAAACGAAATGTTGATATTCAGACCCGACTGACAGACGTCACGTTTACAGTCGATGACCAAGCGGGCCTTCTGATCATGAAACCGACGAAACCGGACGGACACGATCATCACCTCCTGGACACGGACTTTAAGAAACCTTCTCTGACCCAACCTGAAGAGAATTACAACGGGCCACCGCCTGGATTGCCCGAAAAACACGTGGAGAATCAAGAGAATCATTTGGTCATGGATTCTGGTCATCCTGATCATCCACCGTCCAGCTACGAGGTTCCAATTCAGCATTCATTGGACGAGCCCGCAAAGACTCAAGCTTATCCTCTTTATCCTCCTCTGAATTCTGGTTTCAATCTTAATAGTCCATTTTCTATTCAGCAAAGCGTAGAATATCCACCGATACATATTCAATATGCCTTACCCAACAAAGGAATTGATTTGCCTAATATAGATACTTCAAGCAACGATTTGTCTGTCTACTCCAGTCTATCCATCGACGTAGATCCCAAGATACAGACTGTCAAACTATCTCCACTGAAACATGGAAATGCTTTTGACCTGTCCAAGTTGCAACCTAATGGAAACTTTCAAAGTTTACCTTTGCTTCCTAATTATTCTCAATTTCAAGAACCTTTGAAGATACCCTTGTTGAAACCATTGACACCTTACTGGCAGAGTCAAGGACTGCTTCAACCATTTGGTAATCTTCATGCGAATCCTTGGTATAGAAGAAGAAGTAGTGCTCAAAGAAGGAGATCAGTCAATGAGATGCATCGTATGAGACAACACCATGGGTAGAGTGTATCACTGTAGCCACAGGTAATTGGAATTGATGCGATTGTTGGTTTTTCTATGAATATTACTGTGTTTCTTTCACTTCTGGCAAAGTAGGATTAACAGAAATTGTGATGATAATGGTAACCAAGTTATCAACTATGGAAAAGGTGTTATACCATTATTATAGAGATTGAATTGAGATTAGACTCCTTGCTTTCCAGGCGAAACGCAAAGCCATCACAGCTTCCTGTAATTTGTAAGCTTCTCCTCGTTGCTTTCTGTAACTAAACTGCTGAAGAATGCTTCGAAGCAAGCTAATAAAATTTCTCTTAAATTTTTGCATTCATCTTGAATTAATATCTGTTACAGTGATCTACTCTTATGGATCCTACCTCTACCCAAGTGGGTTCAGAATACATCATGGATATTGACCAGCAGCAGTGTTTAACACGTTCCATCCAGCATGGGTTTGTCTACCCACAACAGACTACAGTAATAGAGTCGCGCTTGTTACCTTCGGTACGAACGTGTTAAACAGAAATCCAAGACTGTAATGGAAGTTTCGCACGAGGAGCTGAATTGAAAGCTGAAGAACATTTACCTATCTGTGCGTGCGTGTGTCTCGGCTTTCGCCTGATGGAAAAAAGAAAGACCATAAACCATCGCAGATCGTCCCTGGTGGGAGTTACCACTGGATGAAATATTCCTGAAATTATTCTGGAAAAGAAAGCGGTCCGAAATGCAAATTAAGGACCGATGGACGTTGAACAGTTACAAGCATGTTGTGCTAGTGTAGAGAATATATTTTTTTATATATTCTCTCTTAAATCTGCCTTGTGATACGTGCTGAATACCTTTTGTATCATATACTTTTGTATAATTTTAATCTAAGGTATGACTCTTGTTCCTTGGCTGTTGTCACTGATGGGAGGATTATTTGATTAACGATGGATGATTATGATGGATGGAAGTGTATTATAATTCACCGTGTATAAATCCAATTAATATTTAGAAATGTTAAGTTGATCTTAAATGCAACCAAGAAGGCCATAATAATAAGAATGACTTTATTTTTCTCTAATTATTCTGTCGCTAGTAGGAATTTGTAATTATAGATTCTGTAATGTTATCCTTATTAAGATACCGCGGTATGTAAGTTATTCTGCTAGTGGAATGATTATTAATAATTCAATTTTTGTTACTCCTATGGAAGACTCGAATAAATTGTTTTGTCTATTGTTACAGGAACTACATATTATTTCTTTATTTTATTTTACCGAGGAAACGATTGAAACTATAATTTATGTGCTGACACAGGAGAGAAAGAAAGTTCGCTGCATCATTATTTAAAATGATGTGAATGGTGAAAATTGAAGGTGCAATGAACGATATACACGAAATAAAACGTCTGGAGCAAGATTCAACCTCGATCTCCTTTCATCAAATTCCACTGAGGGTGCAATGAACTTCCAAACCCAAATGACAACGTCTATTCCATAAATTCCTGGAAAGTGGTATCCAATTTTCCATTATCCAATCAATAGATCCATCAGATTTAATAGGTATTACTTTTCCACTATTACTTGAACAGTTATAAAATTCAAAATTCACTGTTTCTTTTTTATATCTACGTAACTTATTTTATATTAAAAAGAAAATAATGAAATGCTTAAACATTTTCTGCAGACTGTGAAATTTGGAAGATCCAATTTACTTGTCTCTCAAGCAATTGTACTGTAATTGGCAAAAAGCAATGTACAAAGTATTCCATTTGGGAGAAGATTGAATGGAGGGACGCATAATTTTAGTCATAAACTCACGTAGCACCGATGAATATAGTGGGTCACTGGATCACACACGTTGGTCCGTGTATCCACGCACACAGGTGTAATTCTCACGAGGGAATCCAGTAGCAGGATATGGAGAGAAACGGCGTTTGACCGGTCTTCGATCGAATCCATCCATCCGTCCACCTGCAAATACCGTGATACAATCAGAAATCAACTTTTCAGTCATCGAATTCTTTTCTCGTAACAAGAAGACTGGATCGAGCTGTCTGATCTTTTCAGATAATTGATATATTGATAAACAGAAATAAAAAGTAACAAAGATTGTTTATTATTTAATACTAGAGGAATTAAATTCATCAAAATAATTTTTTATTTTTCATTTTAATATATTTGGACACCCAAGAGTCATAGGATACATATTTAATTATTATTAATAAAAGTAGCAAAATATAAAAAAAAGACAGGAATAGAGAAATATAAAATAATTGTTCCATGTATTATTTGCAGAAGAAAATCAGGAACCCTGGGATTCTATCTTGATGACCGAATAACACATGGAATTGGGAATTCCTGTTAATTTCATGGAACCCATGACTTTTCCCGATTACGTTCCTTGTTTCGTACCAGCTGTTATCCATCGGAAGAAGGTAGGAGGCAACGTTTCGGCCTTCGATGATACGTTCGCCGGTTGCGAGTATAAATGAAGGACAATGACCTAATTGTGTGCAGAACACGCAGTGCTTCCTCAACGTCCAATCACCGCGTGCGTTTACTCGTCTTCGTTTATTTGTGATCTAACTTCCGGGTATATTTGATTTTTTCTAATTTGTTTCTTTTTTCTATCAGCGAGGACGTTTATCACCGGTGAAAGATAAATATTTATTCGTCGAGGAGACCCGTTAGTTGGAGAACAACGACACGATGAAGGTGAGTAATAGTTTCAAGTTCATTGAATTATTATCGCTTTGTAGGTGTCTTGATAAATTATTAATTCTTAAATAATCTTTGAAGATTGTTCATAAATTAATTTCATTTACCGTAACGGCTTTATTGAGGGAGGATCTTTGTCAGTTTGAAAGCAAACGCAGTTGCAATGATATTTCAAATCGATACGAGCTAAAATGAGTTAGCTTAATCGCTAATCGTATCCTAATTTTACAACGGTGATCCGTTACAGTATAAACAACAATCACACGATTCACGACAAGTAAGTATACACTACTCGTGTAGTTACGATTGAAAAATCAAGTTAATAGCTCCGTCTATCCAATGTAGAAACTAGTTCCGTTATATGACAAAAAAAAAAGGATAGTCGGTCGATGGTTGATTATTATCATTAACGAGAGAAGCTGTTCCTTTGTCTGTCCTCCGATAAAAAGAAGTTTCCCAAGGAATTAATAAATAGTATTTTGCATATGATTAGTATCGAACTAACTATTAGTCACATCGTTAACTTTCCATTAAATTAATTTCATTGTTATTTTACAGAAATTGTCATAGAAAATCGAAGCTCAACTTTCGAAAGATTCAAATGTCTCGTTAGTCGGCTTTCGAAACGTGAAATAGCTCGTTGAAAACGGAAGTCGAGCGAGAAGGAAGGTCAATGCAACAAGTTGCATTCACGGTCAATCGTACAAGCTTGCCCATCATTTTCCACGCTCGGCTATTTTCTTTCCGACCTCGACTCCTTTCTGCCTTCTTCTTACTACCCTCGCTTTTCCTACCTCGATGTGGAACAACGTCCCACTTTGCCCGCTAACAACTCGAAACGCTTCTCTCTTCGGTTTCATCGCATGTGCCAGAGTTTCTCAAACGACCACGTAATGATCTGGGCATCATTGTCATGGTCATTCTTCCTATTACCTTTCGATATGATGGAACGGCACGGAATACGAAAATACATAGCAGGTTCAATTTGTATGCGAACAACGAAGTTCCATTATTTTCGGTTTCAATAGGAAGAGAATGTTTCTTTTACTCGTTTAAATTTCCCTTTTCTATTCATTCAATTTTGAATGAATTTTTATTCAACTTGGGAAACCTTCGTAAAAAGATTGAGAATCGCTGACCTTGTTATGCAGCATCGATTTTACACATACATAATAGCTGCAAAGTGCACGTGTTGATATGCGAATACCGTAAGCGGGAGGACTAGATTTCCGGTTTTGGTGTGTCCGCTTTTTCATTGCATATTTGATGAATCTCTGTATCTAGAAAAATTGAAATAGCAATGAAATACCTACTGATCGTTCTATTAATTAAATTTCAGACGACAAATTGGATCTGTTTGTTGGTCGCATGCGTGTGCCTCGTCGAAGCCAGGTACAAGATCCGAAGACCACCATTGCCCCCTCTCCAACCGGCAAAATTAATGTACAAAAAAGCCTGGCCAATGACCCACAGAATCTCAACAGGGAATATGATGTATATCAATGGGAACGTGCCAAAAAGGATGGTTCCAAAACTTCCAAATTACAGGTGAAGATTCTATAAAATTTCACAGTTTTTTATTTCTCTTCTTCGGTAACGATGATTTATTAGCCAACCCGTATCTAAGATTGAAAATCTTCAGTTTTATACAGGCCAAACGGTAAGAGTTATCGAAAAAATTCTTGCGCCACTGTGTTTAGTGGGTCAAAATCTCAACGAATTTCTTTTTTTTCCGGTCTGACCGGAAATGGCCGAAGAAGGGTTGGCTCCAGAGCGAATCTCGCTCCAGTTCACTTTAGCTTGTTGGATTTATGTTTTCAGAATTCGTCGACCACCCATGTTCAGTATGCCTCCTGTTATTTGGAAGCAACAAATGCCAATGAGAGCCCCTTTGAACAACCATGCGGTTCTTCCGCAGCGTCCACCAGTGAAGGAGTTTCATTCGGTGAATAAAATGCCGGAGTACAGTCCAGAGTACAGACCGGAAGCCGCTGTCTTACCAGCGACTCATAGAGGCAGCGTTGACGATGACAAAGGACCCATTCATACAATTCCTGCGCCGAATCTTAGTCCTATGGACAAGCCTTTCAACGGCGAAATGAATGCCGATGAAATGGCTCAACGTCAGCAGACGACCGACGCTGCTTACAAAATTAATGCTCATGGTAAATTGACAAATAACACGTTCAGTGATCACGAATGCTAATGATCCAGACTTGTGACCTGAAATTTCCTGTTTCTATGTAGTAGGTTCCATACTGCAAAACTTTGACCTTGCCACCATAGGCACCAGCTTGGCACCCCAGAAACCGGTGACCAGTCCTACGCCGACTCAGCATCAATACGAAGTGACCGAAACCAATGGTGTCAGTCAGAAAGAATATCAGACGGTTCTACCAACGTTCATACCACCGGAATACGCAACCCTCTCTACGTTAATTAATCCTGATTTCCAGTCTAACGATGTCTTCTTGAATAACCATCCGGCGTCTAATATCGGTCTCATTGGAACCAACATTCAACTTGGACAACATAATCTACCAATGCAAACGAATCTTCACAGTTCCCTGCACGTTGGATTCCCGGGCACCGCTGGCCAAACCCCATACATTATAAATCAACAGATACCCGATTTACACGTGGGTCATCCGGCACCAGCTGGTCCCCCACTTTCGGCTAATCAACTTTACGATCTTCTAAACAGTTTCCCTCAAAAGATACCTGAACAATATCAAGCAGGTTAGTTGTACTTTCATTAATACTTTGACTGCCACGCTAGAACCATTGAAATTGTCTTCACAAATCTTATGTATATTATCTTCAAAATACTTCATTATACTTTTATCCATAATCTCAAGTATCTAATACGAGTATTTCCAATTAAGTAAGTCAGAAAATTCCTAATGATTAATGATAATGACCCATATATGACTGACGTGGCGCTCAAAGTGTTAAGTGACCTACTTTATGGACGCATACCAAGTAAGCATTCAGATGTATTTTAATTCATGGCATGTCTGGTATTAGAATATAGCCAGAGAAAGTGGTTCGACTTTTTTCTCCAGAACGTAAGATAAGGACATCTAATTAGTAGCTTTCCTTATCAATGTGGATCATCAATTGAATAAACCTTTTGATTCCAGGTCAACAACCACAGCTTCAACAACATATTCTTCAGCAACAACTCGGTCAATTCTTCCAACCTACCGGAGTAACAGGTTTCTCCCAGCCCCAGATGCAATCGTTCAATTACGACGAGCAGGATAATAAGGAACAACAGCAACAACAGCAGCAGCAGCAGCAACAGCAGCAACAGATTTTGTTCAATCCAGAATACGTCGCTGAAAGAGTGAACACTAATTATAACGTTGAACAAGAAGTTTCTATAGACGATCAGGAGAATAATAATCTACGTCAAGATGATGAGCTTGCTTATATTAACGAAGGAGCCGAGCAATTAGAGAATAACATCGACTATGAAGATACTAATACTCAGAAAGGTCAAACAACATATTTCAACAAAGTATCAAACAACAATGGTATATCTTCACAATTTTACACAACGCTACCGAATCGCGAAGCAGCTGAAAAATTAGCTGCTCTGGCTGCAGCTGGTAATGTTAACAGTCAACTGATCGGACAACTTAGGAAACAACAGCAACAACATGAAAATATGCAGAACGAGGAGGCTATGCCTCCGAATCACAAGAATGAAGATTACGATCAGACTTATCAAGACAGGACGCATAACAGACAGAAACATAGACAAAGTCAACAGGAACAGGAGCAACAATTGCAGAAGTACGAAGAACAACAGGAGTACGAAAGACAACAGGAACAACATCGTCAAAGACAGAGCGCCGTGTACAGTAATAAACGACCCCTGAGAATTATGGTACCAGATGAGAATGATTATAATAACGAATCTCAGAATAATCAGTCGAAGGAGAACACTGAAGTCGAATATGAATATGAAAATGACGAAGCTGATGCTTTGAATTCGCAATCTAATTCGTCGTATGATGGGAGAAATTACGAACAATCAAACGCGGAATTTGGCTCGCGTTTGAGTCCAAAGAATGGAGCATAATTCTTGGCTGAAGAGTATCTTGTACATAACGTTGAACGCGAATATTTATTGCAATTTTAATTTTGTCCATTAGCTTTGTTCAAGGGTTCTTATGTAATTTCCTCGATACTTTGATTAGGTTGTTTCTGAAAATTTAAACAACGTTTCGTCGATGATACATCGAAGACAGCAACGCTATGGGGTATAGTGATTTATTTAAGATTATTTATTGTTAGGCGAGTTTGTTAACGTGCTCATAAAGAAAAAAAACGTGGACGGATATTGCCACTGATTCATAGAATTCATTTTTTATTTCAATCATTACGCATCACCGATTTGAATTACATTTATATATATGTACATATGTTATCATCCAAGTGATCTATCTATATGATACAGGAGCCGGGTACAAACAAAAATTTAACGAGATTCTATTTTTCAAAGATCGCTTTCGCCTCGGTCTTTTAAAAAATTAGCCAATCGAATAAGCCGTATAGTGAAAATTATTTTACAGAAGAGAATCGGAGTTACCGGTATTACTATATCGCTCGCCAGAGAAGGGAATTTCAATCCTGGAAAAAAGTAATCTCGCCCGAAAGTAAAGAAAGGGGTATAGTGCATATATATCCACAAAATTTTAAATGATTAAATCTGACAATGATACCCATAGAAATACTACTATGTACGATCCATGAACCACGGTTTCCCATCGTTTGTCAGCCGTTTTGTAAGAATATCACAACCAGTTTCGTTAACCAACAACGTATGCTCAAATTGTGCCGACCATTGGCCATCAGCGGTGACCGCCGTCCAAGTGTCCGGCCACATTTCATCTCTCCACGTACCTTGAGATATCATTGGTTCTATGGTAAAGCAATGCCCTGGTTTCATAACACCCACAGCCTTATTTTCTGCAAATAAAATAAGCGTTGTGTTATATCGATCGATACTGACAATCCATTTACAGATAAGATATTTACTGGCATAGTGAGGAACACTGGGTGCAGTGTGAAATAAACGATGAATTCCGTGACCGCAGTAACTGCGTACCACGCTAAAACCATGTGCTTGTGCATGTTTCTGAATCACGTTCCCAATTTCTCGATATTTTTCACCGGGTCGTACAATGTCTATGGCTTTCGATAAACATTCGTACGTAACTTCGACTAATTTTCTAACTTCCGGTTTTACATTACCGACTAGAAACGTTTCGTTTAAGTCACCGTGAAAACCGTTATGATATACAGTCACATCAACTGCAAAAGAAACAAAAAGATTATAAAATTACTGTATTAATGATAGATTTATTAAGATACAAAATGTACCATTGCAGATATCTCCATTTTGAAGGGGCCTAGTATCAGGAATTCCATGACAAATCACTTCGTTAACAGAAGTACAGCAACTTGCTGGAAACTGATAATAATTCAGCGGAGACGGATAACAGTCTCTCTCGACGCATGCCTCGTGAACCGCTTTATCAATCTCGGCTGTCGTGACACCTACGTCGCATGTACGCGCAGCTTCGTCCAAAACTTCTCGTCCGAGCTATGAGATTAATAATTCTGATTTATGTTTCCCTTTTTTATTAAAAAAACAGATACTCAAAGGTAATAGAATGATAAATATATTGTAAAAATAGTTATACCTTACAAGCTACTCTCATGCCCTCAATTTCTTCATCATCAAGAACCTTTATTTGGGCAGAGCCTCTTACCGCTTGTTCACTTACAGATACCCCTGTAGAATGTGTAGCATAGTCTGGCCGTTTAATTTCTTCAGGTACTTCTCTGCGAGGTTCCCTTTTGTAAGGACGTAATTTGCCAGTGTAATGATAAAACGGCCATGGATTATATTCATTGGATGTTTTATCACCTCCTGTTCCTTCTAATAATAAGATTATTACAAATTATCTTATAAAAACATTTTCTAAGCACATTTTTATAAAATTATTTTTTACCACTACATTTCATATAATTGTGGACTATTAAACTCACTAGCTAACTGATGAATAACTTTATGAGTTTTCCAGCTCCGTTTGAAACAATCCTGAAATCAAAGTGAATGTCAGTTAAACAGTCAACAAAAAAACAATAAAATAGTTTTAAAAAGATCTTTATTAATCTTCAATGAATGCTGCACATGTAACATTTCTTTTTGCCATAACAATGACTGTTGACAATCATACATTTCAATCGTTTTAAGAATAAAGTGAACAATGTAATTAGAACCCAACATTCTTGTTATTAATCACTGACAGAAGATGGAAATTTAAATAATCAGTTATCTTATGAGCTAACCTAGAAATATTTAAGATGGTGCGTACCTGAGTGCAAAAGTATGAACCCTGTATGCCTATTTTCAAACAAGTTGGACATTGAAGGCTGGCCATAGTTTTACAACCAGGAGTTTCGCACATACCGAAAGTGAGTGCCATTTTTTATAGAATTTTTTTTAAAAATGTTTGTATGACGTGACTCGATGAACGAGGCACGAACGAGAATAAGCCAGGCCCTCGAAACGAAACTCTACTCTGGTAAATTTAATGCGGATTTTATAATACTTCCGGTAACTACAGATGTAGAAGATTGGACATGCCTTTGTTTTCGAGGATCATGATTTAGGGGGGCCCAAACACCCCCAGATTTTCTGGAATCCCAGTCGGTAGGTTGTTGAATAGTTTGCGCCATTTTCGAAGAGATGGCGCTAGGATCGAATCGAAAAATTTTAATTTTTGGCGGTCTTTTTAAAATACAAGTTTATCAAATTAATCATTTCTTAGATCGATTTGACTAGCGGTTTATTGACCACCATTTAGTAAATAAATTTTATTTGTTTAAAAGTAGAGTTTACGGAAAGGGGAAAAGTAATTTAATGCGATCCTGTACTATTTTACCGAATAATTTGGTCATTTATTACATACATACACACATTCACAGACAATCTATACATGAGCCGAGTTGTATATAATATATTACGTCCTATTAATATATACATATACATTTTAGATATTATGTTAACACGGTTTTGAAGATACACTGAAATTATTTTTGAAAAATATAATAAATGTTTTGAATAAACTGTGATATTTAATATTATAAATTTTAGTAGTTTACTAGTAACAGAATATTATACTATGTATATTGTTAACAGTATGAAAAATAATTTATGCAATTGTTTTCTGTATGCAGTTTCTATTGTGCTTTTGCATAATAATAACAATGGCTAAGTTTATAATAGATATATTCATGAATTAAGACAGAGAAGACAAATAAAATTAAGAATAATAGTATCTATAAAATATAATTTTACATCTTCGAATAAATATAAATATCATTAGGTAATTTTAATATACAATTTTATATTTTATATATGGTTTCCTACCGAAGTTAAAAGTCATTAAAAACTGAATAAATAATTTTGATTAAAAAATGTAAATGCTCTCACAGAAAAATAGATTTTCTGCTTGTTTCATCAATATAAATTTTCTTACTACCCGTAAGATTAAATTTGATTTCTATTAAAATATGAATAAGTGCTAGTAAATAAGTACTCATTAATACATATCATCATCAATTAAATTCTTATAGAAGTAATGATTTTTATAATTAAAATACTTTATCTTACATGATGTTGAATTACATCTCTACCACAGATTATCACTTATGGAGGTCAATTAATGGACTAATACAATGATTATATACCATTAGTCGCTTACATTATTGCAAGCACTATCTTTAACACATTATACACTGTTGAGACAAAGTTTTGTTACGTTTTCATAAAGGTTTCACAATACTTTTGTGACAATTTCAGATACATACCTGAACAAGTATATAACGTGTTAAGAAAAGCTACAGAAACATTTAATTGAAGTTTGAAAAATCTGTTTTTAGTTTAATAGATGGTGTAGTGATCTTTATTTGTGGTTTTACGAGATCTACTGGTCGGGTATGCCTCTGTGCTTGTTGATGAGTGAATCGTACAGCGTTTTCTAATTTGGTTTTCAATTCTGTAGATTGTGACATCAACGTTTTAAATTCCTGAAATAAAAGGAAAGATTTAAAGATTTATTTAAAGATTTAAATGATATAAATAGTATACCTGCGGATATTTTGGTCCTATTTTATTAAGCCATTGAAAACTCTGTTGATGAAGACTCAGTTGATATTTAGTAGCATGCTGAAGTTGTTCTCCCTCCAATAGATAATTAATTAAAATTGGCACAAGTAAAGTTAACATCTGTATTCCTATCAATTATAAATAAAATGTTAAGTTATGTTACACTGAGAAAAAAAAACAGCATTATATAATAAGAAAGAAGTTGAAACACATTTTACTATGTAGAGTTTTGCTCTTTACACACCTTGTAGAAGGTCTCCTGAATTGCATGTAACATATTCTTTATCAAAAACAATTTGCCATGTAACATTTATTGGCTTTTTTAAATCTAACGAATGAAATAATAAGAATTAGTACGTACGATTAGAAATATCAGCAACTCCTATAAGAGCCTCGACAGTGCTAATACATTCCAGAGTAAAAGATAACTCTAAATCATTTGTAACTTGTTTGCTCTTATCACTATATAGATATTCTACTAATCTTGGAGCTAGTGCATGGATATAAGGTGTACTTATTACACGTTCTGGATGTAAAAATATCGTTCTCAATGTTTGAACGCATTTTAATTTGACCTAAAAATTCCGAAGTGAATACTGCGAATTATAAATATCGTTAAAATATTAAAACGTTAAACAACTTACCATTACATTTTCTGATTGAAAAGCGTGTCTAAAATGATTGATACACGGAAACTGAAGATTTGGCGCAATTACAACTTCTTGTGTAGCATGAAGAACAAACACTGCAATAGCTAACATCATCGTTACTTCGTCCATTTTTGTTTCGTCATTTCCTAAAAATTATATTATTTGAAAATATACTTACTACCATTTAAATAATATTTAATTGATATGCAATTGTGATCTTAAATACCTGTTTTAGCCAGATCAATGATTTTAGCAAGAGCACTTTGTAAAAGACCTGTCCACTGTTCCTGACTTCTATGATCCTTTGCATATTTATTTGTACTAAGATTTTTTATACAGTGTAAAGCTGCATGCACTGGTGCATCTGATGCTACTTTGTTGCATTCATTGTCCGTGCGCACTGCAGTTTCTTTGATTACACCAGTTGCTAAATACAGTAATGTTGGTAAAATTGCTATAGCTCCTTGAGGGGAACATAAAGTAGGAAGAGACTCTTTTATATTCAATGCAGCTGCTATAAGTTTTCCACTTTCTTCTGATGGTATATACCCTTTTTGGGATAATATTGCTGTTGTTCCAGCAGGATTAGGATTCAGTGCTGGAATTTGTCGAACCAAAAGACAGAGACATACTTCTAGAATGGCAAATACCAACGATTTGCCTGGAATAAGCTCACCATTCTCTTCTCCTTCTCCTAGCAAATCTACTTCTTGAATTTCATTACTTTCGTCGTGTGCTGGTGCTATTTCTGTCATGATACAACAATATAACCCTTTACTAATTATCCGTAATGTGTAATTTTTAAAAAATATCGTGTACTCACCGTTCAGTTTAGCCTTTTTTCTTTCTGCTAAATCTTCCTGCGCTGCTTTCATTACTTGTTTTAAAACTTCCATTACTATCATCTGGATCACGTAACTTTCTCTAGTTAGAAGCATTCTGTGAAGAACATTACACAATTCAATCGGTAATGAACGATCTGCGATCAAAACCTTACGTGCCCAGGCAGAATCTAACAAAGTGTATAAAGCATTTAAACACGTTTCTGTATTTTGAGCAGATTCCGAAGCTCGAGGACTGCATAAAGCCTCCATACATATACCTGAAACAGTCAATCAAGTAAATTATTTCAAATAGCATTCGTATCATTTTTTATCTTATAACAGTAAAGAATATTTACCAAATAATAAATGAAAACGTTCAATATTAGCGTTAGTTTTAGTAGAAACGTCACTATTGTTATTATTATTATTGTTATTAGCCGTATTCGATAGTTGCACTTCATTGTTAGTTTCTTCGAATCCAAATCCTTTTGCATTCAGCCAAAGCGTTGCGGCATGCAAAATAGGTGCCCATGATTCTGCATAATGGGGTCGAGCTGATTCCATCGTATCCGTTGTATAGAACGCACCCCCATCGTGGGGTAATTGACTGGAAAATTCTAATAAGATATTGGTTTATTAATACAGATAGATCAGTGTAACTTTGGAAGCCATATAAAATATGAAAAAATGAACTAAACCTGGTGGTAACGAGAGTAACGCGTGATCTCTCAGAGCAGCTAACCAGTACTGACTTAAACTAAGCAATTCTGGTTGCACTAAACTCAACAAACTTTCAGTCTGAAATTCAAATTGTCCAAAATCTTCAACATTTCCCTCTTCGGTTTGGTTTGAATTTTGATTGAACGTGTCCTTGCTGTTTAACGCAGAACCGTCTTTTATCATAGCAACCACGTATACCTAAAAAGAAAAGAGATTAATGAAAAATCTATTGTTATACGTGATTGTTATATGTATATTTCTCTTACCTCTGCCCAAGCTTTCAAAATCGCTAATCTTTCAAGAGTTAACAAACTTTCATTGTACAGCTGAGGTCTTGTATGTCCCTCCCTCAATTTTTCTAAAGAAGACACGAGAAGTTGATGTACCCTACGAAGATCGTTAAGATCTCTAGCAACTCCACTTCCGATCCAAGCGCTACAAGCTTCGCAAGCCGCAGCTGTAACATGGGACGCTGTTTCCGCTGCGAATGCAGGCCTCAACGCAGCTCCGACCTATAGATTAAACAATCATATAAATATACCCCGTAAAATGTTTATAACATTGCACGGTTTTGATATATTAATTACCTGGGCTTGGAACTGCTCGAGCAACAGGTGTCCAGGAAATTCTGGTTCGGGAACTTTGGCAAATTTATCTATAATTTCTTGTAGCGTCTTTAGACCTTCGAGTCGTAAAGGATCACAATCACTAGTCGCGGCCATAAATGCCATTCGTACTAAATCAGAAAGATGCAACACCAGAAAATCGTCTGAAATTAAGTGAAATGTAGTAAGAAATAAAAGTTGAAAAATGTTCCAAGTTATTTAAAGAAAATCATACTTTTCCCCTTAGTCGTTTGCATTTCCTTCGCTAAGGAAAGATCAAAATGTGCTTGTTTATTATTTACACAAGCAGCCACGATCCTTCTAACGCACTGAGCTGCAAAAACTCTGGTTGGCCATCGTGGAGTAATAGTTGGCCGTTGTTTAGTAGATTCATCGGCATGAAATTCAGCTTGATCATCATCCCCTTCGGCATCTGTATTATCATTATCCGCGGTACCATCTTCAACGTTGATGGTATTTACTTCTTCGTTATTGCACGCCTCTGTACATGGTGAAAGATAAAAATTTCATCAGTCCTCCTTAACTTGATACTTACATAAATGTATTAGCCTATTGATATACCTGAAGCTATTGTAAGAACATCTTTACACAAAGATAACCATTGAGATAAATTATCTGCAGCTAAAATTTGCAGCATACTGGTCAACGTATCATGAATATCTTTAATTAATTTGCTATCAGTTTCTGTGTCCAGCATACTAAATAAGACGCCCGGAAGACCGGTTTCTGTGATAACAAGACCTTCCACCACGTTAGTATCTCGGCTTTCATTAGCTAACGTCATCGCGTGTTCGCATACTTCTTTTGCTTCTCGTTGGGCAAGTTGACGAAGACAAGATATCGCGGCTTTACGTAAAAGCAAATGATTGCTTGATAAAGTTCGCTACAAATATCATAATATTATTGGAATAAATATTAACATTTTTAATATTTACTTATACAATATTAAACTTACACATAACGTAGGGACAAGAGAAGATAAATTGACGTGTCTCGGTGCAAATAAATGTAACTGTTGAAGACATCCTGTCGCTTCAGCTTGTACAAGAGGATCTTGATGATCTTGCATGATAGCACACGCGCATAAGAACGATGACCGTGCCATACAGATTGTCGAAGTATTACCTAATAGTATTGTTAAAATCGTTAAGTTTCTTATTCTTTACTTAATACCGACGTTAAATAGATTATTAACCTTGTAATTCTGGTCCTATGGTTGTAATAAGAGCTGATAATACTTTCCCTATACATTGATGTACATCTATATAAGAATGAGGAACATTGAGAAGAAGAGTTAATGCTAAGGACAATGTAGGTTCAACGTAGCCTCGAAACATTGGTCCACCAGAATCAGCAATAAGTGCAAGAGCATGTAGTGCCCATACTTGTACTACAGGAGAGGAATTATCTTGTGCAAGTGCAAGCAGGATGCTGACACTTGTGATTAGATGTTGGCTAGATCCCATTCCACCTACATATTTATGGAGGCATCCTAATGCTAAGGAATGGCCAGTTCTACTTGCAACATCCCGAGCAGATTTTAAACGATCGAAACTTGTTTGTGCCAATTCCGCTGTAAACTTGGGATCTGATATAACTTGTGCCATTCTTCCAACAGCTTCTCCGGCTGCCCATCTTAATATCGAATTGCTGCTTACTAAAGCGCTCTATAATATATAAAACGCTATTAAATGAGCAATCAGATTGAAACGCATAAAAAATATCGCAACATCATTAGAAATCTCTTACAATAATTAAATTAGTTGCAGATTTCTTAACATCTTCCTGGCCAAATCCAGTTTTTGCTTCATTCAAACCTTTCAACCCACTTAGCACAGCTGTGAACACATTCATCTGGATCGCTTCCTGTCTACCAGATTTTGTATGTTTTATACATTCGCTGAAATGATCTAACATCTGTAATCTATGTTTGTTCGCTACACGTGGGAAGATTTGACCAAACAATGACACAGATAAATCAATAACAGCAACTCCCAAAGGTAAAGGACCAGGAATTATTTCATCCTAAAAATAATGGCAATACAGTTTAAAGTTATTTTTAACACGATTTTAACAAAATTTTAATATATTTACTTGTGGTACCGGTCTGTAAAGACAACATGGATTGTGTTCCAGAGCTCCGGATCCTGCAGCGCTATTTGGTTGTAGCTGGAACAAATCCAATATGTACATTAAACTATGCTTTTTATTTATTTTTTGTATCAAGTCCATAATAATCTAAATTTTACAAAAAATAAAATTAAATTAAATTCATATAACATTTTCATACACGTATAATCTATAAGTATAAAATTAATTATTAATTACAATTGGGTAAGGAGTATTATTTTTAACATCATTTATCTTTACCTTGAATACAAAAATTTGAAATAAATAAATGTAAAGAAAACCAAGATATTAAGCACAAGCATCCAACGAATAATGAAAGGCTTCATAGAACATTACTCACATGTTCCAAATCTGCCCTTCTGTTTGGTTCCATCTAGACATGAGTGGAAATAGAGGTGTTAATTTAAAATAATGTAATATATGTTAACATACACCTTTTACAATATCTCTGTTTCAGTTAATTACAATTTATTAGTCAATTTCAATAAACGGGAAATATGTTAGATATAGTGTTAAACTAAATTCATAATGTTAAATGCTTACTTGATCTTCTATTGTACGGTGATCAGTTTCTTGTAACCATGTACCAAGGATCACAGAATCATTAGCATGACAAACCGCGCGTAATAACGAAGTTGTAGTGTTTCCAGGATTTTCAGTTAGGGTGAATTCGGATACCAACATTCTCAGGAGATGCGTATAAGAACCTACTCAATTTAAAATACATTCCTTTGCTAATAGATAATGCTATAAACTGGATAATTAATTAAAATGAAAGGAGTTTTAATTACCTTCAAAAGTTTGAGGTGGCAACAATAACAATGTTTCGTACAAACGCAAACGAACCATCGCAGCAGGGGCTTTCAATTGTTGTCCATAATTTTTTAACACGGGTGACAAACTAAAATAATATTTTCCAAATTTATACAACAATTCGACAACGTATTAAAGGTACTTGTTAATGTAACGTACTTTGTCAGCATTGCCAATGCAGACTCAATTGGTGTTAAAAGTCGTCGTGTAATGTCATCATTTAAAAGTTCTGGACAATGCAATAGAAAACTGTGCATAGCAGATAACGCGCCAGCTCGACCTTCCAAAGTTACTTGCCATGTAAAAGCATCACCTCTAGCTTTTTCACTTTCAAGTTCTTTATTTGAACGAGGGAAAGAATTTCTCCATAATAATAACATTCTGGGTAATAATCCTTTAACCACTGCTGTACCTAAAAATATATTTTTATATTAAATACAAAATTGTACATAGATATTAATTTAACTCAAGCGTACGTCATACCAAGAGTCATTATAGCTCCAATTAAAAGCCATCCGGCATGTGTTCTGTTCAATGATAAACGACTATTTTGACTCGCACTTCTTAAAAGTTCTTCTGCGGTATTGAAGATAATCTACAAGATAACGGATAATTTTTATTTAATAACACAGTATTTAATATTTATTTAGAAATTACTTTGCTTATAAATAATTACTTTTCCTTTCGTGTGGGGAACGCCAAGAGGCGATAAACGAACACTACCAAGAACCGCAGCTAAAGCACTGCTATATCCAGCTATTGCTTCCGGTGAGCTACGCATATTTTCGATACCATCCACACAGCGGTCAATGAGAGGTGTTATTTGACTCGGAACTGCTACACAAATACAGCGCAAACACCAGGAAGCTGCAAGTCTAGCCGCTTGACATGGATGAATCAAAACAGCCATAATCGTGTCAATTAAGCCTAAAAGAAGTCATATAAATGATGAATTCATGTACTGAAAAATAAATAATGTACAAATTATAAATATAAAGCACATACTTAAGGATTGATCGCTTAATAAATTACAAGCAGTTGTACCCAACCCAAGAATCAAATTTCCCATTTCTTGTAATGCACATACAAGTAAATGCTGACTGAATAATGTTTCTTGATTACAATCCTTTGCATTTTCTGGACTGAAATCTATAAATTGAAATAAATAATAATTATATGTTCCGCTCTTGTAGTAACAACTGGCTAAAAAATCAATAACGTTACCAATAGAGTTCATTTGCTTTAAGATAATATGCGCTATTTCTTTACATGCAGCAGCTTGAGCTCCTTCACCTAATAATTTACCAATAGTACCATGTAACATAAAGTTAACACATTTCCTAGAGTAGACAGCATCAACGTGTGAACTTGCTGCTTTTGGATTTGTCACGAGTTCAAGTACGTGTGCAATTAATGCACCGATATTACGCTCAAGCCACGAACCGCCCAACATTTGAACAAATACAACATACGCCTGTAAGTTATTAACAAATGGTCATCGAAATATATTTTTATAAAATAAGTACAATACTATCTCTTATGTTCTTTCTTACATGGGTGACTCCAACTCTAACTTCACGATTCACGCTAGAGTTTCCTTTTATGATTTCCCCGGTACCTTTCAAAAAACCTACTCCACCTCTTAGAAATCCAGACATCAAAATATTCAATACTTCATCAAGTGAAATTTGTTTGCAATTTTTATTCTGAGCCACTAAATAAAAACAACAGTTAATATAAATATTCTTATGTCTAATAATAAATACGATTATTTTATTCATGATACCTGAAGGGTTTTTTCCTTTCGGATTTGGAAGCTGGGTCATTGCTACCAGTGTACCAAGTAACTTTGCAACAGCGCATCTTACTTCGTAGTTCGAACCTTCGAATGCTCTAAAGCAGAGTGTAGCAACACTTTCTATCTCGGTAGTATATAAAAATGGAGCATGATTTAACATTTCCAACAGACACTGTAAATATTATATGAGATATATTTCAAATGATACATATATTACAATGATGATAATAAAATACCTTCGCAGCAGCACATCTCACAGCCATAACTCTATCTGTTAGATAATGTCTAGAAATTTTATATATTTCCTTGTGAACATTTGTAATTGCAGAACCCATACCAGCACACACCTAATAATTCAAATTCATGTAAGATATAATTTCACTTTGTTTTATTCAAAATATTACCTTCTCTAAAGTATGCATAATTTCTATTCTTGTTTGTGATTCCGCAGAACGTAAAGATTTTATCAAAATCTGTACAGTCTCTTCATATGATCTACCCATCATTCTTCCTAATTTTTCATACATACATCCCACGCAACATATAGCAGCTCTGTAAACAGTTAAAAATTGAATAAATGGTGTGGCTTAAGTACAGAATATGTATACTTACAATTTTGTTGGAAGAAAGCTTGGAGAATCATCCTTATTTCTAAGAATATCATTGCACTTATTAACAGTATCAAAAAGCAAAAATGTATCGCCAACACTAAATAAAGTGGCAAGACATCTTGCGATAAGTCTTCGTGTAGGAGGTCCAGGTGCCCCTTGCATGTGTTTAGTTAACTGTTCTACAAGCTTTTGTTGACATCCTTTAATGTCACTCTAAAAATTTTATATTGTTATATAAAATATAAGGGAAAGACATACATATATTTATTATTTAATTACTTCACAATTACCTTTTGTGCAGCAATCAAAACTTTATCCAAAAAGCGTAACCATTCAAATATAAAAACTGGTCGTTTGGCCTCTGGGATTTGATTAAGAGCATCCTCATTGAGGGTCAAACTATGACTCAACTCCATCATCATTTCAATAAATTAGGTTTTAAACAATCTTATTTATTTTTACATCTATCCTGTAATAAAATATTGATTATCTGTTAGTTGCAATTTAATAAACTAATTTATAATTTGTAAGATATTATATTCTTTAATATTTTTGTTAACAAGTGTATAACTTGTTAATGCATAAATAATACAGATGCAACTTAAAGAAAAGGATATGTGAATAAACATCAGAAAATTTTGACAGATTACCAGTATGTGGAAAGTAACATAATTTTGTGGCTTGTATATGTAAATTATTTAAAATCACTCCATTTCATTAATGTAAAATTATATAAATATCCAAGTTTATTTCTGACCGTATTAAAAAATTAAACACACAGCAAAGAAAGTCACTTTATAAACAGTACTTTACATGACATTTAACAGTCAGTAATAGTATCATAAATTACTAAAATAATTATCTGCTTCTTGTGGTAATTGACAAATCTCAACTTGATGCAGGTTAAGGCAGATCAGTAATCATCTGAATGAAAGACACTGACTATATATTATAAAGATCATACACTTGCTGTGATATTATTAAACTTAAGGCGATTTTCATCATAAGATTTGATTACAATACAAATATAAGAAAAAAGAGACGGGATTAATTGAATACAGACAAATAAATTTGATATTCTAATAACTTTGAATTACAGAAAATTAATCTGCAAATGCTTCAACTTTCTTTCTACTCATCTATCTAGAACAATGAATACATTCGTTTTGCAATTGAATTTCAAACATATTTCTTATATATTTACTTTCAGATTTCATTAATAAAAAACAAGTAGCAACAGGTATCTTTCTTTCAAAAATTCCGATGAAAATACAAAATTTTATATGCAAAATATCGTTAAAAGAATAATCAATGATTTCATTAATCAATAATCTGATTAAATTTTAAAACAAACTAAATTAACGAATTAAAAAAACTCATCATGCATATTTATACTAGTCTTTTATAATGTTATCATCTACTGATCAGCATACTTTTGAACTTATATCTTCTTTTTGTTGGACTGATGCAAATACCGTTCTAGCAGGAAATGTTTTTTAATGCAAATCCTTACGTACGATCGATCTCAAATTCTTAAAAATAAAAACTTAATATTTATACAATCCTGAGGCATCAACATCATTTTTTATACAACATTTTTCTCCATTGCACGTTATTTTAAATTCATTTTAAATGATTTTGTCGCTGCATTTCAAAGTGACTTCGTTGTCCCATTAATTCTATTTTAACAAATTCTTAATCGTTGAAATATACATCGCGTGTAAAACATGTCATGTTTATCTATCGAATTATTTTAAGTAATCATTGATATTCGTTGATCTCATTGTTTACCAAAAACGCAAAGTTTTAACTTCCGAAAACCATTTATAAATGATAACTCTAATTACACACAACTGTTTATGCTTATTCATTTATAATTAACTTTGATAAAAGTACGGACACTTTATAAAATTCCTGGTTAATCATGCATTGATTATTATAATGAATATGAAGTATGTCCATAATTTATTACATCCATACTCGATCAATGCTCTCTCCAGAAACTTTATTAAAATGAAACAATCTAATCGAGAATTTTCTCCAATTTTCCTCGAGATTATCTTGAACTCTATTTTTTTTTAACCTTTGTAAAAATCAATTGCAACAGTCAAAACAAATTGAAATAAATGTGTATGTTTACGAGCTACATCAGCTAATAAAATGCAAGATGTTTGAAAACACAGATGCATCTTCCGGATAATTATGTGCGCAGATAAACTATTCGACAAACAATTTTCCTATATGTTATTACGCTATCCGAGTCGCATAAAAACCGAAGCAGACTGAATGCATGTTTCTTTTTTCTCTTAGGTCACGGCTACAAATCGCTTACAAACAATAAAAAAAAAAGAAAAGACGATATCCTATCAGTCTCTAACGCGTGTATTTGAATAAACTCCTTGCCATTTGTTACCAAGTTTCTCTTTAGATCAAAACTAAACTGAATTTATGTTAATCATTCATCATACAATCTTAAAAAATAAAAAAATCGTTATGAACGAACAGAGGATAGCACTTTGCTTTAATTAATGTTAGTAACGTTCAAATTCCCTCGAGAAAAAAGAAACGGGATCGTGAAACAATTAAAGGGGTAGGTCACCTTGGACGGCCGAAATTCATATGTAAGTTTGATTTTTTTTTCTAAAAAATGGTAAACGCAATGGAAATTCCGTTCGAAAAAATTTTTTTTACATCTGCTCAAAAGTAAAAATAATTTCTATTTTTATATTTGTATTACAACATGTTGGACTTATGACCGTTCTGTCAGAACGGAGTCAAAGAAATTTAAATTTAAATCAAACTTAATATTTGTATTAATTAGGTTGTGCAGTCAACTAGACAATTTTTTTTAGCGAACCCCAACGAAGTGCACCTTGCATAAACATCCAACCATCTTGTTTGCAAAAAACGATCGCGTAAAACACTGAAAAACACCTCGTTGGAATGCTGCCATTATTCTGATGCTTCTGTTCCACTGCAATTTTTCATGCTTGCTTTTAGAGGTGGAAAAAGAGATCCTAAAAAAAGATGAGAAAGTAGATGTAATGTTCCTTGGGTTCTATGAGATCATCGAACCGCGACTGATTATACAAGTATAACAAATTGTCAAATTTAATGTATGTGTTATACCTTAAGGAAATAACTGAAGTCATCTAAGCATAAATTAAAAAAACTAACAGGTGGTCAACATGGGGTAGATAAATGGTGTGTTGCAAGAGTTACCTATAAATAAATCTGAAATAAATCAAAGTCTCCAATTTAAATATAAGGAAGCAGATTTTTTGTTTCTTTCTTTATTAGCATTTTGCATCTTGATTTGAAAAACAAACCTCTGTTGCAACTTTTGCTGCGTGTTTCTATAAACAAAAATGTTTACTATAAAAAAAAATCATTCTTAATATCTTTCGTAAGCTAAA
Organism: Osmia bicornis bicornis; assembly: GCF_907164935.1. Classification (NCBI taxonomy): domain Eukaryota; kingdom Metazoa; phylum Arthropoda; class Insecta; order Hymenoptera; family Megachilidae; genus Osmia; species Osmia bicornis. The sequence continues at coordinate 10,092,887 of NC_060217.1, read as the reverse complement.
TTATAGTAGAGCTATTTTTAGTATGGCTGTGAAATAAATAAATAAATAAATTAGTATATATAATCCTTTTTAAATCAATTCTTTAAAATCCATTCAAATGGAAAATTCTACCCACCTGTTTTTGCTCAACCAGTTTTATCGTAGACACTTAATTAATAAATAGTGTTTTCAAAGGCACATAATCAGTCAATTTTTACGACGTCAAATTATTCAACTATTTAAGTCGACGAATATGTAAGTTGGTCCGTTTTTGCAGTAGTTACGAAAATCACTTTTACCAGCAAAAGTATTTTTCAACGGGAGCACCGTACATTATTATTGCTTAACGTGAAATGAAAGGTGCTCTCTGGTCGCATAGGAAACCTGTAACAACAGAGAATAATTATTTATCTGGCTGAGTTAATCGAAACACGGGATAAAACAAAATTTTAAAATTCATGAAGCATTATTATTATTTTCAATGAAAATGTTTTTCAAGCGATAAGCGATTCTTGCAAGTCATCGGCATCGTGCGACAAATGACTAGAAACACATTTTAACATTACAGATGTAGGTGTGCGATTCATATCAGTGTTTGAGCATTAACACTTGGATTATCGTGTCGCATATTCATAATTCAGATGTGGCTTTTTGTTACCTGCTTTTAGTCTATTTTGCATCAAATGAATCACTTAGTAATTGTAATTTAAAAACGTCGATGTAATTGTTACAAAAGTAGATATCAATAGACAACACTTCAAAAACATTGAAAGAGCAAAGTACCGAGTACTCATAAAGTTCCATTGAAATATTAAAAAATATATTATTGAAGCCATGGTTCCTGTGTAAGTATTCTGCAATTAAAAAATTAATAACTTCCAAGTTTTTATAACAAACATACGTACATAAATCCTTTTCGTGCAAAAAAGAAGAATAAAATTACTAGAGTTATAGATCCGCAGAAACGTGCGGTCATCAGAGGATTAAGTTAATGATTTTTTTTTTTCTCTCCGCGTCATTTTATCAGGATTACGTCTTTCTGTCACTAAAGAAGAGTAGTCTTCTGCGCATCTATTATACACGTGTAAAAATTGATATTTCCAAAATGTGTTAATCTGTAAACGAAAGAAAAAAAAGTGTAATTGAAAAAAAAAAGAAAAAAAGAGGAAGTATGATTGTAGGCATCGATCTTACAGCATGCGTCATTAAATTCTGTTCCGGACATTCGAGTTTTTTAGAATAAAATGAAAATACATAGTGTCCTCTGCATAAGTCGTTCGGGTGACATTTTGAAGTGGATGTGACGCGGATAATGGTAAAAACTTCATGGACGTCATCAGACAAAGTACCGAAACCATATACATATTTCCTACAATCTGTATTCCGTAGTCATTAATCAATGTTGCACGTTTCTTTGGTTCGAATAAAGAACCATCGCAGGACGATTCCACCGGGTTCGTGACATACGAATATAAAAAATACGTTCAACATTAACGTGAAACAGTTTGTACAATATTTCTTGTCTAATCATTATAATTTTAAATACATGAATTTTAATCCACTGATATACGTCATTAAGATGTTCTCCATGGTTACTGTGAAGAACTCAACCTTTTCCGTAAATTTGATTTATTATGCAAAGTTCTAGAAATGGCTAAGTTTAATTACAGAAATAGCTAATTGTTGAAATACCTAATTTTGGGGGTAGGAATGGCTAATTTTTGAAATATCTAATGTTGGAAATGGCTAATTATAACAATATATAATTTTGGAAATACGGTACCATAAAATGGTAATAAATCCTTTTTATCAAGGGTTGACGAATGCCGTTAAAAATATCCTTGCAACGTCATGTAAGCGTAGGAGCAATTTCAGGAGGGAAGTAAATTGGTTTCTTGAACCCTGTACAGGACGACATTGAAGGTGCAACTTCGGAGAGGATTTCTGATTTTTTGGGCAACTGAACGCAACCAAGGACTCGCAAGACATCTCGATGAAACCGGTGCAGGAATATCCTGATCGTATCCGTGACGTTCCTTTTATACGCTACACTGGGACATTTTATCTTTGTCAAAGAATGTTCAACAATTCTAAAATAGTTGTAAATTATGAAGACATCGACGTGAAAATCTAAGGAACACAAAGAACAGACTTCGAAGAAGAAAAGTAAGAGAAAAAACGGGAGAATGAAAGAATGAACCCTACAAAAGAAAAAAGGACTCTGCTACGTCTGACGAGTTCGCTGACACCAGGTAATAATTATTTCTTTTTCAATAAAATATTTATTCCTTATTTCGTGGAATCTATAAATTCTGTTAAGTTATTAATTTGTCTTTTTTCTTTTAATCACAACAACCGTGTGTTTAAAATTTTCATTTGCACCGCAAAATTATTAATTTTCACCTACTCTTCGAAGCGACTCAGTTTCAGATTGTAATTAGTATGTTACAGAGTGGATATAAATAAGGCGATTAACGGTGCGAAAATAAATTTTAACACTGCTGATTATACATTTGAATTTACACCTTAGGAAACTGAATAACACGTTACGTAGTGTACGAAATTATTACGTATGGTATATTAAAGAAACGTTAGCAAACAAAGTGTTCGTAGAAAATAGACGAATATACATTACAGATGCAAATGAAAGTACCGTATCAAACGTGTCCTTTGTTGAGGAAAAACAAGCATCCTATCCACCTTGTAGACACCTTGTATCCAGAGTTGATAAATTGAACAGTTATAAAAAACCAGTCCTACAGGTGATCAAATTGTTCACGTTTTAATCTGTTTTGGTGCTAAAAAATTTGAAAACTTCTTTATGCTTTCTTAAACTTTCAGAACGTCCCAGGAAAAAAATTAGAAACACGACGAAAATTTTAATTTCTACATTTTAAATGGAAATATTTTCTTGCCTATAAAATAATACTAATAAACAGAAAAGAGGAGTAATAATTTTCAAACGACTTTGAACAACAAAATTAAGGATCCTACGAGATTTCTATAGAATATGTAAATTTCTAAAATGAAAAATAAATCGAGTTTAGCGAAGAATTGGAATAAGGGGAACTTCCTCTTACGACCGAGTATTCTTTTTGTTTTGAACCTTTAAAAAGTTAGGAAGAGTTAATGGTTGCAAACCTGCTTTCGGTGATAGGAATGCCATCCAGTTGCCACTCGAATATACAGATTAGACATTTTTACAGAAACCTGCGAAGTTTGTAGGTAAAAGGACACATACGCACAGGGTTTTACCCTGAAAATTTGAATTTTTCAATTTACTGATATCATTCTCGTATATGCGTCTAATTCACACGTGACGAAAACAAGCAGAGATGTAAAATCTTATACGTAATTAACAAGAAAAACTTCATTTATTCCAATCACCAAGAAGTTGAAGGAAAGGAAAAAAGATAGAAAAACAATCCTAGCGGAATAAAACTGATGAACGTTACAATTCTTACCTTAACGTCACAATAACGTGTCTCCTTTTATAAAAAAAAAAAAAGAATTTATGAAAAATTACTCGTAATATTTGAAAAATATAGACACTTTAAATTCTTGAATTATTCGAATTATTCAAATTTTTATAAAAACCCTAATTGGTATTATATTTACCTATTAAGAAAATCGAAAGATGTTAAATCGCGATCCTTACGAGTCCAGTAACCCGTATGAAATAAAATAATCTGAAACGTGATTCTGAAAGAATTTTCTTGCTCGCATGGTAAACGGTAGCGAATTGAATAAAATTCGGTCGAAATGTGATTAAATGCATTTCAGAGAACGTCGTTATAACCACCAGTACCGGTAGCACGGCAAGGAGAAAAGTTGTAGACGTTGTATTCATCGGTGTGCTCGTATGGGGGTTAGTGATCAGGAGACAGTATAAAGCAGAGTGAACACAAGATTCATGCTCACTAATAACAAGATAAGGAGAAGCTGCAAACGATACAACTCCACCGCAAGGAGCTTGCATTTTATTTTTTTAAGTAAAACTTACATAGAAAAAAAAGATCACCGGTTATTTCTTCATCGAATATTCGTGTAAATACGATCATCGAAAAGGACTGTGTTACCGGAACGAAATTGTGCTAGTGTGAAAAGTGTTGTTTCTGATTGTTATTCAAGTGTTTAGTTATTGTTTGTGAAAGAGCATCGAATTGTTACACCGACCCGGTAAGTAGAATGTTTTCATTAATTAATCATCCTACTTAAAGAATTTCAGGAGATATTGATGATAAAATTTGAATATTTAAAATCTTTCCCGTACGATCTAGGAAATATTCATTTTTTTCGTAAAAATAACCCGGCATACAAAACACCGTATGACGCAGAATAAAATATAAATATTTTACTTTAAATGCTTACGTTTTTTTTCTTTAATTTGATGATAACAGAATGCAATCCTTTCGGTTTTCGGGTATCTGAGAATAAAATGTACAGTGCATTCTTTTTTTAATCATCGTGAATTCTTGAAAGATAGAAGGTGATCGTGTTCGTATAAGGATTTCCTGTTCGTGTACACGTTTATCTGAAAATGAACCAGTATGAGAGAAAAGATAAGTGCCTTGGAACGGGTTGCGACAAATATTTTTGATTCATAACGAGAAGGCACGCGGTTTCGTACAGATGTTCGATTCTAAATGAATAAAACGCGAAAAATGTCGGCGATGTTAACGTTATTAAATATGCAGAACATATTTTCTCCGGAGACTTATAGTAGTTCTGATTCTACCTAGAGATCGTAATAGACACGCGTATCACGTACGATTCTGCATAAGCGCACTCTCTTTCGTTTTATGTTCCGATATCAAATGCAAGACACATATTAAAAGATGACAAAACAGCACGGTTCTGTTAGGATCATTTAGTTTATCGTGCTTCGAAGACCTATTGTATATGGGTCAAATATGTCACATTTGTGGTAAACTGGCAACAAAATTTGTGATTCTATTGCAAGCTCTTTTTAAAATAATTTTCTAAATTCTTCCCTGCCTCTTTCGGTAGACACTGGACCCCCTGCTCTTGTCATCTTGTATTTTTAATATTAAAGAAATAATCGCGCACGTGATATCGAGTGATCAGACCTTTAATCGCTAAAGCTATCAAGTCGAACGTGTTAATCATTGAAAAGTTATTAGAAATATAAATATATTTATTGAAAATTGTTATTTGTTAAATGTAAATTTTTAACAATTTTTTTTATTTGTGTCTTCCAGAGTTAACTGTAAAATGATATCCATATTCAATTAAGTAATTAACGTCACTCCTTCAATAGATTGATTATCTTTAATGAACTTGAAAAAAAATAATCGGACAGGAGAAATAAATTTGTCATAAATGATGTGATCCTACTTTACAAATATTTCGAAGAGACACACGTCTGACCCATCAATTCGGATCTTTCAGCATGCAATTCTTCCACTGTGACATTAATTAAAAACTTGACATCTTACTTTTCTAAAAATTACAATTTTCGGGTAGGAAAAGATATCAACAGAATCTGCAAATAACAATAAACGATAAACTACCCCTTGTACAGTATATCAAAGATTTTATTATTTTTCAAACATTCGTGCTATCAGGAATAAAATTTTCATAAGGATTAATTAACACGAGATGATAACCTTTTGTCATGTCCATTCGTGGATCTGAAGCAACTATCTCGCCTAACCAGGCATTGAAGTTACTGGATGAATTAAATCGTTAAGATTCAAATGATATTTATGTTTCTTCAATGGATTTGTAATGATAAATATTCATAAACTGATAGACATTGTACCTGGAATCTTTCAGACATTGTATGTTTAAAAATAAGATTCTTCATTTGTAAAATGTAAAACTTTGTATTTTTCTTTATTTTTTATAATTTACTTGAAAGATTGAAATTATTGTGGAGGAATGTTAAAAATGATATTTTTATAATATTTATAAAAAAATTTAGAAAGGTAATTAGTCAGTGGGTATTGATTGGTTTAGTTAAAATTATGAAAGATTTATTATTTAATCAAGGAAGTCAATTTTGTCTGGGAACAAAATTTCTGAAAAATCAATTTTATAGATTGATCATCACATTATTCATAACGTTAAAGATCGATTTATTGCATATCAAGCAGTTATGTAATGCTTAATAATAATGACGCAGGTTATAATCGACGTTTTTTTAGTTTGAATATATTTGAATTCGTGTGAATCCTTGCAGTAATGAATTACTTTTGAAAAAACATTGAGAACCAAAACAAATTGAGAGGAAGAAGATATATAATATATATTATTCGACGACCTTCCGATTAATTTATATGAGATGCCATAAAAATGCAAGAAGAAGCACCCTGTTTGGTGACATCTTCTTTTTCCTGGTACACCCGTAACAGGTATTTCAAGAAATAATATTAATAACTAAGGAAAGAGGACAGATTTACAAAAATTATTAAATATCATAATTCAATGTAAAAATTTAGTTCGCAGACAAAACCGACTTCCTTGATTAAATAATAAATCTTTCCTAATTGCAACTGAACCAATCAATACCCACTAATTAATTACTAATTAATTCGAAAAATTTTAAATGAACCATGACAAGGTTAAGACAATAAAACTTCAATTCCAAGTGAGAAGGTCTTTCAAGTGAAATTTCTGCAACCCATGCTTCTTCGTTTTCTAAAATCATGGTCATTGAATATCCCCCCCCCCCCCCAAAAAAGATACCACCATGATCGTTCAAAGATCGCTTAATTGATTTAACGATCAATTGGCCGGATATTAAATATCGAAAGAACATTAATTATTCATACGAATCATAAAAGTTTGCAGGTTGTTCTTCGAGTACTTTTTTCTGTTCACACTTGCCTGAACATTGCTGCAATATCGACAGCCGATTATCATTGCAAATCCACTCGATATACATAACATCGACGATCAACATTTTAAACGTTCGTCTAATCGTAAATGCATCTTCGTGTCGTGACTCACGACCGACGCGACGTTAGACGGAAGAGAGAAAAAAGGGTTAAGCTAGAAAAATTCTCTACCGAGAAACCGAGAAAATGATTCCCCCCAACAGTCATGTAAATAACTGGTATAAGCGCCAATAACTTTGACAAACTTTGCGGCACGATGTTTAAAAGTTATATATTCATACCTGAGACGCTTCGAACGTGTACTTTACGCGTCAAGAATTTTTTTTTTTTTTTTAGTTAACCTTTGTCGTATCGAATCTGTTTACACGTCTTTTTTTGGACTTCCTGTACCATTCGCTTAAACAGAAATCAAACACCGTTTTCCTCTTATTTCCAATAAACGCTCGTAAATAAACGTCGCATGAATGAATTCATAGACCGTAAAAGATACTTTGTTTAACGCGTTGACTGACGTGGGGGTCACCAGTGGCTATACCATGAATTCAATATAATTGAAAGAAACAAGTTATTTCTTTTTCAAATTGCAATTACCATTCCGACAAAGCCGCCCTGCTAAAACTCGATGCAGACTTCTTAAAAACATTCAGATTTCGTAATTCAGATTATTTTACTCGAAGAGAAAGAAGTACGACATCGATTTCCTTCGACTTAATTAGGGCTATAATTTGATGTAATCATTGATAATGAAAGATCAGGCCATAAATAAGCCAATTTGCTTCTGTTTCAGGACCTTTACCATCAAGGAGACGAAAAAAGGAAAGCAGCGAAAAGTAAACGAATCAGGTCATAACCATGAAATTCCCAATTCCTCTACATCAATATAAAAGTAAGTAATCGTACGGTAAAAATTAATACTTTAATTATATTTATTGTATATTTACTATATGGAATAATGATGGTTTTGAAAATGATATGTTTGCCATTAGACACGAATGTATTTATCTTGGTTTTGATTAATAACACATTATTGGAAACGGCTGATAATAATTCATGCGAAACGTTAGAGTGATAATTCTGTATATAATTTTTTTTCTGTGTTTAAAAAAGAAAGTAATAAATTCATATTGGATGCAGAGAGGAAAATAGAGGAATGCCTTCGAGCCATTCAATTAATCCACAATAATTAACGTTGGTTTTTTCTTCAAACCTATAATTATCCTCCACTTCGTTCTCTTTTGTTTATATTAACATCTTTTTTTTTGTATCAACTGGTTGAATTAAACTTCACTGAAATGTCATTCGATAACTAAAATCGGCGACGTATTACTAGCAGAAATCGTTGGATGATAAATAATTCACATGCACATAAACATCTCGATTGCATAGCTGTTAAAAAGGTTCTAGAAGGTCAAAGGTCAATAAACAAACGTTTCAACAGGGATGAAGAAATCGGAATAATAACGAATTCCTTTATCAATCGTACGATAACAATTAAATTCGATGTTTCTACGTTAGAATATATTTTACAACACAATATCATCTTTGTTGGTTTTTGGAGAATAATAACGAAGCAAGAAAAAAAAAAGTAAAGAAAATGACTTTCTTTTACACCGATGCAAATGAATTCTAGAAAAAAAGATGTTAAGCAATGTGGACCTTGAGTTGTCGTTTAATGAATTAACAAACGTCAAACGAACCAGGTTATTATTCTCGGAAACGTCTAGTAATACGTCAAACTTTTTGTAACTATCTATTACATATGACAAATTTAATGGATAACAAATGGGAAGAGGTTCAACATGGGTACCATTTCGCCTCAGGAGATTTGGATGACAGAGATGAGTGGAGACGGGATCTAATTACAATTATAATATTATAGAGAGGTGAAGTGGGCCAATATCCTCAGTTGTAGAATTTTGAAATTTGAGAATTTGATTATTTAAAAATTTAAGAATTTGGCAATTTGGCAATTAGGCAACTTACAAATTAAAAAATTGGAGAATTTGGCAATTTGGCAATTAGGCAACTTACAAATTTAAAAATTTGATAATTTGGTAATTTGGAAATCTGAAAATTTTAAAACTTCAAAATGTTAGCGGGCCATTCCAGGTCCACCCTGACCCCCCAGAAATGTTAATTATAATCTAGTAGACTATAGACCAAGGGAATAACCCCGTGAGAAGGTTACACTTTTGTACTGTTCGATGACTCTCTGTACTGCATTACCATATTTTCGAGATAAATATATTGCTGCGAACGATGCTGTCGTAACTGTTTAAAGGTCTCGGCCATTGAGCAGCTGCTACATACGCGTATCTTTTCCCGTATATACAGTTTGTTAAGATTATGCGAAAGCCTTTCGAAAAATGTACACGCATACACAGTGGCAAGTTAAGTTGAAAACGGCACGAGTATTATCCACTTGATCTTGACCTCCGTCAGACCGGATGTTTCAACATGTACGATCTATAGCATTTTACCGATTATTATCCATTAATAACTCGTATTATCGCCTTCAGAATGATTTCTGATGCAAAAATTCCATCGTTACAATGCACTTCTTCGCGTTATACAACCCTTAAAGAGCAAAGTAGAATCTTTCCCAGCTAACGAATTCAAATTTTTCATTTGATAAGTTCAAAAAATCCTTCATTTGGAAATTTAAATACCTAATTTAATTTCATAGATTTGGTTCACCAGTGACCCGATCGTTTAAAAAATTCGATTCCGTTATTGACACGAAAGAAAGACTCAAGGCTTTCTAGACACATTTGTCACTTTGCATGAAAAGTAAAGAAATAACCTCTTTTTACCTGGATTTCATGAATAGATGAAACCGGTAGACATTTCAGTTGTCAGTGAAACAAATTTGTCTCACTAGCGTTATTGATTGCACCTCATTAATTTTTTATTCTAACTGCCTCGATGATATATTATCGGTGTTGATTTTTTATTCACCGCCGACAATTTGTTATGTATTAAGAGGTTCCTAATTATCAACCGCGGAAATGGAAAACAGTGAATGACATCATCACATATTCTCAACTCTTTCAATTTTTAATTGTATGCTATTATTTATTTAGATGATATATGAAAATATTTCACTTGAAAATTAGAATGTTTAATGGGTCACGAACAGTGGCGGCTTACGTATAGGCACTGTGGAACTGCAGCACCCCCTGTTTCCACTTGATATTATCGATAACATTTAATATAATAAATCCTTTTTTCTTTAATTCTTTCTTTATACTTATACAATATATAATTCTTAAGCTTAATGTCAGTAGCCATCCTCCAGTTTATGAAAAAGATACAAAAATCTTTATATGGAACTATGCGCTTCACAGTTTCAGCGGCGCGCCGCGGCGTGGTGTTTGACTATGTGCGCATGCGCACATAGAAAGCTGCGCAAAAGAGCGAGAGCATTGTCGCTCCCGTAGTACCGGTTCTTTAAAACAAAGACTAAAAATTTTCTGGAGCAGTATCCCCAATAATTTTAGCTACGAGCCGCTACTGAAATGCAACTAAATATAAAAAATACAATAATATTCTTATCGCTCGAAACCATGAATGAAAACTACGTGTATTGAAATAAAGAAACCCTAAAAACTTGCTACTTCCGATCTACGGTCTAGTTACGTCACTGATAAACGCATCGCGCCAAATACAACGGTACTCCTAGTACAATAGAATCGGTATCATTCCGATTGATTCGCTATTCAGCACACGTATCTGCGTTAGAAAAGAAAGAAAAAGCAAATGACAACAGTAGTAAACTTTCGTACAATGATATTTACATATCGCGGTTTCGTTATGACACTAAACATGAGTGTACACGCTATTTTGATACACACGTGGTGACACATGTTACGACAACATTATCATCGAAATAATGATGTTAATATCGATGCGCGGTGATTAATTAATTATTGTACACCAATCACTTGAATTGGAGTAATTTACCAGACACGCGTGACAACTTTAACGGGAATCCAATAACATTTACAACTTTTCTTTTTATCAAGAGATAAGAATATACAAGTGATAAAGAACATTATTCTTTTTTTTATTCATTTTAACTCACTTTCGGTGAATTGTAAACCGTATATTGTACTATCAATATTGAAAAAGAAATTGTTTACTTTTTGGTAACTTTCTGATGCAAAGAAGAAAATAGGAAACAAATTGGAGACGTTAATAATTAATTCAGTTATATAATTAAAAATTTTTTAACCAGGAAAGATAAAGCCGCAGGGATGATAAAGTTTTATCATCGTTCAGCAAAACAGGGAGCTCTTTAGAAGAGCTGAGGATGCATCGATCCTTTCATGCAGAATCATTAATCAATACCGTGTTATTTAAACGAGATTCGATAACAAGTATTCGAAGGTCGCGTTTTAATTACGACGTACGTACTTTCCCCTTGTTTGTTACGTTTTTTTTATTTTTCATTCATCATCTTATCCATGATAAAATGACGTTCGTGAACGTAACATATCAACGAGAAATATTTGCATTCATCCCCGGTAAATTCTTTTTACACAAACACGCAACTATTAGACGTTAAAAAAAAAAAAATGTAATAATTAGTAATGTCTTAGTAAATGAATTATGTTCCAGTCGACTGTTTGCCGGTTTGTCTCGAATGTTCGCACTTGTGATAATTATGGCTACGCGTGATAAGTGTTTCCGCTTCACTTTCGATTTCATTTACGTTCAACGCACTCTCAAAACAAGCATAATCAACATAATCGATGAATAATTTTCAATCTCCAATTCCTCTTTATTTAACAAACGAAACAGTCATTAAACCCTCGTTAATTTTAAATTTCCAACCCCTTAAATTAGAAAAATTATTAGAATGTGTTTTGTTAAAATTCTATATTGATTTTTTATTTAAAAGAAAATATACACCTGACCCCGCTGGTTCGTTAGGTCATTAAACCTATAGCCTGTCAGTAATGATTACTAGAATAATTAAACCTAATCTAATAAAACCAGTTTGACTGGGATTAAGACATTTCGTTGATATTTAAATGCTATTACAAAATAGAGCGTTATACGGAGACGAAAAAAAAAAAATGAAACTTGTAGGTATTATAATATAATTACAGACTTGTGAAATTAATTAGCAAAGACTATGCAAAATTACTTATTAATCAATTTTTTGTAATTGAAAGAAGAAATCGTTTTAATACTACTATAATGAGTTTATACGAATAATTGGAATAATTGCAAGTTATACTGCAATTTTCTTGCAAATATATTCCTGACCCTCCGTTTGTTCAGGCAAGGTTAAAAAATGATTAACAACAAATTACCATAGACGTAATTATTTCAATAGGGAAAAAGAGAAGATTACAAGGTTCTGACATAGTTAAACTGGTCCCAGGTTGTTTAACTTGTGCAGTCGTTAATTTGCGATAAAACCCATTGAAATATAAATCTCGCTAATGAACGTCCAATGAACCGATGTTAATCGACAACCTGGCGTAATTAACCGACGATTTCACGTTAACGAAATCGATGATTTTCAATTGTAAACAGGTTTCCTTTGACGGGGCTACTTTTCGAATAATATGGAATTTAAGTCAAGGTAAACAGGTGACGTGTGAATCACATGGGGATATCACAGGGCATGATTGACGCCCATCAGTGACGACCACGTTTGCGTCATGACGTTTAAAATCATTTCCAAGAACGTTTTATAACCGGAATCTTCATCTTAGTAATTGTACATTTTGACAGTAATGTTGACCGTTCTACGTATCGGTCAAAAGTGAACAAAATTTCCACATATGTTAATTAAAATAACTGTGAAATATGAAAATACTTGAACGCAAGGCTCGGTGGGTATATATCCTTTAAATGATTCATCATTCTGCAGATGAATCGGCCAACATTGATCTTCAACTAAATTTAAAAGAGATCATTTTTAGTGTAATCTTATATAAAATAGATTCCTTATCATGAACTTAGGGTGTAAAGAGTACCCGAATATTCCCCCTTTTATGATGTGAAATATACTTATATACACCACTTAAAGATATATTTTAATAATTAAAAACGGTGTCTATTAATCAAATTAAAATTGTATCACTGATCACCTGTGATCGATGTCTTAAATTCAGTAGTATATAGAAACATATAATCGTTCTTTAACTCGATCAGAAGTTATTAACATTTCTATCACATAATACTTGAAAAAAAAAAAAAAAAAAATAATTACTAAGTGCATTCGACTTTGCATTAATTGGTTTAATTACAGAGTAGAGACATTTAAAAAAAAAGAGTAACACTGAATAAACAATAGTATAGATTACAACATATGGTAAATTATCACTTGAAAATTAACGAAGTATCTATATAATCTTGCATCGATCGTAATTAGTAGATCTTGTTATTAATATTCAATTTCAATCGTAATATGTGACTGTAAATGATAAAGATTATGTCAACTCTTAAAAATGGTTGTCATTCTTGTTGACAAAAAGTACGATACACTACATGTGTAATAAAAGACATTAAAAAATTAATTATTGAAGATAATAACTGTTAATTTACAAATCTACAGTTTCAATTTATTGGCATGCATTATTAGTTTGATATTAAAGTTATTTTATGATCCTTAAGTATTAATTATTTAATGGAATTGAACGAGCCATTAAATTAAAAAATTAGCTATCTATATTTTTAATAAAAAAGATTTCAATACGTCTCATTACACGTGTTCAGGAGTTTAAAAAAACTTGGAAAAGCCCAAATAAATGTTTTTATTAACAAACATGTTAACTTCTAGAGATAACATAGCCTGGTGAGCCCATAAATTTACACACTTATCGTGTACACGTTAGCTGAGTTAGGGTCAATAAACCGAAAATGAATATAAATCCTACACATTATCATTCTTATTGAAAACTTTATTCTGCTGTAATATTTGTATCGCTTTTATAAATGTTATTGTGACAGAGAAATGAACCCAAGTAACTGATAACTTATTTTCAATGAGGGGGAAAGAATGAAGAATTAAATGAATCCAACTGACATCACTATTTGGATATTCATTCATTAACGTACGATAGGTTTTCCTATTTTTAAGTATGGAAATAAGAATAATTAAAGCAGCAGCCTTCGTGCACCAAGCACCGTTTTGCAATAAATAATGTGAAAAAAGTCACTGACGTAATTTTCTTACGTCTTTGAAATAATACATTGAAGACAAAAAAAATATAATAAAAAATAGAAGAAACCATTTTTCCTCCTTTTCGAATGAAATCGAAGATCAGTAAATTGAAATCAATTTAGAAAGAAGTATTAGATGCTAAACCTTATACTGTTGTTCTCTATTGCAGAATGCATAATACTATTTATGCTGGGTATTACCTGCAGTGCCTTGGCTTACATACTCTACATAATTAATCCAGTGAAGACAATATTGGAACACGTAAGTGACTGCATAAACGTTACATTATATTAATGAAAATATGATTATAAACATACCTGATTACCGATGACCGTGGTAGTAGTATTGCACTGGTGCTGGTTCCATAACGTAAGTCGTCTACGAGAGGGATGAATTCTGAAAAAATAATAATACTATTAGTATATGTTCAAAAGTATTGGAAAAGTATTAAAATACCAGGATATCTTTGAAATTCTAATAATAAAACTAATTGCAACCTTGGGTATGAAATCCACCCTTTTGTACATGATTTACAACCCTCTACCATTAATAAATATAAAAAACAGAAAATGAAAATCCTATCATTTTGTAGAAATTGCAAATGGCACCAAATTCGCTGCTTTATGAATTATGGAAAAAGCCCCCTATCAACGTCTACCTCAAAGTATACATATTCAACATCACCAACGCGGAACAGTTCCTCAGGGGTGAGGAAAAATTAACCGTGGAAGAAGTCGGTCCCTACGTCTATCAGTAAGCGACAGTATTTTCCTTACTACCAGATCACAGCGTCCGGTGTTTTAACAACACGCTTCTGTTTTTAGAGAAATATTAGAGAATCAAAATGTCACGTGGCACGAAAATAATACAATTTCGTATAAGCCAAAAAGAACGGTAGTGTACATTCCAGAAATGTCAAACGGTGACCCAGAAAAAGATATAGTGCACGTTCCAAATATACCAATGCTGGTAAGTGATAACTGAATACGAATCAATTCATAAATATTCATTCAACAATGTTACGACTTTTTCCTACTACTGGGAATTACAACGTTCTCAATTTAAAATATTGTAATTTATACTCCAGAGTTTATTTGATAAAAGCTTATGTCTGTTAGGATACTCTGGATCCAATTAGTATCATTAAATTCTTTTCAAGTATAATTGAATTCGCAGGGTATCTCGTCGACCCTACACGATGCTGCATTCTTGGTCAAATTCCCTTGGACTAGTTTGGTGAACATGCTAAATAGTAAATCGATCTTGAATATAACCGTGTACGATTATCTATGGGGTTACGAGGATCCTCTTGTCCGTTTGGCGAGTAACGTCGTGCCAAGTTTCATCAACTTCGGGAGATTTGGATTACTCGATAGGGTAAGTAATCGTCGCTAAATATTCACTTGATGAAAAGAAAAACAAGTACGCGACGATAGTACAAGTAATTAAAGAGCTAAGAGTAATAATAAGCCACGGGGAAGAACAAGGTGAATTTGTGAGTCACCTTTAAAATATTCCTATCCATCATGCACCTTCAGTGCAGTGAAAATTCATTTAACAGTTTAATGGTAACTCACTGAGCGTGATAAAAATCCCATAAGCTTTCGATCATTAAATTGACGCAACTGGACCCGCTCCAACCGCTATACTCGTTCCAAACCTGATTATTTATATGAAATAAAAAAAATATCAGGGTAGTTGACATAGCTAACTAACCTTGTCCACGCCTGAATCAAATACAGTATTTCAAGTTTTCTTGTTGCTAAACTTCTGCTCACATTCTTTTGGTACAACTTGCTACATATACAAGAAGCAGTTCTCCATGTGTCCCGAACCTGCCGACAGTTTTCGCAATTATTTCTAGCCGTAGATCCTTTCACTATTTATGTATACGTTTCAGGGTTCACAGGGTTAGTGTCAACGACTTTTAAACAGAGAAAATTGGAGCGAAATAGTCGCATTAGCTGGTTGAGTTGTATGGCTACTTTAGTGTTTAACGAGTTGATTGCTACAGGGTCCACAGATGACAATAAAATGGAGCAACTGAAAAAATTAGAGAACATTTTAATTAAAGTTAATATTATGTTAATTACATAAGACAGCGATGAGAGAATTTAAATTGAAAGAAGAGCCAACCCGTTAACTTGTAATAGAATTTCTTGTCCCAAATGACTACCACAGCTTACTATTAACATAGTACAGCATTTTACCTTGATATTATCATTTACAGATGTACGACGAAGGAGACAACACCGTGTTCATGAACATCGCGAAGAATGAGAATATGACCGACGAGGATGGACGTTATCTGAGCGTCGAAAGCTACAACGGTAGCCCCGGGATGCCGCAATGGGGGTACCAGGAAGAAGAAGGAAACGAGACTAATCCGGGGTAAGTAAAAATAATTAAACATAGGAAAATTCATAGGATTAACGAAAGAGCTTTCATCGAAAGAGAAATAAAAATGCTTAACACATGTTAACGCGTTATAAATTATTCAATATAAACATTTCACGCTGAATCTCTGTTACGTAAACAAGCATTATCGTTGCACGGTTACAATAAAGAGGATTATAACAATATTTCAAATTGTTCTCGTGACAGGAATACGATTTGTAACCGTGTCAAGGGAACAACCGAAGGAGAATTATTCCCGGCTAATTTAGACGAACACGCTACATTCAGAGTGTACAGGAAAGCTTTCTGCAGAGCGATACCGATTGTGTTTAAGGAAAAAGTATGGGTCGAAAGTGGTCTCGAAGGATACTTGTACACCGTGGCAAGTGACTTCTTGGATCCGCCAGATTTAAATCCGATTAACGAGTGCTACTGCCGGAACCGTAAATGTTTGAAGAGAGGATTGTCTGACATGACACCTTGTTATTACAGTGAGTACCTATTTCCATGATTCTCTGCTCTTAGATACGTTAACTTACATACAGATCGACGTTAATATTAGAGTTTCGTTTTTAAAAATTCACTCACCCTATATTGCTTTCTCTCAAGTTATAATCTTTCGTACACCGAGTTCTTCGAGCTCGCAAAATAGAATGATGAAGCTTCCTCCTGCAAACGATAGATAGTCGTTAATATTAAATGTCAAAGTTTGAACTTTGGGAACAATGCAACCCAAGCCATCAGCCTGCTCTTTAGAACAAGCTAAAGTGAACTAGAGCAAGGATCGCTCTTTTTCGGCCATTTCCGCTCAAATCGGAAAAAAAAATTTTTTTTCGGCTATTCATTGAGATTTTGACCTACTAAACACAATGGCGTACAATTTTTTCGATAACTCTTACCGTTCTGTACAAAAGTGACAGAAAGTCTAAATGCTATAGCCCCCTTATCAAGATTTTCAATCTTAGATACGGGTTGGCTAATAACTTGAACACAAGAAATATACCATTTGAACGTACTTTATTTACAGGTATTCCAGCAGCAATGTCCATGCCACATTTCCTCGATGCCGACCCCAGTTTGCTAGAGAACGTTATAGGACTTCATCCAGATCCAGAAATCCACAGCGCAAAGATCATTCTGCAACCGGTAAATGATTTTTTAGTAAAATTATTTCATAAGTGATATTTTTTAATCAAGGTATTAATTGGGCCCAGGCAGACTAGGCGGCCGCCTAGGACCCCATAAGGTCCAGGGCCCCCATAAAACGATTTTGCGTCTAAGAATGCAAGAAGAGTAATGTTTACTTGAATATTAATCGATGTAAAGGCAAATCTAAATTAGTTATACAAACTTTAATGTCAATTTTATAAATTTTATTTGAGGTACTTTTATAAATCTCAGGGCCAGCCCTGGTATTAATTGACTACTGATTTCTTTCGTTCATTTATATCGATTCGCTAATTTATGTAAGTGTCGTTGAAAGTGTCGCACTTGAAGTGTTTCTCAGGGGCACGTTCTCCCTAATGATAAACCGACCATGTTGCGAAACGCTTAGCAAGTATTTGAAAACCGGTTGACGTTAGACAGTTACCTAATCGTGTAACGATAATACATAATGATCATTAAACTGCTGCTACGGTTGTTCAACATGGCCGTCGACCTCGTAAAGCATCTTAAACCGCAATGCAGTTTCCCGAATCCTTCCTTCATTCACTTTTATCTTCTTTTTTTTGCAGGAGATCGGAATCCCGATAAAAGTTAACTCCAGAATACAGATCAACCTT
Organism: Osmia bicornis bicornis; assembly: GCF_907164935.1. Lineage (NCBI taxonomy): Eukaryota > Metazoa > Arthropoda > Insecta > Hymenoptera > Megachilidae > Osmia > Osmia bicornis. Next base: position 10,074,681 of record NC_060217.1, on the reverse strand, counting down.
GTTATGGCCCAAGCGGCCTACAGTTCTAGAATCTCGGCCTTCAACGGGTTAACGGTCCCATTATTCTGGAGCGATCTGGTAAATATTCTTTATTTTGAAATTTGTAATTAATTTATTTTTGTGCCAAATTTTTTAATCAATCGCAATGATATCGTGGATCCGTGTCACACTTGTTATTAATAATACTTAATGTATGTATTTGCAGTATATACCTTCGATACCGGACGACCTCCTCTTCCTCTTGAAAATGGTGCTTTACGTACTTCCGATAGCCCAGACGGTGATAATTTGGTTGCTGGCCATCGGAGGAGCGACGATGATCATATTATCAGTACCAGCCATGTTGTGGACCATCAATCAGCAACAGGTACCTCTTCAGGTAGAACGAAAGGATAGCTGCGATTTAAGGATACCGTTGAATTATGGTCAATACACTACTATGCGTATCTTGCCGGCTATTAAAAAGATCACGTCAAAAACGGACTTGTTTAGTTAACCAAACACACCCCTAAAGTATTTACGAAGCATGAAACGAAAGACACTTGGATTAATAAAAGAACGATTTTCTTATTTAAATAATTAATGTATTCGTTGCTCTTTTTTCTCGTTAGAAAAAAAAAGGTAGCGGATACGGTTGCGTACTTAAACCGACTTGTAAAGTATTCTGCGTTGCAGTACACATTCCGGGTTTCGTGCTAAAAATATTTATCAATCGATATTATTCTCTATCAAAACGTTATTACGGTGTACTTTCACTTTTATTCTCCCTTACTCCGATTAATTTCTTTAGAATATCGTTCTTTTAATTTTTATTCTGTTTCGTTTCGTTGCTTCTTAATGTAATACTACAATCTAATATCTAATTGATATAAATTTTTTTACGAATTTATTCTATGCTCCATCGATCGTATCTGCCGAGTAATGGCACTGGAGTAGCTCAAAGTATTTCATCGAAGTGAATTACCGTTAAAATAAGTTTGAATAAAAACGTTATGAACGGGTTATTATATAAATTTAATGAAATGCGAACTAAGTAAGGTTGTAGTACAATATTATGATATTAATCATAATAACCAATGATACCAGCCTATCGAAAATCAATGATGAATGAATATTGTCGTCTAATGTACATACACGAATTCGAATCAATTTTTTCGGATATTATAATTTAATCTCAAAAATACTTTACTTACGTGTATTATTGTTGAAAACGTGAAAAATCCAAGCCAAAAATTTGAAAATAATGATTGCTTAGGTATTTCGATTTTGGTAGCCGATATTTTCGTTGAAATATCACTTATTACGTTGCTGAACTTTTGCTTAGCACCGGACGTTTTGATTTCCAGCACCGGAAGTACTCGGTGAGACAAAATTCGTACAGGTTTTTGTACATCATTGTTGTACTAGTTAGATAATTAGTAAATATAAATAAATAATTTAAGTATTTTAGTTAATAAATTTACCAATTGTTATTGGTAATGAAGATACAAGGTTATGTTTCGATTTTGTATAACGAAGTACTTTTTAAATATCGTAACCTCAAAAATTTATTTATTTTTTTTAAATTTGAATTTTAAAAATTATTTATGTCGAGAACTTACATTTAACATGTTTTTAAAAATGTAATATTTCACATGATACTATAAAGTATTTTGTTTGTATAATGTATTATGATTCAATTTGTACAATTTTCTCAAAGAAGCAATCGTGTTTGCGAATACTGATACTAAGCATGTTAAACTTAAAATATTTTTCATATTAAGGAAATTTTTTTAGTTAGCAAAAAAAATATAATGATGCATAATATTTAAGCCGTTTTTAAAGATCGTAATTTATATTTCATAATTTCTTCATTCTTCATTGCATTTATGTCCCATTAATTTTCATTAAAAAGATACGTTTTCAATGTAACGAAAACGTAACTTTGCGTTGTTAGTCTATCATTTTCTTTATTATTAGAAAATTTTTGCTCATACTACATTTATCAAAGTATAAAAATATAGCGCTAAGGCTACAAGTGTATAAAGATCGGAAAATATACTTGCCTATAATTTTGAATTTCATAATAAAAATCAAAAACATCAGTTTATGTTATTATTTTTTGTGGATCAATAAGTTTTATCATGATAGATTATTATTATTTTAATATGGGATGTCTATATTAGAAAAAGAAAAAAAAATTGAAAAATATTATTACACAATAAGTAAATTAAATATACTTCAACTGAAATAAACACTCATTAGTTATGAAATATTACCTATCCTACTATGCATTATGTATAAGGGGTGACTTAAACATTTGTTATATAATAATTACATTATTTACTTTAAAAATATTTGTATTATACATAGAAATATATGTAATTTCAATAACAATAAACAACAGCTGTATACAACATAAAAATATGGATGCAACAAAATAAAACCACTTGTATAAAATACAAATTGTATGAAATAAACATTCCAACCAATTATAATTACAAAATTACTACAAAACTACTGCACACCATGCAATGTAATAATATCAAAAAGATTCCTTAGGAATTATAATAATATGTTGCATAAAAGTATTTATACAATTACAAATATGTGTAACTACATAAATAATAATATCACAAGTAATTTTAGCACGTATTAAAATTTCGTCAGTATACTTATTACAAGATACAGTACTTTCATGCAAAAATAAAGATATCAAAAAATCATAATTCGGTGAATTTTTTGAACACACGACTCATTTCGGGTCTGTTTTGTACTATATTAGTACACCACTTTCCCAGAAGCATTAAATTAGTATAAACCTGTTTGTCTTTCTCACCTGCCTTCTTGTCCATTAACAAAGGAAGGTCTGCATTTTTCCAACTGTTAATAAAATCTTTCAAAAATTTGTTCTCCAACCTAGACTCATCATAAGCTGACAAACCAGTAGCTAATTCAAATAAAACTATACCATAACTGTAAGTATCTACCTTTGTAGACAATTTTCGTTCATGTAGAAATTCTTCTGGAAGGTAAGGCCTAGTACCATGAATTTTGCTTACCTAAAATGAATAAGAATTGTTTTACTAAATTTATTTCACTACAATATATTTTTTAATACAAAATACTTACTTTCATAGAATCTTCCTCAGGACCTTCTCTTGCTAACCCAAAGTCTCCTATCTTAGGTTCAAAGCTTTTATCAAGTAGAATATTGGCACTTTTTATATCTCCGTGTATCAAAGGTTTTTTTCCAATTGTATGTAAATACTGTAAGCCACGTGCAGTTCCTTTAGCTATTTGATGACGTTGTATCCAAGTTAATGGTTGTGTTTTTTGTTTTACTAGTAACCTATCTTCTAGAGATCCATTTTTCATGAGCTGATACACAAGACAAGGTGATTTTCCATCCAAACTATATGCATACAATGGCAAAATATTTTCATGTGGACAAGAATTTAAAATCTTTATTTCTCTCAGTGACTGTTGAAGCTGGACTGCATAACTTTCATCTGAGTCAGTTCCTCTTTTTTCCAGTTTTTTAATAGCTACATCTGTATTCTTCCAAGTAGCTGTATAATAAAAAGAATACAATGAAAAATGTTCATTGAAATTGGATTAACAACTTTTGAACAATTTAATATTACCTTTATATACTGTTCCAAACCCACCCCTTCCTAATACATTACATCTATTCCATTCATCTGTAATTATTGTTAATTCTTGATAAGTAGCCTGAGGTAGAGTTGTTTCTGCTTGAAAAACTGCTGCTTCATTATTCTTTTTTTCATTAGATGGAGCACATCTCAAAAAAGGTGATAAAAGTTGTACTGCAGGCAGAGATGCGACAAGTACATTATTAGAATTACTTGGAGTATCTCTTATATGTATAGCTTGCATTGGTTGATTCAGTATCTTATAAGATTCTTCCTTTGTGTTTTTCTCAATGATAATTTTGGGCACATTTGGTTCTGCTGGTGCAATTTGATTAAAATTTTGTATACCTATCTTCAAGTCTTTTGTGTTTTTATTCAGACGTTTTTCAAGTACCCTATGAAGATTGCCTTCCCCGTTATAAATTAATTTATGAAATTTTGCATCAACAAATGATTTCAACGGTATCATAGACTGATAGTGTTGCATTCTAGATAATAAAACAAACAATTCTGATATAGTATGATTATGATGACCCCACATTGTTAACAATTCATCTGTAGGATTCTTTTCTTTTCGCAAACTTTGTATTGTCAATACATCATATTCCATCCATATCCCTGAAAAACATTATTAATAATGAATAGAAAATGTATTTCTCAATCAGACCATTAATAAACAAATGATACACAGACTTAACTTATGTTTTGACAACTTACCAGCAAGTTCCTCCCACTTGTCATTTTGATTAAGTATTTTACAAAGCTCCAAACGTTCAAAAAATGGTAATTGATAAACATATTTAATTTTATCAGTACAGTTTGATGACATAGTGGACAACAAATTATAAATTTTTTTATGGAAAATTGAGGAAAACTGTTGCGCGTGATTCACGCATCAAATTTTTTGTTGAATAATAGCTCCATCTACTGATATTATGGATTTCTAGACGAAAGATCTGAAGAATTTATCGATACCATCAGCAGAAATACATGAAAATTCGAAAATTATTTACCATTCTAAAACATAGTTAATTAGTACATATTTAGACATGTATTATAAAAATATTGTGAGCATATATTTCTTCTATTTGTATTAAAAATTTTATCTTGAATACTGACATGTATGGTACAATCAAGAGTGTAGTTGTGCCCTCTAAAGGTAACACTCTGAACTTAAATAACCATACTGGACATCAAGCATTTCAGGAGTAGCGTATTCGCCATTTTGAATTGGAGTCGCACGCAAAACGTTGTGTATGTGTACAAAAGCGACTCTGCACCTTTAAAAAGAAAATATAACATATTAGTTCCAACATACCCAGAAGCAATAAACGATGGCAGAATACCTGGCATCAATTTTTGGTACAGAAAAAGACAAGTAATATCAAGTTTCAAATTAATAATTATTTAAACTCTTCGAGCTAAGCGCAAGCGATATAACATTTCTTTATTTATTGCAGAGTAAATTGTTCGTTTTATTTTAAAATCGGTGCCTGCCGACACGGAGATCGGTGTTCACGAATTCATAACAAACCAACATTCAGTCAGGTAAAAAATATTTACGTGTTATTAGATTTACTAAGAAAGTTGTTATTAATCCATGTACCTACTCTATATAGTACTCTGTTCTGTGTTCAGTTTTAGTTTTTTAATAAATATTGTAATTGCATAACAATTATAGCTTATATTATTGTCTACTCTGTTATTTGACAAGGTAAACAAAGTGAAATCTATTTCAGACATGCTTATTGCAAAACCTTTATGTAAATCCTCAAAATTCAGCAAAGAGTGCAGATGGATCCCATTGTAAGTAATACATCTCTTTAAATTATATTTAATTAATGAATTAACTATAATCATTGTATAAATATTTTGATAGTGGTTGCAAATGTATCCGACGAGGAAATGCAAGAACATTATGACAATTTTTTTGAGGATGTCTTTGTCGAATGTGAGGATAAATATGGTGAAATAGAAGAAATGAATGTGTGCGATAATCTTGGAGACCACTTAGTTGGAAATGTTTACATCAAGTTTCGAAGGGAAGAGGATGCAGAAAGAGCTGTGAATGATTTAAATAATAGATGGTTTGGTGGTAGACCAGTTTATGCTGAACTTTCTCCAGTTACTGACTTCAGAGAAGCCTGCTGTCGCCAATATGAAATGGGGTATATATTAAAATTACATATTTTCACATCTGATAACAATATATATAGTCTATAATTTGTAAATACTTATTTTGGTATCTCTATAAAATCGATTTTTTTATATAAAAAATACACTCTATATATCACAAGTTTAATTTTTCAAATAATTAAAATACTAAATAAAGAACTTAATATTCTTCTAGAGAATGTACACGCTCAGGATTCTGTAATTTCATGCACTTGAAGCCAATTTCACGAGAACTACGACGTTATTTGTACAGCCGAAAGAAAGGAGGTAAAGGTCGGTCGAGATCACGTTCACGATCTCGTGGTCGTGATCGCAAACGAAGATCGCGATCTCGCGATAGGAGATCCAGATCTAAAGATCGTCGAAAAGGTAGGGACGATAAGGGTAGGGATGGACGATCTGGAAGGTATTAACTGTATTATTTTTCAATTGTAATAATCCTTCATAATAAAATAGTTTAAATTGATTCCTTATTTCTTTGACTGTTCTGTTAAAGATAACGTGTTTACTCGTATTTTTACTTTCATTCATTAACTATTAGCCAAATATGTATCTTATATTTAAAGACATGAAATTCTTTCAAGCAATGACAACTTTATCTTTCTTAAAAAAGAATTTACTACACACATAATTGTTTTTCATATGCGACGATTAAAGGGTAACTGTAACTCGAAATTATGTGGTGTGTAATTATAGAGAAGTTAAAAATAGTAAGGACCATCTCTTTCTTGTTATAATTTAATATGATAAAAATAAATTGTCATTTAGATTTGTATAAATTGCTTTATATGTCAAATGTCAAATGAACTCCCGTCATTTTTAATGGATCAATGAATCTTTATATGTATATGTATAAAATTATCACAATATAAAAAAAAATTTTGCATGTGTAATAATAAGAATAAAAAAAAGATAAAAAATAATGTTTTCTTCTTTTTTAAACACAATGACATAAAAACCTTGATAATCACATCAGTAATATTCGAACACAAGAAAATTACTTTTGTGTATTTCAAACTATATTTAAAGTTACTTCCAGCAGGAAGCAATAATTACAATGTACAAGAGATTGTGTTAAATGTTCACGATATAAACGTTGATAAAAATGATATATTTGTAAACTAATATCAAATCAAATGCTTAGAAAGACTTCTGTTTTATCATCTATCTCAAATAGGCCAAATTATTAAATATGCTTTGTACATACAAAATTTACATAAATTTTGTAATATTTTATTAAAAAACGAACTGATCAATTTGAAATCTTGACAGATTATACCTTACGTGTAAACAATATAACGAATTGTTATAATGTACAAAACAAGTAAAAGTTAAAACTAATTTAATAAAATAGAAATTTAAAATCATAGTCTCATATATAAAAATAGTTCATATGTTTCAACTACTTTGAAAGCATGGATTGTTGAGAAACATTTGAAGATATTCGTTCATTTTTTAGTAAATGAATACAGCTACAAAAAAGGAGATGTATTTAACTGTAAATAGATTTTTATGAAAGAATATACTTTACAGAACTTAAATAAATTATCCAAATTTTGTTTATAAATAATATCAGAATTACTATGTAGACTGAATTATAGATATATGTGTTAATGTTATAGCTGCATGTATAAAATTGTGATATGCGATTATTAATGAATAACGATGTAATGAGATGCACGCAATCGCCATTTAATACAGTCGATATTATAAATCTATTTATAAACTATTGCTTCCTACTTCAAAATGACACGAACTTTTTAGAAACTTCGTTAACGTCATTGTATCGATGCATGTGTATACATCACAATCTATTCGTGAATATCACGGATAAAATATATTATGTCAATGTAAGTCTTTCGAATTAATCGGTCTTTTTTTTTTTTTTCAAATGCCGACAATATTAAACACACATTCATTTGATCTTACAATGCTTTCACTGTCTATTTTCATAGACAATACTTAAAAACATCTTAATAATTTTACAGGAATAAATGTATCATATTTTGCAAACATTAAAGTATAATACACAATAGACGCAGGTTTTTCTTTCCCCAATGACTATTAACAATTACCATTATGTAGTGTAAAAAGTATATTAAAATGGTACGATTGAGTCCGACGGAAAAGACGTATTTTGTAGTTTATTCTCATCAGAATTTCTCCAAAATATACTGTATACAATATTTTACTTTACGTATAAATATATACAGTTATAAGAGCGCACTAGATATCGTTTAGTTACTCAGACACAAGATTGAGCAGTGCGCAACATTCTACTTCATGTGTTTTCGAAGATATAATACTACCTTCTTTCGTGTAGTTTTACTTTATTTTTGTCGTAGTATAGTGCTTGTGATATCCATTTACTTTGCGTCTAAGCACAGAGGTATAAATTGATTAATTTCTTCTCTTAAGATAACTAACAGCTTTAGTAATGTCCTGCCCGCATCACTTGTATCGTGAAAATATTTACACTGTTTAGGTTACTAATTAATGATTACGATACTCCAGAATAAGTTTAATAGGATATGAGATCATTGTTTAGGGGGGCTAATCAGCATAAACAATAAACTGTTGATTATCCACATCTGCAACTTCAACTTGAACAAACTGAGGTTGTTGAAGTTGAATTTGTTGTACTTGTCTTCCAATCGCATTACGTGACCTGTGAATCGGAAAATTCATTACATTCTTTAAAGGTTTATTTATTTTACATTATTTATTATAAATTCGTACTATATTCAATTAAGATTACTGAAGTATTATTGATATACTTACTTAGCTTTTGCATGTGTTAATATATGTGATTTTAAATTCGTTGATTGTGCAAATTTTTTGCTGCATCCATCAAATGGGCAAACATAAGGTCTGTCTCCAGTATGAATTCTAACATGAGTACGAAGGTTGAAGTCAAGACTAAACCTTTTGCCACATCCCTCGAATGTACATTGGAAAGGTTTTTCTCCAGTATGAACCAACTGGTGCCTCTTTAATTTTGAACTTTCAACAAAAGCTTTTCCACACTCTGCGCATACATGCACTCTTGGTCCATGAGTGTGTAAATGTTTACGCATTGCACTGTTATCTCTAAACATTTTTGTGCATCCTTTATGCGGGCAAGCTATAGTGCGTTCGACGCCGTCTAAAACAGGAGGCTTGCGTACTTTCAATTTGTGACCAGGTCTAGCAAATTCTGCCAACTGTTTTGGGTCCGAAAGGTCAAGACCCGGCATTCCATCAGAAATGGAGCTTCCAGAATGATTGAATTTGGCATTGGATTTACCAGTCATATATTCTGTGTAGTCTGGATCAGGCTCTGGATTTGAGCCTTCATCTGGAACATCCACCAGGTGAGGAGCTAATAGGACACTCCCTTTAACAATAACAAACAAGCAGTCCCAAACAAAAGCTACTGTATTTGTTTTTTCCTATGTAAATTATGTACTTTTTTAAAATCATTAAATGATAATACAAATTCTTACCATGTATTCAATTTATGTGCAAAATCAAACTTACATCTTTCTTTAATTATTAATAATTAATTTATAATTTGTCTTTCATATGAAACCCTATCTAACTTTTTTTTTTAAAGATACAATGTACATAACATTAATGTAAGATGTACTTAGCAAGTACAAACTCTACATTAATATGATCTACGTGTCAAATGTAAAAATAAGTTTTTATCTGAAAATTTCCATAAATTTTAGTTTTAGATAAATTTAATAAGCTTGATAATTTACATAATACTACAATGAATTAAAATGTAATAATAAATGCAATTTATAACTTGTATTGCAAATTTCTCTTTTTTTTAATATTAATATTATCATTTAAATGGTATATGTATGTATATATTTTTATTCAAGCAAAGATTAAAATTATTTTAATTTTTAAAACAATTTTAATCGCGAGCTTTTTGAAATGTAACATGAATATATATCAAATAATGTTAAGTCAAAACATCTTTCATATTTGAAAAATAAATCTAATTTTTGTATATAATGATCTTTCTAAAACAATCATTTATGAATTTCCTTTAATAGAAGCATACAGAGCCTAATACAATTGAGAAAGAAAGTGGAAATCAAATAAAATCATTTACTAAGAGCAACAAAGATAACATGAGTACAGAGCTTTGTTCATTCTCCGCCATTATCATTCAAGAGGACAGATCCAAGTAAAAGAAGCCATTTTCAAAATATGGCTGCCCCCTGGCAGCATAATGGCGTTCCCTCGATCAAAACAAACAACGCAAACTGTCAAAGAATTCATTGATAATAAAGAACCGGAGCATTTTGATAATTTTTTTGGTAAACCTGTATGAAAAACACAGTATTGATTCGAGACCACCGGAAGTACGTACGAACCGTGTGCGTGGAGATATCCGTTGCAAGAGTTTCTAATGAACTAATTCAGTGTATTTTATTCAAGTTATCAGAAGGTTAGATATAAATGAAACACTTACCATCATCGGTACCCGATGCCCACATCGTCACCGAGAATTCACCTTCAAGCGTCTTGATTTGCACTTGCTTCTGCTCCCACTTTCTAGCCTTCGTTTCCGAGCCCATCTCCCCAAAAATCGTATGATCGGACGTTCTGAATTTCGATGAACCACCTTTTCTAGCCTTCTTAGGACCCTTTCTTGATGGGCCAGGACTTGACTCGACATAAATATCGTTCTCTGGAACCGGGATCTGATCATATACGCTTAGCGGATCACTGCCGACGATTTCCTCTTGCGTCTGTAGTATGATTTCTTCACGTCCTGGTTCTGGAAGTGTTTGAAGGGCTATCATCGGTTGCCCATCTTCTCCCTCGATGGTAGTTTCCACAGTCTCACAGGGTATTTCTACCGGTATCGTTTCTATTTCAACCTCTTGGATATCTGGTTGAATCTCTACTTCAGTTATTATGTCCGAGGACGCCATATTAATCTCCGAAGACGCCATGTTACTAATCAAAATGGCTGGCCACGGTTAGTCGCGCGACAAGCGGGGCAACGAGTTAACTGATCACGTGACGTACCCCCACCACTATCATCAGTAAAGTGGTAGTCATTCAAAACTCTCTTGTATCCTTTTTTTCAAAGATTCTTCAGTAAAAAGTTTTACTTTCATTTCTTGAGTAAATATAAATTTTGTTTATAATTTATCGGGATATAATATTAATTATGTTTTATAATAAATTATGTTTATATTTCTTAAACCTTTCATATACTCATAACATTTTTTTATGAGAACCATTGAATTCTTTCCTTTCTCTTTTTTCGTTGTCGTTGCTCCATCTGCTGGAAAAATGTAGTAATATTGTCACTTGATAGCCTTAAATTTTGATTTGAACTGTTATAAATATATTTTTTTGCGTTACTAACTCATTTATTTTTCACTTATGTCGATACTATTACTAGTCTTAAGATATATTCAGATATAAAATAATATTACAGTACTTATTTATTTGAATAATAATAATAAAGATATAGGTTATAAACTTTTGTTATTTTTACGATGGACTTGTCAAAAATTCCAAATGACAGAAAATTATACCTTTGCAAATGGTATTTTCGAGGTAAGTAATTTATATTTATTAGAATATTTTACTTATTAATAAAAATGTTTATACCTTCGTTTTGCTATGCAGCTGGATTTGCTCTTCTACCATTTCTATGGGCTGTAAACGCTATTTGGTTTGTTAAAGAAGCTTTTTTCGTTCAGCAATATGAAGAACAAAAACAGATAAAAAAATGTAAGTATTTAATTTATTATGTTTCACCTTTGAGTTTATAGATTTGCTTGTTATGTAATTTGTTAATAATACATTTGCAGACGTAATATTTTCTGCAGTTGGAGCGACTATATGGTCAGCTGCTCTTATAGCATGGATTATTATATTTCAAACACAAAGAGCAGCATGGGGTGAGGTAGCTGATTCTATCAGTTACATAATTCCAGCAGGCATTCCTTAATGTTGTGATACAATTATCTTTAGTTAATTCATAATAAATAACTATTATGTCTTATTAATGAAGAATTACATGTAAGACTGTTCTCTTCTTACTTGATATCTGTTTAAATAATGATTTTCAGAATTATAAAAAATATATTATTTATTTAAATGCATTGAAATTGAATATTTCTAAAACTTAATCATATATGAATTTTAGATACAGTTACAAAGTACAACATTTCATACATTTTATAACATGAAAAAGCTAAGGTTACAAATACATATATTAATATCATTTGTTTATTTTCATAGTTATCCATTATTCTTTACTTGGTGTAAAAGAATAAAGTTAAACAGCTCTTCGTCGTCGTCTGTACATTTGAATATCCTTGTAAACTAATCTCGATAGAAGCTGAAACAGTAAAAGTAAGATTTAAGATTGAAAATATTTAGTACCAATCAAGTTTTGCATAAAGTAAACTTACCAATAATGCCACCATATCTGCGATCATAAGCATATAAAACACATTATGCCAGCCAGCCCAACGTGATACCAAACCTGCTAGCAGTGGACCAACAGCAGCACCAATACTGCCTGTTCCATCAATGATAGCAGTAACTGTAGCTAAAGCTTTTGAATTATCCCCTAAACTAGGGTGAGTTCCTAGTTCAGCAGATACAGCAGTTGTTATTAAGGCATATGGTCCATTTACCAATACTCCTGCTATTAGTAGTAATACTATGTTGGTGCCCAAACTTGTGCTTCCAATGTAGTCATATATAAACAACTGTATAATGAATCAAAAGATTACGGGCTATAGAACTAAAGAATTACTGATCTAATAATATTTATATGAATAATTCTTTAGCGTTGTAATTTATGAATTAAATAATTATGAATCGTTTATAAACTAACTTTTAAAAATTTTCAATATTTACTGTACAAATTAATACATACCCCGGGAACAGCAAATCCAAGCATAACAGCACATGTTAAAGCACTCATACCGCTATAATCGGATAAAACACCAGCTGCTATCGCACCCGCAATACCACCCACATCAAATAAAGTAGAGACATCTGCACTTAATGTTGTACTATAAGTAGCTAAGAAAATTAACATGTTTAATTATTAATATGACATATGGAACATGTAATAACAATCCAATAAATACTAACTTGAAGCTGCAATATATAATGGCAACCAATACAGGAATGTGTAGCTTACAAGTTTTGCAAAAAATAAAGAGAGAGAATATTCTATAACTCCAGGTATAGACATAGCTCCTATAAATCCGATTGCATTTCCTCTATGAGATTCTTGTACATGTCTGTATCTTGATAGTATTGGACTAGTTTCAGATCGCAAACTTGCCACATCCTTTTAAAAGACATACAACAAATAAAAAAAAATAGTACAATAAAAAAACTGTAAAAAATATTACATAAATGATATAAATATTAAAACAATGCAATTTATGTTAATGCAGTTAAATAGAGTATCAGTTGTGTAAAAAACAAAGCATGCACTTACATCAATATTAACTTGTTCGTGGTAGACACAGCGATAGATGAGACGCTAAGTACAGCAAATGAATTAACTTTAGTGAACATATAATATATATACACAAGAAAGTGGATAATAAATAATTAAAAATAGCATACTAAAGAATTACTTAATAGTTCGAAATTGAAGAGTTAATAACTACTTAAAAATAAAAACTTATTGCAACTATTAAAACAAGGAAATTTTATGCGTGAAATGTTATAAACAAATTTTCGTGCTCACATTCCAATACTAAATAACAAAAAATGCTATTGGTATTAATTAATTGCTATTAATACATAACATGCTAGTAATAATATAAAACCTTATCAATATCGTTATACAACTCACATCTTCGGCATCATTATATAATTGTTCACAGTCATCTGAACCACTGCCTTCATCTGAACTGTGGGTTGCATCGAATTTTCTATATCTAGGAGAAATAGGTGGAATACACCCGATATCTATAGGATTGGGTATTAAAAATAGAAATATTATAAATCCTGCTAAGCCCATTACTGCTCCAGGTACCATAAAACTTAAACCCCAATCAGATTCCACAAATTCAGCAGCTATTAAACTACCCAAAATATTCCCCAACGAGGTGTGAGAATTCCATATGCCAAAGATCAAACCTCTTTTTCTTTTTCCAAACCAATTTCCTACAACTGTAACTACACCAGGCCAACCTGATGTTTGGAAAACACCACCAATTGCCTAAATAAAATAATAACAATAATAGTAATAATGGAACTTATCTGAATAAATAATGAATTATTTTTTTGGATATTTACCTGTACCAGAACAAAATACCACAAGCTATGAATATTATATGGTCTAGCAATACCAAACAGATAACAAGATATACCTGATGCAAGCATACCAAATGATAGAAAATAGCGTAAATTTACTCTTTCAGCTATGAAACCACTGCATAAATAAATATAAAATTATTATCAAAATAATATTTATCATCTATATATCACAATTAAGCTCACTTCAAAGTGTCACCTGAGGAACATGGCTGCTGCATATGTAAACAGGAATGCTGAGTCTAACATGCCAAGCAATGCTGGAGCATCTGCAGTATCTAGAAATACATATAATATTTTACTTGAATATGATTCACATGCATATAAATTAAATGTTGATTAAAGATTTTAGACAATAAAATTATATGTACCAAATGGAGCCCAATCACACCATGTATCTCGATTAGTACTATTAATCAAAAAATCTGGAGGTGGTGATAAAGTACTACAATTGAGACTTAATACATTTTTCACAACTGATATTGGTTTTCGTGTCATATGGTAGCAAGTATAGGCCAAATATGTAAGAGCTAAGATACCACCCTGATGCCAGGTCATTTTGTTCACACGGCGATAAGGACAACATTTTGTGGCTGTATGTTCCAAGGCTTGAAAGCCCCATGGTTGATCCCTTAATGAACCACTCATACTTGCTAAATGATGCTTTCCTGATTTTGTTGACTAACTTATTATTATAAGTGTTACAATATTTTTCACTTTTAATATAATAACTGTCACTTGGTTGTACCTTTTCAATTTAATTTGTATCTTTTTATCACCAAATGATTTATTATCTATATTATTTAAAATAACATAGCAAATATTTTTATCTTCTTGTATTAATACTTTTAAAAGAAAATTAAAAATAATACTGTGCACTTTATAAAGATTTCTTAAATTGATAGTTAACCACTTAAATTTTCATTTACATATGATTCCATTTATCCATCATAGTATACAATTATTTTAATAAATATAGCATTGATAAAACAAAGTACTCGCAATACTATTATTAGATTCACTTCTAATTTTATCTTATCATAAAGATTGTGGGAAATAATAGTATAATATCAATATGTATTGTACATTTTCTTTGATTTCCTCAATGTCATATTCATACATAATTATTGTACTTATCTTTTCTCACTGATATTTTTATTACGTCCAAGATTTTAATTTATCAACAGAAAAGCAGTATTCATATAGAAACCATAACTAAAAGCCACATTAGATAAAAGAACAGCTATGATTCATAACCTAGAACAAAAAAAAAAAACAAAGCTGTAACAATGTAATCTGTAAATATGTAATCAGAATATCGTTTGAATTGCATATTTTATAACGTCATATTACATTTTCACCAATTTTAAGAAACTATAAAATTATAACACTATGAATCACGTGGAATGTTTACTATCATAAACGGGGGATAGTTAAGTACGTGTAAATAGACAGTGAACATGCAAGTCGAGCATGATGTGTCAGTGTCATGTAGCTTTGTTTGGATATGTGTGGCTAATGTATGATTTTAATTGCATACACTCACTACAGATACAAAAAGACTGGATATGCCTTTGTTCTCGAGAAATCATGATTTTCAGAATGTCATATACCCTCAGGTGAGGTTAGGCCTGCATTTACAGAGCACAGTTAATGTGACAATCGTGCCTCTTTTACTAATCCCTCTTCTATTACACCTCGTAGTCATAACTGAAAACACACAATATTGACTCCCACTAATTCTGTTGTGTTTAGAAACCAGTTAAATTGAATAAAATAATTGTTTGATAAACTTGTATTTTAAAAAGACCGCCAAAAATTTAAATCTTTTAAATTCGATCTTACCGCCATCTCTTTCAAAATGGCGCAAACTATTCAACAACTTACCGACTGAGATTCCAGAGGCACACTGTCACCACCTGCCGGAGTGTCGTGGAAACCATTCGGCAAATAGTTTCCATCGTTTTCGGATAGATGGCGCTAGTGCTCCCTTGTACTGTCGATAAGTTGTTGAGTAGTTTGCGCTGTTTTTGAAGAGATGGCGCTAGGACCGAATTTAAAAGATTTTCCTTTTTGGCGGTCTTTTTAAAATACTAGTTTATCAAACAATTATTTTATTCATTTTATGGTCTTATGCTAAATTTAACTGATTTCTAAACACAATAGAATCAAAAGGAGTCAATATTGTGTCTTTACAGTTCTTATTTAATTGCGTATCAATGATATATCGAAGCAATCTGGTGGTCTGGTGTCACTGTCAACTTGCCTAACACTGTTGTGTTATCTATTTGCTTGTTGCTGAAATACATAAGTTTTTTTATCACAGATAATACATATTTCCAATTTGGTATTTCAGAATTTGTACAATAAATATTGGTTAATTAATATGGTGGTTCCTGATGATTATGAGGCTATTATTCAATGGCATCCAGAAATGATATTAGTTTCCAAAAATCCAGTTACATGGCAAGGATTTATAACAGCATCTTGTAATTTTAATGCAGGAATAAATATTCGAATCAAATTAAAGTTGACTGTACCAAATTATCCCTCATTGATTGATGCGGAAATTAATTTTGGTAAAGAAATAACATTCATACGCAACGAAGAATTTAATAGGAGAGTTAAAAATTTAACAAATCATGCAACTAAAGTATCAATATTCTTAAGGCAATTACAGTCATTAATAGTGAGTGTCAATATTTATTTTATATCTCATGTTGCTTCATATAATGTTACTAATAATATATTTAAACAGGGTAAATTTATCAATACAGCTCGCATCATTGAAAATAATGAATATGAAACAACAAATAATAAAGTAAAAGAAATGTTACAAGAATTACAGAATGTACTTGAAACTCCATCTGTAAGTATAAAGTTTATTATATTTAAAAGTAATTACAATATAAGATAGATGTTGGAAATTATATTGTTAAAGGAAGTTCAATTATCATCCAACAATACACTAAATACTATTAAACTATCTTTGGGAAAGGTGGCTATAAAGTTACAAAAGGTAAAGTACGGAATGCATCCATGGTCTGTTGTTTATTCAGATTTACCTGAAATACCTGCACTTGGACCATTTGAAAAGAATGTATCAACATTAATTGTAGCAAGAAATAAATTTAGATTACAAGTGGAAATACTTGAGAAAGCATGGTCTAATTTGAAGCAAATTGATGAGTAAGCATATGAATCTATTTATGGTAAACACTTTTTTCTACATTTTTAGTTTAATCCATATGAGATTTTTGAATAATTAGGAATTGTTGGGTAATGGATCCATTACAACCAAAGCCATGCCATCTTTATAGACGAATTTATCTAACACCATCTTTATCCATGTTCATTAAAATAGATCCTTTGAATCCTATGGATTTACCAGAAATTAAATTTATGGGTAGTGAAACAGAAGTTGAATCTAAAAGGGAACTTATTTCTAAGAATTTACAGGCATGTATTTATCATTATTTTATATCAAACTCTGCTTTACAACATAATAATTGTAAATATTATAACACTTTTGTAGAATTGGAATTTACAATATAACTTTATAGATAATTTAATGATGATATTGAATTTAAATATATTTCCCAAAAAAGAAAAAAAAGAGACAGTACAAGATGAGAATACTATTGTTACTGATGAAGAATGTTGTATTTGTTTCTCTCTAGAAATAGACTGTAATAACTTACCTGATAAAATTTGTAGTAATGAGAAATGTAGAAGGCGTTTTCATACATCTTGTCTATTACAGGTATGTTTGAATAAATATAAAATAATTTTTAAATTAAGATATTTAAAAGGGAGATAATATTAACAAATATTTATATTATTTTTTAGTGGTTACAAGCAGTTGCTGGTAATCATATTGCATTTGATCATATTCATGGCACATGCCCTAATTGCCAAGAAAACATATCATGTTGCATTAAATAGTAAAATTTAAACCTTAAAAAATATTTTAATCAAATCTTGTTAATTTGTCATTCAAATACGTATATATGTGTAAAATTCAAGGATATTGCCCATTGTTTAACAGAATCATTGAATTCATGAGTACCACATATTAGAATTAATGTTTCATTAATCATACAATCATCAAGTATCTCAGAAACTGATTCTTTATTTAATCTACCGGGTTTTACATTTATACCATGGAGATTGGAAATATTATCTAAAACACAAAGAAAGGTATGAAAGATTTTTAATACATGATAAAAAAAAACTATAAACCAAAGATTTGAAATAATTTAATAATATTATAGTTTATATTTTTAGAAATAAATTTAATATTTAAGATATACAACTTACTATGCAACTGTGATATATGTAATGTACATTTAAAATTCCAATAATCTGTTAAAGTTTGTAACTCTTTTTTCAAGGGAATCTGTAATACATTTTGAAATCCACCAATGAAATGAATCCTTGTTTCCTCTAATTCATTATTTATAATTGATTTTACTATAGAATACACTGCAGTTATTCCAGATCCCATAGTAAACATAACAATTTTCTGAAAACTACAAAGTTCTCAATCAATTAACTATTTATTAATAGTAAGTAAATATTAAATATGTTATACATACCTATTGCATTCATATTTAAAATTTCCATAAGGTCCTCTAATAGATATTTGATCATCTAATTTTATGTTTTTTAAATAAGTACTAAATTTTCCATTAACATAAAGTCTGATTAAAAATTCAATACTGTTATCTGTAAAAGAGATTGGTGAATATGGTTTGGTAACATCCCATAAGCGTAACATAACATGTTGTCCTGGTTCAATTAATATTCTCTTATTATTCTTTGGGTCATTTTCTGCAAACAATTCTTATTAATAATAAATATGTTATAAATCATGCAATAAATTATACATTTGTACCTTGATATTTTAAATAAAGTAGAATGTAATGATCAGAAATCTCCTTTATATTAGTGACTGCAAAGTTCTTGTATAAATATGAACATAATAAGTTTTCATTGCTTTGTACTTTTATATTTTGCTTTTTTCTCTTGTAATATTCTTCAAGTAACTGTCTATGCACATCAAAAATACAAAGATCACATGCGTTATGACAGCAGTCTTCTTCTGATGGAGTTACTGGTCTGCTGCTTTCATTGTCACTTTCAGTACACATTTTACCTATGTGAAATTTTTTGTTATATATGTATATATTTTATTAAAAGTTGTTTACTTATTTGTCTAGTTAACCTAGACTCTGTTAACAACGTGATTCTAATTACTATTTACATATGGATGTATATATATGTGTGTGTATGATGTGTCATGTAAACATTAAATTCATGTATTAGTTATATATACATCTGCATATGTCATGGTATGTCATTAGTGATCAGCTGTTTGTCAAAAATATTTTAACGCATACAAACTTTTGTAGATTTTTATGTAATATAAGACCGATATATAACTCATGAAGATAAATTATAGTTTTCAATATGTATATTTACAATTACAATGATATAAATTCCTGTATCATGGAACAAAATTATCTACTAATTCCAGACGATGACGTAGCGTGATATAATGATTCCAACAAAGAGTTAAACAATGCTCAATATAATAAGAGTTTTAAATACGCGTTGTATGCGCGTTCTAGTTAATATTAATACATTTTAACAGTTTATTATTACGTTGTCATATAGTAAAATCAGTTTCTTTTATGTAATTTAATTTTGCACAGTGATGTATCATTGTTCACAGTATAATTTATAAAAAAATAAAATGGAACGTATAAATATTATAGGATGGAAACGTTATGTGCTGGTACAACCACCTTTAATGATGATGATATTTGCTCAAGCAATAACAAGTAACTATAAATTATATAATATGCTTAATATGTTATTGTAAAAGATAATGTTATAAAAGTAATAAAATTATTATAAAAAGATTTTATGTGAAATTTTATTTTATGTGAAATTTATATTTTGAATTTGAATTTTAGGTAACATTTTAACAGATTTAATAGTATATCGTACCTGTAGTATAACATTAGACATAAATAAAACAGAATGTTTACTATTACATAAAAATAGCAGCTGCACAGAAGCATTGAAAATAGATGAACAAGTTCAGCCTAAAGCAAGCTTAATTTTGATGAGTAAATCATTTATTGAAAGTATTATACCTGCTTTACTATCTTTATTTTTGGGACCATGGAGTGATCTGTATGGAAGGAAACTTATTATATTATCAGGATACGCTGGTTAGTATTATACTATATTTAAAAAAAAAAAATATCACTTACTCAAGTGGTGATTTATGTCACAGGTAAATCACTGACGTATTTCATTCTATCTATTATGACCATTTATGATATCAGTCCATGGTTTTTATTAATTGCATATATTCCATATGCATTCTCTGGAGGATTTAGTATAATTTTATTGGGTACTATTTGTTATATTTGTGACATATCAAATGAACAAGAAAGAGGCTGGCAATTAGCTTGGATGGAGGCTTTAATATCTATTGGTGTTTTAACTGGTATATTAGCTGGCCCTGTTATTTTTCAAGCATATGGGTATGTAGCTGTGTTTGGTAGTGCTGCTGTATGTTGTGTGTTAGCAGGATTGCACATTTACTTTTTAGTACCTGAGACCATATACAACAGAAATTCAGTATGTATTAAAAAACATACTTTTACTAATATCTCTGCTAGTTCATTTTAAGATTATTCCAGTAAGGTAAATGTAATTTTTTAATGTTTATAGATAACTCTTGGAACAATGTTTGATATACATCTAGTCAAAAGACTTATTAACACGTGTATTCAAAAAAGAGAAGGATTCAATAGATATATAGTTTGGTGCTGCATAACTTCCATTATTTTAATGGTTGTAGTCTTAGAAGGAGAAATGACTATTGGCTTCTTATTTGTAAATGCTAGACTTGGTTGGGATGTAAATACATATTCCATTTATGTAGCTACTAATATAATACTCAAAATTCTTGGAATTCTAATTGGTGTTAAAATTTTGGTAGTATTCGGAGGTACAGATAATTTTTACAAATGTTAGGTTCATTTGAAATGTTTAACGGGAAAATATTTAACAGTAGAATGTTTTATAGGACTTTCTGAAGAAGTAACAGCTATATTATCATTGTTTTCTTCCTTAAGCAGTTCCATAGTAGAAAGTTTCACATTAAAATCTTGGCATATGTATTTATCAGCAGTTGTAGGAATGTTTAGTGGTGTTGCCAGTCCTATGATTCGTACTACATTGTCTAAGTCAGTGCCTCCAGAGGATAATGGTATAAATCATTCAAAATAATAATTAATTTAAATACCTTCTCAATATATCTTTTTATAATACTATTAAATTTTTATAGGTAAGGTGTTTTCTATGACAGTATCTATTGAAACATTGACTCCATTTTTAGCATCTTCTTTATACAGCATAATTTATTCATATTTTATGCCACCTATATACCCAGTACCTGTATGGTTTGTATCTGTAGGTATTTTTATCATTGTAATATTTCTGTTGATAAACATAAAAATTCAAAGTACAAGACAAAGTAACCCTGTAAGATATGTGCCACTGCCACAAGATAGTGAAATATTAACATAATTTTACATCAATACTGCGATGCTGTAAAAAACTGTGGTTATAAAAAAAGATATAATGAATGTACATATATTTTGTAACTTTTTTAATGCAAAAATATAAAATAAAATTGAATTTAAATCACTTCCTTTATTAAAACATACACTGATATATATTTTTAAGTAATGATAACTGGAATGTAAATAATTTACATAAATAAATTTTCAAATATTTTACAACTCATCATAATAATCAACATGATCACCAGATTTATATTTACGGTTTTCAAGGACTTTCAAAAGGCGATTAACGGTTTGTTCACAAGTTAAAACAGCTCTCTTTACTAACAGATCATTAAAACTAGACTGAACTTCTTTATCACTTGTCTCTGTACAAACCTGATAATACATATCCGTTTCAACTGGCCCTGGTGAATAATTCAATACATTTACTTCTGGATTTTCTAATGCAAATACCTATGTAACAAATGAATAATTAAATATAAAGTAACATAAAGTATTAACAAATAATTAATATTAATATAAAATTACTTTAAAAAATATTTCACGTGCTGCCTTTCCACTAGAGTAGTAACCAAATGATTTTCTTGGTTGCAAACCAAGCAATGAAGTAATATTTATGACAGTTTTCTTGGCACTTGGAGTTTCATTAAATATTTTCATAATGACTCCATTTAATATAGCAGGACCAAAAACGTTTAAATCATAATAATTGCGCCAATTATTTATATCAGTCATTTCATTTGTTTTCTTAGTAATATCTCCCATGGTACCAACATTATGTACTATAACTACTCGATCAAATTGTGCTGCAGGCTTATTCTTTAAAGTCTGTATTATGACATCTAAAAAAAATATATATATATATACTAAGTTTGGTGGTCTTAAAGAAGAAAAAGTGTGATATTCTTTACAAACATATATATTTACCATGTAATTCATGTTCTGTTGCCTTGCCTAAATCAATACTAACAGTGTCTACAGATATATTGGAAGGAATATTTTTAGCAGTTTCTTTTAAGGCATTTAAGTTTGTTGCTAATAACATAACATGTGAGTCTTTTTCTAAGACTGAACCAAATGATAGTGCAATTTGTTTTCCAATTCCACGACTTGCACCAGTTATTAACAGAAATACCTTTCCTGATAAGTCTTGAATAGGCATCTTTATTTTGATAAATTAATCCTTTTGTTTTTCCAAGCAATAACTTTCAACTTGTTTATCTACTAATATATCTGCTGTAATATTATCTTCTTGCTCAGATTCTGTTACTTCCTGAAGAACATCTGCTTTTAAAAGGTGAATTAATTCACTAACTGTTACTGCCTGAAATATTTAATATGATAATATAATTATGATTGAGTTATTTGTTAGTAAAAATATTTTAATATCCATATTTACTTCTAAATGTGGTGCTATATGTCTTATAAAAGGATTTGAAACTAATTCTGTGTCCTTTTCACTCTCAAGCTTACATTCATTAGTTATTAAACGTGCGATGGTATCTTCTCTGATCACCGATAAGGATGTTACAAGATCTTTTTTTGATGTACCTTTTTTAAGACTTCTAAGTCTGGAATCTAACAGATAATTTCATAAATAGACAGAATAATCTTAAGAATACATTACATATTTAACATTTTATATATAATAGAATAGAATAGAATTAAATAAAATTGTTAGCTCAGTTGTGAATGTCAACATATGGACAGAGTTTATATTTCATTTTTAAACAAAATTAAAGAAAAAATCACTTACAAAGTTTTTCCAAATATTCTTCTGAATCCGCAAGTTTCGTATGTTTTGATTCTACGAAAGAATCCTCAAAATAGTTTTTACTATTATCGGCGTCGATTTCTGATATGTCCGTTCCACACCATGGATCAGGAATGTCTGTCTTCATGATTTACGTAAGCACAATTTTTCTATCGCGTGGTATTTTTCCTTCCAGGTATGTTTTTTTATTCTTGAATTTATGTATATGGTTGCTAAATTTTAATGGATATACATATACTTTAATCAGATTTATTGGTTAACCAAGTACAATTTTCGGTTGGTCTTGCTGGTGGTTAAATATATGTATGCCTGTGTTGCATACATATGTATACAGATGTATCAGTGCTATGTATATATATGTACATTATGAGCTACTTTTATTCATTGAAGATGTTGAAATAAAACTATTCCAAACTATTAAAAATATAAAAAGTTTCTGACGAATAATTTATTATTAGTATATAAATATACAATTAAGGAGTAATCGATACAAAATCAATTTGTCTAAAAAACATAGTCTGATATAGAGAAAATGTTTACAAAAATATTGTTGACTTTATTACACAGCATAAGCAATTATTAATACTATTCATTGCAACATTAAGATATTTTTTCAGTCTAAAATATGTGTATAAATATACATAGCACATACATTGTGTTTATTTTGAATACTACATATGTATTTTTAATAGTAATGACCAATTAATATGATTTTATGTACAAAATTGAATTAATGTATCAGAAATAACAATATTGTCCACATTAATGTAGTATTAAATATCTTCGTCCTTTTTCCTTCATAATAAATATTATAATACAAACTGTTCAGTACAACTATATTTGAAAAACATCATGAAACGATCGGTTTTAAATGTCGTATAGTTAGATATAAGCAAAGCGAATGAAATAGTAACCACAAACTGTTTAATGCATTTTAATGTAAATAACATTTCTTATTAGCCTGCCCTTTAAACATTGTATTAAAACAGTGATATCAGATGTAAATATATGTACTAGTTTTTCATTTAAAATACATATATACTCAATTATAGTAATTAATATCAAAGATCAAGGAACATTGATTTCATTAATAACAATGTGCTGGTACTGAAACATAAGAAATTAAAAAACAATTTCATACAGTTTACAAAATATATAAACATATAATTTATGTTATAATTTGGCATTTGTGATTGTGTTAAATAGAAGCAAATTTAAGACATAGGAACAGTCTTATACTTTTTTATGTACAAAAACAATTACAGAACCTGACAAAATGTAAATTTTATAATCACAGCACTTACTAATGTTTTCAACAGTTTTCTTTCAATATTCTGTAAAAAGATTTTGACTATTACTATTTATAATAATTGTACTGTATATGCAGAGTAGAGCTAAAGTTTACTTGTAATATATTGCTCATGCATATATTATATGTATCATATAAAAATGTATTATTAAATAATTAATTTGATTTATATGCACAATAACAATACAGTGTTGTAGTTTCAATGTGATGTGTATGTTTCAAAATATTTTTATGCATTCATGATGTCGATAAAATTTATAACTCTTTGCACTCTGCTTTTTTTCTTTTTAAATAAAAGAATAATATCTATATTTTATTTTTTAATAATATAAGATATCTATTAATGTATTACATATTGAATAATACAAAACATGTATTTTGCTGTAATAAATTATTATAAATAAGAGTGTAAAGAGTTAACACTTGATGCATTAGAATTTCTATCTTGCATAAACTTTGCAGCATGGAGAAATGTTGGGTTAAATATGATTTATGATGTAATAATAACTATCACGCGACAATGATATAGTTTTAAATCCTAGAATTGATGATCCTATAGATAAAGAAAAAATCACAACCGGCAAGTAGCCAATTACATACTAGTAACAAAAATATAATTAATGATATAATAAATTATGCCATACCTTGGCTTCAGGAATTTTACGAACGGCATACGACCTAGTTATCAGAATTTAAAACCTTCTGTATCTGTACAATTTTTCTTTTGATTAGAGAAATCAAATGATAAAAGATTTATAAAAATTAAGAAACTCTGATAACAAAGTAGTTGCACTTGATCACAGAGGATATTTTAGAGAGTTTAATAATCAACATTTATGCACCGCTTGAAGGTCTTTCCCAACAACACAACCATCTGCGCCATAATGATAAAGGTTTCCTACGCCTATATAATAAACTAGCACCACCCCTTCTGGTATTAAGAGCACTAACTATTGCTTGATCAAATGCTTCTTTAAGATCATGTTGAGTTAATGCAGATGTTTCCACATAACTTACAGCTCCTACCCTTTGAGCCAATTGATGTCCTTGTGTTGTTGTAATTGGTGTTTGACCATATCTTGCTAATTGTAACATAAGATGTACATCCGACCTTAAGTCACTCTTTGTACCTACCTGAAATTATTACTGTTATTACAATTCATGTTATATACAGTATGTTGATATTTTAACTTTATTTAAATTTTATCATTATTGTTAATAACATATATAGTTTTATTACCAAAATGATTGGTGCATTTGGGCAATATTTTTTAACTTCATTTACCCAACGAGAAGTTACACTATGATAAGAGGAAGGACATACAACACTGAAGCAGACTAAGAACACATCTGTTTCTGGATAACACAATGACCTTAAAGGATCAAAGTCATCTTGCCCTGCTGTGTCGCATAGTTGAACATTTACTGGTTGACCATCAACATTAACTACCACTGTAAAAAATGAACATTATGTAGAATCTGTTCTATGTTTATAAACTATTATATCAAAAGAGACAATAAATACTTAAGAATTCAACTTCAAAAATTTTTAAAAAATTCTTTTGTTTGTGCACCCTTTTTGATAACAAAGACATCATTATGATATGATAAACTTTATGCTTTAAAATGTTTTAAATAGAAACAAAGTTGTCTGAGTATAATAAAAAATTGTTGTTTATCTATATTTTACTACAAAATAATAAAGTATTCAAGTACAATCAATGATAAGAAAATTTCAATTCCATAATTAAATGCCACTGATAAATTGTTGTGGAGAAAACTCACCAGAAGATTACTTATCACTACCTGAAACTGAACTTACCAACTGTCATTAAATTTTCAACTAACCATTATAATTATCAAAAGCAGTAGGCACGTATTCTCCTGGGAAACCGTTTGTGGAATAAGAAACTACAAGGCTGGTTTTTCCAACGGCACCATCGCCTACTAGAACAACTTTGATTCTTCTGTCGAGTGGGCTACCGTTGTGTTCTGTACCACCACCGTTTGAATTTTGATTCTGTTGTGAACACGTCGTTCGTTTCGTTTGCATCTGCATTGTTTGTCCATTCTTCAGAAGGGGTTTAGTCCAGTTTGTGTGCGACGACGGTGGCATTATTTTCTTCTTTCCTTTATCACATCTATAAGCTTTCATGCGTATACTTCGGAGATTATTTTACATATAACCTCTACCTGATCAAGGAAAGCAGTGCAATAATTGCATCGATCACAGCACATTTTTTTTTCGAATCGTCATCTTTCTTTTCTCCTATTGACACTTGTGGCTGGCAAGAATACGGATCGAGTGTTGGATACCGATGGCTTCAATACGCCCTGTCAGATACTGTGCGCATCACTCGAAAACAATGGGGAACATACACCGTCGTCCAGAAAAGATAAAAAAAAAAAAGATACCGATACACCTGCCGCGACGCGGAGCCACCTGTTATTATGCATTTCTTGCGGCGGTCGCACAACCGGTGGCACAGGTATCTCGCGATTGTAGAAAATCGGTTTTACCTTGATCTTTTCTCTTTGTTTTAAGCAAACCTTATATTTGATATATTATAAAATGTATAAATGTATCATTGAAATGTATAATAAAAAGTATTCATTAATTAATATACTAAAATTGATTGTATATAATAAATAGTAATAAAATGTTATTGACATTTTATGTATAATATTCACCTGTAATTTACTACAAATTATAATGATTATATATATTTATATTTTCATTAAAGGCGATTGAAATTTCTAATTTATATAAATTAGAAAATAAAAATAGAAATTTTACATGGCTAAATGCTTTTTTTGCTCTTCGCTCGGGACGAAGGGGGCTCTAAAACTCCTTTATCATTTTTATGTCACATTCTGCTATACCAATTGCGATTGATATTGTATCCCAGCGCTAATGGTAGCAGGAATTAAAACGAGGATTTGAGCAACGTCGGTATTATAGATTTTGAGAACCGAACTCTCATAAGGTGGTACTTCTACTGTGCTTATATCCTTTATGCCATTATAGTAGGTCGGTAAGAATGTTTTACATGTCTGGATACCGTGTACTGAAATCTATTAATTTTTTGTAAATATATAACATCAGAATTAATGCATCAAATCAATTATGTCATATTTTAGAATGATTTGAAGGATGCGTTATTCACTTTCTTCATATTTATATTTTTGTAGGAATTTGTGTACAGTTCAAACTAACCTAAAAATACGAAAAGATAAAAGAATATTTTCCGCCAATTTTTTAAAGTTCCGCCAATTTCAGTGTTCATTTTAAGATGACAGTTTACAAAATTTCCAGATTAATTCGACATCTTAGGTTTGTGACTCTATAAATAATGAAATTAAAGTGTTACATATCTATAATTATTAACACACTTTGGAAGGAATTCTTACAGATGAACCCATACATATATATTTATATACCAAAAGATTTTTCAGAGTTCCAATAAAACAAGGATTTTCAAAGACATATGTTACCGATGTAAATACAAAACAACAAAAGATCAGTCCTTGGTATTCATTTATAAAACAACGGAAATGGGGCATTCCTATCGGAGTTGGAATATCATTATTAACAGTATTCCAATATAGCTATTTAAGAAAATATCCATACACACCTAGGGACAGCAATGTGTACGAGCCAATTAATATTTTTGTGGTATAATTTTTTAATGTTATAGTAATGTAATTATTTCATCTTAACTGAAACAATTTTATAAAAGGTACTATACATTTGGAAAAACTTTACAGGTGAAATGTTATTATTTCCTACCATTTCGAACACTCAGCAAGATATGGGGTTGGATAGCTAATTTAGAATTACCAACCAGTTTAAGACCAATTTTATATGGATTTTATGCAAAAACTTTTAATGCTAACTTAGAAGAAGTTGATTTAGATTTATCTGAATTTCCAAGTTTATCTGATTTTTTTGTTAGGCCACTTAAATATGATGCAAGACCTATTGATCATAATGCACACATAGTATGTATATTACTTGTACATAAATAAATAATTAATGTAAACAAGTTGAAATTTACATACTTTGGTTACAGGTTTCGCCTGCTGATGGAAGAGTAGTACATTTTGGACCAGTAACTTCGTGTTGTGTGCAACAAATAAAAGGTGTAACTTATAATCTTAGACATTTTTTAGGAGACATAAATATATTTGGTTCTGATGAATTATCAAAATTTACGAAAGAAGATGATGCTGTCTATTTAAAAGCTCTTTTAAAGAATCCAATGAATCAGCTTTATCAATTAATAGTTTATCTTGCTCCAGGAGATTATCACAGATTTCATAGTCCAACTGATTGGGACATAGAATTTCGTAGACATTTTCAAGGTAATACAGTCTTTTACTATTGAATTTTAATTTAAATAAATCATAGTCAATAAAATTAATTGATTTATTTTAGGAAAGTTGATTAGCGTCAATCCAAAGATAGTCCGATATTTTCCAAATTTATTTTCGTTAAACGAACGTGTAACATATATTGGTAAATGGACTGGTGGTTTTATGGCTTATACAGCAGTTGGAGCTACAAATGTAGGTTCTATAAAAGTTTACTGTGATAAGGAACTACGTACAAATGTTATTAAATGGCCTGAAGCAAAATATTGGAAGGATGCTCACTTAGGTTGTATACACTTAAAGAAAGGAGAATTATTTGGTGAATTTAGAATGGGATCTACAATTGTATTGCTGTTTGAAGCTCCAAAAGATTTCAAATTTTGTATACAAGAAGGGCAGACAATAAAAATGGGTCAAGCTTTAGCTACCTGTACCGTTGAAACTGAGGAAAAACAGTATAAACAGTCGCTATGACAATTAATATCGCGCATTTCACTAGACTGGACATATGTATGGAGAATAGATAGATGAAGTTTAGGAAATTCAGTGATCTCATGATACAAGACTTGCTTTAGATAGTATTACGATTGTTTTAAGAGTTTTACAATGGAAACGACTATAAAGAAAAATAAAATGAATGTTACAAACAAACTTTTCAAAAATTTAATTTTTTGAAACTTTTACAAATTTTATAAATAAAAAAAAAGTAATAAATAATTATTAATACTTGTTACTTAATAAATCTGAAATTATTTTTATCAGGTTTATATGAATTATAGGGATAATTCATTGTACTTACAATGTCCTAATGTGTTGCAACTAATTTCCTATTATTAGTTCAATTAAGATAATGGTTACATTGTAACGAATGTTACATGAAACGATTGAAGTTACTATTTATAATGAATGTACCACTGATACGATTCTTTGCGAATTTGAAAATATAACTTTGTGATACAATAAAGAATATATGTATACACCTCTCAATTTTCAAAACCTTGTGAAAGTAATTTTATATACAGATGTTATCAATTAATGATATAATAAAGATTTCAGCAATAATTGAATGTTTTATCAAATCCTTACATCACTCATTCCCTTAAAAAAAAAAGATTCCACAACCTGAAATCTTTTCAACTATAATTTTATTTCTTTTTTCAAAAATTAAGTCCTCTATTAAATTTTTCCAGAGCAACTACATTTTCAAAGGAATAAAGTAGAATTGAAGCTGAGTAAAAACAATTTTCTGGTGATCGCGTAAGGGAGTTGGACTCGACGGGGGGTTGACTAGCAAAACAGAAAGTTAAAACCGCTGTTGCGTGCTAGAATCGCGTTCTATCCACGACGGCGTGGTTCAGTAAGCGTCGCGACGCTGGAGGTGCACGTTGCAACGCGCGCTCCTCCGCTCGTTCTACCAAAGTGTTTTTTTTATTTTATTTAAAAAAACGTGTCTATAAATTCATGAATCGTGCGATTAAGATCCGCATGTTTACGTTAAATCCGCGTGGTCTTTGAAAAAGATCGCGTTATTTCTTTTATCATCCCTCCAACGTATAATTATGGGGCTAAATGGGTGCTGATGGACATTTTCGGGTGACCTTGTCCTTGAAAAAGGCACCGGCCGCCGGTCCAGTTTACTGTAAAATGGAAACATCGGCACGGTTTCGACAACTGAAGACTGTTAAGCTCAGCTGCGAGGCTACCTATCGGCTGGACATCAGTTTCAAACCGCCACAACTGTTGGAGTGGGTACAGTGAATGCGATGATTGATGATATTTTAGTCATTCATTTAGAAAAACATTATTCCTCTAGCACTCGTTTATCACACAATGTTTCGTTCTTGCTGTCTCGTTATTGTAATCGGGATGATGTGTTAGTTTCATCAGGCAGATTTTATATATACATATTTTCTTTTTTCTTTGAATATTAACACGTTTATTATTAGCTCTCAATTGGAAATATCAAGCATTTCACTCGAAGAGTTAATTCATCGTACGTTTAATAATCCATATGTCGTATTGCGTATGTGTATTTTCACTGCGGCATGCCTACTGCCTCCTTTTTGCGGTCTTGTTCTACTGGTCTGACCACATACGTTACCGCGCTACTCGGCTTACCGCATACGGTCCTGTTCTACTTGTATCACTACACGCGGTCCTACTCTACTCGTCTGACTGCATGCGGTTCTTGCTTCACTTGTCTGATCAGACAATCTATTGCGCCATAACATCGCAATGAAACTAGACATGTATTTGTAACAAAAATATTAAAATGAATAATTCAATTTCGAATTTATTATTTTATAACGTGTTAATGCAGTTAAAATGAGCACAGGGAACGCATTATAATGATCAAGGGCACGATTATTCAATCTTTTTAATTGTTACCTTATATTATTAGCATAATAGCGATTTTATTCAAATTTATATTACTTGATCATATTAAATTTCTGTTAGTCACGCGTTAAGGGAGTAAGTTCATATAAAATATACCATTTTTAAATATGGAAAAATCTATTTCTGACGCATCTTGAAAATTATGAATCATAGCTTGAAACCGGTACGATGATGTATGTTACGTGCTGCGATACCTAGGGCCATCGTTATACCTGGTTATCGTGCACGAATTCTTACGAATGCTCGCGTTTGTCGTTGTGCATGCAAATATCAACGTAAACGATCACGCGTTCATCGTACACGTACACAAGTTTCTCCCTTTTAAACGGTGTTACACGCTTTTCTACTTTCATTCTAATGCACGAGAGCATGAGAAATGTTTTTTAGACAAACTGTGCTGTCTATAGCCGCGTTTAATATTTTACCTTCCATTATGGAATATGAAGGTAGATTAACGACAAACGCTAAGTGGAATAAGAAATGAAGGGTTTTAAAAGAATAATATCGCGGTGTTATGTCGTAGGAGTAGTTTTCTTTCATTTTTCTTTCAAGGTTGAACATCATTGTCATTACTAAAACAACTTTATATTCATTTTTAATGTTCCTAGCCCTATTTGTGATATATTGAAACGTAATACTTTCCTCACAATGGGATTTGTCTGAAGAATAGCGTACAATATCAAGCATAGTAGACTTCTTTAAGAAAAAAGGCGTTATAGTGGGTCGGGAACTCGGAGAAGGGGTGACTCGCGGAGAGGGCCAGGGGCCCCTGAACCCGGCAACTCGCGGCGCCTCCGTGCAGGACGGGCAACCCGTGGAAAGGGGTCCACGGCGAGGGCCACGGACCCCTGAACCCGGCAACCCGCGGCGCCTCCGTGGAGGTCTGGCAACCCGCGAAAGGGGTGTCTTACGGGGAGGGCCAGGAATTCCTAAACCCGCAAAGGGGTATTGCTATTTTCTCTGGGGGGCCTACTATGCCCAAAAGCTTAAAATTTGAAAATTAATAATTATTCATATCCTTAGTAATTAAAATTTCAATGTTACTAATTTCACTATAGTGGTCAGGAAAAGTTACAAGATTAAAAAGTTTGAAGTTTTCATGGCGTACTACGATTTATTACCTTCCTCTCTAATTTGTACAACGATTTTTAATATCGTACAACAGATTTTCCGAATTAATGCTCGAACGAGAAGGTAATTTTTCGCTCGAGTCTCTGGAGAGATCGTTCATTCTTCTCTAAGGGTAATCCTAATATAGGAGTAAGAAGTATAAAGTATCATCTTCCTGACCTTATAAAGCATTATGTATTTTATGAACGATCTTAAGCCAAGAGAACAAGTAAAACGACACTAGAGCTGATCAATTTTCCATAAGTTATTAAGTATCATCTCCTCCTAGCGAACGGACTAAAAATTTCTAAACGATGATCCTTCGAGCGGATAAAAGCGAAGATTGACGATAAACCAGAATTGGTGGATATCATTCGAGGATGTCATTGTAAAAGAATAGTAATAGCTTTTGGCTAGCTATAATACAGGAAATAACTGCTGCGATGACAAATGTGTGAACGTTAAAATAATCTTTGTTCGATCAATTGGTTTGAATGACAAATTTTAACCCGAAAATTTCACAATATCGTTTATGCAAAAATTCTTCAATTTTCAATATTACTTCAACTTTGCTCAGAAATTGCCTCTCTTGATAAAAGGTTGCTCTTAAGGAAAGAGTCGCGAATATTTGATGAAACTTGCTCCAGGAGGCAAGGAAACTTCAAGTACCGTGTCTATAAAAAATTCACGCAGTCCTGGGGTTGAGAATACGTCGAAAACAAACAGATTAGTTTCGCCAACAGCAAACTGTTCGCTCGAGAAATCCGTCTTGATTAAAGGATGTTTACAAGATAAACGAGAATAATTGAAATAAGGAAATTGGGTGCAATCGGGGTTACCGTGTCGGCAATAACCAACTAAGAATTTACAATACGTCTCGATGGGTAGCTGTAATGGAAGTGTGCCAGGAAAGGTGAGAGCAGACCAGGTGCTGCCACGTACGTGTAATCGGGTATCACCTTGAACTGTAAAACTTATGAATCGATTACGATTTTCGTTAGTTTCATGCTCGAAACAACAAATCCTTTTTGATTGATGCCAAAATTTCAGACAGACAGAACGAGGATATTTATTAACGCTTTGAGTGACGCAGGAATTTACCCGAGAATTTCTTATCCATTTAGATTCATTTGATATAAGATAATTAATTGAAAGGATTTTCTACGAGTTCAATGGGTTACTGGTACGAACACCTTGATTGATGGAGTTCACTGGTGATCAGATAGACTACAATAATAATTTATTTAATTCTAAATATTACTTTCCATTGTATCAAACCCTCCCATGGTTTGGGTCCTCCAAATATTTGACAATGTTTCTCCAATTAAACTTGAATTTATAGCTACTAATAGAAATCGATCAATGTCGACGTTTTACGGTTGGTTAGGTCATAAATAATTAGGATGGGAGCTCGAGGTATTGTATTTTCGTTTGGAGAAGACATGATGGTATAATAGAAACGTCCGAAGACGAACGTAATCGTACACTGCTCGAAATATCGACTAGAATTCTACCGTGGGCTTCTACGAGTAGGCAAGAAAATCAGGTGCTGTTCTTAGCACGAATACCGGCTAAAATTACTAGCCACGTCGGCAATTACGTTATGCTGATCGTTGTTGACGTTGGCGAATAAACATAGTCTCGCCGGGGTAATATTAAATAATTGAACGTTCCCAAAGAAAATCGCTTTCTCAATTGTTTCGCTATTCATTCGTTCCAAGAATATTACGTATCATCATTGAAAACGAATAGATATTAAATTTGCAATTCAATCAGTTACAAATACCAATAACAATGTAACAATAACAAAGATAATGAATATGAAAATTTCAAGACACAGAGAATAGGTTCTTTTGTAAACTTTCCAGAAAGATAATCTTCTTTGGTGATTGCAAATTTTGACCGTGATTTTCAGAAATAATAAAAAAATATCATGGTGATACTTTACTCAAAGTACAACATGTTAATACAGTGAAACACCCTCTGGAAAAAAGTTTTAAACGAGTACAGTTCGGTTCCGCAAATTATTCTACAAATTGCCTGGCGATCAATGCGAAATTGGTTTCCCTTTCTCGTCATCCCTTGCACGCTAGTACATATTTATAAAAATACTACTCTTTGTTCCTCAATATATTTCATATTCTGTCCCTTCAAGCAGATTTTGACGAATTATCTACCTTTAGAATAATAAAATGTTTTATTTTCCGTGAGAATCTTCTCGGAGATATTTCTTGTCTCCGATGGCGGACCATGGAGAGAGACCCGATTTTAATATGATTTCACTTTAAATTACTTTTCAGTAGACAAATTAATTAACAAGAATTCTAAATACTCAATTACTTTGCTAAAAAAGCTACATTTTATTATTCATTTTATTTAAAATTATGTTAAAATATGTAGGAACAATTGAATAGAATGTATAACCGCTCTTCAACGTCCAATATTATCGATAGATAACGTTCGACGTTTTCAAGTTTATCTCACGTTCGAAGCAGAGCTTGAAAACTTTAATTTCCATGCGCACGTGGTACTTAGTTATCGAAGTTTTTGCTTTTGCCAAAGTTGATCAGATTTTCAATGGCGGTGAATGTTCGTGACTCGCGTCAATAAACATCCGAAGCAGCCGCAGCAACCGCTATGAAAGCACTGGTTGCGCGATGTAAAAGGGGGTACACCTCGAAAAAGCTTATTTACAAAACTCTCGGCACGTTATCGGCACAGGCGTCTGTTCGACTCGATTTCTCAACAACTGCAAAGCCACTTACGAAATCGGATCAATTTAAATTTTCTCGCTCAAAGGTGAAGCAACTTTCTACCGTTCCAATATCATTTTTCCTTATACTTTTCTAAGCTTCTCTAGGACTATTACAGCCTATTTTTTTAATATTCAGATTTTTCAGGCCAATCGCCGCTAATTTCAAAAACCGATTTTCACAAGCACTTGTTAAAAATATATCAAATTTTCCAGGTATCGATATTTCGATGGCTAAAAGATTAATTAAATGTTCCAAATAAAAATAGCACGCAGAGGTATTGTTCAAGGATGCAATTTATTTAGACTTGTTAAATAAATGATGTATCTTTTTATCAATTTTAAAAACCCCATCGATATAAAATTTTATATTTAAATCAGTAATTACCGAAGCACCAATTAATTCTATTGAAGTAGTTAGGGCATCGGATACTTTGTCAAGGTAACCAGTAATTCCAGCGCGTGCAATTATTTTTAATTGTTCGAAAATCCGTATAATCGAGAGTGATGTATTTCTTAGCCTGTTGTAATACGCTTTAACAATCGACACTTTCTAGTCAATTCTAGAGATATCGAACGAAAAAGCACATATGTACTTACATGATACACGCATGAAGGAGAAACATTGAAAAAAAGAGGGAGACGGATGAACGTATTCAAAACGAGCTCTTTTATTTTTCCAAACGAACTGTTCCCCTTCTGGTGAATAAAAGTCGCAAGAAACAAGATACGCAAACTTTTCCCAAGTGAAACGCTAAATTGAAGTTTTTCAAAGAAGATAACGAGGCACCATAGTATTCTAGTATCCAAGTATCCTAGTGTCCCAATATTCAAGTATCCTAGTAGCTCAGCATTCCAGGATTCTGTGGTTTCGAAACGAACCCTTTAAGCAGGGGTCGATAAAGAGAGCTCGAAGACCGGTAGATAGGACAGTTTAATAGAAACACTGTTAATAAATGAATGCAAGCAGGGAATCGTGTATTTATGAGGTTGATGCATAAAAAAGATCTATTCGCAAAGTGGTGTAAGGACAGCGGAACAGTCAAGTAACGGGGTCATGGAATAAAAAAGATATTCCACTTTCAAAAGTATTATAGACCTGTGGATCTAGAACAACGACGTAGGTACTTACTTTTACGAGGTCTATAACAACTAATCGACCCAACAACCAATTGATGCAAAAAATGTGGAAAAATGTTACGTTACGTTTAATTGTCGAGTATCTGTATACATCAGAGGAAATAAAAATTTTTAATGGCATCAACCGGAAGACATACCCTACAAGATGCAAAAGGTTTCGTTCCGATTGGTCCATCCATCTCGGAGTAATCGGTGAACACACAGAGAAAAAAATATATTTTTCGAAGTCGGTTAAAAAAGAAGAGTACGGAACTGGAGAGCATTAGAATTATGGGAATAAGTAAATAGTGAGTTTAGGGCGAATCTATCTTCCCTTTGTAAAATTTCAACCTGATCGAAAAAGCGTGCCAGCATGCAGGTATTATCATCAAAGAATGCTTCATTTCGTCGAGACAGACGTCAGCAGTTTTCGAGTCTTTGTTAGAAAAGCGCATCCCTGTAAAGTGTGATTGTCGGCTTAACAAGGGGTTCGATTTACCCTGCGTTACTTGGGTTACACCGAAAACCTTGCCGGCTCATTTTACCAACAGAAGGAAGTAGGGGGAAAAAAACACTAGGTTTGTCCGTCAAATGTTCCTTCTTCCGCGTCTAAAGTCTCTAAACGAAGCTGTTCCCCAACATTTTTCGAAGGTCTGCCTTTGATC
Source organism: Osmia bicornis bicornis (assembly GCF_907164935.1). NCBI lineage: Eukaryota > Metazoa > Arthropoda > Insecta > Hymenoptera > Megachilidae > Osmia > Osmia bicornis. Next base: position 10,037,448 of record NC_060217.1, on the reverse strand, counting down.
TGGCGCGTTTCAATGCCCACCGTCTCGTCCCCTTTATTCCACGAGAAGAAGAACAAAAAGAAGGAGAGCGAAACGGGTTGAAACTACAAGATCGCGAATGGCTTTTTGTTTCCCCGGACAGATTGCTTTTTAAGAGAGTAACGAGACTATTCTCCTCCGTCTGTTATTCTCTATAGAAAATTCTATTTAGTAGCACGAATTTACGTGGTTCGTTGAACTTTCGAATTTTTCAAGTTTCGAGTTTAGAAATTAGGAATCTAGAACAACTGGAATACTGAAATTTAAAAATCTGAGAAGCTTAGAATTCGAGAATGGCAAGGGGATCGATCGAAATTGCGGAGAGGGCGAGGGTGGGTCTACACTCTCGATTGATCTCTGCTACTAAAATCATCTCCCGTTCGTTGGTGATAAAAGTAGACGATTTAAGACTATGCAAACGAATCAGCGCGCGTCGATCAATCGTAATCGTGAAATCGTTTCAACGGAATAGCTGACGCTGATAGGAATAACCGAGGAGAGGTTCGAGGAGGAACTGCGAATAATATCGGAAGGTGTATACTCCGGATCGATACGTTGAAAAATCCTAGCTCGTAAGTACATATTGCAACATCGTATCCCGGCTATACTTTCTCTTAAGAAAGTACAGAGATTAATCTCTCTCGAGTTTTCTCAGGGCAAAACAGCGTTGGAGCGTGTCGAAGGTCCTTCGATTAAAGCGAAAGAGATCGATCGAACTGAGTTATTAAAGATTTTCTGAATTTATTTACGAAATATGCGACTCGATAAACCGTAAAGAGAGTACACGAATTAAGGTGAATTATCAGGAACTTGGACGTTTGAAAAGAATAACACGTAATATAAGGGTAAAGATAAGTGTAACTGATTGGGTAGAAAGGGTTAAAATTGTGCTGTTTCGTTAGGTACGTGCAGAATGTGTATTAAGAAATAAAGAGGAACGATATTTCTGGTTGATTTCCAACGAGCAACCACTTGACGATCGACTTGGCCGATTCGAAAGCACATCGAGTGCACTTGTTATTTGCTAACTAATTCAGAGTTTCGCGTGCAAGCAAAATTTCCGCGATGAAATCGAACAGATTCTACTACTGTTCCTCGCTTTCTAACGTTGCCGTGTGTTTCATCCTCCACACGGTCTTTGCCCGAGACCAAATATAAGAACTTTATTTCAAAATTAACTTGTTTGCAAATCCATTCGTTCATTTAAGATACAGCTTTCTCTACTGCTCCAAATTCAATGATTGCCCTAACTGTATAAGTAATTGAATCGTGTTGCTTTTATAATTCTCTATCTGCATGATGGAATTGGAAAAGTTATCCTAGCAATTTCATTTTCCAAGTAATACCGAGCGATGCACTGAAGTTATGTCTTCAGTCGTTAACTGACGATGAGTCATGTTTTAATTAGAAAAGAACTCGTTTCTCCTGACAAACGTGATAATACGCGATTAAGGATGAACTAATTCATTCTGTGTAACAGTATAAGACTTCTAGTAAATGTGTTATTAAATCATTATTTCCTAAGAGTGTTCGGGTACCTCTATTAAATACAAAGTCGAAGAATAATGTTGAAAAAGTGCGATGTAAAAGATAAACATATCAGATCCTTTTCTTTCTAAAGTATCGTACCACAGACCGCAATCTGAACAATTTAAACTCTGGCTAACGACGTAAAAATCTACAATGCCTTGCTATAATTTAGAAAATAATTATAGGTGCCTACTGCGTCACGAGAAGTTATTTCAAACACGTGAATGATGCTCGACATTGATACGCGTATAAGGTTCATTGGCATGTATTTACTACGCTCTTGCGTTAAACCACTAAAAATAGTTATGCGGAATGCATTAACATTTAATGGTCATTATCTTGGATTTATCTATATACAAAGCACCGTTGTTACTAGGAACGGTGTGAATTAAAAGGTCGGTAAAAATAAATCCACGAACGCGAGTCCTTTTTAATATTCAAAGGTAAAGTATGTACAAGGAACGTAGTTTTTCTTTACTGTGTATTTCATGGAAGTACTTTTCAAAATTACGTCTGAAAGGATGCTTTCTAGGAAAATTCTATTTTCCTTTCCCTTTGTATTACAATCCTCGGTATTGATCTCAATTCATTTTTCATATTTTTTTACTTAAAGAATAAAATGTATTCTAAGTGATGAATTTAAATAATAAGATTTAAATAAATTTCTAATTTTCAAATACAATAACGATAAAAATAGTAACAAAAGAAAATCCAATGACAAAGAGGAAAATTTAAAAGTCTATGAAAGGGTTAATCGAATCGCTCTTTAGTTACAATTGTAGCCGGGCATCGAAGCAAGTCTGATTCGATCGTAAATCGATAGCAGGGCTCGTGTCATCTGTAGTCGATGTTACAGAATCGAGCTTCAAATTCATTTGCATCTTTGGTAGGCCAATGTTCGAGATTCTGAACCTCGTTTCCGGCCCCTATTGTGCACCGCCTGGCACGTATTGGAGAACCGTAATCATATACAAAATAGTCGCGATATTAGGATGCATTGCAAATTGTCGAATTTCAATTTTAACCCCTTCATATTTCATAATGATCGCCATTGTATCAAAAAAACAGGGTGACCTTATTTCAATTCATAAATAATAGGTTTTAAAATAGTCAATTTCACTGGATAATCCGCCATTTTGAATCGTAACTATTTGGCGCCATTTTACAAGATTCAACGTCAAAGCGATGCAAAGACACCAAGTCTAATAAGACTGTTATTGTCGTGTTTCACAGCACCATAACTAAATATAAGAAATATAATTGTGTAAAAACTCACATGAAAGATGATCGTTGAATTTGCAGGTCCCTCAGCATAGGAGGCAAACAAGTGGAGGCGGAAGAGCGAGCAAGGGATGGAACAGCATGTGCTTACAGTGCTTATCACAGCACGAAGGGTATACCGGCAAGTGCCAGAGGTCATCGTGAAGAATTGCCGATCACTATGCGTGTCCTGGGTTCCGGTTTCTTGACAACTTGTCTGCAAATCAAATATTACCGCCAAGATGATCAAAGCCATTGCGAATGGGGCGCCAGACTCCATTGTATCGAGTTAGATTGTTCGAGCGTAGAAGGTAGATTAGTTACCGTTGATCGTGAAACGTACAGGAAACTCGGTATAGAATCCTAGCAGTCGGTAGGTGTTAACGTTATGAAAGCCATCACGTAACTAAACCGGCAAATATTCTTGTCCTTCCCTGTGTATGGCGATATGTTACGACGATCGTGATTGGCTGACAGAGAGAACCGATCAGCGTTACCGATTGGCATCGAAATCGCTCGTCGGCCAATAAGAAGGGAGCACCACTTATGGCGCGCTTTTGGTTGAAATTCGTATATCGAAATAATTACAAGTATAGCGTGCTACATTTTTCAAGGATGCACTTTAAAACACGTAAAATTTCTTCACACGTGAAACAGCGTGAATGTTTTCAACAACTTGAAAAGCAAGATGAAAATATCGATCGTTTTTACACGTAACAAAATATCAGATAAGAAGCAAATTATACAAGAATATTATAGCAATATGTTTTGATCCCTTAACGATTATATAGATGTATAATTATTAAACGGTGGACCCGTTTTATAAACGCAATTAAAATGCAATTTCATCCTCCTATTTTTCTATATTGTGAAATATGTATATACATACATATATCAACAGTGTATTGTTATAAATTAATATAGAATATAGATTTGTTGTAATGAATATACTGTGTATTGTTTAAACGATACTTTAGAACATCATGCTGCTAAAAATCTCGTTTCTCAACAAAACTATGTTCGTTAAGGAATCAACTAAGAAAATATTTATTCAATACTTAATAGATAAAAATATATCAATATCTTAAATGATATAAAGTTGAAATATTACACGATAGCTTACCACCTGCTGTGTTTAAATAAATGTAAAACTGACATACATAAAGTTTCTTGAAACGAGATATAGTTATATATATCTAATGTTGTCATAACACATTTCATGCATTAGAAATAAAGCATTCTGTAATTATTGACCAATGGCAAAACTGTACGAACTAAAAAATAAATAACAGAACAACATTCGAATATAAATGTTAATTTGAAAGTATAATATTGTACAAAAAAGAAAATTACCATTTGTTAGCATTACTGTAAATTTTTTTGTAAGAAAGTCAGTTCTAGATTTGTAAGAATAGCAAGCTCTTTTTCTTTTTCTACTTATAATTTATCACAATGGTTTTGTGCACTTTAATGTGTTTGAACACGAAACTTACATCAAATAGCACGTGAAAGTTATTATCGTGCCATACGAAGCACGTTAAACTATTAATGATACTGATGTAGTAATTACTGCCATATTTTATGGCATATTTATATAAGAAAAATAATTCAACACATGTTATTTAATTATGTTGATAAATTACTATCCCTATAAACAGTAAGAATATAAAACACATTACTTTACTTAACAAAATTTAATACAAACTTCTCTTGCAAATTTATACTTATAAACTATACACATGTATAATACATATTATGAAACATCAACCAATTGCAAAATTTTAATTATTGTATTCTCCTAATTATAGTACTAATTCATTGAAAACTTTGGCAATCAGTGAACAGGACCAAACAGTGCCTGTATGTTTTATGTAAACACAGATTGTTCCTATTCTTTATTCACACAATTAGTTGTCTGCCTAATAATATTAATACATGTACGTTTTACAACTGACTGAAATAAATTATTTAATCCCTAACTTATTTGATATCTTAAATAAACATGTATCATACAAACTTTATAATTTAGGTGGTTCATAATGTAATAACATAGCAGCTAGACCCTTGTTAGGTATTTTTTCCAGTTGCGTTTTCATTCGAACTGCTAACTTGCTCGTCTGTTTCAAATACATTGCAGAATGATGTACAGCAATTGTATAAGGAATAGGACACCAGGCTTGTTTAACAATTCCTCTAACCAGTGCTGTTAAATAACTATCTATTAAAGACGTATCTTCCTCGAGAGGATATAGATATTCCTTAAGCGGAACAACTAATTTTTCTATAGGTAATCTAAGATATCGAAGCACACCTCCGTGTTCTGACCATAATAATTTTCTGTAATGAACATCGTGTCTCTGTGTAATTGGTACTAACAAAGCCATTGAAAAACCTTCATCACCGTATGAAGTTGAACAAAAATGTTCGCACATAGCTGTAAATAAATCAGTAAACGAATTAAGTCCTGGCAAGTCTATTGTAAAATTGAGTTTCTTATAATTATCTTTCAGCAAGGTTGAAACAGCCCTAGTAAGTAAAGTAGAAACGTCATTATTTAAGTATAAAGTATCACATAAATATACGAGTACCAGTCTGCTGAAGCGTAAACTTTGCGACAATTGTTCAACCAAATCAGGTAATACTAATTCTAAAGTTAATACGATTATGACAGTAGTTGTATCATCCTGGTTACATGTACCACTGTTTCTACATTTTGTATAAACATGAACTATGGGTAAGTAAAGCCAGTCCTTAGGCATTGCTGCTTCATCCCATTCGCCGTTCAATGCTACGTATTGTTCATATAAACCAGCTACATCACGCGATAAATTTAATTTCATATCTTCAATGTTTGAATTCAAATGTAACTTTTCTAATTCGTTTGTTACCATTTCTAAATTTAATTTCTCTTCTGCTAAAACAATTCTAAGAATACTTTTTGTATTAGATGGAAAATCAGCAGGTAAAGATGATACAAGTTTGATAGCAATTTTCCAGATGGTATGACTTATTTTACTGTCTACTCTAATCAGAGAAGTTGCATTCACTATACCAACCAAAAAAGATAATTCTGACCTTGTATACCATGATCTTTCTAAACTCCACTCTGTTGCTTCTAATCTCTTTAAATACTTATGAAGTTGTGGATGCTTAAGAATTGCCTGAAGTTCTTCTACGAAAGAATGATTAACAAATACATTTAGCACTGTTGCTAAAAACGGGAAACAAGATTCCTGAGATACTGTAGGCTGTAATTTTCCATCGTGGGTCAAAACACCCAAATGAGGTAAAGAAGAAGGCTCGCGTTCAGTAGCTGGAGAGCAATCGCTCAATAAATTTGAAGTCGAACTGCAAATAATGAAATTTAATTATACGACTGCTCCTTACCTTCAAAAAACTGTAAACCGAAACAACTTACCAAAGTTTAGAAAACACTTCTGACCTAGATACAATTAATGTTTTAATTGCCGAACTATCACCGACTGCCAGTAACGTTTCCGCAATAAGTTTTGTAGTACCCCACTATAAAATAGTAATTTTTATATATCTACGATACTTGCATAATTAATAATACAATAAATTTATATTTAACGTACCGTGACATATTTTAAGGATAACAATTGTGTGCTCCATTTAGATAATAAAACTGACATATTTGCTTTTAAAGGCGTCAAACAACTTGCAACAGCTATCAAAGCTGCTGCATATTCACAAGATAACTCATATGCATTTTTTATGTCATGATTACTTAGTAAAAGTTGTAACTGTGATACAAGAATTAATTGTGCCCCAGTTAAACTATCCACTGCTTCATCATAAAGTAGTAATGTTTTCCATAATCGCAGACTTTCAATGCTCAAATTAAAGCTTCCTTTTCTATAAGAAAAAATATTTAAAAAATGGAACAATCTAATGAATGAAATAGAACGTGTATTATATAAAACTCACCCTGCATCACAGCTAACATACGATATAATACGTTGTACAATTTTAAGACTATTTAATTTTTGAGCAACAGGCTTTCCTCCGTAGCAAAGTAAGATCCGACAAAATCTTACCGCAGCCACTACAGGAACTCCATAAACGTTACTTATGGTATCTAACATTGCTACAAGTATGAAACATATATTTTGTTATTAATATGTCTACTAGATCAGAGTATAAAATATTTAGAAAGTATAAACCTAATTTGTCCGTAGATAATGGCATAAAATGTTCAGTTATTGTTTCCAATAAATATGGAGTATTTGCAATATTTAATGTAGTAACATTTGAGTGTCTTACAAGTCGAACTAATATTTCTAACGCACACGTTACACCGACAGGCGGTGGTCGCAATTCACTTAAGATGTATCTGCAACAAATTTTAATTGATATGTCAATAGATTTTGAATAACTGATTTGTAATAACAAAATGATTAAAAATACCTGATCCTTAGGAGTATATCAGTTCTCAACAAAGCAGCAACTGCATCCAATTGTGCTAGTTCGTGATCCTTTAAATTACTTGTATCAGTAACATCAGTTTTTGGTAATATTAAAATAGGTTCCTTATAGTACTGGAAACCATATAGTCTATCTAAGCAGATTTCATCTGCTTCACTGCATAAGAAAGCTCTAAGTGCTTGCAAAGTTGCTGTAACTATAGCTGCTGAAGTATCATCCAATGAAAATCTCAGTAGCAATAAAAGATTCTTTTGACTTAATGCAGTCAAAGGAGCTGGTTGTAATGCTTTATCGTACCATCCTTTACGACTTTTCTCTATAATATTTGCTAATGTTGTAAGAGCTGTACAACGTTGTTGCTGCGCGGACGATCGACTCAATTGTAATAATTCTTGTAAGGAATAACCCGGACGATCGGGCTCTTCTCCATGATGATGAAGACCTTTCTCAATTGACACACTTTCATCTTTATACGCTAACAATAAACCTACCAAGATATTATCATTATTAATATGTTAACTTTATAAGATTAAAATAGTTTAGAATCGGTTCATTTACCATTAAAATCAAAACGAGCATTGTACGGTTCATCTGGAGGAGGCTCATCTTTTTTTTCTGCAGGCACATCTTCCATCCATTTCAACTTCTCAGGTTCAAGAGAATCCATGTGTACCCAACCCTTTTCTTTAGCTTGTTCCATTAATTCGATAGGAGGTTTAGGTATACTTTGTTCAGGTTCATCCACTTGCATTGATGTAACATCTTCATTATCAGAAACTTCTGAAATTATCTTTTCTTCATTCATTGATGTTATATTATCATCTTTAACAAAGATACTTGTGTTTTCAAGTTTTTCTTGATTGATTTTCTGCTTCTTACTAATCCTACTTTTAAAAAATTGTATTAACTCTGGTTTAAGAGTCATTTCAAGTTTACTTTTCTCTTTTAATATTTCTTCCTGACTCATTTGATTCAACCGTTCTAAATTTTCTTTATGTATTTCAGATGCCCATGATCCATCTACAGTAACCCTGCTATCACTTGTACATGGAGATTCCAAGCATTCAAACTTTTCTACTTTATTTACAACAGGCTCTTTAGAAGAAACTTGTTGCCAAAACAAACTTTGATTGCCATTACTTGTCTGAAACATATTTATAATGATAATAAGTTAAAGGTAAAACAGAAGTTATTCATTAATTACAACTTGTTTCATAAAATAAAATAAGTACCATGTATGGAGAACTAAAAACTTGAGGAAAACCTGAATCTAACTGAGAATACTGTTGTTTGTTGCGCTCATAATTGCTTGTATCATATTTCTTTTCAACAATATTTCCTAATATTATATTACATGGTGACATTGGTATATTTTGAACATATTCCTGTGGTCCACCTTTCTCTTTAATTATAGGATTTATAACATCACCACCAACTTGTGAAGTAGAGACTTTGTCTTGTGTTTTAAGTCTTTTTTGTTGAGAAAATTTTGATCTTACTTTACCAGTTTTAATTTGATCTTTAGCTGTTTCAGTACTTGATGATTTTGATGATTCTCGCAAATTAATTACTTTCGCCGATGGTTGCTGTTTATTCTTTAAAAATTCTTCTTGCATACGAAACAACTCTTCTTCACTATCAGTTGGCTTAGGTCGTTTTAAAATCGGAGTATTATCCATAGTTTCAAAATTTTTCAAATAAATATTTACTAAACGAATCGTTTAATAATTAAAATTTCTATACGTAATAGATTATTTTATTGTTATTGGAAACTTGTAGGTTATATTTAGGTTATATATACCTTCATTGCTAAGTAACATCTATTGTTTATTGTCAGGGATGTGTATTACTAATATTATGTTTCAAATATATTTAATTTCTTCTTTCCAACAAGATTATGATTTAACATTCTTTCTGAGAAATCTATTCAATTAAATAACTTGAACGTACGATTAGGTATGATCGAGTAAAACAAACAATTGTAATTGTATTTCTAGGTGGCGCTGATTATCAAAATTATTAAGGTAATTAACACGTGCAGAACGAACAATATTGGAATACGATAAATATTAATACATATTCTTCTTATTATTATTAATATTTCGATTAAAGTACAAAGTTTTTGAACACAAAAAATTCAAATTATTGTATGGAAATATTAAAATTGTGTTAAATTGCTTCTGTTTCAATATTAAATTTCAAAGAAACTTATGATTCTTTTTCACACTCGCTTGTAAATAGTATTATAATTTTGTGTTTAAGAAAATGCATTATATACTTTCTGTTATGTATTAACCCATTGACTTATCATGGTGACACTAATTTTATTTTTATGTATTTATATTAGTTGTAATAAAGTACATTATTTATCTTTTAAATGATGGTAAGGCAATGAGTTAATAAAAATATAGAAATACAACTTACAAACGAATCAATGAAAAATTATAAAATCTAATATTAAAGAGTAAGGATCTCAGATGCTCGAGATTCGAGTAAACGCTCCATTGAACTAACATCTTTACACCATCCATCGAGTCGTTGAACCATTCCGGCTATTTGAGTGCGATCTAATACACGCGGTTGTACCCATGTCATATTTACTGTTCCCGCTACTTGATCAATAGCACCACGAACCAACCCTTGGGCTAAAGCCTTCATTACTAATAATTCTACTTCACCAAGGGGCAAGCGAGTTTCTTGAGAAATTTCCGCGAATGTTAATTGTCTGTAATAAAGAAATATTTAATTTAATGCACCATAATATAATTTCACAAATGCAACGAGATCAATACAAACCTATTGTTAGCCTGTCGTTTAAAAGTCATTTCCATAAGACACAAAAGAGAAATCTTTTGTCTTAGTTTTAATTCTTGTGCAGCTAAATCAGCAACTTTGCTCCATTGAGGTTTTAATTTTTCTAATGCAACAATATCACCAGCATTGAAAGCTTGTAATAAATCAACTAACCAAGAGTTTGGTGTACCTTTCAAGGATTGCAATACTGGATGAGCTAATAATTCTCCAAGATTATATACTCCTTCACCTAAAAGAGCAGCTAATCCAAGGAAAAATGCATGCTGCTCTTGTTCTTGTCTACTTAAACTATTTAGATCAATGCAACCCAAATATCTGAAATATAAAGTTTGAAATTAACTATTTTCCACTAGAATTTAATTATTATGATTGTTAAACACGATAATACCTCAAAGCAGTACGGTAATATTCAGCATGTTTTCCTTGAAGACGATACAAACGACTGGCTAACAAATAATATCTACCATGAACTGTAGTGACACCATCTGCATTGTCTAACATAGTACCAACATCTTCTATGATCTTTTTTGCTTGTTCTTGATTGTTTAACTTTTCAAGTAAAATTTGTCCAATAAGGACCTTGCATAAAGCAGCAGCTTCATTATTGCTTTTCACTTTGGTCTCACTTTTTTCTAAAAATTTAATTGCTTCTTGTTTGTCTTGAAACTGCTGTACTACATGTGCCAATATTTCTACTAGAGACAAAGGGTTTATCCTATGTACCAAGAATATATACATATTATTAACTTATAAACTTTTTATGTTACATTTATCAGTGAACAGTTACAAGTTCTATCATCAATTTAAATATAAATAAAAGTGAGGTTATGAATAGGTTTTGGGAAAAAAACACATGTATTATACTTACTTGCTTTCAAAGGTGGATAAAAAGTTACCATATAATTGTATCAAATTATCTCCCTTCTGAAGAGCTGGATGTTTCACAAATGTTTCTAATTTGAGTGTCAACTGATGCCAAAGCCTGCAAGTCATGGGATAGTGAAAACGAAATTTTTCTGTTATAAAACCCTTATGCATTGAAATATTTTATGAAACATACCTTTTGTTATATAGTTCTTCAAGTTGTGCCCATTCCGTGGCCAACTGTTTATCAGCAACATTTTGATTTTGGCTTAAATATGTATTAACATCTCTCGGCACCACAGTTGTCGCCATCTTCAACAACAATGACTAAAACTGAAACAGCATAATGAATTAAGATCTTCAGCATGTTAGAAAATTCAAGTACAGGAGAGTAAGCATTTCTATAGTTCCTGAGATTTGCCACGAAATGGCTAATAGCGCTGGCAATAGTGGTTCAGTATGGTTATTTGTGATTTTGTTTGACTTTTATTTGTGATTTTATTACAATTTAACTCAATCGAGTAACTCAGAATCAATGTCTTGACTTCCCAAAGCTCTATTATTAATTTTGGTAACATCAATTTAATTTTCATGAAATAATACAATGTTGGTATTCCATTATTTCTGATGCAAGCCTAAATTATTCTCAGATTAGGATATATGGCGGGTTATTCCCGGAGAATTGTTTGTGTGATGGATCATGAGGTAATACGATTAATTCAATTGATGATTAGTTTTACTTTTCATCAAATATATAATTTAAAAAATCTTTTGCAATATCGTCAACACTAGTATTGTCTTCAATATATGGAACCAACTAAAGAAAGAAATCTTAAGTTTTATAGCTAAGTTTTATTAAATAAGTGAATATTTGAAGCATGTTTTGAACCTCATTAATATTTAAAATGTCAAACATGCAGAAAATCTTAACAGTGATTGGAGTGTTAATATCAATTCACCTTAGTACAGTTATTTCATTAATGTCTTTATCATTTTCTCCAATTGTTATTAATGGAGAATACAAGACAGAATATCAACTTACCATAAATAATACTGTTGAGTATGTTTTCCTGTACCCTACTAATAATGTAAGTATCATTTTATATAAATTGGTTCTAATGCAATTTTCTTTATTCTTTATATATTACATATTTTTTTCTTACTTTTAGGTAACTGTTATGGAAACTGCAAGATTAGAAGTTGAAAGCAATGCTACTACTGACGTCCCTCTTATTGTGGTTGTACGTCAGAAAAAAGGAATTCTATCATGGCAAATTCCTCTTGTAGTAAATAGTATGTACTTTAATGATTTAGCTTATAATAAAACTGATAGAACATTGTGTTCACCCAAATATTATCAGAGCGAAGCAGAAAATCAAGATGAATTTCTTACTGTTAGTTTATCTACTGGTAGTCATGAAAATATTTTATTTAAACTTAATATGACCAAAGTGTTACATTTTTATTTAAGGTACGTATATTGCTGCCTGTTGGTAATGGATTAATATAATGAAATTTGAACAATTGAATTTTATCTTTTTTTATGTTCAGTCCTGGAGAGAAAAGATCAATAGAAATTTCTCCATCTCAACCCATTTATTATGGGTATATCTTTCCAGGACAAGAAGAAAGTTCTTCTGTAGTTGTTCATGTTGAGTCTGATAGTGATATTTGTATGACAGTCTCAATACAAAATACATCGGTAAGTTCAGTTTGCTGTGATCTTTAAATTAATGTAATATTATCAAATTACAAACATTTCTGTTTTTTCCAGTGTCCTGTATTCGATTTAGAAAGGAACATTGAATTTTCTGGTTATTGGCAAACTGTAAATCGACAAGGTGGTATTACTGTGCCAGTAAGTATTCCTAATAAATAGATTGTTCAAAGATATACAGTGGGCTAAGATATAAAAAAAATTGTTTTACCTAGAAGTTGGATTAAAGTATAATTTATATCTTTTAGAAAGAGGCATATCCATTGGGTTTTTTTGTTGTGCTAGTAGTAAAAGGTGACGATACTGACTGTTATGGAGCACCTAGTATGATTCCTGTACGGAATAAAAAAGTGACGTTAACAATAAACACTAGTATTACTAAACAAAATTATGTTATTGCTTCGGCAACAGCGGTGTCTGTTATTTTTACTTTCTGCATTATCTATGTTATAAGTATAGTAGTGACGAAAATCAAAGAAGGTAGAAAAATTAAACAAGAATTATTACATCAAGAATCTGAGAGTATTGCTGAACCTATACCAAGTCCTTCAATGATAGAAGAGGTAAACTCCATTGTATGAAGTAAGAAAAGAAACAAATTGTACATAGTAATTAATCAGCTATTTGAATTATTTCGTTTCAGACCGGTCAGCAGTCAGTATCTATAGATGAAGATTCTTCATTAGATGAAGATGATATTGATTTAATGGAAGATGCTCTTTCCGATAAAGAAGTGATACGAACGAAACTTGTGCTTTCGGTTTGTGATTTAGCTCGAAAAGAACCAAAAATTCTTAGGCATAAATCACGGTTATATTTATACTATTTAATAACAGTGGCCATATTTTATACATTACCAGTAGTGCAGCTGGTAATAACTTACCAGCATGTACTTCATGTTACGGGAAATCAAGATATGTGTTATTATAATTTCTTATGTGCTCATCCATTTGGATTGCTATCAGATTTCAATCACGTATTTTCAAATTTCGGATATATAATGTTAGGTTTGTTATTTATATTCATAACATACTCACGAGAGCACAATGAATTGGATCGAGAAAAAAACAAATGTTACGGTATACCGCAACATTATGGTTTATTTTACGCAATGGGTACTGCCCTTATTATGGAAGGAATACTCTCAGGAAGTTATCACGTGTGTCCAAATCGAAGCAATTTCCAATTTGGTGAGATGAAAATTATTTTCTACTGTCGTTTTCGTAATTTCTTTTTCCATGTTATTAATAATACTAACAATCATATTATTTGCAGACACTAGTTTTATGTATATTATAGCGGTGCTTTGCATGATTAAGATTTATCAAACTCGACACCCGGATATAAATGCTAGGGCACCAGTTACATTTGGTATCTTGGCGTTAATCATTTTTATAGGATTGCTTGGAGTTTTAAATGGTTCCATATATTTTTGGATCTTGTTCACGATCATGCATTTGCTAATTTGTTTGTTTTTAACCATCCAAATCTATTACATGGGACGATGGAGATGCAGAGGTTCACTAACAAGAGCAATACAGGTAATTTCACGTATTGATTTAATTGTTTTGTTCATGTTTTTTTTTTCTTTCTCTCTTAAATTAACTTTGCCATAGTTTGCCACTTATGCCACATTTTTTTCTAGACCTGTAAATATGATGCTCGTTCCGGAGTTAGGAACTTGTTTCGACCCTTATATCTAGCACGATTTATAATGCTCGTTATAGCAAATTTATGTAATGTTGCTCTCGCAGTAGTAGGAAATATACGTCATGAAAAAAATTTCGCAACCTTCTTGTTAGCTATATTAATGTCCAATTTAATTTTATATACCATCTTCTATATCGTAATGAAGGTATGTACAGATGTATGATTATCTACAAATTACGTATATATTATTACAGACTAATCTACTTTGTTATGTTTCAGATTTGTAATAAAGAAAGAATCCTTCTTCAACCGCTAATATTTATTATTCTATCAATGGTCTTTTGGGCTGCAGCTTACTATTTTTTTATAAGCAAAACTATCTCATGGGCGTTAACACCAGCACAATCCCGCAATTATAATAGACCCTGCAAACTCCTAAATTTTTTTGATAATCACGATATATGGCATTTTTTGTCTGCTTTCGCAATGTTCTTCTCGTTCATGGTATTGCTTACTTTGGACGATGATCTAGTCGATGTGCATAGAAGTCAAATACCAGTCTTTTGAGGGTAATGACACGAATGGAAAGGGTATGCATACCATTTCATTTCCATTTTTTTTATGTTTTTATGACGATATGACTGTATATAATATACATTTGATCTTGATATTAACGAATTAAAAATAGTATAAAATATATATGTATATATAAAGATCGTATAGTAACTGTTTTATATTAAATGCCTTATTTCCGTTTAAACAAATCCACAAAACTATATATTATTCCATTATTTCTTATCAAACTGTCATTTCTAAGGATCGAAAAGTTTTGATATCTTGGGTATCACGAGTGAAAAAATAGTACTTAATACTTTAAAACTTACCCATCGATTTCTCTTATCGACAAAAGTGGAAAGATGACGTACGTGTTGTTAGTAGTCGTTCAGTAAAATCAAACGCAACGAACAGACCTTTTTTTCTAAAAATAAATATATGTATATAATATAATTTCTATATTCATGAATACACTTATCATAAACAAGGGGCACACTTTGCCACAGTTTAGGAGACGGCAGTGATACTGTCTGAAAACCGATAGCATCACCGTTGAACTTTAATAAGACACAAGTTCTTTGCTTTCTATCGTCAAGCAACACTATCGATAGAAGCAATTAATTAACTTTTTTTTTTTTTTTTCAAAATTATACTACTCCCGTACAATTAGCTATTAACAAGGATAACGAGTGTCTGTACAATTAATTCTAAACAGAACTACATACACCAGGTACGCAGATAGACAAAAGGGATCTTTTAATTTTGAGAAATATTAGGATGAAGCACTTGAGTCATTGTGGTGTTCCTGGGTAGTCGTTTCAATTTGTGATAAAGTTCTTTGCAGTTCGGTACGTTCTGCCGGTTGTAGCCTATGGGCAATTTCCAATATTGCGTTTAATCTCATTTCTGGGCATGCTTCCAAGGCTTCTTTGATACGAGATACAACCGCATCTTGTTTCACACATGTAATGTTACGTGAAACAACACTGTTCTCGTCTTGACGTTGTTGCTCCAGCCAAATTGTCGCAGCTTCATCCTGATCCCACAGATAGGATTCAGTGGTCCCTTTGTCTTCTATAAACCATCTACGCAACATTGCACCGATTTGTCGAACGTCTAAGCTACGTTGAGTCGACAGAATTTCTTCTCTAATTTCATCTTCCAAAAGTCTTCTTCTGAGTCTCCAATACAGCGATCTACGTGCCTTTCGCCATGGAACAATATCATGAATTGCATTTTTCTCAAACATTCTTTCCGGTGTATCGTGGAGATCAGCAAAGTGAATTGCGACTTGGTGATACATGGGTTCCAAATTCAATTCTCTTTTACGTATTTGAGCTTCGATTTCTGTTCGTTCTTCCGGTGAATTTGCAGTAGGTAATTTTTCCTACAAAATCATATGTATTATAAATAAAATTATTTTAAATTATTCGCAACAATAGTCGATGATCACTTACTTTGAGTTTCTGAATAATACCGTCGATCCTGTGTATAACTTTAAGTATATCTTTAGACCTGAACTTAATTTCTACTATGCCACCAGGTTCGAGAACTCCGGCTCTGCTTGTGTTGTCGGCAAACATTTCCATGTAACGAGGATTTATCGTTGGATCAACTACCGCCCAGGCACCGCCTCTTAACTCTCCGTGCGGTGGGATATACACAAATATTGGTTTGGTATATTCTCTCAAGCCATCGACGATGTAAGCACCGAATTTTATAATTTGTTCGTACATGTCTGTAAAGAAGGAGGATCATTTGAAAACTGAGTAAAAGAAGCAATAAATTAATTACTACAGACGAATAACGTACCTTTCATTCCACCAGAAAATCCTCTCCAATTAGCAAAAATGAAAAGTGGTAGTTCCTCCTTTCCAAAGTCTTTAATAGCTTGAGCAGTTTTGTACGCGCTATCGGGGAACCACACTTGTCCAGCTTGAGATATTGTTTTGGCTTCTGAATCGATATTGGCAGGATCTGCTGGTAAATGCAACTCGACTGTTCTAGTTTCAACTGCAATGACACCGCAAGGAATTCCACCCAATCTAGCTCGGCCGGTTACTACAGTCTGAGCCCAGGGTCTCATTATTTCCTGGAAATAATATAGGGTTAAAATACTTTAAATATATGTTATAGGTAAAGAGAAATATAAGACTGAGCATACCTGCCAAGAACCACGGTCAAAGAATCCACTTTCCCAACTGTTTGTACCATTCTGTGAATATCTACCCTCCAACATCCATCTTGGATCATAGGCTGTTTTAGTAGGAACATAGCTGATCTCCCTTTCAACTGGATCAGGAAGAGGTGTTGGTAATATAGGAAGAGGTGCACCTTTGTATTTAGGACAAAAGCTTAGCCATCGTAGAGCTGTTGCAACACCATCCAAGTCTCTTGGATCAGTTGTGTGGGACACACCGTTGTTGTGCATAATTTGTATACCACCTAACTGATTGTTACTCGCGTATACTTCACGACCTAACACGGCGTTCAATGCTTTGTAACCGGTTAAAATAATGTGTGAATTTTCAATCTGAATCACTCTCTGTCCAAGACGTACCAGATAAGCACCAATACCGATGGCTCTACAAGATACAATTGAAATGGTGACTATCTCTTCATAGGCTCTGGATGTTTCTCCAGCAATCATTCCAGCGTATTTTAAATTCTCCACGCCAAGTCCATCGTCTTTGCCAATAATATCCGTGATCTTATAACGAGATTCCCCATGATCTTCGATCAACGAAGTTTTTACTGAATTAAAAGGTGCTAAACGAGCATAATCGTCTGGTGTTAGGTAAATATATTTAAATCCTTTCTCTGGCTCGTTTTCATTTTCCCAAGCGATTCTAAACAGCGCTTTAACTTCTTCAGCTAAGCCAATGCGAGCTCCAGAATTTGCTGAGAAATATATTCTAGGAATACCAAGTTGCCTGGCCCTTTCCGATGCTCTACAGAACACCAGATCTTCCTTGATACCAAAGGAACCAATTAAATGAGTCAAATCATTAGCAATTAATATAACGTCTCGTCCAGACTCTGGATACTCTGGCGTGTAAAGTCTTAGCCTCCAGGCAACCATACCAACGTTATTCTCACCAGGCAGACGTTTCTGTTCCACCAAGTGTTCACCCTCCAACACCAACTCCACGCAATCCATCACAGGATTTGGAACAGTTATCTCGCAGTCAGGTCTTTCTTCTATGTATTTATGCCACATCATTTCCGTTTGTTGTCTAAACATGTCCGGCAAATCGTATACGTAAGTCGTACCAGCACTTTGGGCTTGGAAACGTTTCGCTTGAAGATAATCTTTGGTTAAATAGGGAGTGGAGATAGGTAAACCGTGCATGGGTCCTGGTCTCCAAGATTTGTTCGTCGCCGAAGGGGATGATTCGAAACGAACAATCCCGGTCTTTGGATCGGTTGCTTCTGTGTAAACGTGCAAGTCTATACTGTAACCGCTATCGTTGGCGATCGACAAACGTATCGTGGATATTGCTTTCCCCGGAGCCGGACGAATGGTCATCTTGATTTCAGCTTGACGTACGCGTAACTTCCATAGTCTTGGACCATACCTGAGGATCATGCTGGTTACGCTTTCTTCTATTCTAACTGGATCCATAATAACGGTTGGCACAAAGTTCAAGAATATATGATTACATTCGGTACGTTTAGCCAGGGGATGCGAGAACGCGACCTCTAATTCATCCATCGCTTCCAGGAGAACTCGTTCACCTTCGTTGTGAAGGTAATCGAAGCTGGCTTCTTTGGTTATCAAATCGGAGTGTCTTATGATAGAACGAATGAAGAAACGATAATCGGTGACTTGTTGTCCTTTGGCAACTTTAGCCTGGCCAAGGTACAGATGCATCTTTTGATTTGAGGTAGGCAGTGCTTCCAGATCGTACGTTCTCATTCTGTTCAGTTCCAGTTGGAAGGCACAAGCGGGCTCGAGGTGTCGGTAAATCCTGTCCTCGACGAAACCGTCTCTTTGACGGAACGTGAAGAACTTTGGTACCTGTCTTCTCTTCAATGCGGCGAACGTGACCCTTCTGATACCCCGGGACATCAGTTCATCTTTGTTCGTGGCGCACCAATCGCCAAACAGCTTGGCTAGAGCAGCGTCGTCGTGGTTTTCTTTCTCTTGAACAGCGATGCTTAAAATGTGCACCGGTTCCGCTGGTCTCTCACCGGTACCGCTGATCTCCACCGGTACAGGAGGGTCTCCCATGCTCAGAGACACGTTTATAGACGTGCTATGCCTCGATTCGCTTCCAGCCGCGTCAACCGCTTCTAAGACTTTCGCCGAGACCGACGTGGTCGACGAGAGATCTTCTAGAAGATCCAGTATCTCGTCGGAGTATCTGACAAACTGTTCCATGTCTTGGAAGGCTGCCATTGCTCCGACTCTGTGATTAACCGGTGACTGGTTCTGTCTGTTGGGATGATTGTTAGGCAATAAGAACTGGAAGTGTACCAACGGTACTTCGCCCGATAACTCGAGGTGTTGCAAACAGGTCAACTCGTAACTGATGTACGCCCTTCGCACGTAAACCTCCAGAGCAGCATTGCAGACTGCACGATTCGAATGGTAGAAGAAATCGTGAAGAATATCGAAGATAGAGGTCTCGGAGAGGATTAATTTCTGTAGATTTTCTGGATGGAAATCGTGACCGTACAAGTCCACAGCTGACAAGAATATAGATTCCATTTGATTGTGTCTCAATTCGTAAGCAGGTTGATGAGCGGCGATCAATACTTGTCTCGCGCGTAACGCGACACGACTGTGCTCCGTACGATTCAAACTCGTCAGTTCCGTCAACGTGCTCGATAATTCATCGGTGAGGCCAGGTTCGTTCGCCCAAAGATGATCTATAAGCATCGTCACCAGGACGTTCTTCTTTGTCACTTGATTGTGACTGAAGAGCATAGCTGTTACCGTGGCTACGTCATCCTTGTATTGGTCTATTAAAGCTGACACGCACTTGTCGTAATGACCTTGTTGAAATTGACTCTCGACGGTGTAGTATTGTCTAAGAAGCTCGTGAACGGCGGTCTTCATTCTACCGCGTATTCCGTTCCTATATCTTTGCACTAATTGCACTATAGCCTGGGTGGTCAAGAAGAACACATCTCGTTCGGATCGCTTGGAAACGGTTGCCGCATGGCCATCGATCACAGCGGCGATTTGTTGGCTAGGGAACTGAGCTAGAACGGAAGTTATGTTCCTTTCGTACAACGACATTAATTTTCTGATCTTTTTCTCCACAGCGATCGGAATTCTTCCGGATATCGTTGCGATCACCTCTTGGAGTTCGAGCAAAGGCAAGCTAGGATCTCGAAGTGAACTCATAAACTTCTCGATAAGTTCTCGTACACGTGGCAAATGGTACGGGTCCGGCAAACAATATCCACCCAGAGTGTTTTCCAGAGCAGCTCTGTATTTGGCATGAAGATGATTCAATTTCTCAGAAACAGCAGGCGGCGCGGTTTCCGGGAATTGACCCGTGTAGTCTTGAGCTTTCGTCACCAAAGACGGATCGTCTAATTCTAAGTGAGCGATAAGAGTACCAGCCTCGAGAATGGCACCTGGTCTTTTAACGTAGAATACGCTACCAGCCTCGCCGGCTGTTACCGTCATTACCATTTTCATAACCTCGATTTCAGCGTACGCTTGGCCAGGATTAACGTGGCCACCGTCTTCGACGAGGAAACTGATTAGTTTTCCAGCTGACGGTGATCTCAACAAAGAAGGATCGTTGTCCTTTTCAAAGATGCAAGTTTGATTTCCTATAATAATTCTATAACGATCAACCTCTTCTCTCATGTAGGTGGTGAAACTTGCACCGTCCAAAGAAAGTAGAAGTCCTCCGTCCGATAGGCGGTGTACCTCAACCTCTCTATAAGAACCGTTCATGATAAGGAAGTAACTATTAGGACCTGACTTAGCGGCTTGTAGCTTATATTTGTACCCATCGTTGATCAATTCAACCTGCAATAAGAAATGGTTAATCGAACATCTTAAAATTGCTTGAAAATCCACCAGTGGTAGAAGCAACAGACGAGTGAACTTACGTCAATAACATTGTCTAAGTCATTGCTAGCCTGTATCTGTCCTTTTTCCAAAGCCGTTTGGAATCCAGAGAAAGCGGCAGTGATAGTTCTATCAGCGATGTGAAGCGCACCGCAGGTTACAGCCAACAATACGTCCGGTTTATCGCTCTTTACACGTTCAGAGATCAATAAATCTAACCATGCTGTGTCTATATTATTATCTAGGAACGAATTCGTCTCCAATAACGTGATTAGGTACTCGACGGTGGTTCTAAAGTCACCCCTGATGCTCAATTCTTTCAGAGCTATGACTAAATTCTCTCTAGCTTGATCACGATCCTCGCCCCAAGAGAAACAATGACCGAATTGAGAATCGGCGAACTCGTGGAGACCGCCGGATGCCGCCACGGAGAAGTAACCCCAAACATTCTTGGAAGAACGGAAGTTCAATTCTTGCACGGTTCCTGAACTTGGCTTAAAACCTATGGAATACATTGGTAACGTATCGTTTAAATATTCATCCTCCTGGTAGTTTGAGTAAATTTTTTTATTATTCGCTAAGTTTTACCTTCATCAGGATTTTCACTAGTAATTCTAGCTGCTATAACGTGACCCCACGGTTGAGGCTTATGCCGTGGTTGATCGAAATCGATGACACTGTCGCCCCATGGACTTTCACCGTAAAGAAGACGGATATCTTTGATATGGTGAAGCGGTAATCCCATGGCAATTTGAAGTTGAGCAGAGGGTAAATTGACATCTGATACCATCTCGGTACAAGGATGTTCCACTTGAAGACGTGGATTCAATTCCAAAAAGAAGTATCGTCCAGACGTGTCATAGAGATACTCGACAGTACCTGCGCTGACATATCCGACCATTTTGGCCAATCTTACAGCAGCCTATCGTAGAAGAACATATAAAAACTGTTTTACCAAGCAAGTAATCATTTCATATTCATTCTGTTAATACATACGATCAATTTTCTATTAAATTAAGTACTATTTCTAATTACTTTTTCCATCTCTTCGAAAACTTCAGGTTTGGCTATCACAGCCGGAGCTTCTTCTATAATTTTCTGATGCCTCCTCTGAATAGAGCAATCACGACCGAACAACGATATCGCATTTCCGTAATTATCAGCCAATAATTGAACTTCCAAATGGCGTGCACACTTAGCCAGTTTCATAATGAATATCGGAGATCCAGGTATTTCAGTTTGTACCTGCCTAAGAGAATTATTTAGGGGACTCTTAGTATGGATACTCCTTAATTTATAGATTTATTTTATAGACATTTTTTAATGAAATATTTGTAAGATATCCGACGTTACGTTTACCTAAACAACGTAGGCAATTCTTCAGCATTCTCCACCTTTCTGATACCTTTACCACCACCTCCTTCACTTGCTTTTACCATAATAGGAAAGCCGATTTTATTAGCTGCAGCCAGACATTCTTCTACCGTGGAGACACAACCTTTTTTGAACAGTTCCGAGGATATCTTTATCTTCTTTCCACTGTACTGAGCTTTCAATTCTGATCCTGACCAAGGGAGAGTCGGTACCTCTGCGGTTTGAGCCACTATACTCGATGCAATTTTGTCTCCAAGAGCCCACATGGCTCTCTCAGATGGTCCTACAAGATTAGAATGAAAATTATAAATCATCTTGAAGAACACTTTACGTTCTAAGCGTTCTCCAATATCTCACCAATGAAACTAATGTTATTTTTGTGAAGTAATTCTGGTAATTTTGGATTTTCAGAAGCGTGACCCCATCCAGCCCACACAGCCTGCACCTGGGTACGTATAGCTATGTCCACGATCAATTCCACGTTCGCGTAGTTGTTGTTGTTCGATCCACCTGGTACCGGAACGTATTGGTCTGCCATTTTTATATACTCCGCGTTCGCTTTCAGATCTTCCGGTGTTACCATCACGACGAACCGTACCGCTCGTTCGTTTTTGAACATCTCGTAGGACCATCGTCGAATGGAACGCATACATTTTACTGCTGCTATACCGTTGTTAGCGATCAACACCTGCAAAAAATAATTTTTTATTAATATTTAAAATTTTCAAATTTTAAATTAGGAAATTTAGAAATTGGTGTATGCAATTCATTTTAAGATAATATAATACCTGATCGATGAGGAAAGGGTGAAATAAGAATCTTTTCTCAATGATTATATATTCCAGTGAAAGACGATGAAATAGGTGTAGCAACATATTCAAGGTCAGCCAAGGACGTTCAATGTCAATTATGGAGGTTGCTGATATTGTTGCGAAATTGTACGACGACTGGTTCGTGACATACTCGAGCGGAACGCGAATCGTGAGTACGTCGTTGAACGACCTTCTTTCATTTTTCAAATACCTGTTTCACTGTTTTCCAAGTTTCAACGTAAGGAACTTGTCGAAGGAATTCCCAGCATACCGATCAATTTTCATTCAAAATTTATTTTCTTTTAAAACGTTAACGTTTTTCTTTATCTCGTTCGCGATTAATCGATTCCGGGAATCCAGAAAGACATTTAAATTCAAAACGTAACGTTCAAGGTACTGTTTTTCATTTCCACGATACCGGAGGTCTACCGTTTTTACGTCAGAACTACGTAAAACGGATATTCCGTCAATAAGAATGTCATTCTTTATTTTGAATTGATTACGAAAGCGTTTAAAATCCCACAAAGTAACTTGAATTTTTCAATCGAAGATATGACACTTTACCGATTTCATTAGGGAATCTATTAACACTTTAGCGACCGTCGTACAATTCAATTCCGTACAGGATGTTCAACGCAAATTAACGATGAAGGATAACAGATAGTAGTCTTACCTTGTTAATAACTTTGGTACCACCGAAACGATGAACGAATTCTTCTGGTGTTGCGATAGTGAAATCTTTTTCGTATAGCCGATTTTGCGTCTGAATCATCACCGTACCCTGCGACATGCTGGGCCTATGAAATTAAATCGAAGTTTTCAGAATGAATAAAATTTCTTCTGAAATACTCGTAGGAATATTTTCGCGCCACTTTTCAAATCCACGGAAGCGCGGGAAAATATTCAAATTTAAAAATAGTATATCGATAAATTACTGTGTTCAGATGGAAAATCGGGGAACAATCGTTTTCCCGAGTTTCTTAAAAACAATTTTTCTCATCCATTAACGGGGAACACGTGAATGACAGCAGAGAAAGTATATGAACCGTTAATTTAAGCGGCTCACGCAATGGCATTCCTACAACATCGTAACGCTTTCTGAACCTTTCATATACCAAAGTGTATCTCTGCTAGATATGCATACACATTTCCTATTTCTCTTACTGTTTTGGTACCTCGTCTAACTCAGCCCCATTAATATAAATCAAAGCCGGTATCAGCGGACGTTTGCTTGGATTTTTGAATTGTTTCTCACGAACGGATTTCTTCCGATGTAGATAGGTGTTTTGTAATCGCGGGAACGCAATTACAAATTTGTCGACTTTGAAATTCCACCGACGCATTTCTTATTGCTTCATCGCTGAACACGTGCATATTTTTCGTAATATCTCAAAGTATTTATATGTGTATCATATAATAATTTTAATTTCATTTTTAAAGCAATTTCATCAGATAAATTTTTCATTTACATCTCTAATATTTATAAATACTATTTAATGTCTTCTAAACCTGAAATATTATTTCTAACGACAAGGAAACTTGTGCGAGTATCTTCGCAATGACCAAAAAGCAAAGTTCATTTTTACTTTCAGATCTTCAAGGATCTAGCTTCGCGACGCTTGTTAATCCGTCAAAAAATTCAAAGAACCTTCGATACCCAAGATAAACACGAAAATAACAAGAGACATTTAATGTCCTTGGTAGATTGAATTTTGAATAAAATTATCTTTTTCTTAACACTTTTTATAAACTTCAAAATCACTGTAGTTTAACCCTTGAACAGCGGAGCTTGGGTCAATCGTGACTCAAACTAACAAAAATAAAAAATTAAATTATAATCGGGGTTCTCTCCATGGTACGCCGTTCCAGGGTTAAGGATCACGATTCTCGTCGAAACTATTATCCTTTTCGATAATTTCAAAAACACTGGAATGATAGGATACACGATAGATAAAATCACAAAGCTTATTACGTCAATCCAGGGGTCGAAGTTTGCTGCTCCGTCTTCGACGAATCCTCCTTCGACGGATTCTCCTTCGACGTAGACTCTGTTGACGTTTCCACGTTCATTATCGATATGCCAGCCATTAAGTTGTCCGAGCTCTTCCAAATCGGATCCTTCTCCGTACTTTGAGCCAATACGAATCTTTTCAGTCGTCTCATTTCGTGGGCCCCTACTATTCACTCTCTTCTACGTCCAAGATCTCACAGCATTCTTCTGCTACACCTTGAAGACTGTACGCTTCCAATCAAAAAAGACTGCTCTTCTTAATATTCTTCAACTCTTTACTTCAAGATATCAAGATATCAGGAACCTCGATTGTTCCTGTTCCTTTAAAATTATCCTAAACAACTCTGCGGCACGACTTTCTTTCTCGAAAACCAGTTTAAGACTATTAAATCTCTGTTTTCGAGATGGAATTCCGAGTTTTCCTCTTTCCAGCTGATCGTTTAAATTATGCAGTTACTCCGTGGCGGTGGTTTTCTCTTTCTCCGCCAATCCGAGACTTGGAAATCCTCAGGAATGCCTTCGAATGAGTACTTTTCATAAACGTGCTTCCGGGTTTCGGTGAATTTCCTTGTTACGTTTCGCGAGTCTGGTGAAACACGGATCGAAATTGTCATCACATGGTTTATCCCGCGATATCTGACAGACCAGTTTCCATCGATCAGATAAATATCTTTACCAGAAACGACGAGGAACACGCTAATGACGTAGAAGCTTCATTAACATTGATGAGATTACATCAGGACGCCGGGAATCAATGTCAGGATGGACATTCGATGCAAAATAACAAGTTTTTCATTCATCTTCGAATAATACTACGCGAGTTGTGAACTGACGCTAGGAGTAGAACACTTTTCAGGCGAGTTTAACGGTAACGATCGAGTCAACTGTCGATTCACTCGTTAACTGAACGGTTTCAGATACTCTGACCGGAAGCACGCACCGTTTCTTGAAATTTTCAATTTATAGGTAGATCGAATTGGATCGGGGATTCGGTAAGGTACTCGAATGATTAAAGGATCGAAATTCTCCTCCTCCATTCCCGAATGACTAGTGGTCACTGACAAGCGACACACCATGGACGATACCTTTCGTTCAACGTTTCCCCTACCTTTTGTATGGAACTCGAGGAAGTAGCGTGCTTCTTTCAGAAAAGAGATCACGGCACGTACAAAGTTGGCTACGTGTTTCTCTTTTTACTTTCGTGCGGTATCTCTGATACCCCGAATGCCTCGAATAATTGCAAGATATTGAGCAGTGATAACGTAGGGCAGCGATGGGCAGGAAGAGTGCCCGCTGAGGAGCTCAGGGACATCAGGAAATTTGGAAATTGGTCAAGGATGGTACACGCGTTTTGCATTTAGAGATAGCAATGAATTCTTTGGTAATTGAAGATTAAGAGAGTACAGCAATTATTGTCGGTAGTTTATTATTGGGCGTTTAAAGTCAATTACATACTGAAATTTTTCTTTCAAACAGGTTTCTGGTTTACTTTCCTATTTTAAATATCCATTATGAATTACTACATAATCTTTCGATGATTATGTCATGAAATCTAATAATCATATGATTTTCTGGTAAGAAACGCGTCACCGGCTTTGGTTCATTTAAAATTTAAAACATTGAGATAATAATTGAAAGCATCGTTGGGATCAAAGTTGCAATTCATTTTATCTTAACAAGGATTTAATCAGGCGATACTACGTAAATTTTATGACAACTTTTTATTGAAGGAAAAGAGTTTTTGTATGCCTTTCATTTGAATTTCAATGAATTGAATATTTTTTTCAACACGGAGAGTTTTCTTATCTAAAACTCATAATTATCGAGGTTAATGCCATTAAAGTTAATCGTTCAAGGTCCGCTCGAGATCGTTACGAGAAATGTTAATTTAACAACATAGAAAGAGTGTACATAATGCATTCTTCTTCGTTTGAAATTTACAAGAAAGCCGTTGGAATAACTTAGAATTCACTTGTCGTGGACAAGTAAACCGAGAAATTTTGAGATAATTACAAATAAGGAAAAAAAACTAGATGTACGTCATGCGATAGAATGATCGTCCGTATCGCTGAAACTCGTGAATATTCAACGATATCGAAGGTGATAAGGCGTCAATAAGGTGATTCCTTGTTCACGTAAATGAAAATTTTTCACTATCATGCGTTACCAATAGGAGTTGGTTTAGATCGCGTAAAACGAGCTAGAAAATTAGGTATACGTATCAGCAGTATAATATCCCTTTTTATTTATCTATAAAAAAAACCAAGCTAATAAGAACACGAAGATGAACGCGTGAAAAACGAACAATAAAAAGTGCATGATTATTTCAGATCGATTATCTTCGAGAAACAAAAGCTTAGAAGATCAATGTCCCTGGTTAAGTACCTACTTAAACTATGGATTAAACTGCATCATACTCTGATATTATCGGATGGATATTTAAAGCATTTTTGAAGGAGGTGGAGACTAAGTGTAATTCTAGGAATCTTGAAATTTTAATGATTTATAATCCCAGAACCTCTCAAAGTGTCGATCGCGGATCAACACCTCAACACCCAAAACAACAACGTTCGTGACACCTAATCATGATTATCAGAGGATAATTCACACCTTCTCCTATCAATTAAAGCAGGCCAATTTTTTCTCGACTCGTAGCTTCTTTCAAGTCGATCAATTTACCTGTTCAACCGTGACTAGAAAATAATTTAAAAAAAAGAAGCTAATAAGAACATAAAGATGAACGCGTGGAAAACGAACGATAAAAAGTGCATGATTATTTCAGATCGATTATCTTCGAGAAACAAAAGCTTAGAAGATCAATGTCCTTGGTTAAGTACCTACTTAAACTGTGGATTAAACTGCATCATACTCTGATATTATCGGATGGATATTTAAAGCATTTTTGAAGGAGGTGGAGACTAAGTGCAATTCTAGGAATCTTGAAATTTTAATGATTTATAATCCCAGAACCTCTCAAAGTGTCGATCGCGGATCAACACCTCAACACCCAAAACAACAACGTTCGTGACACCTAATCATGATTATTATCAGAGGATAATTCACACCTTCTCCTATCAATTAAAGCAGGCCAATTTTTTCTCGACTCGTAGCTTCTTTCAAGTCAATCAATTTACCTGTTCAACCGTGAATAGAAAATAATGAAAATAACAAAAAAAAAAACAAAAAGAAAAACAGAAATGTGTAGAAAGGAAGAAAAATCACCTGAGTCGCTTGCGACGTTCGACCAGGCCCGGCAAGATATTCTGCTGCGCCTGGTTAAGGCCCATATCGCTTCCTTCGGATGGGAAGCTATCCTCAACCTCCAATTCCTCGGCTAGATCAGTGTCGGGTCCACCGACGACGAAGCTTACTGGATTTTCCGACATCGTGCCGTTGATCGTAATAACGGGTACGTTATCAGCCTTTTTCGATCCCTGTTTCCCTGGACCACTGTCTACGCACTCGGCGTTACCTTCAAAACATTCGATAGGTTGTGCATGTGAAGTTCGTGTGAAGTTACGTTTTCTTTATCCGTCATCATTTTCCATGATATATATGTATATACACAACAAATCTCGCGTTCTCCCCGTATACAGACGCGTTTCATTGTTCAGGGTAACAGCACCCAAGGGCCACTCGATTTTATTTATATTCTAAGTTTAAATAGATCCTTTTTGTGTTAATTTTACTCTTCTGCAATCTTGTTTATGTTATTGCTTTAATACTGATGAGGGTGATGATAGAAGACGCAACAGGTGCGTCATATTAAATAGCACAGGATGCAACAAGTGCGTCATCCGGTTTTGAATATAGTAATTGAGAATCGATATATTTTTTTCTTGTTGCACTTAATTTATATTTTTTTTTCAATCGAGGTTCTTCGGCGAGTGGCCCCGAATTAGTGCATCGTGCGAGCTTCGATTAAAAAATTTCCGAGATATGTAGCCGTGGTTCATGCGAAATTTTAAGCCAAACGCATGCAATTTTCCCAAGCGAGCTTTCCTGCCGGAAGAATCCCCTTTCGAATTTTTCTCATTCCGCAAGTTTCGTTACACCAAGTGATTCCAGTTGATCGATCTTAGAAATCCTTAAGCCCAAAACGAAGGACAGGGCATGCAAATGAGTGACACGCGAGGTGCTGATGAATTATTTGATGAGAAAAAAAAATGATTGATAATCAGTGATCGTTAATATTATTATTATCGATTCAATTAGCTTTGAATAATATTATTTATTTATTTTTTTAAATATGAATATACGTACATAATACTGTTGCTTTATCAATTATGCAGTCTTTACGAACCACAACAGTGTAAATTAGAAATTAAGATTTTTCTAATCCATTAACGCACGATACTTTTAACCTATTATTACGTAACGACTTTTTTTCTTTCAAGATAAGAATTATGTTTAAACGCGAGCATTAACATTGACTAGCAAAACTATAGAATTTTTAATTTTAAATTCAAGTGGAATAATGAACTTTGCTTAATTATTTTCTAATATTCTCTTTGGGTCGATGTAACTCCAATAAATTTCCCATTTATTATTCTCTTAGACTAAAAATTGCAACATTATACAAAAGCTTCCCTAAAAAAATTCTTCCCCAATGGGGTGAAAAATAAAAATTCAATTTCCAATTAGCACACGTGGTTTATGAATGAAGGTTAGTCTCGTTGCTTCCAGGATTTAACCAAAGGGTAAAGACACACAAGTACGACTGATCGTCAAGTGAAAAGAAACTGATCAGAAGAAAAGTCCCAATTGCTTACAACACCGTGGCTAGGACAACCCAAAAGGAAGAAGCGATCGCAAGAAAATCCCAAAGTTTTTCTAAAGCCTGGTGTTACTCACCCTCGATCCTCCTACGACCGTACACAGAATGAAATGCTCGTGAAAGGTGAGACCACCACCACCACCCTTGTTGGAGCCGATCCGTGAAAATGTGTCCAAGGTGAACGTATTGGCGTATAATCACAGCGAACGAGAAGCCGAAGAGAATGGGAGCGAATAGAACAACGGCGGACGAAACACTTGGTGTGTCACTTTGTTCAGCGTGATTCAAACCTTGAAAGAATTCATTGGTAGGCTCAAGAATCCTTGAATCGAGTCGAAGGGAGCTCGGACTTAACACTTGCACCCTTACTTAACACGAAACACGGCACAAAACTTGAACTAGCGTGGGAGATGGACCGAATAGAATATATACGCGGATCTTTTTCAGTCTTCTGATATAAAATAAAAAAAATTTAAAAAAATGATTGCCGTGATGGTCATCGGTGATCTGCACTCCAAATTTAATTTGAATTTAATTTATAATAATCTTGTAAGATGGTAAGTGAAATTGTTAAATAAAAAATTGCAAGGATATTTTGAATAATTTTGAACTGTTCTATTTTAATGATAATCTTAAGTGGCCCATCGATGACCCCCACGGGAAATCAACATGTTAGTTAAATAATTGTTAGAAATTTTCGAATCAGAAGACTATCGGAGTATCCGAGGGAGAACGCGTATCGATTGACATAGAAGGATCCAAGGAGATTTAGAAAATTAGTAATGTACCGAGAAAAGTGTCCAGAAGACCTCGAAGCATACCAGACACAGCTTTGTACCTCGGGATTGTCCGAATTTGTTTAATCGGTTCTTGAGTATCTTCGATTATCTTCTTCCTCTTCGAGATTTATGCCAAGAATATACGTGGACACAGGTGAACGCGTCTCGGTAATACTGCTTCGCCTTTGTTTACTATTGTTATATAGAAATCCCCTTGAGGCACACACGCGGTCTGTCGTTACGTTTGTCCCGCTGTTACTTTCTTGTTTTCGGATTTAGCCGCGCGATCAGGCGTTCGAACGACGAGCCATCGTCGTCGTCATCACGATCATCATCACTTCAACTGTCGTTCCACCACGACGAGGAGCACCAAAGGAGACACGACGACGCACTGGTCGTGCAATAGGCTCGCTGTTGCGATACCGTGCGCGCTACTGCGTGAACGCTCCGATCGAGGAGAGGAAATCGCCGTCGAAATACGACAAGACCGAGTATGTACACGTGAGCAACGATAGAAAAACAGAGTAAAAGAAAAAAAAAAAAAGAAAAAGAAACAACCGGACGACAGGGTTCAGGGGTCGTCGGACACCGACGACATTACGTTTGTTTCCACTGAACTGCTCGCTTCGTCGCGTGGTCGAAACCTACCGATTAACGTCCGAGCTTTTGCCATCGGACTTGCGACTTGCGCTTACTCTTTCTCCTTTCTTCGCTCCCACGTAACGCGTATTACCTTATCCGACACCGTTTCCGTTTCGTTCTATCTCCTTTCGTGATATCCTCGTAATTTTCATTCTACATTGTTAACGATGACTTTGAAGATAATTTTACGTTTACCACTTGCATTTCGTATTTCCAGAGAAAATAATATATTACTGATTTTTATATATTATCTATTTTTTGGTTCTTTTTTCACCATCTTCGTTTATGATCATTTTGGAGCAATTCTATTCTTCTTTTTTTTATAATCTTTAGATAAGGGGTCAAGAACCTCGGTTATTTTTATTTAACCAGTCTGTTCTTTGTACTTGTTATGATTATCCATATAGGATTTATCTTGTTCGTTGGTCGAAAAATCTATGAAACTTTTGATCGATTTGCAATGGCACCTTCTACCCTTTCAATTCGGATTCAATTTTCAGCTGTACGTTGTTTTCAAGTCGTCTCACTCTTTCTCTCTCTACGTCATCTTAATGAATTCCAATCGTCATAAACATATTTGTCCTTCTGTTGCGTGCTGCAGGCCAATGTGGACGTTACTACCACGAAGAGGAAGAAGGACGCCAGTATCGTTATTCACACGTTACGGTGACATCCGTTCGTGTAAGTAGACGCGTACACACGAATCGTGCAGTGGACACATTTCTACATAGTATATTGTTATGTAACGCGTATTATACGCGATGGATTATTGCGCAATAGAAACAAAAACTTTGTTTAAAAATTCCACGATCCAATACGACGAGGCTCGTTTCCATTTCGGATAAGGACCCATGGGAGAAATGATTGTTTTAAAATAAAATACACGGGCAAGTTTCTTCGATTGTTCTTTGAAATTTCACGTTGAAACGATTTTTGTTTCTTCACCTTTGACAATTTTATCCGCGGATCACCTTCGTCATTTGTATCGACAATGATCCCCCCTACTGTGAAACGAAGCGTTGCGATTTATCGGTCGAAATAAAATTTCTTCGTTGATAATGAGGAGCAGCGAACCATTTCGCTCTTGACCGCGTGCTCGATTCGTGACTTTTTTCAGAGAACGTAAGATATCGTGTCACGAATCGAAAATTGGCCGAGAACGTGGCGATTGGTGGTTATCAAACGGCACGCATAAGTGCTATCTGTCGAAGCACATCGCGATAAGAATTGTTCAAATATAGACGTAAACGTGTATTACTTTTTCGAAATCGCGAGCGTCACGTGCGCGACTTCTTTCATACAGTTTTCCTTTTCCCGCCTTTTTTCCGCGCGTCGCGATTACATTCTTTTCTCTCATTTTCATGATTACAGCGACGCGCGTGGAAGGATAAAGGATAATCACGTTATCAGGAACAAATTTTATTATATTTTTAAAATTGCCGCCCTTTTTTAAACATGCAACACTTTTGGCGGGAAATGGTATTAGTTTAAAGTAGCTATGGTAATTAGTTTAACATTAGTGTAGTATATAGATTAAACACAATCATGTTACGGTGCGATAAGTTTTTTAAATCAATAGCGTAAATATCAAGAAAAGACTTTCGTTAACACATGGTCCATACGGACAATTTCGTGAAACTGATAAAATTTGACCCAGTAAGCTTCTCATCTCGATGAAATTTGAAAGCACGTGCAGAAAAATACTCAATAATAATTGTGAACAAACTTTGTAATAATCTCCAAGCAAGCTTCCGCAGACAACGACCATTAAAATGTTAATATTCGTGGCAACATAATATTCCCCACCACCTTGTGTATTTTCCAGTTTATAAACCTGTTTCTGTTTATTTTATTCATATGTATGAGATCTATCTACCAAAACTCTAGAATACAAGTGATATTTCAAACTGAATTGAATAATGAAATGAAAAAAGAAATGACCACTACTGGCTATGTAAAAATTTGAATTTCATAAAATAAGAAGATATCTATATATCGTTCATTGATAAGTGCATTATCACTGATTGCATAACAACGCGCATTTTACGATTAATGACAACACATGTTACACTCACTCGCTAATGTACGGAGCAAGCAAATTCTTTTCATTGCACGTTATCTCTATTGATATGTAATTGTTATTACATTTTTTTTCGTCTTTATTTTCACTTCTTTTTGATAATGTGTGAAATAGTAATCGTAACTACGATAAATGATAACGTATAAATAAAATACAAATAAAAAATTGAATGGAAACGCAGAACAATTTCTAAAAAATTATATTCATTTATATAAAAAACCTCTGTCGATAATATTACCTTTGAATCGTAAATACAATTAGGGATAATGACGTTTCAAAACGCTAACATAGTCAAACATCAAATAAACGCTAATAATGTAATTGGAAAGAAAGAAATTATAAATAAATTCACTTCTCATTAATGAATTTAAATCACAGCTATTATTGTACTCTAATTTCTCGTGAAGCATCACTTAAATAGAATAAAGGGGAATAGCTTTCTATGTAACAGACAAATTAAAGTTTCATCGAAAAACTGCGTCACACAGATAAAGACTATTTTCTTTTGTTTTGTTTTATATCATAATTATTTACGCATATTTAATGACCGCGTACTCTATGGATTTTCACGCAGATCAATCAAAAAATTGACAGAGTCGCCTGATTGGTTGATTGACGAGTCAGGCGACGAATAACGTGTTTTGATTGGTCCGTACAAAGCGTGCGGTGTATCCAAGGAACACGCGTCACCAACTGATGTATGCCGAACAGAACTATTTTAGATAGAAATATTTTTCTATTTTTTAAATGATTTTTTATGAAATACTAAAACTGCTGTATCACTTAGAAATGAAAACTCACCGGTGACGAATCTTACGCGGTGGAGTAGCACGCTCCTCATTGAGGTTAGGTTCGTTTGTCCCTTCGTGTTCTGTCATTCGATTCACTTACGTTCACTATTCGATGCTAAGAAATATTACACGAAACTGATTGTGTCCTATTATGACACGGGAATGATCGAACACAGTCGATCACAATGTAGTAAACTATTGTCACCTTTTAAACATGAATTTTTTTACTTCCGCTAAAGCAGGTTCACCATGGCGTAACATGAAAAGCGCATATACCGACACCTCACTACCTTTGAATTTCACTGTTGATTTCTGCTAGCCAAGGTTCTTTTATCGGTAGGGAAGAACCTTTTCAGTAGCACAGACTCTACCCAGAGGTCAGGGTTCGCCAGGTTCGCCGGTAGTTTCAAATCAGTCTTTGCAAGGTTATGGACGGGATAGTATTGGAGACAAGTTTCCTTGGAAATGTCGTTAAAAGCGTATGTTTCGTTGTTATCAGTGTGTTCTAATCTAAGATTAACTATTTTTCATTTCTCATATTCCGTAAAATAGATATTACGAGGTTTCGTACAAAGGCAGTCAAAAAATTCGTTTATCAATATGAAATACACGCACATCGATGTTACACTAACAAAGAACAGTTGTATGTGCTATATAATACAAGTTACAAACTATGGACAATCTATAAATGATATTTCATCGTTTGCAAACGAAGCGTTTATCGATTTTATTGGTATAAATTTTGTTTCTCGAAACGTAACGGTCGCTACAGTGTATAACAGAAACGATTATCATAATTGTCACGAAGTACTGCATCTATGTCATATGAAAAAACGCTTATCATTAATTAAAAATGCAAATGCCGAAAGTTTTATAAATTGTCAGCATTATAAAAGATATCTATCGTTTCAGTTAAAGGTATGTTAGATAATGACGCACTTTCTCGCATAAATAAATATTATATTTACATACATATGTACATATGTACTTCAAATATTACAGCATACATTAATTGCTTGTGACGTAGAAGAATTTACAAAAACTATATTAGACGAAATAATTTTATTGCAACGATTAAATTCCCGTATAAAATTCACGATTCATCACGATCGGGAAATGATATACAATAATTATATTCCATTGGACAGTGATTATAAATCATGCCATGTGGTTGCCAGTGCATTGACAAATGTGATTAAACAGAGTTCAGATATTCAATTTAAAGAAAACTGCTTTTCCATGTTAAAAGTAGACAATTCGCATCAAGTAGAAACTGCGCTTATGGTTAAGCTATTACCATTGATACATGAAAATTATACTTTCATTAATGATAATTGATAAGTTGCCGTATTACGAAATTAACGGAAAGAGATAATATAGAATTACTGTACTGATATAATAAGTTTTTATACTAGAATATGATATCAGTCGCTCTTTGAACATCTAAATTTAAAGTAAACAGTTTTTTTATCAGTGTGATAGGTTTTTTTCTTGATATCAAGAAGAACAAACCTCCCCTAATACTTATTTCGCGCAATATTGAATTTTTTACTATCCTTCTATACATATTTTTATAATTACTTTTCGGAATACGAATTTACGTATATTTAGGATTCAATTATTCCCGCCACTGGTCACATGTAACCGGCAGAATCCTGCGCAAGTGTAGTTGCGCATAACAAGCGTAGTATTCATTCTTCCCCCCAGTCAAGACGCGAGGGTCAGGTTAGGCAGGTCGGGCTGACAGCAGAGAGTGGAAATATCGTTTTGTTGTAGTTCGTAAATGAAGACTAACTTTGTCGGGAAGTTTGTGAAAACTGTGAACAAGAGGGAAGAGGATGCCACAGCGAAACTGTCAACAAAATCCATCGTATTGGAGCGTCGCGATGAATTAGCCAAGGCAAACATGGCTCGCGTTCCGGCAGACGTGTGTTTTTCTTCGTGGTGAACCTCCGTCTTTCTCTGTCTCACCAGGCAGGGATCCTCAACTTCGGGAGTGGTGATATATATTCACGCAAGTACGTAACGCATACATCCAATTGTAATGCGCGTATACACGCGGCTTAACGTATATTAATATACACACGTCGAGGGAAGAGGAGCTTCCCGCTTGTTAGTATGCAAGTGCCGTTTCGGTGCCCCTTACGTGGCCTTATTTGCACTCGCGTACGATCGGCGCGCGAAACGAATCAAAATGACCGATCTCATTTTCTTATAATTTTTTTTTCCGAGTCCACCCCACCTGATTCGTGTAACGCAATTTTAATTGTCGTACAATCGTGTAAACGTCGTGTCTCTTTTACACGTTCATCGCGGTGTACGTTCGTGTGCGTGTAACGGTGCAGTAAATGGCGGAGGATGTAAAAGGGCTTTCCTAGTCTACGATGTGCCAGCAGAGAATTATCGGTATTGTCGTTCCCCTGACATAACCGCCGTTACTTCCCTCGTTTGTGGTTTCAGGTGAGAGTCGATATTCCACTCGTTCGTTACTTACTGCTTGTTTGTTCTCTGCTCACTCGATATTCCATCGGCTATACTATCAAACATTTTTTGTACGATCGAAATACGACTTTGCGTGTTATTTATTTGATTCATTATCGCTGTGGAATTTTGTACGCAAAGTTCATTGCACTTAACCCGTTATTACCGTATGGAACCGAATTATCGATGCTTTTACATTTTACATCATTCGACGAATCTTATAACCTCAAACTTTACGACTATCGCTACGGTCACCCGAAGTTCGCTTTGAGCGTCTCTGGTAATACATACGTACGTATAAGCAGAGAATTGTTATGAAACCATACGAGATATTTGCCTCTTCATTGTATTTTAATAACAGCATCTCGTTTAAAATTAACACAACTGTTACTCTTACGGTACTATCGTACAACTTTGAAGGATCTTAACCGTAGATTCTGTACCGTCGGAATAAGATATTGATCTCGTGCATTTATGACATACCTACACTTACACTCGGCACCTCTGTAATTTCATGTTACCTTCTTGATCGGTAAACGTATCGAATCGCTAAATGTTTAACGGTAGCGTATCTGATACACTCTGCGGCCATGGATCCATCGTAAGATGAATACTCGTGAGGTGCAAAGAAAGCGTGGTTGTATAAAGTGTAAATAACAACGAGTCGTCCCGGTAGGAAGGTTAAAAATGAGAGTTTAGTTACTATGTAGGAATTGAAGTGCTTGTAACACGATAAGGGCTTCTCGTGTGTACGATGCTTAATTAAGTTCTCATTGTATATACGTTGCACAACCGGAATAGAGGAAAAAC